>NC_137770.1:225549737-226149737 GCF_963455305.1 Plecotus auritus | reverse complement strand
TCATTAATTATAACACTCAACAATAATTTATTACTACACTAGAAGCCCGGTGCATGAAATTCATGCATGGATAGGGTCCCTAGGCCTGGCCAGTGATCAGGGTCAATCTGTGGGGCAACTGGCAGGCAATCAGGGGGCCCCTGCTAGCACCCACCTTGGCTGGCCTGGGGCCTGCGGGCTAAGGGCAGCTCCTGCATTGAGCATCTGCCCGCTGGTGGTCAGTGTGTGTCATAGCTACCGGTCATTCCACTGGTCGGTCAATTTGCATATTAGGCTTTTATTATATAGGATATATTCAGGATAAGTACAATTCCAGGCCCTGGGAATATAGCCAAGAATAAGGCAATTAAGCCATTGTTCTCATGGAACATACCTCTAATGGGGAAGAAAAATATAATAAACAGACTTCATTAAACATCAGGGCTCTCCAGAGACAAAACCAATAGATGATAGGTAGATAGATGGAGATAGATGATGATAGATAGATAGATAGATAGATAGATAGATAGATAGATAGATGACAGATAGATGATGATAGATTAGTTGGATGGATAGATAGGTAGGTAGATGATAGATAGATAGATAGATAGATGATAGATAGATAGATAGATAGATGATAGATAGATAGATAATAAGGAACTGGCTCATGCCATTATAGAGACTGGCAGGTCCACAATATGCAGGGTGGACTGGCATCCTGGAGACCCAGGAATTTCAGGTCAAAGGCCATCAGGCTGGAGAACCAGGAAGAGTTGATGTTTCAATTCAAGTCTGAACGCCATGTCCTGGAGATTTCTTTTGCTGGGGTTGGGAAAGGTCAGCCTTTTTTCATTCAGGCCTTCAACTCATTGAAACAAGCCCACTTACATTAGGAAAGATAATCTGCTTTACCAAAATCCTCTGATTCACATGTTAATCTCATTCAAATACACCCTCACATAAATTTCCAGAATAATGTTTAACCAAATATCTAGACATCCCATGGCCCAGCCACGCTGACACAAAATTAACCATCACACAGTAAAATAACACATTCGAGGGTTTTGGGATTTGAATGGTCAGGAACTCCTCCCTTGGGAGGTGATGATTAAGATGAGATCTGGATGACTAGAAGTGGATATCTGTGGGAAGGAAAACAGCTCTGTGAAGGGAAGAAAATGTACAGTCAAGGAACAGAATAAAGGCCTATGTGACTGGAGCATAGGGACAAGGAGAACAGGAATGGTACCAGATGGGCTAGAGAAAAGTTGTGCAGGCGATGGTCTGCAATTTAAGTTAAATATTGAGTTGGATGGAAAGTTTCTGCCTGGTTCCAAGGGATGGGCAGCCACTAAATCCATGAAAAGAGCATCGGCCCCAGCAGAATTCTCTCTCACAAGCTATTTGTATTGTTTGAAAGAATATTCCTCTACCTATGATCAATTGCTAGCAGCCCACAGACATTTATTGAGTACCTAATACATATATGCCAATGACTAATCATTGGGGATCAAAGAATAATGAGACATCACTCCTCCTCTCAGTATATTTCAATACCAGGCATAGAATATTGCAAAAACACAATTTTTCTTTGTATGTATTCCCTAGACAGAAATTCTCTTGTGACATAAATGCTTCTGGGTGATACATGGGATTGCTAATTCTGGAGAACTAGTGGTGAATTTTCTTATGCTGACAAAACCAAAGATAAAGTTATTAACAGCTTACTGTCTAAACATTTTTTTTTGCATTTATTGAAAAGAGTTTATTTGAGTGCATTATGTAAGGCAATGAATTTTACTACCTATGAATATCTAAGATAATAATTTAAATTAAATCACACATATAATGAACAAAACTAAAACACAAATAAACCTGAAACCATAAGCAACAAATGCTGGCTTTAAATCAAACAGAAACTTGCTCTCAATTTTAAAAAAGTTTCAATTTAACAAACGTTATATTAGTAAGGAGTGACTCAAGTATTTTAAAGCCCTATTTTATAGACACTACTATACAAAAATAATCTACTCAAATAATAGATAAATAGGAAGTTAGAGTTATACATATGGGCATTTTTACTGACCTCAATACAGCACACATGCTTCTTTTTTATTTGTGATTGCCAGATCAGCACTTTCCTATTTCTGTATTACACATCTAAATTCCAAATCATCACAGGAGCAGGGTCTTAGCTTCCCATTCGTAACATCTCCTGAATATTCATACAAATTGCCTTTGAAAATACTCTCATTAAAAAAGAACTGTTAAACATTAAACAATAGCACAGTGAGTAATGAATTTAGGTTTATGGCATGGCCAAGGAAGAAAAATATTTTCATATGAAGCATAAAAGGACAATAAAAAGAGATTCAAGGAACAAAGCTACATGATGCTACAGAAAAAAGAGTACCAAAAGACATGCCAGCCGTATTGCAAGAATCTATCTGGTGTGTAACTTTAATGTCAATAATACTAGTAATGACTAGAGTAATGGGGATGGGGAGGAAAGGCATTTAATCTATTTGAAATGAAGGCCCTATAAGGGGTAACCTCCAATTATATTTTTAGTCACCCTGTTTATGAAGATAGTGCAGTATTTGAGATTTCTTTTAGAAGACATGCAACAATTTGACTCACTTTATCACCTTGAATATAAAATAACCTTCTTGAAATCTTCTAATCAAAATGGCTTAAGGTTTCCACTCTGTCATCCCTCACTCAACTAGCAAAGCTGTCCTTTTTTCTCCAAGTCACCTTTCCTCTGCTGATTCTAAGCAGTTCAAGTTTTTGAATAGTTATTTCTATTGAGAGTGCATTCTGGCAGCTCTCACTTTGTTCCTGGATGACCCACTGGTGATGGCCAACTCTTCTACAAATTCCAGTCTGAGAAAGACCCTCCACTTCTCATCTCTCTGGTGCTGAAATGTAACACTGAAGTCAGGACCTCTGGATGCCACTGTACCTCTGGCTTGGATTGGACCTAATACTCTGGGTGATCCTGCTCAAGTCATTCAAGGACTGAGAAAGGATAGTCCAGCCCTCATGGTCATGCATGACCATTGCTTGTACTCTCAAAAATATTGCCTTTGAAAAATCATCTGTGTGGCCACATCATTAGCCCTGGCCAGTTTGGCTCAGTGGATAGAGCATCAACCCATGCACTGAAGGCCACGTATCTGGGTTACAGGCTAGATCCCTGGCCCCAGTCAGGGCTCATTAGAACCCAAGTCCTCCCTAGGGAAAGTTATTCAGGTCAAGTTAAGGTATCCCCAGCTTATGCAGTCAGAGCCACAGTTATCCTTAGACAATGCAGTACTGTGCAGGCGCAAGCACAAGTGATAACCATGCTGCTTTATAAAAACTTCAGCATCTTCATTGATTCTCCCTCTCACTGCGTCTAGGTCAGGACAAACCAAGTTCATGCTGACAGGGCTACTTAGCTTTCAGGAAGAGAAAAGGAAGTTCTGTTTTATTCCCTAGAAGACAGTCTCTATACTCCACAAGCAAATTTGCCCATTCCTGTCCCAGAAGCTTTCAGGGTTCTTATGTTAATTTTTTTCTCACACACACACACAAGAAATGCTTTTAAAGTTTGGTGTTTGTAGTCCCATTTACATGCTTTATTGAATTATATTATAATGTTACCATACATAAATATTATACCTAGTATATCATTTTAATATAAATTATATCTATAAGGGATGCTATAAATTCTCACTGAATCTTCAATAGTATATCTTTGGGGGTTATACTGATAATTATCAATATTGTGTGTACAATAAAATTTTAATTCATTAATTTTGAGATACGTTCTAGTATTATATGTGTGTGAAAGGTAATTATGAACAGCACTCTAGGGCTGGATAATTAGCACATATAATGCTTTAATCTGTATTTTAAAATATTTTTTGATTGGAGAAATGCACCATCTAAAGGACATATATTCCGTTAGAAGCCATTTAACAGGACTTGCCTCCCTTACATGAAAACCAGCAACCCTATTCTTCTAGGCCAGCCATTCAAGGCTTAGAGCTGGTTGCTCTTGCCTCTGTCCACTCTCTGTTGCCTCCTGACTTGATTACAAGGCTTATCTATCTTCCTGTGGGAATTCCAAATGCCTTGGTAATAAGCCTTTCATACAAAATGGCAATCATTGTTTCTGAGCCAGAGAGAGCTCTACTCTCAGTTACACACAGGTCTCAGGATCTCAAAATTATATTTGCCTTCATGTTAATGTCTCTTCGTTTTGTGGAGTTGAATGTAAGGTTTTATTTAATTATAACTTACTATATAATACTAAGCTTGGTAGAGGGATAAATATGAGGTTCTAAATTCTTTTAGCCTATACCGGACTTTAACCAACAAACGACTAATATTCACCAAAACACACTGGGGCAATCTAAGATAAATTTGCCTTGTGACCATTGTATGTACATCTCTAGATGGCAATAATGGTAGCTTATGTTGCTAAACTAAGAACACCGTTTTCAGAGCAAGAGAATTGAAACTGAGTAGCAAAATGTTTGAAATAAATCCATGAATTGAATATATTTATTCATGTTGAATGTTAGCTGCTTAATAACCATTTAAATGATAGAGACTGAAACATTAGTCAAATAAGTATGTTTAAATTAATCTATATATCTATATATATAAAAGGCTAAGTGACCTGCCGACTGGCCGAACAGCCAGTAGGTATGACGCGCACTGACCAGCAGGGGGCAGATGCTCAACGCAAGAGCTGGGGAGCGACAGCAACTTTGCAGAGTGCCCTCTCGCACTCCTGGACCCCTTGGGGGATTCAGACTATCAGTTTTGGCCCAATCCCCACAGGCCAGGCCAAGGGACCCCACTTGCCAGAGAGATCCCGCTCACTCTGCAGATGCCCTTTAAGCACTGGGGCCACCCCAGGTGTGGCTGGTGGGTAGGGACCATGAGAGGTTAGCTCCAGAGCATGTCCAGCCCATCTCGCCCAATCCCGCCCTGCCGGCCACCTTCTAATTAATTTCCTTTCAATGTGCACAAATCCGTGCACTGGGCCTCTATCCTATCTAATAAAAGAGTAATATGCAAATTGACTGTCACTCCAAGTCACAACATGGCCGTCCCCACGTGGTGAAAGATGGTTGCCCCCATGTGGACACAAGATGGCCACCACAAGATGGCCTGCAGGGGAGGGCAGTTGTGGGCAATTAGGGGTGACCAGGCCAGCAGAGGAGGGCAGTTGTGGGGGACCAGGCCTGCAGGGGAGGGCAGTTGGAGGGGGGACCAGGCCTGCAGGGGAGGGCAGTTGTGGGGGACCAGGCCTGCAGGAGAGGGCAGTTGTGGGCGATCAGGCCAGCAGGGAGGGCAGTTAGGGGTGACCGAGCCAGCAGAGGAGGACAGTTGGGGGAGACAAGGGCAGCAGGGGAGGGCAGTTGGGGGGGACCCAGGCCTGCAGGGGAGAGCAGTTGGGGGAGACCAGGGCAGCAGGAGAGGGCAGTTGCGGGGGACCAGACTGGCAAGGGAGGGCAGTTAGGTGTGACCAGGTGGGCAGGGGAGGGCAGTTAGGAGCAATCTGGCCAGCCAGGGAGCAGCTAGGCATGGATCAGGCTGGCAGGGGAGTGGTTAGGGGGTGATCAGGCTGGCAGGCAGAAGCGGTTAGGGGCAATCAGGCAGAGGCAGGAAAGCAGTTGAGAGCCAGCAGTCATGGATTGTGAGAGGGATCAGGCCTAAACGAGTGGTCGGACATCCCTCAAGGGGTCCCAGATTGGAGAGGGTGCAGGCTGGGCTGAGGGACACACCCCCCCCCCCCCGTGCATGAATTTCATGCACCGGGCCTCTAGTTAATAAATAAAAGAAAAACCTAAAGTCAGAAGAAAAGGCAAGATTATATGAGAACAGAAGAGACAGATTTGAAAAAAAAAAAGAAAAACTTTTAGAAATAAATGCACAGTTAATGGGTTGAAATATTAACTGTATAGATTCAGCAGTACATTGAAGGTAATGAAGAAAGAGCTAGTGAAGTAGAAGATTTATGTGAAGAATTACCCAGAAGGAGGCACAGCCATGAAAAAAAGACATTAGGAAAGCATTAGCTACATGAAGGGTAAAATGTAAAGTTCTAACATATCAGAGAGATTCATAAAGGAGGGGGAAATAGCAATATTATTGA
The DNA here is from genome assembly GCF_963455305.1 of Plecotus auritus. Lineage (NCBI taxonomy): Eukaryota > Metazoa > Chordata > Mammalia > Chiroptera > Vespertilionidae > Plecotus > Plecotus auritus. Next base: position 226,143,601 of record NC_137770.1, on the reverse strand, counting down.
AATTATGAAGGTTAAAAAAATTCCAGAGGTAACAGAAGATTTGCATTCTCAAACTGAAGAAACTTGTTTGGGTCTGGGAAAAAAAAATTCATAGTACTCTTAACTGCAAAATACCAAAGACCATTAAAAAGTATACCTAGAGTATATACCTAGAGGAACTGGATATATAATAAAGATAATCCACACACAAAGAAAGAAAATCCTATCTAATAAAAGAGTGATATGCAAATTGACCATCACTCCAACACACAAGATGGCTGCCCCCATGTGGATACAAGATGGCCACAACAAGATGGCCATCAGGGGAGAGCAGTTGGGAGGGACCAGGTCTGCAAGGGAGGGCAGTTTTGGGCGATCAGGCCAGCAGGGGAGGGCAGTTGGGAGGGACCAGGCCTGCAGGGGAGGGCAGTTGTGGGCGATCAGGCCAGCAGGGGAGGGCAGTTGGGAGGGACCAGGCCTGCAGGGGAGGGCAGTTGGAGGTGATCAGGCCTGCAGGGGGGGGGGGCAGTTAGGGGCAATCAGGAAGGCAGGCAGGTGAGCAGCTGGGAGCCAGCAGTCCTGGATTGTGAGAGGGCTGTCCGACTGCTCGTTTAGGCCCGATCCTACCGGGATCAGGCCTAAACGGGCAGTCGGACATCCCTCGAGGGGTCCCAGATTGGAGCGGGTTCAGGCTGGGCTGAGGGACACACACCCCCCCCCCCCCGGCTGGTCCTCTAGTAACAAATAATGAGCAAATGAGAAATCTATATCTTGCTAAAGATTGATTGTGAATATACTTTTAGATAAACAAAAACAGTGTTTAATCATAACAAATACATGCTTTAAAAACCACTGGAGAATGAACCTCAAGATAAAGTGTGAAGCAGGAGGTACAGATGAATATTAAATTTGGATCGGTGGCAGAGTATTTATAAAAACAGGATGGAACTGTTGGCAAAAGAAATAGACTTCCTTCCCTCTCCTTTGGCAGAGAGCAAGAATCTCTGGGCCTGGGGGTAGGCAGGACCACACCCCTGGACAGCAGCAGGAAGAAGCTGCAGAAGATGAGATCTCCATCCGTTTACCCAGAGTCCTTGAGGTGGGGGGCAATGTTAGCATAGGTAGCTACTTAGTTATTAACAAAAGAGAAGGGCGATAAACTGGCTAAGCCTGATAAAGTCTGGAAGCTACAGCTTCCCAGACACCCTGGGGGAGAGCCACTTCCTCTGCCAAAGGGACCTGAATTCCCCAGCAGGCAGGAAAGCCTCCCAAGTCTCCCTGGGAAACAACCAGCCCTTTCACCAGGATTGGGGGTGGGAGAATAAACAGGAAGGAGGAAATTCCTTTGCTGGGAGGATGCACAGGAGGACCTAAGATGGTGCAGGGGGAGGTCCTTCTACTAAGCATATGCATAGTAGAAGCCAGAAGACAAAGTAGAACTTTGAGGCAAGTCCAGATGATACAAAATGGTCACTATAAAACTTCTCCCACATACCTATCAATAGTGGAATGGTTGGATACATTGAGGTTCAGCAATAGTTTTATATCAGTTGATTCAAAGAGATTTGTAAGAAGTATGGTTGAAGGCAGAGAGCAAGGTAGCAGTGTATTTGTGAACTCACATAGTAAAAAATAACCAAAAATTTCTACATACCTATGTTTTTGTATAATAGGAGCCAAGAAAAAGTTATGAAAAGATTCATGAGATATTGTTAACTTAGGAGTTTGGGAGAAAGTTAAAAATAAAAAAAAGAATTTTTTTAAATGAATCATTTTCATAAAAATCTATGTATATAAAAGCCTAAGCAACTGGTTGACCAAACAACTGAATGACCAGTCAACTGGTAGCTATGATGCACACTGACCACCAGGGGGTAGATGCTCAATGCAGGACCTGCTCCCTAGTGGTCAGTGGGCTCCCAAGGCCAACCTCCAGCGGTCCCTCCCCTCAGCTGGCCAACCTCCTGCGGTCCTCCCCTCTGGCCAGCTGGCCCCAATTGGGAATGGCGAGAGGACCCCAATCGCTGGCCAGACCAAGAGACCCCACCCATGGACGAATTCATGCACCTGGCCTCTGGTAAATAATATGAATATCTACATCTGTACATATAAAATATATGAAAGGTGAATTTCTAAAATATCATTAGTATTTATATAAGAACTAGAGGCCCGATGCATGAAATTTATGCATGGGTAGGGTCCCTAGGCCTGGCCAGTGATCGGGGCCGATCTGTGGGGTGACATACAGGGCAATCGAGGAGCCTCTGCTGGCAACTGCCTTGGCTGGCCTGGTGCTGCCTGCTCGCCAGCCCTGCCCCCGGCCACTGCCGCCAGTCACCGTCCTCTGTGGGATGACCAGTGGGGCAATCGGGGGAGCCCCCACTGGCACCTGCCTTGGCTGGCCCGGGGCCTGGTGGCAGCTCCTGTGTTGAGCATCTGTCCCCTGGTGGTCAGTGCATGCCATAGCGACTGGTCTTTCCACCGTTCGATCGATTTGCATATTAGGCTTTTATTATATAGGATGGTAGGATATGGTATGGCTTCTATACTTCCTCTAGTTATTTTTATGTTGTTTCAATGTTGCACAATGAAGATGTCAAAGGGAAGAGAGAAATAATAACTTCAGGAAAACAAATACAATTTTTATAACCCACAACTGTAGTTCAGAAAAGTATATGGACTTTATACTTAAGAGATATAAAGTCTTACGAGGTAATTTCCCTTCTATGCAGCATTTCTTTCTACAAGTAGAAACACTTTCAAAGGCCATGTCTCTATTTTTCCATACAAACTGTTTATCTTTGGGGTTTTCATCTTCTGTTACTGGCAGGGAGGAAGCCTGGCTTTTTCGAGGCTGCAGGCTCCTGATCAGCAGGAAGCCTGTAGCTATATGTTTCCATAGGTTTCTTGGTCTTACACCTCAGTCTACACCTCTGAAACCAAATGCCTATGGGTGAGAGAGTTTTCTCTTTTTTGTGAATTATTAATTACCTTTTCAGAAGAGTCTGACAGCTCTCAAAGTGATATGCACTCACATAGACACAGTTTCTTTTTCTTTTGTTACATCTTCAGAATTAAAGTCCTTGAAGGCAAAAGTTAAAATCTTGTCCTGACCAAATAATTACAAAAACTAAAGGAGATCATTTTTAAAACTGCAATCCATAACCCACATCCTGACATGTTCATTGCCTGCATTATTTTCTTTTGTTTCAGGGGAATATTAATATTTTATAAGAAATGAAGAGCTGACATACATAAATATGTATTTAGTACAAGAGAAATTATTTTGCCTTATTGTAAAATTTAAGTTCTTTCTGATCTAAGCTATTGAATTGAGGCCAAAAATAACATTTTGGTGTTTTTGTTTTACTTCAATAGAGATTTTCCTCAGTGTAGATATTGTCTTCTTTAAGCAGATGAGGGTATTTTTCTCTTGACAAGTCAGACTCCAGAACACAACAGCAGCTTTTAACTTATTTTAAACCGAATATTATTATCCAGATTTACTATCAAAGCAATTAATGGTAACAACTGAGCATAATATTCAGCTAATAAGTGTTATGCTTTATAAGCCACAGAGGAATAAAATCTAACACAGTCCAAGGTTGAAGGAGACAGAGGAATGAGACCACTCTGGCAGCATTTACTGTCACACTGGTATGAAGTGTCATGGATATGAATCCTATGTCCCCTCCCTCACCTCAGATACAAAGGAACTGCTGGTGGTTTGCAGTTTTCATTTTTATTCTGTAAACCTTTCTTTAATAAAAACTGTAAATATCATCAAGGAGGATAAACATGTGTGTCACAAATAGTTTGGGATGCTTACTGAAGACCTATTTTCTAGATTTATTTTTTAAAATATGTTTTTATTGAATTTTAGAGAGAGAAAAAGTGAGAGAAATAAAGAGACAGAAACATTGGTGAGAGAGAAACATCATAAATCAGCTGCCTCCTTAATGTGCAAGCCCCTGCTGGGGATCAAGTCTGCAACCCGGGCATGTGCCCTCCCCAGGAATCTAACCGGTGATCTCTTGGTTCATGGGTTGATGCTCAACCACTGAGCCATACCGACCGGGTAAAAATCTCATTTCTATACTTAAAAGCAAATAAATTCTAAAAACTTTCAACCTTATTATTTTAAAACATATGAGTCAAATATTGAAACAGCTTCTTAGATTCCTGCTGCATAAGCCTGAATTATAGTTGCCAAAATCAAACATTAGCTTGACTCAAAATATATATGCTTTAAGCCAATTTACAAATATAACTGAGACTTTTTTTGCATAAATACCTCCCTCTAGAGTGGTTCCTTCTGTCTCCCTAACACACACACATGCACTCTCACACAAACTTCTTCTCTGCAACACCTGTAGCTTCAGCAAATTCAACCCCAAATTGTTGAGACCATAAACACTTAAAGTTGAAATAGTTCGATCTGAATTACGATGCTCTATTGTCCCTAAGCACCAAAAAGCATTTGGAGCTCATTTTGAAATTTCCTAGAACATATCCTCCAAACCAGAAATAATTACTCCTTTTTTACTCCATGCTGTAGGACTTAGCACATACCACTGTGTTATCTGTATTGTAAACATGTGTTTACATGGAGTTCATCCTGTGAGGAGAGTCTTCCCATATTAAGTATCTATGTATCCCCAGTAACTAAATACTACAGCATCTTTTACACGGAAGCCAGTCAATAAACATGTGCTACATGTTTAGTTGAAGTCTAAGACCTGAATCCACAGGAAAGTGGAACAATAACAAAGTCTTTCAGTCCACTTTTCATCTTCCAGTCAGTAATAAAATGCCCCAATATATGGGATGCACACTTCCCAGTAGTTCTTAGAAATAGTGTGCTTAGTGACTTTTCTATTAACACGTGGAATAAGTTGGGTGAACTTAAAGGATCTGTCTTGTTGAGTATCCTTTATCAAGTGTAGCTTTAAACAAAATGAACACTTTGCCAAAGAATCTGCTTTAAAAAATTCTCTAGACTAAATCAAGAAGACCCCTTAATCCATTATCTGACAGAATGACAGATTCACTGAGCACATCACTATTTTTTAGTGGGGAATTATTTCAGTTTCCCAAACATCCAGGTCCTAAAGCTAAAGTGATGTGCACTGAGATTAATTTACAAAAATTCCAGGAGACTTTCCTTGTGATTTTTGATGCAATACTTACCACTGCCTGCCATGTACACATTGAATATATGACCTAAGAGGTCTTAAAGTGACTTCTCTGTAATCTCCTTTGAGACAATCTTTCTTTTTATCACCAACCCCCTCCCCAAAAATATCATATAGAACAACCTGCCCTTAACTAACACATTGACCTTAGCACTGATTTTAGGTGTAATACAGGCAACCAATGAATATTTAATGGGAACCTATGACGTTGTACCAGGTACCATAACATATAGCAACGCAGATTTGAGCAGGACTTTGTGCTCTCATAAAGCTTAGGCAGGGGGAGAAGGGAACAGCCACTAAATAAGTACATAAAGTTAAGTAATATGATTTTAAATAAAAATCAGTACTGCTTCGAAGACTGTAAGAGATAGTGCATGGCTGGGGGTGGGGGAAAGCAGCATTTTCTATATTTTGCTCAGTGAATTCTTTGAGGAGGGGGTATTTTAGCATTGAATGGAATTTAAAATCCATACACAAGAGGAGAAGCCAACCAATGAGACTAGATACAGGAATGTGTCATATAGGAGAGAAATAAAGAACCAGAGGTTACTTGATGGGAGTATGTCAATGTTACGTTTTGATTTTTAAGACTTAATTATCTTTTAGTGCCTTAATCTTAACTATTAACAAATAGCCAAGAATCACCGGACATTTGACAAAAATCTCCTATTGAGAGAGAAATGCTCAGCTAAATGGGAAAATAGAGCATATCCAGACAATACCAGGAGTAGAAGTCCTCAGAAAAAATCAATTGGTACTCTCAGATAATTCAAAGAAGATATTACATCCAAAAGACATATACAAGCATTTTAGTACTATTTGGTTTATAAAGTATGAACATATGTGCATTAACAAAAATTATGAACTGATTAAGAAATTCCTTTGTATAGTATGATAATTATCAGGTAGTCTTGAATGGTTAAAAATAGAAAGTATTTTGGTTTACTGGTGTGGCAGAAAAAAATGAGGAATTGTGGCAGAAAGATGACAAAACAATAAGAAATAAAACAAAATATTTGGAGGATCATTATATTGGTCTTTTTGATATAGGGATTTCTCTGATTATCAACTAAAGTACCATGGTTCCAATTAACAGAAACACCAATACATACTGACATAAAAATAATGAAGTCTGGAGGTAAGGTGGGTTTCCTGAGGGTCAGCTTAATCCCATGGTTCTTATTTTATTGCACTGCTATTTCCTTGAATGTGCCTTTTTGCTGAGGGTAGAGTCAGGTTTCCCTATGCAGTCTGAACAGAGGTTTTCTTAAGAACAAGGTAAGTTAAGGAGGGTAATCTATTACAGCCCCCCTTTACCTTGGGACATTCTTAGCATAAAAAGCATTCAAGCATATGCTACCACTGTCCTAGCACAAAGTAATTACTTAAGAAACACCAGTTCAATACGTAAAGGAAGGCATGGAAGCCATAATAGGAAGGCTCTGTGCATATAAGAACTGGTGAAATGATGCTAGAAGAAAACAACATTCCAAAAGTTCATACCTGAATGTAAATTCGGTCTGAAGGACCAACGTGTTTGCACTTGCAGGATGGAGTTCTTAGTTCCCGAAGCTCAATAGTAGTCTACACAGCATGGCAGAAAGACTACGGGAGGGGAGGGTTCTGTTGTATCATTTAAACTGACTTATTTGAATAACTAGTTTAGTATTCCAAGTTATTGTAAGGTTTCATAAAGCTAGTATATACCCTCTTAAATGCCTCTCTAATTCTCAGAAATGGCCCTTCAAATCAAAGAAGGTTTTTTTCTTTTCTTTCTGTCTTTCCCTAAATTGAGTTTTCTAGAAGATGGGATTAACAAGAATTCAACTTTCATTCAGATGGTTCACTGTGTGAACTCCCTTTGTGCTTTATTTCTAGTGTTTCTAGGACATTTAAAGCACCTTTGCTTTGTTGATAGATATTGAACACCAGTAATTGTACTACCTGAGCTAATTAGGCAACTAGAGCGTGTTTACCATGCCTATCAATTTTCTGTCGAGTGGAATATCTCAAGACCAGTTAACAAGGAAAGACAGTATGAAATGCTTGCTTAATTGTGTATACAGTATTCTCTAAAGCTAACCAATGACCTCAATTAACAAATCAAGGTTAGGATTGTTCATTTCACTGTTGTTTTTCAGCCTTCTGCAACCGCTTCCCCCAAATCAAGCCTCTATCTTGCAGAAAAGCTTTTACTGGGTTTGCACTAAGCAAATGGTGAATTGTGAAACCATGGAGGAAATTATGCAGTTGTGGGTTTAACTTAAACCTGAGTAGCACCACAAAGAACAAAACAATTTTAGCATGTTATTTTTCTTTTCAGAATGCTTTAAGAATGTATGAATAGGGAAAATGGGACTTTATGTCTTCATATCATAGACTTCTTTGGGGGATATACAAGAATGTTAATAAAATTCTAGGTATTATACATATAATTTTCCAGTGACAGGAATGTATTCTCTTTGCAAGCATTAAATAAGCTATGCCATTATTGTGCACATTAGCTCCATAACTTAAAATAAACTTTGAACATAGTTTAGATATTTTCAGTGGTTAGAACCTATCATAAAGAAAGAAGGGATGGGATAGTTATTCTTTATCCGAGTATATTTTTATTTGTGGAGAGTTAAAAAGATATACTCAGATTGTTTTTTTTTTACTCTTTCTGTAAAACCTAACTTTTATGAATAAACAAAGACAGAGGGCAGCATTAAAGAGAAAAAAAATTTAAATCTTATTAAAATCAGACTACATCAAATAGTTATTTTAATATTTTTTACACATTGAATAGAGAATTAGTTTTTCATATTCACAACCAACCTTGTCATATTCTCCTCACACTGTACTTCATAAACCCACACATGGTATTCAATTGCCATTACTAGCTCCTTCCAACTCTGATTATAATGAGGAGAAATTGTGGTGCCTTGAATTCACTCTAGAGAAAAATTAAAATATCCTGCTATCATCATTGTATTATCTGAACAAACCCCGTTTCATTTTTATTACTTTTTTCTATATGCCAGGAAGGCTTTAAAAAAAAAAACCAGTATAATTAAATGATGGTGAAATCTTTTCATTTTTTAAACAAAGCAACAAAATATTCTGTAGATAGTTTTAGGTAGGAGAATAGATAGAAAAAAAAAATGGAGATATTGCATTCCTATCACTTATGAGAGAAAGGAAGGCGATTTTTCTAAAAATTTATCTCCACTATTTTAAATATTTTTGGGAAATTTGATATAGGAAGTTGAAAACAGCAATTTTTGTGTTAACCAGAATATATATTTTCTTTGATTTTGCCACTATTCATTAAAACTCTGTTTTCTTTGTTTTTATTCTCTGCCTTGAATAATGCTTGTCTATTGTACTTAATATCTCTATTAACTAGCTGGTTGAAAGTGACAATATAAAGGATAATTTTACTCACTATTTATAATAATAACCTTTCGACCTCTGCTTCCTAATAAGGGATGATTTTAGAATATGGGTTCTAGAGTGAAACAGAAGCTGGCTTGCTTCAGTTTGTATTACCTTTAGCTATATAATTTTATGTGAGTTACTTTTCCAAGCTTAAATTTCTTCATATTTTAAGTTAATAATAATGTTTACCTCAATTTTGTTTTTTGAGATACTTCTTAAAACAGTGTTTATTTTATTGTATCGACTAACTACATATTAGCTATTTTGTTTTTATTGCTATCATTATCATTATTAAGGATTCAAAGTGAATACTGATTTCCCAACAGAAATCTACTAGTAAGTCATAATAAACAAATTCAAAACCAATGTTGATTAAGGATCTGAGACATGGAGCTCTATAGATGTTTGTAATCCCATGGACATTAAGAACATTATTATAAGATAAAGAGATATTGCAAGGTAGAAATCTCCTATTGTCAGTCTTGAACTCTGGGTAAAAACCATACCATGTATAAAAATAGTTCAAAATTCATGGTTTTCTTCTACTTCTTTAACCCATGATAAAATAGACTTCAGTTCTTTTAACTAGTCTTACCTAGCTCTTTTGTTTGTTGTTGTTGTTAATCTTCATGTGAAGATATTTTTTCCATTGATTTTTAGAAAGAGTGAAAGGGAGAAAGGGATGGGGGAAAGAGGGAGAGGGAGAGATAGAGACAGAGACAGAGAGATATAGAGATAAAGACAGAAATAGAGATATAGAGATAGAAAGACATTGATGTGAGAGAGACATACCAACTGGTTGCCTTCTTCAAGTGCCCTGACTGGGGCCGTGACCAGGTACATACCCTTTACTGGGAAGGGAACCCAAGACAGGCTGATGTTCTAACCACTGAAATACACGAGCCAGGGCTCTTACTTAGCTCTTCAAAAGTTATTATTTTATTTACTAATTCTCTAGAATAGCAATTCACTTTTCATGGATTAGCTCCAAGAGATCCCTAAACTCATTAAGTCAAATGCAAATATTGGTAAGTATAGTTCCCTACATTGTCTGCCAGAGCCACGCTTGTCCTCAACCTGTTTTCTTTAAATTTTTCACTGAAGCTAGAGAAAATTTTTTAAATAAAATATACATTAGTTCAACAAAACCACCAATACACCTTGTTGACTAAACCATATTATTTTTCTCTTAATTTTTAGGAGAAATGTCAAAACCTTTGACCTGAATTAGAGGACTTTGGATGGTATGAATTTTATCTATCAGAATGGTCACATTTGTTTCCTTCTAGTTCCTAAAATATACCTACTTCTCCTCTGCCACAGGGCCTTAGTACATGCTGGTCATTCTGCCAAGATACAGCTCCTCCTCCCCAAACACCTCTAGTTCATTCTCAAGACCTCACTCAGAATGTCTTTTCCTAACCTCTTTAATTAGGGCAGACACCCCTATCATACGCCTTCATAGAACAATGTATCCCCCAGTGTAATTTTTAATACAGTTCAGTTTAAAATGTATATATTGATCTCACTGATTTTTGTTTCCTACACCATACTATAAACTCCTTTTCAAAAAGTATTTGGTCTACATCTGTTTACCTTTAAATTGTCATTATTTAGTACAATGCCTGGCAAAACAGATACTTGTTAAATGAGAGCATACATTTGAAAAATGAATGAGAAAGTTAAAAAAATATATTTCTATCTCCTCTGCTTTATCACATTATATTGTCATCTTGAAGGCAGAAGATGTTCCTTATTAATCTTCGAGGTCTTGATTGTCTCAACTAATGCCTAATACACAAAATTTAATCAATAAACCATTGTTAAGTAAAGACTAAAATAAAGCCTAGTACAGGGCTGACAACAGAGTGATCTCTTAATAATTGTTAATTAATACTGATATTATTCTTATTGTTACTTATGGTAAACTATTATTAAAATAATCAATTACCCAGAAGTAAAAACATGTTTATTCAATATATGTAAACATACGTGAACATTTTGGAATGCCAAGTTTATCCTTTGCTTTAAATAAGAATTTTTAAATATTTTGTTGAGACATAAAAATTGAGATTATACTGAAATTGTAATCTTAGCATTTGATAATATTTTCCTCACTTTTAAATAATGTTTAATATATTTATTAATTTAACTAACTGCATCAAAAGTATAGTCTGTTAATATTTCTTTCCCCAGTTTAAAAAAGATAAAGAAATAACTGTTCAAAAGAGCATTGATAGTCTTGGTCAGTATTGCTCAGTAGTTAGGGTGTCAGCCTGCACATGGAATGGTTCTATTCCCCGTCAAGGGCACATAACTGGGTTGCATATTCGATCCCCAGCCCCCCTGTCAGGGTGTATGTGGGAGGCAACCAACCCATGTGTGTCTCTTTCATATCAATCTCTCTCTCTCTCTCAAAATCGTTGGAAAAGAATATCCTCTGGTGAGGATTTACAAAACAAAACAAAAAAAAAGAGCATAGATTCATGGAATAGACTGACATATGGCCAAGGGAAGCAGGTGGCAATGGCCAGGAAAAGATTAAGCAAAGAACAAAAACTCATATATGTATATCCATGGATACAGACAATGTGCTAAAGGCCTGCGGTGGGGAAGGAGCTTGGAGGTGGGGGGAAAGGGGAGAGTGGAATGGGGGACATGTGTAATATTGTCAACAATAAAAAAAGTTTTAAAAAGAGTATACAATGGTATTTCTTCCTTGGAAACTGAAAAGATAAATGCCTTCTTCAGTCTCCTATATTGAATATAGATATTACAATTTATCTTGAATATCAACTTCAAATTTAATTTTAAATTTCCCTCAACGCAATAAAAGAAAAAGAAAAACTCACAGAACTCTGCAACTCTCTAATACTTTTAAGAAACCTACAGTACCTAATAACTATTGAATCAAAAAAAGAAATCAAGTAAAGTACATCATGTAGAATAAAGTAAAATATATAGACTTACCAATTAATCCAAAAGAGTTAAGATTAGAAGCAAGACTCTAAATGAAGGACAATAAGTAACTTTGGTGTTATGCAATGATGCATATGGAAAATTGAGTTAAAATACTTGAGGGAAAAATAACACTTTAGCAATTGATGCAATTAAAATCTACTTATTTTACAAAATCTTATTTCTAATTGTTTTGCTTGATCAACTTCCTGTCTACTTTTTTCCCCTTAAGAAACAAAAAGCTCAGTTTTGACATGATGCCCAATTGAACAGTTTAACACCAACATTAATAGAGTAAAATAAATAATTTTCTCTAAATGTTATTTCATCGTTGAGTGAATTTCTATGTTGAGCAATTTCTATAGCTTTTGTAAGAGTTCCAATAGTGTTGCTCATGGCTATTCTAATCTTTTGCTCTTTTCAGATTTTCACAGGGATAATCAGAAAACCAGATTTTTACCTCTCCCACTGCTAATTGTTGATTGATGTTTGTGAAAATGAAAAAAGCATGATAAGGCTGAAATGAGACTATTTCAGAAATAAAATAAAGCTTTCTTTTAGTAACAAGATAAAGGAGAGAAATACGGAAGTAATTTATTACCTTGATATATATTTCTTATTTTATGCTCTGCTATATGTAATTCAGGAAAAACTTTCACACTAAATTCCCAGAATCAAAATTAAATACCAACCTTTAATAAAACAAATTCAGGCAAAACTTGCAGATTGGATTCCGAGAAATAAAATGAAATATTGATCTTTACTATAACAACAAACAGAAATAAAATGACTTCAAGACAGAACCATTCACTCATGGAGTTTTCTGTGGAGATACTATTTGACAATATACCACAGCTTTTGTCCAACTAAACTTTTTAGAAGTTCATATGTATTGACTGAATAATCAACGTTCAATTCTATGGAAACAAAAGCAAATTCTCCATAAAATGTCACTTTCATTCTGCAACTTAAATTATACAAGGCTAATGAAAACGTATGTTCAAATTTGTTAACTACTAGAGTATCTGAGTTATGAGTTCTGTTGTTCTGGTTATTGTTCTGACTTGCAGCACCAACCTCTGTTTTGTGATGCTGGGGCTGCAACTTGCCAATTATATTTCTGCTTTATTCTACTGGCTTTTGTAAGTCTGTTGACAGAAAGTTCTAGAAAAGCACTGGAAGAATTAAGAAAACACACACACACACACACACACACACACTTCTTCCTTTTTTTCCTATTTGTTTCCTGCACCTGATTTTGCTTCTTGCTGCTCTCAGAGTCGCTACAGCAACAATTTTTCGCCCTGACGTGACATTTCATTTCAGTAGCAGCAGTTGAGCTCAGTTTGCACTTTTCCCAGCACTTTCAGAAACAACCTCATCACACCTCCTCCAAGAGCTCAGCCTCGCCGAGTGACTCCTCCTTAGACAGTTGAGTTGCCAACACCTGTTTCAGCTCTGCACATTTCCTGCTCCATCTCCAGAGTGTTAATACTTTCAAACTTCAATTGCCCAGCCTTAGGATGGAGTCACCGTCCAGTAGCTACTTTCCCTCTCTGCCTTTCTAGTCCTCCAATAACTAGCATCAACTCTTTATATTAAATAATCCTGATCAAAACCAAAAAACAAACAACAATTAGAAATAACAAAAACTTCTGTGCCTTCCAACTCCTGACGGGACCCTGAATGATACACAGGTCATGATTACAGAATAAGAAATGATTGCTTACATCCTTTTGCCTACATATCTTTGTTTATTGACATATCCAATCAATGTGTGAATTCTTATTTATTTTTCAGATGAATATAAATCCCTAGAGGCCATTGATGAAGAAATCAGAGTTGCATGTAAACACTTTGCTTTTTAAAGTTAAAATATAGGTCACTCTTGGCATTACCAACTCCATGAAGACTGGTTCCAATACTTTTAAGTCAGCAGCAGCAGAGCTGCAGAAATGATTGCCCTCTCACACATTCAGGCAGTCCGAATGAGCAGTGCCCAATGCCTTCACTTCTAAATCTTTAGTCAATTGCATGCATTTATCTGTCTCCCCCTTAAATACACTCCTGTATGCATAACAGACACAGTGCCAAACAAAACAAAACAAAACAAAAACAGGATTTTGAACTTAACAATGTGAATTTCCCTAGAAATTCTTTTTCTTCCAATGGAACACTAGATTTCTTCTGTGTTTCCATGTCATCAAGAATATATCCTACCCTTTAGTTTTCTGCCTCTTTAACTGCACTGTGAACTTCCTGAAGATAGACAGTTGTATTAATATAATTCCTAGAGATAACAATTCAGTTAATACAATGCCAAGCTCTCTGAATGCTTTTAACAAGCATGAGATGAATAAATGGTTTTAATTAAGTCATGACTTGTCCTCTTGTATTATATAACACTTGCCATATCTACAAATTTCTATGATTTGAATTTTAATGATATTAGTTCCCCCAAAATATAATTTAATCATTTACCTGATTTCTTACTGCATATGCTTATATTTGTTTTATATTCTACAGCTGTTGAATCTCATTTATTTATGTAAAGTTTATTTCTAGTGAAATTTGTAGTCATTAAACTGATTAAATTGTGTTTGATTTAAATTAGTGTTAAGTATATTCTACTGATTGGAATGCTTTGGAAAACTGGTAATCCCCCTGTATAGTATATGTGATAATTGCTTATTAATTTAAAAAAATCTGCTAAACAAAGGCAGTGAATTCCCTCCCTACAACAGATAACACTGAGTTTATTCTATAAAGAACTCTCTGTCAAAGTTCTTAAACTAATTTTATCTTAGGTTCTTTCCTGAGATGCTTTGGCTATATCTGTGGTTCTAGAAACCATCTGGTACAAATCTTGGTTAATGTCTATATTTGTGATGTCATTTTCCTACATAAAATTATACTTACCTATATTTTACTTTATTGTAAATATGTTTTGCTATCTTCTTGCTATTGGTCCAAAACCTTAGGAGCTCCCTGGGTAAAACCTGAAACCAGCCATTGTACGTGGAAGGCAAGGAAGAGACCCAAGAAAAATGCAATTCACTGCACATTGCTAGGTGGCAGGTTTAACTAATCTATACTAACAATAGAGGAATAGGCAAATCATCCAAGTAACATCATGACCGCTCAGCAGGCGCATGCACAGCAGGAACAGGGGGGCAGGGACTGCTATCACCAGGAGGGACTTCATGCAGCCTGCCCTCGCGTGGCCCGGTGGCCACCCCTGGCGGAGGTGTGCGCATGGCCACCGTGTGGCTCAGGGGTAGCCCCCAGTGGAGGCACACAGAGGTCTGCCCAATGCTAACGTGACGCTGCCCGCATGCGTCCCCACCCAGCGCTGACATGAAGCTGCCTACCTGCATCCCCGGCCAGGGACATGACTCTGCCTGCGTGTGTCCCTGCCCAGCACAGACGTGACACTGTGGGTGGTCAGGGCTTGACAGGTGTGTAACCGGCCAAGTCTCGGTCTTGCCCAGTGGGGGTGGGGCCGGCCGGGTCTGGGTCTCAAGTGATTTCTCAGCATGCACAGCTGTGTGCGGACTTGACTCTGGGTCCCACGGCATGCCCCAGACTCTGACAGGAGGGAGATTTTCATATACACTTTACTAATTTTTTTTCATCTCTGACACTTCTATTATAGAGAAAGGGCAAATAGCAATATTAAAATATTTCCTCTAATTAATTCCCTTTTAATGTGCACGAATTTTGTGCACCGGGCCACTAGTGGAACTTATAATATACTAGAGGCCTGGTGCATGAATTTGTGCACCAGTGGGGTCCCTCGGCCTGGCCTGAGAGATCGGGCCAAAACCAGCTCTCCAACATCCCCCAAGAGGTCCCAGATTGCAGGCAAGGACGAGGGGCTCCCCTAGTGCAGGATTGGGGTCGAGAAGGGACACAGGAGGTTGGCCAGCCAGGAAGGGACTTATGGGAGGGCTCCAGGGTGGACAGAGGGGCCCTTAAGAAGGGTGGCCGTTGCTTTCTTTGGCTTGAGGCATTAAATAGGCTGGAGACCCTCCTTTTCTACTGTGGGACCTTAGCCCTGTAATAAGCTCCTATGACCCCCACATCTGCACTTTTCCTCCCATCTCGCTCAGTCCCAATCTCGCTCAGTCCCAATCAGCCAAGCTAACCTACAGGTTGGAGCGTCTGCCCCTTGGTGGTTAGTGCACGTCATAGCGAGTGGTTGAGAGGCCTTAGCATATCATTAGCATATTATGCATTGATTGGTTGAATGACTGACCAGTCGACTGGACACTTAGCATATTAGGCTTTTATTATATAGGACAAGGTTTGTCTTAGGCAGCTGCAAAACAAGTTCCACACCTGCCTGCCAGAATCTTAATAGTTTATATAGAAGCTCAGTCATGTATACCACCCAGATGGTCTCAACAACACACTACTGTCTCGAGGCTGTGTCCTTGAGGCAGCTTCCAGTTGGAGGAAGGCAGGTAGACCCTATTTTCCAAGTGAAAGGAGTTTTAGAGGTAGAGTAGGCAGGTTTAGGGAGTTTTAGGGATGAGGATGGTCCATGGAGAGGAATATATACATGGAGACTTGAAGATGCCAGGGTGTTCATCTTACTTGTACAGAGAATAGAGAAATGCCACCAGCAGATAGAAATTTTTATGGCCTAAACAATTAAAAGAGCCATAAACCATGGACAGACAGGGGTATCTCTAGCCTGAGCAATTAAAAGTGACCATAGGTTAGACCAAAAAGTAGTCCTGATCTGAGTAGCTGGGAGAGCCAGAAGATAAGGATTTCTTTGCCAGCACAACTGGGAGAAGACCATGGAATAAATCAAAACTGACTCCAACCTAAACAGACAAGATGACCAAAGGAGGAAAAGTGCAGATGTGGGGGTCATAGGAGCTGATTACAGGGCTAAGGTCCCACAGTAGAAAAGGAGGGTCTCCAGCCTATTTAATGCCTCAAGCCAAAGAAAGCAACGGCCACCCTTCTTAAGGGCCCCTCTGTCCACCAAGAGGTACAGAGTTTTAGGCTTAGAATTTAGAATTAAGGTTTTAGAGATAGTGTTTGCTTGCAATAAAGATTCTGTACTTTTCACCTATCACCTTTTGTTTGTGGCTTCATTCTTCAAATCCATCTGGACAAGAACCTGGGAAAGAAATCACCCTGCTCAATAAAACAACCCAAATCACAAGGACAGGGGAATGGGGAGGAGCCTATGATTTCCCAGGTCCAGCTCCAGAGTCAACCTGCTGTCACATCCCCTCAATGACTCCTCAACACTTGGCATATGCTTTATTTTTTATTTTTTTTTATTAAGGTATTATATGTGTACATATCTTACCATTGCCCCCCCCACCCCACTCCCAAACATGCCTCACCCCCCAATGTTTTGCATCCGTTGGTTACTCTTATATACATGCATATAAGTCCTTCAGTTGATCTCTTATTTCCCCCACCTCTCCCTAACCTTACTGCTGTAATTTGACAGTCTGTTTGATGCTTTACTGCCTCTGTATCTATCTTTTTGTTCATCAGTTTATAATGTTTTTCATTATCCCCAAATGAGTGAGATCATGTGGTATTTTTCTTTCATTGACTGGCTTATTTCACTTAGCATAATGTTCTCTAATTCCATCCAGGTGCCTACAAATGGTAGTAATTCCTTCTTTTTTATGGCAGCATAGTATTCCATTGTGTAGATGTACCATAGTTTTCTGATCCAGTCATCTGCTGACGGGCACTTAGGCTGTTTCCAAATCTTAGCTATGGTAAATTGTGCTGCTATGAACATAGGGGTGCATATATCCTTTCTGATTGGTGTTTCTAGTTTCTTAGGATATATTCCCAGGAGTGGGATTACTGGGTCAAATGGGAGTTCCATTTTCAGTTTTTTGAGGAAACTCCATACTGTTCTCCACAGTGGCTGCACCAGTCTGCATTCCCACCAGCAGTGCACGAGGGTTCCTTTTTCTCCGCATCCTCGCCAACACTTGTCGTTTGTTGATTTGTTGATGATAGCCATTCTGACAGGTGTGAGATGGTATCGCATTGTCGTTTTGATTTGCATCTCTCGGATAATTAGTGACTTTGAGCATGTTTTCATGTGTCTCTTGGCCCTCCTTCTGTCTTCTTTCGAAAAGATTCTATTTAGGTCTGTTGCCCATTTTTTTATTGGATCACTTATCTTCCTTTTATTAAGTTGTATAAGCTGCCTGTAGATGTTGGAGATTAAACCTTTATCAGTGATAACATTTGCAAATATGTTCTCCCATACAGTGGGGTTTCTTGTTGTTTTGTTGATGGTTTCTTTTGCTGTGAAAAAGCTTTTTATTTTGATGTAGTCCCATTTGTTTATTTTCTCTTTGGCTTCCATTGCCCTAGGGGCAGTATCAGTGAAAAAGTTCTTTTGGCATATGTCTGAGATTTTGCTGCCTGTGGATTCCTCCAGTATTTTTATGGTTTCCCATCTTATATTTAAGTCCTGTACCCATTTTGAGTTTATTTTTGTGTATGGTGTAAGTTGGTGGTCTAGTTTCATTTTTTTTGCATGTATCTGTCCAATTTTCCCAACACCATTTATTAAAGAGACTGTCTTGACTCCATTGTATGCTCATGCCTCCTTTGTCAAATATTAAATGCGCATATTGGTTTGGGTCGATATCTGGATTCTCTATTCTGTTCCATTGATCTATATGTCTGTTCTTGTGCCAGTACCAGGCTGTTTTGAGGACAGTGGCTTTGTAATACAGCTTGAAATCTGGTATTGAGATCCCTCCTACTTTATTCTTCTTTCTCAGGATTGCTGTGGCTATTCGGGGTCTTTTTTTATTCCAGATGAATTTTTGGAGAGTTCTTTCTAGGTCTCCCAGGAATGCAAGGATGGTTCAATATCCGCAAATCAATAAATGTGATACATCACATAAACAAATTGAGAGATAAAAATCACATAGTCATATCAATTGATGCAGAAAAAGCATTTGACAAAATCCAACACCCTTTCTTGATAAAAACTCTCAACAAGGTGGGAATAGAAGGATCATACCTCAACATAATAAAAGCTATATATGATAAACCCACAGCTAACATCATACTCAATGGGCAAAAACTAAAACCATTTCCCCTAAGAACAGGAACAAGATAGGGATGCCCACTCTCACCACTCCTGTTTGACATAGTACTGGAAGTATTAGCCACTGCAATTAGACAAGAAAAAGAAATAAAAGGCATCCAAATTGGAAAAGAAGAAGTAAAGCTGTCCTTATTTGCAGATGACATGATATTGTACATAAAAAACCCGAAAGACTCCATCAAAAAACTAACAGACTTAATAAATGAATTCGGCAATGTAGCAGGATACAAAATTAACACCAAGAAATCTATGGCATTTCTATACACCAACAGTGAACTTACAGAAAGAGAGACTAAAAAAGCAATCCCATTTTCCATCGCACCAAAAAAATTAAGATACTTAGGAATAAACCTAACCAAGGAGGTAAAAGACCTATATGTGGAAAACTACAGGACACTGAAAAAAGAGATAGAGGAAGATGTAAACAGATGGAAGAACATACCATGTTCATGGATTGGTAGAATCAACATCATTAAAATGTCCATACTACCCAAAGCAATCTATAGATTCAATGCACTCCCCATTAAAATACCAACGGCGTATTTCACAGATCTAGAAAGAACTCTCCAAAAATTCATTTGGCATATGCTTTAAATGACTAGTTGTCTTTTTTTTCTTTTCTTTTTTTTTTTTTACTATTCATCTTCTGAGAATATGTATTTTCTCATTAAAGTGGAAAGCTAAGGGCCTTGGTCTATGCCAGTGGTAGGCAAACCACGGCTCGCGAGCCACATGCGACTCTTTGGCCCCTTGAGTGTGGCTTTTCCACAAAATACCATGGCCTAGGCGAGTCTATTTTGAAGAAGTGGTGTTAGAAGAAGTTTAAGTTTAAAAAATTTGGCTCTCAAAAGAAATTTCAATCGTTGTACTGTTGATATTTGGCTCTGTTGACTAATGAGTTTGCCGACCACTGGTCTATGCTATAATATTAAGATATTATGGGAACATAAAAATTACTAGAGAGGTTAAGTCAAGCCCCTTAACGTTGGAAACAGTAGTTTCTTACGTGAGTATGAGAGGGTAATACCTTTTACTTGCTACCAGTGTTTTTGATAATATAAAACAAAATGATTTCATTTATATGTGGAATCTAATGAGCAAAATAAACCAGTAAAAAATAGAAACAGACTCATAGATAGAGAGAACAGACTGACAGCTATCAGAGGGGAGTAGGAGTTGTGGGGGGGGCCTGAGTAAAAAGGGTGAAAGGATTAAGGGGGAAATAACAGACACAAACAACAGAGTTTTGCTTACCAGGGGGCAGGTAGAAGAGGGTAAAGGGGGAATACATGGTGATGGAAGGAAACTTGGCCTTGGTGGTGAACGCACCATACAATATACAGATGCTGTATTATAGAAATATACACTTGAAACCTATATACAGTTTTACTAACCAATGTCACCCCAATTCATCCAATAATTTTAAATGATAAATTTAAAGCTATTGAAATTTAATGATAAAAACTTCCTAATTTTCAGATTCAATCTTCCCAGACATAAGGATATTCAGTTGCCATTTCTTCTCAGCACCTACGTACTGACTTTGTAATTTATTGCTATTTTTTTGTTTTCTAGCTGACTCTGGCGATGATAAAATTTTATTATCCAAATAACTTTCTAAATGACAGTGAGATTCCTAAGGGAATCTTTTTTCACAGATATAAACAATTGAAAATTGCTCCCACAGCCATTCAATTGATATGCTATAATTTATCCAACTTTAATAAACTCTTTCTTAATCCTATATCTGTTATCTCTTTTAATAGCAATAACATACTTAGGAGTTTTTGATACTTGCTGAATTTCATGATTTTCTTCACATTTTCTTTTGAAGCAATTCTATTCAGACTTTCTGCCCACCATTTTCGTAACCTGCTTTTGTCAAAAGTCACCATATCTCTGCATTGCAGATTACAATGGCCAATGATCACTGGTACTTTACTCATCTTTGAAAGAATTTCTTCACTGGGTTCTCAGTACAATCTCCTGATTTCCTATCTGCAGTCTACTGTTCCCGATTCCACTTCTATCTTCAACCTGTAAATGCTGGGAGAGCCTGAGGGGTTTGTCCTGAGACCCCTCTCTTTTCTATCTACCCTACTTTTTTGGTGATTCTCCCAGTCTCTTTGTTCTAAACATCATGTATATGCTGACAACTACTAAACATCTATGTCCAGCCAGGAGTTTGTTGGTTCATGTAATCCACTCTCTAGTCTACATTTCCAATCAGATTAGTAACAGAATTTTAAAAAGTATCACATCTACATAGGACTCCTGCTAGTGCCTCTTCTACTCATCTTAGAAAATGGCAATTATATTTTTCCAGTTTTCCAGGTCAGAAATCTTAGATCCATCCTGACCCTTCTATTTCTGAAATGCCTAGATTGTATCATCCTTGTTAGTTTTAACCTCAAAATAAAACCAGCATCTAGTCATGTTTCCTCACCTGTGAAGTTAGTCCCTCATCTAAGCCAGTATTAGCTCAGTGCCATATGATCCACTTTTCTACTTGTAGATTCACCTTCTTCTAATCTATTCTCAACAATAGCAGTAAGGGGAATTTTTCTAAAACTGAGGCTATATGTTTCACTAGTCTGCACAAAATACTTGAAAAGCTTTACATTCAGAGGGAAAGACCATCTATATACCGTATATAAAAGCCTAAGCAACCGTTCAACCATTCAACTGGTAGCTGTGACATGCACTGACTACCCGGAGGCAGACGCTCAATGCACAGGCATGGAAACATGGAACAGACTGATGAATCTAGAGGGAAGGGGGGAGGGTGGGAAGATATTAACCAATGATCTTGTATGCATGGATTCATGCACCAGTGGGTCCCTTGGCCTGGTCTGCGGGGGTTGGGCTGAAACCTGCAGTCTGACATCCCCTGAGGGGTCTCAGATTGTGAGAGAGTGCAGGCCAGGCTGAGGGAGCCCACTGGTGCACGAATCCATGCATGAGGCCTCTAGTATCCTAATAATGGAATGCAGATCCTTATGTGATTTGGTCCCTGTTACTTCTTTAAGAGCTCATTTCTTACCACTTCTTCAATGATGTCCTCTGTCCCAGTTACATGGCCTCCTTGCTATTCCTCCAATACATGAAATTCACTTCTGCCCCAGGACACTCACACTTGCTTGAAGCTGTGCTTGGAATCCTCTTCTCTGAGATTATCTTAAAGAATATTCCTTCATTTCTCATGGTTCTTTTCTGAGGAGTGAAACCTTCCCTGTTCACCTGTAAAAATGGTAACCTAAGTACACCCCCCATCCATTTGTTTTCTTAACTTAAAACCCATCATGTGTTTTGTTTGACTACTCTTGTATTCCCCTACTGAGATACAAGCTCTGTGTGGGTCAGGCCATGCTCTGTGTCACTGACTGATGCATCCTCAGCATGCAGTAGGCACTCAATAAATATGCATAGTAGATAAAGCAACTCAATAAGTACTTGTTGAACAACTAAATAAAGCAGGATTGAGAAATAAAAACCAAATGTACCTAAAATACTAGAAATTGCTCTATTTGCCATGATATTAGTAAGTATTCCTGTAAATAGAAGCATAGTATGTATTACAAATTAGCTTGATCTTATGGATATAGGTTAAAATGCTAAGGGAATTGGATCTCTAGAAGAGAGGACATAAAACAAAATACTGTACAGAGGAAGATTTTCCGTGGACAGTGTATTGGGCTAATTGCTTCCTATCATGCAAGACACTTTTGGAAGGCTCAATAGTAGATACTTCAGGGAATCCACAGTGGGGAGAATAAATGCTAGAAACTCAGGTTAAGAACTATGCTTAATGTCTGCAGTTTCATTTAGAAGAGGAAGAAGCATTCACATATAAAAAGGGGCTTTCAAATGAAGAAGGTCTCTATGGTTAGGAAGTGTGTATGTAAAAATGAGGCAGGGGGGCGGTAAACTTGATTTCCACAGTACCTGCTGCTACACATGCACTTACTAAATATTTACTATATTCATTATTCATTTAATTATAGTGATAATATAATTCTATAACAAGAACCTGGTATGAAATAATAGCACACTGAAGAGCATTGATCTTTAAAAGGAAAACTATCATATATAATAAAAGGCTAATATGCAAATTGTCCCCTCGACTGGGAGTTCAACCAGGAGTTCGACCAGAGGGCAGGGCCAGCCCACCAACTGCCCACGGCCCCTCCCCCAGGCCAGCCCAGCCCAATAGGCCCCAATTGGGGCGGATGGGATGGACCCAACCTGTGCACAAATTTGTGCAATGTGCCTCTAATATGGTATAAAACTGGCTCTATTTATTTTGTAAGAATAATATTTTCTGAAAGTACCAGTCTGTATTACTGAATACATTGCTTCTATATTTTCAAGATACCTAAGATCATCTAAATGGCAAGGTGTGAATGAAGATATCATAAGGCAGCACTCTGAATATAACAAACATTATGAGCTAAATATGTATCCTTTCATACATTAAAATAGTTAAACTATAAAACTCACAATTCTATAATGGGTATATATATCAATATCATTATATTTATCTTACTATTTTATCATAAATCCTTATTTAAAATATTTGTAGAATTCTAAGGTGGCTTAAAATATTTGCCAATTAAATTTCATAAAACTATCATGAGAGATTGTCAGACTACTGCTATGTGACTGCTGAGAACTATACAACTTTCAGAACAAATGACACCCTTCAACCCACCAGGCTAAGAGAATCGACCAGACTCTAACATAGCTTCCATTGGCTCAAAACCGTTTTCCTAGAATGAACACAGTGCCACCCCACCCCCATTCACACCTTAAATATCTACCTGAGAGCCCAGCCGATGTGGCTCAGTGGTTGAGCATCGACCTATGAAACAGGCCATGGTTTGATTCTCAGTCAGGGCACATGCCCAGGTGTGGGCTTGATCCCCAGTAGGGTGTGTGCCAGAGGCAGCCAATCAATCATTCTCTCTCATCATTGATGTTTCTATCTCGCTCTTCCTCTCCCTTCCTCTCTGAAATCAATAAAAATATTTTTTTTAATAAATGTCTACATGAGAAAGCTCAACACTGCTGTGATGGTTTATTTTATGTGTCAACTTGACTGGGCCATAGGGTGCCCAGATATTTGTGGAGCATTATTCTGAGCATATCTGTGAAAGTGTTTTTGGATGAGGTTAATATTTGAGTCAGTAGACTGAGTAAGGAAGATAGATCTCCCTAATGTGGGTGTCCTCATCCAATAAGCTAAAGGCCAGAATAGAACAAAGCAGCTCACCCTCCCTCCCTGGAATAAAAGGGAACCCCTTCCTCCTACATGATTGCTGGAACATCTTTCTTTTCCTGACTTGGAACTTAAACTGAAACTTCGGCTATTCTTAGATCATGAGCCTGCAGGCTTTTAGGCTAGAACTTACACCATCCATTCTCCTGGTTCTCAGACCTTAGGGCTCAGAATGGAACTGTATCATTGGTTCTCCTAGGTCTCTCTCTAGCGTACAGACTGCAGATCTTAGGACTTCTCAGCCTCTATGATTATATGATCCAATTTCTTCTTTTTTTTTTTTTAATCTTCACCTGAAGATATATTTTTGCTGAGTTTAGAGAGAGAGGAAGGGAGAGAGAGAAACATCGATGTGAGAGAGAAACATCAATCAGTTGCCTCCCATGCATACCCAACCGGGGATTGAACCCACAACCTTTTGGTGCATGGGGTCCATGCTCCAGCCAACTGTGCCACCCAATAAGGGCACCAATTTTTTATAATAAAGTGTGTGTGTGTGTGTGTGTGTGTGTGTGTGTGTGTGTGTGTGTATGTGTGTATCCTATTTGGTTCAATGTCTCTAGAGGATACTGACAAATGAATTTACTGTTTGTTCCAGCCCAAATCTGACTAAATCCCTGAACTCCCTTTTTTTTAGGGCAGTTCCTTTAGGCAACTTATAATCCTTAATCTATTCTCTATTTCTTTAAGATGTAAGTCTTCTACCACCCAGAAATGCCTCCTCAAGGACTTGGTGACCATCTGCTTGAAATGTAAACATTAAGGTGAATATCTCTCCTGTCTCCCAGTTCCTGTGAGAGGGTAGCCTACTTGTTGGGTGCCTTCTCCAATTTGTAAAACTATCCCCTGACCTAAAGATATGAAAAGCTTGTGTTTTCTCCAGATAAATGCCAATTAACAAACACAGATGGCCCAGTCACTTTGACCAACCCCTCTAAATGCCCTTCAGTATTTTTCCTGCAGCATACCCCAGCATTTGAAAAGCCTCCTGGCCTTTTTTTGGTAGAGTTGAGGCAGGTTTGCACTGAAGTCTTTCTCCCCTACTTCAGTAGTCTGAACAAAATCTGCCTTGCTATTTTTAACCAGTGTTACATGAGTAATTTCTTTTTGACACTGCTTAGTCACTCCATAGAACAGGAACTATCCTTGGAAATACATTTAGGAACAAAAACTATAATACAAACTCATTTAAGCTTTGTTTTTTTCTGCTTGTTGAAGATGGGGCCCCACACCTTCATTTTTCAATGGGTTCCACAAATTACTGGTATGTAGATGGTCCTGGTAGTATTAGTAACAGTAACAGTAATAGTAGTAGTGTTGGCAGCAAAAGCAAATATTTATTAAGTGATTTCTCTAGGCTAGGGTCTGGTTTTAGAGTTCTATGTGTATCAATTTATTTAATCTCATAATAGTGATAAGATATGATACTAATATAAGTCCCTTTTTATAGTTAAAAAACTGAGGCAACAGAGAAGCTTAGTACTTACATATTAAAAACAAACATAGGGGTGAAACAATGAAAATGAAATGGAAAGAACAGATAAAAGAAACAGGGTGGAAATAGAATCAAAAGGAAATAATGAAAGATTTTACGTTGTTTGGTCTCTTACTTTTTGTTTTTTAATCTAGGGGATTGATTGCTTGGTTTTGAAGAATAAGATGATAAGTTTAGCTTTAGTAAAACTGAGTTTATTTGAAGATGCCTAACAGGTATCTGGAAATATGGGTCAGTTGCTCAAGAGAATAGTGGGAGCTGAGTAATGAAATTTTGAAAAACAATAAGATGATATTTATCTTATTATAGATATAATTATACATATTATTTATATATTTATATTTATTAATTATATATATTGTATTGACAAGAGAAAGAAACCTAAACAAGGCCAGAAAAGGAGGTAAAAATGGGGTTTGAGAAATACTTTTTCATCATTATCTCCAGAGAGGGAAGGGCGTTTACGTAAGCAAATTTTCAAGAGTTCTAAATGTTTTAGAGAGTTCAAGGAGAGATGAGAAATTATTAAGAAAAAAATATTGGACTTAAGGATAAATATTGTTGACTATCGAGAAAATAGTTTCAGTGTAATGAGAGGCAGAAGCCAGATTGGAAATGTTTACAGAGAGAATTGTTGGTTAGAAAGTAATGGTTATTTGTTCTTTTCAGGTCCTAGAGTTGAAGAGGAGAAATGAACAGAATGGTGCAACAGAATGATAGAGTGAAGAAAATCAGTTTATGATCAGAGAGATTTTCCTTATTTAAAAGATAAAGGTGCAGAAATTGTTGAGAAGGAAAGATATTATTTATAAATAACTGTTTTTTTCACCCTTTATTATTGCAATCTTTTGATCTCTTTTTATTGTATTTATTTATTAGGCATATTGGGTTTTGCAACTTTCAAACAGATAATCTTCAGCAATAGACTTCTCTCTGCATCGCATTTCCATCTATAAAATGAGAATAATCATAATAGTCTTTGTCTGGCTTTCCTAATAGGTTTACTTGCTCAGAAAGTCCAAAGTAGAAATGTTTAGAAAACAGCTTATAAAATGCATAAGCAAAAATTAAAAACTAAAATATAATTATATAGGAAGTTTAAAACTTAGTATTGTCATTGTTTGTATCCTGTTCCTTGTAAGAATTCCAAGAAGTGCAAGGAAAGTTCTCTTTGCCACCATCCATGGACCTGCCTGAAACTCAACCTCACCTGCTTCTAGCTATAGATCAAGTTTGCTGCCTCTCCATTCAACTGTACCTACATCCTAAAACTCTACGGGCATAAATTTAGCAAAAATACCAGTGAAATAGCTGAGGCTTAGTGCTAATAGAAAAGATTTTGCATTTTTCATTTGTGTATATGAACTGACATATTTGCACCTTCATTTCCATTACTCAGAAACCCATTCTGATCCTTAAAGTCAGTGTACTATGGTTATCATATGATTATGTGTGGCATCAATTTTCCTTCCTGCGACACTCTCTTTTTACACACTCTAAGCATCATAAAGTTAGGAGATTTTATTGGAAAGTCAAGGTGGCAGCATGATGGAAATGACTCAGAAATGATGCTTTGCTGCCGGAACAATGTTGATTTACTTGTAATGCTAAACACACTCCACTAAGTCATACACAGCTCTTGGGAGAGGGATGACTAATTAGCTCAGTGACTTAGCCGCCCACATACTCTGCTGATTCTGATACTTCAACGCATTTTATTAGCCTGCAAGTTCAGGAAATCTTACTGTGTGGGTCGTATTTCTAAAAATGTAATAGCAATAGCCTGATATTAGTTCCTGTGCATCTATAGATTGAAAATAAATTCGCCAAGATGAATAAACTCATATACTTATTTCTTAGAACTTCTTTTCACACAGAGTTTTCAACAAATATTGAAATTTTAACAGAAAATAATTATTGACATTGACAAAGTCATATAATTAATTATTCAGGTTGACAAATAAATTTAGTTGTCTAAAATCTTAGAATTCCTTAATGTTTTATATTCATTATACTTTTCAATCTGAGATAAAGACTTGAAGTTTACAGGTATGTGTGTGAAGTGCCCTCTTTTAGTATTTCCTACCAGTAGATTATCTTCAGCAAATATTTCCAAAGAATGACATGTGTCAGGATATGAAATACGTGGCTGTCAAGAATATAGCTACAAACAGATCCAGAGTAACTGAATCTTCTAACAGCGGTCTGTAATCATAAGTGACATTAGTCTATATTTAATCTATAGCAGACAGAAAACAGACAAATTGAAATTAATTTCTAACATCCCCACCATAATCATTAATTCAACACAGAAATATTACTTTAAATTAGACTACTGTGGTCCATGTTCACTTGCAAGAATTATATGCATCTTAGTTTGCTAGCATTGATATCAGAAAACAATGTGAAACAAGCAACAATCTTATTTTAATAAGTCAAGTACACGGTCTTCTTTACATGCAAAAGATGGCACCATTTATTTCTAGGTAGATAACTGCTATTTCTGCTATTCACTTAAATATTCCATACGTTTGATTAACATCTTTTATAGCAAAAGGCACTGAAGCAATAGGGTTGTGGGAAAAGGGAAAATGATAGGAACCAAAATGAAGCCATAAGGCAAAGAGTGAGTTAGGTAGTTTATTTTTGTATGTAAAAATAAATAGATTAACCTAAAGCAGGAAATATTTAAAGTTCACATATTTTGCAACATTTTAATAAGTGTGATATTGTCCTAAATAACTACATGTTATATAAACACGCAGTGGGTGTTTTGTTTTGTTTTTACTTGATCCTCATTTTCCACTTAATTTCTATATTCTAAAGATTACCTGTGATAAAATGTAAAAATATTTAAGATGAGAAAAATACAAAAATGGACTTATGTTGGAGGTGGTCAACAAGAAGGTATGACTGCCAGTTAATCCTGTGAGCTGGACCTGGGTAATTGGAAGCTCCCCATCCCCTCGCCTGCCTTTGGAATGCATGCTCCTCTCGTCTTACCCACTCCTAGAAGCTACCCCACAGATAGAGCTAATAATCTGGACGGAGTGGTGAAAAGACTATCTGGACTGAGTACATGACTAAACCCATTTGAAGCCCCTGAGTGCATCATTGACCCCAGTTAAACCCCCACATAAATTTTAAGGTTGGGTGGGCAGATGAGGACAATCTACAGGTCTTTCAGTCACTACAGACGAGCCTCATATGTAAATTCCCTTGCTTATTAAAATGGCCACCTACCAATCTGGAGTGGCCTAGCTCTTTCTTTGGTCTCTTCCTGCCCTCTGTTTCAGATTGTGGCCTAGAAGCTCCTGAGAAGGTTGCACACTAACAATTTAATAAATTAATTGCTCATAAATTTTATGTATAAGATTATAATCCTGCAAACAAACTTGGTTCCCCAAATCCTTGGGCATTAAACATTTTTCTATGCTACAATTCACACTTTTCCTCCCCTTTTCTATTTTTTTTCATTTGACACTTTTCACTCATACAAAAATGATGCAATCATTTTATGTGCATATTTATTCCCTCAAGATGTACAATTTTGATAATGAATGTTGGGTTCCAGTTGTGTCCACATTCTAAACCAGTGGTCAGCAAACTCATTAGTCAACAGAGCCAAATATCAACAGTACGATTGAAATTTCTTTTGAGAGCCAAATTTTTTAAACTTAAACTTCTTCTAACGCCAGTTCTTCAAAATAGACTCGCCCAGGCCATGGTATTTTGTGGAAGAGCCACACTCAAGGCTCCAAAGAGCTGCATGTGGCTCGCGAGCCGCAGTTTGCCAACCACTAAACTATTCAACTGTCCAAAACTATACGGTTGAAGAGAGGCAAAAATGCCAGTGAAGAAGCTTTGAGTCAATTCTAATAAAAATGTTTCACTCACCATCTTTATTTATGTGTATAACTGACATGTTTGCATCACTTTGGGTAGAAAAGAGCATGAGGAAGAGTATGGGCTACTGGAATGTCAGAGATCTGAGTTCCCATCTCCAGGTTCTGCTATAAACCTTACTGTGTAACCTTGAGCATCTATCATACTCTATCTTAGCATCAATTTTTTGAGCTGTAAAATGATGAGATCAAGTCGATGATCTCTAAGATTCCATTTAGCTCAAATCTTCATGACTTCTGCCCATTCACATGCACCCACATTCTCAGTACGTATGCAAAGGGAATGTGGAGGAATTAAGCTTTCAGTGTATGTGGAAAATCTACTTTTAATTACACTGACATCTGTATTTAAAATAAAAAAATCAATTAACATTTAATTCAAGTGAAAAAATATGTTCAACATTCTTGCCATAGATAAAGGAAGTCATTTAACTTTGAACTTTACTGTCTAGTTAGAAAAAAGTCACCCTTCCTTAGAGGAGATGGGAATATTTTACCTAGCAAGTCATCTGGGCATTAAAAAGCACTACACTGAAATAAGAATTCCCTTCAGAAAGCCAGAGCTGTGCTCCACTTCATGTAATATCTATACTACATCTCTATTAAGTCCCAGAGTTTTATTAATCTCAATGCTTTTCATGTACATTTTACTGATTGAGCTAAAGTTATGTGGCCCCAAGACTGTTAATATCCATTATACCTACTTAAACCTAGCTGAATTTCTTGAAGCCACAATAAAGAGTTATTTTTTAGCACATAGGAATGGATTTTAAAAAATTTCATTGAGCTAGATTTATAAAGACGGAAGAAATCATGCAGCTACACAATCATTCTATGAGTAAAAAGAACACTAAGGATAACAAAATGAACATATTATTCATATCAAATATTTTTCACTAATAGAGCAGTACATTAGAAACAGTTTGCAGTTATGTGAACAAGAACTGAGTCACTTATTACATGAGTAATTGATAGAATAAATGCCTTCTCATGTGTAATGAAAGTGCCCAAGCTTTGTGTCAGCTACATACCCACAGGAATCTCTCCCAAGTTTGGATGCCCTCCAAGTAAACATCCCCAGCATCCAGTTGCAGGAGAGACCATGATGTTTTCACCAAAAGGGAAAAGAGGCTCAGGATCTGAATGCTTTGGCCAAAGAAAAATGATTAGCCAAGGCCTTGTTATAAAGATTAACTTCTGGCCTAAGGCCATATCCATTCCCAGGAACTCACCCAAAATCCTGATACAGGGAAGAGGTTTTTAAAACAATGTTTTTCTTTATCTATATTACTAAAATATGCTTTTTACAACATGTAATGTATAGAGAGGTGAATAATACTAAACTGCTTTTCCAGAGAAATTAGTTTAGGTTATTTTGAACAGAATATATAAATGTGTAAGAGGACTAACTTTTGGAGAATAAATGTGACAATTTGTCTGATTTTGCTTCAGAACAAAGGAGACCTTCTGGATTTCTATCTATTTGCAATTACAAATGTAAAGTTGGATGTTCTCTTATTATCAATAATGTGAACTTCTTCATGTCCAGGCTGGTTTGAACTGGCAAACATAGGTTATACTTGGGAGGAAAAACAAAATAAAACCAAATTAGATAAAACCCATAAATCCAAGTTTTCCTTTTGTCCTCTATGAAAGATTCCCTCAAATTGGTTATGAAATGAATTTGTATTGCTTGTTCAAACAGTAATGATTAAGCCCTAAGCTATTTTCCAATTTAGAAAATAATGGGCTTACTCTAATGGAATATAAAATACATTTAAAGAAGGTACATATATATTTACATTTCTTCTCTAAAACTATTCCATATACCATAAGAACAATACCATTATATATACATACACATATATGTGTGTGTGTGTGTATATATATATATATATATATATATATATCCTATCTAATAAAAGAGTAATATGCAAATTAACCATCACTCTGCTACAACCACAAGCCATGCCCACAAGCCACACCCACCAGCCAATCAGGAACGAATATTCAAATAAACCCAACCAAGATGGCTACGGCCACAGAGAGCAGAAGGGAGGCTTGGGTTTCCCTGGCGATGGAGGAAGCCAAGCTTTCCACCTGCCCTTGCTGGCCTAGGCCTCCACTCAAGGCTACAAAGTTTCAATGATAGAAGATACATAAATCCAAACAGAAATGGCGGCAGCCACGGAGCTGGAAAGAGCAGGAGGCTAGGGTTGCCCTGGTGATGGAGGAAGCCAAGCTTTCCACACACCCTGGCCAGCCCAGGCCTCCGCTTAAGGCTACAAAGTTTCAATTATAGAAAATACATAAATCCCAACAGAAATGGCTGCTGCCACAGAGCAAGAAGAAGGCTTGGCTCCACTCCAGGCTACAAAGTTTCAATTGTAGAAGATAAATAAACCCAGATACCAGGGCCTCTGCTTGGGTCGCCAGGGGGTGTGGCCAGCCTGCAAACCACCACAAGACCCTCACCCAGGCCACCCCACGCCCCAAGGGAACCCCCACCCTGATCCAGGACACCCTTCAGGGCAAACCAGCTGGCCCCCACCCGTGCACCAGGCCTCTATCCTATCTAATAAAAGAGTAATATGCAGATTGACCATCACTCCAATACACAAGATGGCTGCCCCCATGTGGTCAAAGATCCTGCCCCCATGTGGACACAAGATGGCCACCACAAGATGGCCAGCAGGGGAGGGCAGTTGGGAGGGACCAGGCCTGCAAGGGAGGGCAGTTGTGGGTGATCAGGCCAGCAGGGGAGGGCAGTTAGGGGTGACCAAGCTGGCAGAGGAGGGAAGTTGGGGGCGACCAGGCCTGCAGGGAAAGGCAGTTGGGAGGGACCCAGGCCTGCAAGGGAGAGCAGTTGGGGGGACCAGGCCTGCAGGGGAGGGCAGTTAGGGGTGACCAGGCCTGCAGGGGAGGGCAGTTAAGGGAAAACAGGCTGGCAGGGGAGCATTAGGCATCAATCAGGCTGGCAGGAGAGTGGTTAGGGGGTGATCAGGCTGGCAGGCCGAAGTGGTTAGGGGCAATCAGGAAGGCAGTTGGGAGCCAGCAGTCCTGGATTGTGAGAGGGATGTCCGACTGCCCGTTTAGGCCCGATCCCAGTGGGATTGGGCCTAAACGGGCAGTCGGACATCCCTCAAGGGGTCCCGGATTGGAGAGGGTGCAGGCTGGGCTGAGGGACCCCCCCCCCCCATGCACGAATTTCATGCACTGGGCCTCTAGTATATATATATTCTTTTAAAGGTGTTATGCTTTCATGTCTCTATATAGAATATGTACTTAACTGCCTCAGTTTCTTGAGCCACAAAATAAAACATGAAGAGATCAAACACAATATTAATTTATGTCTTATGCTATAGCCTGTATAAGTTCAGGTTCACAGGGCTGTGAAGGGGAACTATGGCATAAACCAGAAAGTAGTGATGCGTCACATGCATTTGTAATCCTTTGGCCTATTGAATCATCAGTTCTGAATTTAAACCACCTTTGAAAATAGGAAATGTGAACATCACTGAATTTAGACCACAGGAATAAGTGCTGCATTAAATACTTAGCAAAAAATAAGTAAACTTCCTGCAATAGGGTAATAATACTAAACACTAACCAGGAATCTAGATTTCTGAGATGTACATCTCCTTTCCAAAAGTGACCCACACTCTGCCACAAGCCCTTAAAAATTAATGGACAGAAACTGAAGAAAATGACAACATTTCTTATTATTCTTCAGGTTGGCTAAGTAATTTATATCATAATGTCTTTTTAAAGTACTTTTCCTGCCCCTAGAGCATTTGGAGTCCTATACTCATTTAGGAATGACAAATAAAAAACAATACTATTCTTGAAGGCAGAATTGCAGGGAGATTGAATACTGTCTGATCCAAAAATGTTAGTGCCATCTATTCGTTAATTCACTTATTTACTCACTCAATAATTATTTGTGAGCACCATGATATGTCTGGGCACATCACCATGGATACAAATATATATATATAAAAATTCTTGCCCTAT
The DNA here is from genome assembly GCF_963455305.1 of Plecotus auritus. Classification (NCBI taxonomy): domain Eukaryota; kingdom Metazoa; phylum Chordata; class Mammalia; order Chiroptera; family Vespertilionidae; genus Plecotus; species Plecotus auritus. Next base: position 226,110,231 of record NC_137770.1, on the reverse strand, counting down.
GCTCTCAAGAAGCTCCCAGTCTGGTCTGTTCTGTATATTCATAAAAAAAATACAATAATGTGAATGAGGAAAGTAGAGGCACAAAAGAAATGTTTCTCTGGGGTAGAAAGAGAGGGGAGTGTTTGGGATCATTATATCAAATCAAATATTCTTTGCTCAGCCACCAGATACACCGTCCACTTGGTACCTAAAGAAAAAAAATCCTATGTTCAGTACAATGCCAGGTTACTACTAAGAGGTTTTGACCACCTCTCAAGCTCTTCTGTGGACCTCCTGACCCTGACAAGCTTTTGAACCATAGGAAGCTGCAGGATACCTTCTGCCTACACCTGGAAGGCCCCTGGGGAGTAAGGTATATATTTTCTTCTCATGACCAGGAGAAAACAATCAAATGAGGAGCAACATAACTCCCATTCATATGTTCAGTTCTACTTAAATGCGTACAGTGCAATTGATGAAACCAAATTTGCCTACAGAATCCTAGCTGCTAGTGGAGATAATTTTAGTTTTCCAGAATCTGCAGCTAAAGTAGAATGGAGTGGATGATTAGATAGATGCCTCAGCATCCACTAGAAAAAAATTAAGTCCAAAAGAAAATGTCATGGAAAAGTTAGAGCTCTTAACCTTTTCCTTTTTTACAGATAAAGCACCTCTTTCACTCTTTTCAGCAGGTGGTCAAATTCTGCTTTTAGTCTTTGGTAGGTCATTATCAATAGTCTTTTTCTACAGGAGCAGTGTATATTGGGGGTAGGGCTTGGGGTATGGAAAAAGAGAAAAAGACATGATCTCCCATTGGTGGTGTGTTTCTCAGCCTTTCCTTTCTACCTTTGAAAGTTTCCTTTAAAAATCCCATTACTTAACTCTCTTTCCAATCCTATTGTTTAATATGCTTAGTATGCTCTCTAGGTGAGAAATTGTCACAAATCAATGTACATAGTGAATTCTTTTTGCATTTTTAAATGATTCCCTTGCCATTTTCCCATTAAAATTATTGCTCTCTCCACATCCATTCATGATAAAAACTCTCAGTAAACTAGGAATAAAGGGTAATTTTCTAAACTTGGTAAATAAAATGTAAAATAATCCACAGATAATATACTTAATGATAAGAAACTCAGACCTTTCCCGCTAAGATCAGGTATAAGGCAAGAATGTCCCCCATCATCACTCCTTTTCAGCATAGTACTGGAAGCCCTTCTTCATGTCCAGACTGGTTTGAACAGGTGAAACATAGGATATACTTGGAAGGAAAAACAAAACCAGACAAGATATAACACGTAGATCTAAGTTTTCCTTTTGTCCGCTATGAAAGATGCCCTCAAATTGGGTATGAAAAGAATTTGTATTGCTTGTTCAAGTAGTAATGATTAAGCCCTAAGCTATTTTCCAATTTAGAAAATAATGGGCTTACTCTTATGGAATATAAAATACTTTTTAAGAAGATACATATATATGAACATTTCTTCTCTAAAAGTATCCATGAGAATAATCCCATCATGACATATACATATATATGTATACATATTCCTTTAAAGGTGTTATGCTTTCACATCTCTACACAGAATAGGTAGCTTAACTGATTCAGTTTCTTGAACCACAAAATGAAACATGCAGAGATCAAACACTTAATATTAATTTACATTTTATGCTATGACTAATTTTCTTTCAGTATGTCCAAGTGCCTGCTAACCTGGAATTAAAGTGCCCAGTGATCACTCTTTCAGACAGGGTAACTGTTGCTAAAAAAAATAATAATAAAATAAATAAACAAAAAAAAAACAACTAAAACCTAACTACTCACTGAGATGTGAAAAATTGAAAGTCACTGATGTTTAAAGTTGATGTTCTTACTAATTTAATTATGTAAAATAATCTACAATGTATAAAAAATGAATTAAGCTAGCTTTAAAGAAAAGACCAAAATATATTAATTTAAATCCTATAATGTGTAGCAATAGAGGAGTGATACAAATTAAAAAGTAAAAATGAAGCAATGAAATAGATCCCTCTAGAAAACTGAGAAATACCAGTTACTTTGATCCTCTAAAAACAGAATGGACAAAACACTTGAAAACATACTGCAGAAAACCCTCTATAGGCCTGACTTAAATCAGTCCCATTATTCTGATTATCTTGTAGTTTTCCTCTAGTTGACTCAGTTATTTAGAGATGCTATCTTTGTCTATGCCTCGAATTCTTTCCACAGTATAGTATTTTAATGAGTGTAAACAAATAATTCATTATAATTTTCCACATCCATTAGAAATAATCAGAAAACTAGAAGCATAGTCAGATTTTACTAAAGAAAATGTGAGGAAAGAAAAGTCAGTATATTTCATGAGAATTTTATAAATAAGCCGAGCATGAAATGAAAACAGTAATGGAGCTGATGATGTCAGTCTAAAAGAAGTAGCAGATAACATGTCTGGCTCTAAACGACCAACCTAAAATGTATTTTCACCTTATAATATTTCAGGGTTTCTCTACAAGAGAGAAAATCAGAGTGAGTAAATTTTAAAAATCTGAATTCCATTATGCTCTTAATTTTTTTGATGGAAAAATTTTTTATCGATGCAATGAGTTAGTATCTCCTTTATATTTCCCAACTTGATAAACATATATTCAGGATTTTTCTTGCCTTTGAAGAAGCAAGTCACCAAAGTTATTTAAACTTAGTATTTTATACTTTAAAAGCCCTGTAGGTACACAGTGCTAAAACTTTTAACCTGGAATTCTTGTGCTCTGTATGGATTTCCAAGAGTCTACAAAATCCTGAAGTTGGTTGGAATGATTCATGTGAATATGTGTATATTTTAAGAGAAGATAAGACTCACTGATTATTAAATACTAGAGGCCCGATAAATGAAGATTCGTGCAAGAATGGGCCTTCCTTACCCTGGGTGCCGGCACCACCTTCGCTCCGGCTGGAGCTGCCTTTTCGTTCCAGCCAGGAGCTGCCTTTCCGCCTCCCCACGCTGCCCAGAGGCCTGGAGTGGGTGGGGTGGTGCAAAACACCTGCATCCTCACCATGGCGACGACGCAAGCATCCCACCCTACCCCCGGCCGCTCAGCACCTGCGTATGCAAATTAACCTTCCATCTTTTTTGGTTAATTTGCATACTCACTCCTGATTGGCTGGTGGGCATCACAAAGGCACGGTCAATTTGCATCTTACTCTTTTATTAGTGCAGATGTCAGTATTAGGGTTCTCCAAAGAAGCAAAAACTATATATGGCGAGAGAGAGTGATTTATTGGCTTATGTGATTATGGACACTAAGCATGGAGATTGAGAAGTCCCACCAGCTGCCACTTGTAAGCTGGAGACCCAGGAAAGCTGTTAGGGTAGCACAGTTCAAGTCCAAAGGCCTGAGAACCAGAGGACCAGTGGTCCCAGTCCAAGGACAAGAGAACACTGATGTCTTTTCACACAGTCAGATCGGGGAAATAATTTGACATTTCTCTGCCTTTTTCTTCTCTTTTGGTCTCATACAGATGGGACGATGTCCACTCCTATTGAGAAGGGCAATCTGCTTTACTCAGTCTATCAATTCAAAAGCTAACCTCTTCCAGATTCAACTCCACAGACACACTTGGGAATAATGTTTTACCAGCTATCTTGGCATTACTTGACCCAGTCAAGTTGATATAAAATTACCCATCACAATATCTATGACCCACAAAATAGTAGGAATCATTAAAAATTCTGTCAACTAGCTTCCCTGAAGACTGAGTCACTTGATTTATCTTCTTTTAATAAACAAAAATCTGATAGTAAATCTAATTTATTGTCAATTTGATTTTATTTATATTTGCATGCAGCCTAAATGTTGGTTTTGTCCTTAGTTGTCTCTTCTAATTATGCATGCTTTTCCTTAGAATTTCATCTACCTTCGTAGCTTTAACTACCATTTTCATGCTGTGGAATCTTCTTTATTTCAATCTCTGATCATTCTCCTGAGCTATAAGAACCAAAGCATAGCAACCTTTTATAGATTTTTACTGGGTGTTTCTAAGTGAACTGGTTAACATTCACCAAGTCAAATTATATTGTGACTTCTTAATTCCCTATAATAATCAATGTCATCATCTAGTTTCGCAAGGTCAGCAATAAATCATGCCATATTGAGCCTTCTATTTCCTCTCTTACTATACATAATTGTTTTAATTCTTCTAAATAAATGTTTCTTGAATATTTTTTCTTTTCATTGTCAATATTTGACTTTAAGCACTTGTCAGGACTTACATACGCAAACTGCAACTTCCTCTGGTATTTTCTCTCTCCCAAATCTACTCAATTTCTCTCCTAATGTCACCAGAATAAGCTACTCAAAAATGAAAATTGTTATTGTTTTGTAGTGTTTTCAACTCCTAGTACTTACCACACTGTACTACATTTTTTAAATTTTCATTCCTGCTTACCTCTTTACATAGTAAAGCTCAATGACTCACTCACCTTTCTAGTGATTCAGTGGGTGCATACGTAATGTATACATAATACTACAGCAGAGACAGGTATCCATCTACCAAAATTTGTGCTTCTCCTTCTTTGTGTTCGAGTTGTTTCTGGGAGACAGCTACCCATGGATGGACTACATTTTCCAGCTCCCTAATAATGCATGTGACTAGTTCTCAGTAGCAAAATTTTAGCAGAAGTACTAAATTGTTTCTAGGCCAGGGATTTTAACTATTTGGTATACAAGACTCTAACTTTTGCCTTTCACTAATTGAATGTAGTCAAGTCCAAAGCTTGAAAGGAGAAAGCAAAACGTGGAAAAAACCTGAGTCCCTGAAGCACAACCTGGAGGCATATTCTCTTCCTGCAGAAGGTCCTTCATTGGGGGTCATGAGTAAGAATAAGTTTGTATTGTGTTAAGACAGTGGTCGGCAAACTCGTTAGTCAACAGAGCCAAATATCAACAGTACAACGACTGAAATTTCTTTTGAGAGCCAAATTTTTTTAACTTAAACTTCTAATGCCACTTCTTCAAAATAGACTCGCCCAGGCCATGGTATTTTGTGGAAGAGCCACACTCAAGGGGCCAAAGAGCTGCATGTGGCTCGTGAGCCGCAGTTTGCCGGCCACTGTGTTAAGACATATTTGCGCTCAGCTGGTATAGCTCAGCGGTTGAGCATTGACCCAGGAACCAAGACAAGATTCTTGGTCAGGGCACATGCAGGCTCAATCCCCTGTGGGGGAATGATGATGTTTCTCCCTCATTGATGTTTCTATCTCTCTATCCCTCTCCCTTCTTCTCTTTCTAAAACTCAATAGAAACATATTTTTTAAAAAGACATATTTGCTTAAGGTATTATAACTACTACCTCAATTAATAGAAGTTAGTGAATGAAGTATTTTGAAATAAATTTTTATACTGTACCTATATATTATACATTAGTACAAATGGGTAAAGGCAACACACACACACAAAAAAAAGCATTCCTCTCTAGCATTTCCCAAAATGTGGCTATAGTATACACTAGATCCTTGAATACCATTTCATTCAACCTTGTTTTGTTATAACATTAATGAGATGCTATAGGAACTTAACTGTTGTTCATATCAATTAGACTATGGTAAAACAGCTTTTGCTATATGTCGCTTCACTTAAAGTTGAAGAAGCTATCATTGATACTGAGACCTTACTGTAATGATCTGGGGTTCATTATATGCCACTTCCTTTAAATATAGAGAAAATTGTGGAAAAAAAAACTGAGAACATATCACAAAATTTACATCTTTATAAAATTTCTGTTTTGATAGTATTTTCACTTTAACATAAAATCGAAAGTACTATTTTGCTCAAGAAATAAAAAAGAAAAATACAAATAACTAAAGATAATATAGAATATGTTGACAACTAATTTAGCCAATGAAAACATTTGGATGAGGGCCCAGTTAAAGTCATCCAAGAAATAGACTAAATTATTTGAGTAAACATATTATACACATTGCTTTTTCATATAAATCTGTGTGTCTTGAAATTGTTTATTTTGTCCAATTTATAGATCAATGGTTTTTCCCATTTTTGCATAGTCAGTCAATTTATTTCAGTAAAATTGAATTAAGTGGGAAAGAAAATGTAATCAAGTAGTTTCCCTCCAGCATTCTATCCTTCCAATAATGCATTAGAAACTTGTGAAATGAGTGTATATATATATATATATATATATATATATATATATATATATACACACACACACACACACACACACACACACACACACAAGGTGGGGATGAATGTGTAATATAGGAAACTTTTCAAATTGAATTTTATGTAGATATATTCTTTGGTCCTTTTGAATGCAATACAATACATGGTCGGAGTACAATAATTAATCATTTTGTTGATCTTATCTATATAGGTATGAAGTCTAAAGTCCACTTCACCCTTAATACTCAAAGTGTGTATTGAGTATTACACTTTGGACCAATAGCATCAACATGACCTGGGGCTTATTGGAAACACTGAATCACAAGTCTCACCCACTTGATTTGCATGCATGTTAAAATCTGAAAAGCATTACTCTGAAGAAATAAAAAATCAGTTTATGAGAGTTCCAAAAGGGTTTGCACTACTCTGAAAAAAATATAATTTTATTCCAGTTTAAATAAAATATTTTCTTTAATTAGGAATTTTGTGAATATTATAATCTAGGCTAAGTCATTTGGCTGTTTAGCCTTTAAAAAAATTTTATTGATTTCAGAGGGGAAAGGAGAGATAGAAACATCAATGATGCGAGATAATCATTGTTTCGCTGCTTCCTGCACGTCCCCTACTGCGGATGGAGCCTGCAACCCAGGCATGTGCCCCGAGCAGAATCAAACCATGACCTCCTGGTTCATAGGTTGACACTCAACCACTGAGCCATGCCAGCTGGGCTGTTTAGCTTTTGAGTACTCCTATTAAATTTTAAGAATAGGCAAGATTTTCTTATATAGGCCTTACATCAGTTAAGATGTTTCCAGCTGAAAATAATGGAAAAATTCACTTCCACTATTCTTAAACAGTGAAGAAACCCTGGGAGTACATGTTAGGGCAGGCTTCAGAAATGACTCAGTTCACCCACTCTGGCTTCCTTTGCCAGCACTTCCTTTAGTTGGACCCTCCTTCCTGTGATGTTTCATCTAGATTAGAAGATGGAAAAGACAGCAGAAAAATTGACAGGTCTTGAATGGGCAAAATCATGCCCAGAAGAATAGTGTCTTTTCTTGTGGCTAACAGTTAAGAAAGAGGACATTTCCCCCAGAATTCCCAAGCAAATATATCCTTGTATGTGATTATTTGATTGGGATAACACACACCCCTCCAAAATCAATCCCTTCCATCCCAGGAATGTAATTCCTTTATTCGGTTAGAACAGAGTCCCTGAAACAATGGTTGTCAAGGGGATGAAAGGACGTTGACTGGCTTATTGTCTTGGATCAATCCCTTTAATACCTCCTCAGGTTGCTAATTAATAAGGAGGGGAAGGGGTGAATGTTGAGAAGTCAATCACAAAGATTACCAAATTCTACATTTTTTTTTTTACTAGACTTTCACAATCATGCCTCTCTCTCTTCTTATTCCCATCCCTCTAGTCATATTGTCACTTGACCTCTGACAGGCCTTCGAATAAAACTAGCTACTTCAATTCCATGATAATTGTACTCACTCTACTCACTGTCTCCATTATTTCCAAAGCCCTACTCCTAGCTCTTTAGAGGGATGAATACTGTTTTTGTTTTTACTTGATTGCATTGTTTTTCTCACCATAATTCCCACTCAAAGGAATCACTGAGGCCAGCCTCCCCGTGCCCACCACCATGGTGAGGAATTCTAGCATCTACATTTTCCAGTGCAGAAGCATGATCTGATGAAGTGGAGCCAGCTATTTAATAAGCTGAGTCGAATGTTTACCATTCATGACTAAGTGAGAGGGCATTCTGGTGTATATTAAACGATCAACTTGAATATGTTTCAAACTGTGACGTCCTGGCTCCTAGGTCTAGAACTTAACCACTGAGCCACGCCAGCAAGGCCAATGATTCTTATCATTGATGTTTCTATCTCTCACTCTCCCTTCCTCTCTGAAATCAACAAAAAAATATTTTAATAAATTCACCAAAATGCCTATTTTATTTCCTTTATTGCTAAACTACATGTGACATTTATAAAAAATATGGTAAAAACCGTTGTCATTTAAAATGATCTGTTCTACCTTGAAAATCAACTCCATATTTCCAGCCTCACCTTCTCACTCTAATTAGCTTAAGATATACTGATAGCAAATCTTCCCTAGATCTTTTGTGCTATGCTTTTATTATTCTGCTTCCTCTGCTGTCTAATCTACCAGCAATAATCTATATATATAAAAGCCTAGGCAACCGAATCACTGAACAACCTGTCAACCATTTGCTATGATGCACACTGACCAACAGGGGGCAGACACTCAATGCAGGAGCTGCCCCCTGGTGGTCAGTGCGTTCCCACAGTGGGAGCACCGCTCAGCTGACTGACGGGCACCAGACACCACAGGGCACATGGCTGGCAAGCACAGCTACGGCGGCGCGAGCCTCTCCTGCCTCCACAGCACTACTACAGAGCAGTGGTGGCGGAAGGTGCAGCGGGGCTGGGATGAGTGGGAGAGGCACCCAGCCGGGGCTCGGGCTCCTCCCAGGTCGCCTGCCATTTTGCACACTACTACATCCCTTAGGGGATATCAGACTGCTGGTTTTGGCCTGAAACTAGGGATCGGGCTGAAACTGGCAGTCCAACACCCCCCGAGGTGTCCCAGATTGCGTGAGGGCACAGACCAGGCTGAGGGACCTCACTGGTGCACAAATCTGTGCACCAGGCCTCTAGTAGTATAATAATTTGACAAACATATCTAACAACAATATCCTTTTTTCCAATTTTGTTTTTATACAAATACCTTCAATAATTGCCTAGCAAGAGTCAACATATTCATAATAAATTACCTATATTTTAAAATATAAATAGAACCCTATTATAACAGCTCATTACTACATGCAGATCATATCACAAAACAATGTCCCTTGAAACATCAAAATCACATAGAACAAAATTATTAAGGACAATAAATTTATATGGTGAATTTCCTATTTCTTAAGAGGCAGTATAAAGTATTAAGAATCAAGTAGGGCTTGATTCATTCTTTAGAGCCCTGATTTAGAAAGCATTAGTGAGAGTGCCCTGAAAATGTGATATTCACATAAGACTGGGAAGTGCTGAACTTAAATCTCTCCCCTGTGGATTCACTTAGTATGTTAGTGTATTGAAGGCTCTAAGATGTACACAGAAAGAAAACTTCTCTGAATATGTTTAAAACAAAAGAATAAAAGTTTCAAATTAATTCAAGCACAAAGAAATATTTCCATTGGGAAACCTATTAACTTGGTAGAGGTGTTTTGAGGGACATCCGATAAGGAAATGCTGAGGTAGGTGAAATGGATTTGTGGTGAAAATCAAGAAAGCTAATTTCTAGACCTAGCTAGATAGCTCCAGGGTTTAGGAATTCACACAATTACAACAGGGCATACCACATGCATTTATTCTAATTAAAATAGATCCCTAAATGCATTTCTTCCATGAATAAAAAATGTAGTACTGATAACTTCTTTTTGAATGCTTTTTGTTTCAGTAACAGCAAGCCCAATTCAAACACATGTCCTGAGGCTTGATCCAGGACCCAAAGGTGTAACCAAACCAGGCCACTATTTTTTCCTTTGTCTTTATTCTGTCTTCTACTGTGTAGGATTTCCCTCATGGTCTCAAAATTCTTTCTCCAACTATGTGGCTACGTTAAGTCCTCTTTCATATTCTGCCGATGTAGTAAAGTACCTTTTTCCAAAACATTCATCAAATTCTGAGATTTACTCCAATCAGATTAAGTCAAATGCTCCATGGACTAATTAAATTTGAAATGCACTGCTAGGGTTTATCCTAGATCATGTGACCCCTGAAAGCAGGAATGGAATTAGCTTCCCTCTGGCTACAAGGATGTCTTAGTGACAGATAGGAATTTTGAAGAATGAAAAACAAGACATTGATACACATGTAGCAACAAAAATCATTCTCTTCAATAGAGGAGAATGCAAGGAAGGATAAAAATTATGAATTTTTTAAATGATAAAAGCTGAATAAGAGAAGGGTCGTAAATGAAAACAACCAAGTGATCTCAGCTGAATCATTAAAAACATACATAATTCACACAAAAAGTAGACATTGCAAGCTAGGGATGTCTTTTTAAAAATGTAATTCTTCCACTGTAAGTTAATCTAATCATTCCTTATATAACAAATCACTTTATATTTTCTGGAAGACATCAAAATGCTTATGTAATTGGGTAGTTACTGATTTTTATTAAAAAAATTAATTAGGGACACAATTTCAGAGAGTGAATAACATGAAGACAAAATATTATATTTAAAGGAGTTTTAGGGGTAAAAATAGGCAGGTTTAGGGAGTTTTAGGAATACAGAGGGTCCATGGGGGAGGTCTGCATAGGTGAGGGCTTGGAGCTGCCAAAAGGCATACATTCACAGAGAATACAAAAGTGCCACAGGATAAGGGGAGAGGAAGACATCCATGCACAGGAGACAGGGAAAAGCCACAAGGTATGGGAGAAAGAGGAAACAAACTTTCACAGAGGATAGAGAAATGCCAAGAAACGGGAGAAAGAGGAAAACAGATTTTCACAGGAGACAGAGAATTCTACCACTAAAGGGGGGCCGGAGAAAAAAAGGGGCACCACGTGGGGTTTGAGCTTTGAAGCTGATATTCTACCAATTGGAAGGCAGCACCAAGAAACGAAGAACTGCAGCCTTTATACTGGTAAACCTTAGAAAAAAGGAGCTTAGGGGGCTACCCCCTAGGGACCTCCACCTTACGTGGGAGTCTGTACTTGCTTCCAATAAATTTACACCCTTTTCATCTACCACCTTTTGTCTGTGGCTTCATTCTTCGAATCCATGTGGACAAGAACCTGGGAAAGAAATCACCCTTGCCTCCTGCTCAGGAAAACAACTCGACTCAATATTGTTCAATAACTTTTCATATCCTTAAAAAAATGCACTTTTGATTTACCAATGAAAGCTTAGTGCATTTCCTCAGATTTTAGACAATTTGTCAATTCTGTTGCCAATTTTAAACTATACGGATGTGCAAGCTTCTGAATTGAGAAACGTTTGCACTTACCAGTGACTAATTAAATTTTAATAATTAGGGAATTTTTAGCCTACTTGAATTCAAATAGAACACAGCAGTTACATATTTCTTGGTACTATATTGAACATAATAATGAAAGAACTTTGTAAGTTAAACAGTATGTTTTGTTTTAAAGAAAATGAAAATAATAAAGAGTGCTTACACAATTTGCTGTGCTTGACTGAAGAAACAGTATAAGGTTCAGGAAATTAGGAACTGCTCTGATAATGAGTATCTTTAAAACCCTGAAAAGAGAGCCTCCTACCCCAGGTCTTACAACAAGATGCAAGCCTAGAGATGGTTCCAAGTGGGATTCGTGGGGCCTGATTTAAACACTCCATCTCTGAAAGAGATCATTGATATTAGTATCAATCTTAAATGCTATGCATATTTGGCCTTAAGCCCCCACTTCCTTCCAATCAGAATATAGCTTTGTGTCCCTCTTATTTAGAAATTCTCAAGGAACCACTGCATCAAATGTTCTACAAAAGGTATTTTTTAAAATTTAAAATTTTTATTTGTTATCAGCCTGGATCCAAAGAATCCTGAGAATTTTTTTTGTTCTAAATGTTCCAGTCCTATTTATTCTTTGGTTTCCTGTATAACTCAGCTCTTCTGAACCATCTAAAACTCAGTCAAATGCTGATAGAGGCTTGAAACATCAAAATCACATAGAATAAATTATTAAGGTCAATAAACTTATATGGTAAATTGCCTATTTCCTAGAAGGCAGTATAATGTACTAACAATCAAGTAGGACTGGGGTTACCAAAGTTCTATTCTTTGAAGCTCGGATCTAGAAGACATTCCTGAGAGTGCCCTGGAGGGAAGCATCTCAATGACATGTTAGAAGGAGCAACCTAGCACCAGGAATGCTCAGGGCCTACTCAAGAAGGCAAATGATCCTTTCCACTAATATTTACAGGGTAAAATAAGATTGGTGTTAGAGTATAAAATTTGACAGTAAAATAGTAGTCAAGTTCTCAGACTAATTTAAATTGGTTAAGTGAAATAAGTGAATATGCTAGAAAAATTAATGGTACTGGACAAAAAGCTGTTCCTAAAGTGTTAACTAAAATTTTTATTGCTAGTTCATCTCATGGTAAAATTGTGTAACATGTAATGAAACTAAAGCAGACATATTTTAGTGCAAAAAAATTAAAATTTAAGAGTTATCAAGACTACATTATAAAATTTCCAAAAGCCTCCTAATATTTAAATCAAAAAAGGGGGGATAGTAGAAGAATATCATGTAAGGAAAAATATCCTGTAAGTAAATTATATCTAGAAAATTTTTACTTTAGAAAATTAACTTTCATTTGTAATGCTAACAGCAAGACACCCATGAAAAACACACATGGTGTCAAAACAAGCCAAAGGAAAATCGTTTGGGCAAAAAATGAAAAAGGATCCCAAGTCAAGTTTATAGAAAAGTTTCCTTTATTAACTTTTGGTCAAGAATATGTTTGTATATTTTCAGAAAAAAACTCCAAGACCATGTGGATTCCTGCAACAGAGAGGAATTGACAGGACTGCTCCAGCCATGAAGACAGAAGAGAAACAGTCCAGAGATGGAAGACGCTGATGACGCCTTGCCATACTAGCAGTCAGCAGCTGTGCGTCGCGGCAGGTTGCCCAGGACCAAACCAGAGAGGGTCAGACCTGTATTACCACCATTTGTCCACCATCCAGAACTGAAATATCATTGCTGACACGTACACATAAGGAACTGTTTGACATTGAAATTGGGACTCAAAAGAACTCTTGGCCCAGAAAGAAACTCACTACAGACTGATTCATTTGCCTCCCAGCATAACCATTATTGCTTGTCTCATTTTCGGTTCTTATAAGTGTATTTCTAGTATCACATGATCTCACTCATCTAGGGAAAATAATAACCAACATAAACTGATGAACAAAAACAGACCCGGAGACAGGGAAGCATCGATCAGACTGTCACACCTCAGAGGGAAGGTAGGGGAGGGTGTGGGTAAGGGGGAGATATCAACCAAAGACTTGTATGCATGCATATAAGCCTAACCAGTGGTCACGGACAACAGGGGGATGGGGGCATGCGTGGGGAGGGGTTTGGGATGGGAATGGGGGGATGAGGACAAATATGTGATCAATAAAGAAATTAATAAAAATAAAATAAAATAAAAAAGAAGGAGCTCTGCCTGAAGACCTTGATGTTGTGTAAACTGCAGTGGCTGTGGACTTATTTTCAATGTACTGCATTTATAATGATGGTGGGTTGGGGTGATGTAACAGTAATTTAACATTTTAATTAAGTGATAAAGGGTGTATATTCTGTTATTTTCTCAAATCTGTAGCGAACCCTCTGTTTTCCTAGAGTATGTAACTAAAATCCTGTGTTCTCATTTCTTATCTAGCTTTTTTATAGTTTAGAGAAGTTTGTTTTGGGGGTGAAAGGCAACTTGGCGACAGCCATGAGGATCCACATGTGTCTGCAGTAAACCTACAAATTCCTGTTTGAAGAGAGACAGCTCCAAAACAAGGGAGGAAGCTCAAGAAGCTGCCGATTCCATTCCCTCAGTTCCCGCTTCTCTGTGCCTCCCCTTCTTGGCAGAAGCAGAGGTTCCCAGTCCCCTACCCGTGGTCTCTTTGTTCTGCTTTCCCTCTCAACCCTTATAAAAGCCCCTGCCTGCACTGAGATTGGCAAAATGGGTTGAGGACAAAAAGTAGCCCCATTTTCTCAAGGTTTCTGGCACTCAAATAAACTTCTTTCCTCTTTTTACTAGCAACTGTCTCGCAAGCTGGGCTTTCATTATGGCAGGCAGCTGAACCTGTTTGGTTACAGGGGCACATGCCACATTTAACCTAATGAACAATTTGCTGGACACAGGCTTTGTGATCATCACTGTGCAAAGTGACTGGGGTTTGAGAAGGAGTCTGCACCACGAGGTGACAATGCTTCAAAGTGAAAAATATGGCATACAATATAAACAGTACAAATGCTAGATTGTGACGTTTGGGAGACCTACAGGTATATGAGGCTATAACAGTCTTCATAAGGAAAAATCTTATCATTATACACAATTGCAGCCTGATGATTTTCCAGCTATTTTCTTCCCTTGCCTCCGCTACCTCTTATTTTGCATTGTCTACATAACCTTTTGCAAAGTGATAGATGATAGGTAGATAGATAGGTAGATAGATAGGTAGATAGATAGATAGATAGATAGATAGATAGATAGATAGATAGATAGATGATAGATAGATGGTAGATAGATCCTTAATGAATGATTATAGTGTGGATATTGAATATGAGTGTCAGATGAATTTGTCTATTAGTGGGATGGTGCATTTTGTCTTCTCTCCAGAAATGAATGAAATAGAGTGGGAACTACGATGGTCTTCTCTTTCTTTACTCATCACAATGTTTATGGAAGAGTCCACCAATCTTCTTCAAAATTCAGATGCAATTTCTATAACAAACATCATTAGCACCAATGCATAATTAGGAAGCTGGAAGAAACATTACCTATTCAGAAAAATTCAGTTTAGCTTCAGATTGAAATGCTATCTGAAGAATGCTATTTCTCCACTTGGAAGATTTTGGTCAGCAATAACACATAGACTCAGTGTCACTTTGGCATGATGAAAACAGGACAGAGATTTTTTGTTGTAGTTGTTCACAGAAAAAGGATATGCATGCTTTCCTTGCTGCCACTGTGATGGAAATACGTCTGGAATCCTTCTTTGTGTGCTAACTTTAACATATTTCAATGTTATCCAGAATCGCATGATTTGTCAACTCTGCGATAAGCCCATCCTGTCTACACATGAGCAATGTTACAAAAAAAAAGACCCATATAAATCAATGGAGAACGAATTAGACAATAACACAACAGGTAAGCTAGTCATTTAAATTCCCTAGAATAGTTCAGTGAATTGTCCATCAGTCACTGTTCTTCGCAGTTTAAGTGAAATATTACAGTAAATACATTCTTTCCAAAGAAAATCAATTTTCCTCTACAAACATTTTATTATAAAAAGAGCAATAGTTCCTGATGTGTGAATAATAAAAAGAATTTGCTATCATCTCTACTCTGCCTTCTGTTTTTCATCTACATATGAATGTGAGGATAGTTTGCATGAAAATAAGAGGAGACTAAAATTATTGTGCATCATTATTTTGTAAAAGCACTACTTTGTTCTTTTTTAATTAAGTAATTTAGTTTTTATATTTTCTTGAATTTATTGGGGTTACATTGGTTAGATTTAACAAGTGAAGAGTATATGTAAGACATATGGTATGTAATTTTCTAAACCTCTTTAGTGAAGTTATACAACTCTTGAACTTGGTTGTTTCATGTTACCATCATTTCATATCTTTACTTAGTTGTTTAATTAATGCTTCTAATTCTTAATTTATAAAAATTTGCTTTATAGAACAAATGTGGCTTTTGGTTCTTCCTTCCAAACCCAGTTTTCAAAATTACAACCATATCAAAATTATTCAGATCGAGGAAACATCGGATGAAGGGCTCTACTCTTGTTTTGTTCTTACATCACATTTTCTGATATTTCCAGGAAATGGGTTGCATTGTTTGACAGTACCAAACAAAAGAGACTATAAAAATTGGAAATAAAAAGGTCACAGCTTGGACTGTGCCTTTCATTATTTGTGAAGTTTTTCTTACACATAATCTGCAGAGCTCCAACCAGCTGAACGCTCAGCATCTTGAAGCACTGTTTTGAGGAGGTTTTTCTTTATATTAGAAGACCAAGGCATTTATTTTTTATAGTATTTAAACATAATCTTTTAACAGATTTTGTTGAGGTATTCTAGATGGTTAAAAGGATAGACAAAAGTTAACCATCAATCATTTCTTATAGTTTTCAATTCTATTTATCTGTCATCACACCAGCTATTAAATAGAAATCTGGAAACTTCTTAGAACAAACAGCAATAATAACTAATATTCACATGGCTACCTGCAACTTACAACTACAATAATATTCTATATTTTATATGAAAGCACAATTTTGGTGCTATAGATATTATTCCTATATCCCTACTTTCCACATAAAAAAACTAAAACTCAAAAAAAAAAAAAAAGAATTCACAAAACTACTAAATTGGAGATCTGGGAAATGATTTGAAGTTTTTTCCCAAGTTTTCAACTTTTTCTACTTTAATGATAGGCCTTTCCAAAAGCCAATTTACCCATATAAAATATCTTTCCTACAATATATTAAATCCCATTAATGGTCCATCACTTTATTTAACACCATGCTAATATCTATGAATATGAGCTAGATCATATCCACAGTCTATAAAACACACACAGAGAATCATTAGTTAATTTAGAAAATTTCTAAATGCAATTTAAGTACATCTATAAAAACAATTCTTTTTTAAAAAAATATATTTTATTGATTTTTTACAGAGAGGAAGGGAGAGGGATAGAGAGTTAGAAACATCCATCAGCTGCCTCCTACACACCCCCCACTGGGGATGTGCCCACAACCAAGGTACATGCCCTTGATCAGAATCGAACCTGGGACCCTTCAGTCCGCAGGCTGACGCTCTATCCACTGAGCTAAACGGGTTAGGGCTATAAAAACAATTCTTTAAATAGTGGGAGTCTTGGTTATAGAACCTGGGATCCTCAATCATGAAAAATACTGAATGTCATACTATCTAATACTTTCAAATGAAAACTTCCTTGGTCATAACCCAATAAAAATTAGATAGGCTTTCTCTGATTTCTTTAGATTTTACTGATATTTTTTTCTGCTCTGAATTAGAGGATAAGGCATACTTCCACAGGTAATTATGGGATGTGCTGTTTGATTTTTCACTTGTGTTTCATAAGCGTCTCATCTCTCTGACTAGATTTTAAGTACTTTAGGAGAAGACATCTCCACAAACTCCTTTTGAATCCTGGAGATTATTTAGGTCCTTGTACATATTCAGTACTGAGTAAATATCTATCCTATCTAATAAAGAGGGAATATGCTAATTGACTGTCACACCCTCACAAAGATGGCAGCACCCACAGCCACAGCCACAGATGGCGGCGCCCAATCCCCTCAGCCCTGCTGGGGTGGCAGGTGCGTGGTTCGGCCAGGCCTGCCCCCAGGAGGGTCTGGTCACTACGTGCACCTGCTTCCAGAGTCCCCCAGCCCCCCAGCCACCCAGGGCCGGCCTGAGGCACAGGCAAGCCTTGGATGGTGGCTGCCCTGCCAATGCCCAAGGCACAAGCAAGCCTCAGATGGCAGTTGTACAGCCGCCCAGGGCTGGCCCAAGGCGCAGGCAAACCTTGGATGGTGGCTGCCCAGCCAATGCCCGAGGTGCAGGCAAGCCTCGGATGGCAGCTGCACAGCTGCCCAGAGCCACCCGAGGCTCAGGTAACCAGGGCCAGCTGAGGTTTGTGCTGCCAGCAGTGGCAGCAGCAGAGGTATGATGGAGGCATCACCTTCCCCTAATCACTGGGTCACCTCTGCCCCTGAGGGCTCCCGGACTGTGAGAGGGGGCAGGCTGGGCTGAGGGACCCCCCCCTCCCCGGTCCAGTGTATGAATTTTCATGAGCCAGGACTCTAGTACTTAATAATAGAAAAAGTTTCCTAGTGATCTTTTGTAAATTATCTTACATAGATGCTACAATATGAGTCCTTAAAGTCACATTCCTTGATTTCTAATTTTCTGTCATTCAATCTGTAACTGACTATCTGCTGCACACATACATGGTCCATCCTAAGACAAAACATCTATAATAATAAAAGCATAATATGCTAATTAGACCAGATGTCCTTCTGGACAACCTTCTGAATAAAGCCAGGGCTGCGAGGGAAGCCCAGATCCTAGGTACCTGACAGCGGCCAGAGGGAAGCCCAGGTCCTGGGTGCCAGAGGGAAGCTGGTGCCAGTGGCTGGGGGAAGGAAGGCCTACTCTTGCACTAATTTCATGCATCGGGCCTCTAGTACATGAATAAAAAAGTTGGAATTGTAAATTAACAATTTATATTTAGAAGAACAGTTTCTGATCAGGATGAAAAGTCATGTATTTCATAATGTAAAAACACCTTAGGTTTAAATCTTTGGGGGCACAGTCTTCTTTAACTCGCGATCTAAGCACTGATGCTTCATCCTATTTGTTTCTTCCGAATTTCGTGTGATTGGTACCATCCCTATGATCTCCATGGTAGATGGTAAATGTCAAAATATATTTTGTGCAAGTTGCACATTTAGTAATTACATTGCTGTGCACATTGTACAGTATAATATTCACTGCCTTAAGATTTTATCAAAAATGCATTTTTCCTTTTCAGTTCATTAGTGCTGAAAGGGTTATTGCAACATTCTAAAATAAAGTATTAGCAAAAAATGAAATAAATAGCTGTTGATTTGCACCACACAATCCATGAGAAAAGCACTATGGCATTCTCTATGGCCAAACAGATTGGTCCCTATTTCCTGCACATAATTTATAAGTACTGAACCTATCATTTTCTATGCTTACCACTGGCCCCATCAATAGGCAACCCTAGTTAGTCGTAAGCCAAGCATGGACCACAATGCAACTGGTTAGCATAGTGGCAGGAAAGCAGGAACATCAGCATCAAATACCTCACCTCCTGCCACCCCAGGCCAGCAGCCAGCTAACTTGAGCTGCTTGTGTCTGGATTCATTTTATTTCATCACAATTTGTTTTACATGGTGTTCTGAACAGGTACTAGTTATAAATACATGTGAAAGAGCATCAGGAAAAGAGAGGCCAGTGTCCCAATTTTGTTTTCTTTTGATTTTCACATTAACTACCTGTTAAGATGAGTACTCAGTTCACAATGTGTGTGTCACACACCGTTCCAGAAGAGACCAGGGCAGAAGCTGGAAATACAAAATGGAAGCTGACCAAATTTACCCTGTTTTAAAACAAATAGTAATAATTTGTCCTTAAAAAATGAAAAAAAATTTAGAACAAATGTCAGAGTAAAAGACCTAAGTTAAGACATATGGTCCTTTTACCTTAGGTCAGTGATTGTCAACTATTTCATCTCATAGCACCCAAGGTCATAACTAAAATTCTATCGCACTTCAAAAAATATGTTTTTTTTTTCTGATCTGACAAAAAATAGGTATAATTTTGATTGATTTACACACACACACACACACACACACACACACAAAATAGTAGTTTCCTACCCTTTTTGCTCCAAAGTGACTTTAAAAAATTGAGTGTCTATACTTGTATATAAAGATTTCTGGTTCCAAGAGCTAACCAATCAGACATAACCTTATTATGTGATGTGACCAATAAGATGCAACTCTATTATATAACATATATATTTACAGTTCAAGACAGGGCATTCACACTGGACAGCTGTTGTCACTTTTCATTTGACAACCTAAGGGGAAAGTCAGTGCCACTGATGAAATAGGCAGTGCATGTTTTAAAAATTCTTGAAGTACACCAGGTGCAAATCATTGCCTTAGGTTACTGTGATAACGTTTTTAGGTTACCCTTCATTTTTATCTTCTTTAATTCTTCTTCTGATCACAGACCAAATCCAACTCTTTTAGCACACGTATGAGCAGGGCACCCAGGCCTGGCCAATCACAATTGCCAGAGATGCTGATGTAATCCAGTCTGAACCAATCAGAGTCTTGTGTGAAATCTACTGCTATGGTGATTGCAAAAGACTGTCTCCCTCCTCAGTGTCATAAGGCTAAGGCAGTGGTTGGCAAACTGTGGCTTGCAAGCCACATGCAGCTTTTTGGCCCCTTGAGTGTGGCTCTTCCACAAAATACCACAGCCTGGGCAAGTCTATTTTGAAGAAGTGGCATTAGAAGAAGTTTAAGTTTAAAAAATTTGGCTCTCAAAAGGAATTTCAAAAAAAAAAAAAAAAAAGAAAAGAAATTTCAATCGTTGTACTGTTGATATTTGGCTCTGTTGACTAATGAGTTTGCCAACCACTGGGCTAAGGGGACATGAATCTGAATCTGGAGCTTTTGATGACTATCTTCCTTACCATATTAATGAAGCAAATCTGAATGGCAGAGTGAGTAACAGACAAAGAGACAGAGAAAGAGGGACTGAGAGATCTGATGACAGTATTTAAATCCTGGGTCCATTCTTAACTGACCACAGTTTTATCTAAATTCCCAGGGAGAGAGAAAAAGATGTATGTTACTATTAGATGTATGTGTGTTTTATTTTGTTTTGTTCACTTAAAAGTGATACCTAAATGCAAATACACTGAGTGGCTAGATTATTATGATCTCTGAACGCATAATAATCTGGCCACTCAGTGTATATCCTATATAATAAAAGGCTAATATTCAAATTGTCCCCTCGACCAGGAGTTCGACCAGCAGGCAGGCTGGCCAACTGCCCATGTCCCCTCGCCCTGGCCAGGCTGGCCGGACCCCACTCATGCATGAATTTATGCACCGGGCCTCTAATATATATATACTGAGTGGCCAGATTATTATGCTATTATGTTTTCAGAGATCATAATAATCTGGCCACTCAGTGTAGATATTTATCATTCCTATCCTATCTAATAAAAGAGCAATATGCAAATTGACCGTACCTCTGCTACACCCACAAGCAATGCCCACCAGCCAATCAGGAGCAAGTATGCAAATTAACCCAACCAAGATGGCTGTGGCCACAGAGTGAGCAGGAGGCTTGGGTTTCCCCGGCAATGGAGGAAGCCAAGCTTTCCACCTGCCCTGGCTGGCCTTGGCCTCCGCTTAAGGCTACAAAGTTTCAATTATAGAAGATAAATAAATCCCAACAAAAATGGTGGCAGCCACAGAGCTGGAGAGAGCAAGAGGCCAGAGTTGCCCCTGGAGATGGAGGAAGCCAAGTTTCTGCAGCCCTGGCCTGCCTTGGCCTCCGCTTAAGGCTACAAAGTTTCAATTATAGAAGATACATAAATCCCAATAGAAATGGCTGCCACCACAGAGCAAGCAGGAGGCTTGGTTCTGCTGAAGGCTACAAAGTTTCAATTATAAAAGATAAATAAATCCCAGATACCAGGGCCTCCACTTGGGTTGCGGGGGGAGTGGCCAGGCTGCAAACCACCACAGGCCCCTCGCCCAGGCCACCCCATGCCCCAAGGGAACCCCCACCCTTATCTGGGACACCCTTCAGGGCAAACCAGCTGGCCCCCACCCGTGCACCAGGCCTCTATCCTATCTAATAAAAGAATAATATGCAAATTGACCATCACTCCAACACACAAGATGGCTTCCCCCATGTGGTCAAAGATGACTGCCCCCATGTGGACACAAGATGGCCACCACAAGATGACCAGAAGAGGAGGGCAGTTGGGAGGGACCAGGCCTGCAAAGGGAGGGCAGTTGGGGGCAATCAAGCCTGCAGGGGCAGGCAGTTAGGGGTGAAGAGGCCAGCAGAGGAGGGACATTGGGGGTGACTGGACCTGCAGGCAAGGGCAGTTGGGGGGACCCAAGCCTGCAGGGGAGAGCAGTTGGGGGGAACCAGACCTGCAGGGGAGGGCAGTTAGGGGTGACCAGGCCTGCAGGGGAGGGAAGTTAGGGGCAAACAGGCTGGCAGGTGAGTAGTTAGGCATCAATCAGGCTGGCAGGAGAGTGGTTAGGGGGTGATCAGGTTGGCAGGCATAATCGGTTAGGGGCAATCAGGAAGGCAGGCAGGTGAGCAGTTGGGAGCCAGCAGACCTAGATTGTGAGAGGGCTGTCCAACTGCCCGTTTAGGCCCAATCATACTGGGATTTGGGCCTAAACAGGCAGTCGGACATCTCTCAAGGGGTCCCAGATTGGAGAGGGTGCAGACTGGGCTGAGGCACACACCCCCCATGCACAAATTTT
The DNA here is from genome assembly GCF_963455305.1 of Plecotus auritus. NCBI lineage: Eukaryota > Metazoa > Chordata > Mammalia > Chiroptera > Vespertilionidae > Plecotus > Plecotus auritus. The sequence continues at coordinate 226,088,196 of NC_137770.1, read as the reverse complement.
TTTCACCGGGCATCTAGTTTTGCAATAAAGATACTAAAAATGAAAATGTTCAGTGGCATACACACATCTGGTTAAGAAAAAAAAATCCCTGCATACACTTCTTTGTAAACTGAATTTATATAAAGGGAATACTTCTTTCTCATAAATATGATTTATAAAACCAAGTGCATCCAACTAAAAGAAATAGGCCAGTTCTTACCATAAAAAATTAACTCAGCAAAACTTTAAAATTACTTCAAAATAAGATAATAACTTTCTTAGAAAACACTAATATTTGAAATCTTAACAATCCTTGACTGTCTTTCAATAACTTCAAAATAAATGTGCCTCAAATATATTATCTTTATATTACACCTCTCCACATCTAGCACACTGCTGTTATTAGAGAGGTAACAATGTCTAAATCTTTAACAAAATAACTTGATTGTGACTAGACATATTACTTTGAAAGACTCCTAGGTCTTCATGTTATACTGGTTGTTTTTCCTCATTTTCCAAAATTAGCACTATAGCAAAGAGATGTGAGTCCAGGCAGTTATGAATTATGACCAGATAAGTAGAACTCTCTCCTTAATGATTGTTCAATTGGTCCTATTATTTTATTAAGATCGCATTAGGTTATAAGTAATGTCAAGGGAATTCTTGAAATGGAAAACAAATAACTAAGGTCATTGGGAGGAGACAGTTCACACACAAACAATAGCTGTTCCTTTACTATGGTGATGGTGGGAATATGTTTGGGTTCATTATAGGAGTAAAACTTTGGAAACTTTAAACAACAAATTCTTAAACCAGTGCTTATCCCCTTCCATCCTCTCAATCGGTTTACTGCAGTCTCTGAGGTATTGACCAGCACACCAGTGGGAAACAAAAGTTTCCCAAAAAGTGAAGCATGTCATAGGATGTATTCCCTGTTCAGCATACCTAGCCCCTGGTCTAGATGGTTTCATCTCACATACAATTTAGCTCACTTGGGGGTGAAGGCACTAGTGTGTCATCATGACAAGGATAGTGAAGCCATGTCATGGTTTAACTATCCTTTTACGTTAGATTAGCCGTGTTCTGTGTTACCACCTACATTACTAACCATATCCACAAATTTCTGTAACCTCTGCCACGTAAAAATCTCTCTCACGCCTGGTTGGTGTTGCTCAGTGGTCCAGCATCCACCTATGAAGCAGGAGGTCATGGTTTGATTCCCGGTTGGGACACATGCTCGGGTTATGGGCTCAATCCCCTGTGTGGGGCATGCAGAAGGCAGCTGATCGATGATTCTCTCTCATCATTGATGTTTCTATCTCTCTCTCCCTCTTCCTTCCTCTCTGAAATCAATAAAAACATACATATTTTTAAAATTCTCTCACTATGTCTGCATGACTCCATACTGCCATCACCATCCTGTACTGACAACTGAAAATGAGAAGGAAAAAAAACTAACATTTCTTCCCTCCATCTTTCCAAACATATTTAATTTGCTGTCTAGAAAACAAATGCAATAAAACAAGATAGAATTAAAATGTTTAAGTAAGAAAATTTTTTAAAGACTTTCAAAAAATATTCTTGATGTGTACTTGAGAAAAAAGGTGCAAAACGCAGTATTCTTCTTGGAAACAGGGATCAAGCAGCAGTTCAAAGAGGCAACACAGCAAAAATGACACCAGACAAAGATGAACAGGCAAGGAAGACTTTCTCCAAGTGATCTCAACAGGGGAGAGGGACTGACCCTGATTCTGATGAAGCAAAAGGTGGGAGAGCTGTTAAGCTCTGGAATGAGCTACTGAAAACCACTGGGGAACCTCAGGGGGCAGGCTGATCAGCTGGAATGTGTGGAGCACACGGAGGTATTCCCGGGTTTGTAAATATCCTTCCCTGTGAATTGGCCACCTGTGTTTGCAGATTCGCTCCAACAGCAATTGAGCTTCTAACCTCCTTCAGAGTCTGAGAGATAGATGCGCTATCTTCTTTTATCTGTACTTTTCAAAGAGATAGTTCCCAGGCCATGAAAAAAAAAAAAAAAAGACATTTCCTGACTGGAGGCTGGGAAAAGAGTTACATACACTGGAAAGGGCAGAGACAAAATTTACAACTGCAAGTTTTCTAAAGTAAATGCTCCAAGAAAAGGGAGGTCAGGAGCCTAGAGTCAGGAAGAAGCCTGACTGAAGTTTGGGCAAGCTGAACATTAGGGCCCTCCCGGTCAGAGATCCAAGGTTTTATTCTGTTGTTCACTAATCTCACACTGTAAAAACAAAAGTACTACTCCATAGAAGAACATATTTCTAAAAGTGAAATAGAATTAGAGATGCATTCATTCAATAGTTCCTTATACGTAAAAGGTTGTAAGGAAACAAGAAGTATTCTTCACAACATGTTTATAATAATGATTACCATAGTTACACAGGAAATTTTCTTCAGTGGGAATAGAAGAAATAAGACCAAAGTACAAGTTATTAATTAAACTTGAAAGAAGAGGCATAGACAATGATACAGAGTCTACATTTTTAGATGATATGCGCTACCAGGGGTCCTCAAACTTTTTAAACAGGGGGCCAGTTCACTGTCCCTCAGACCGTTGGAGGGCCGGACTATAGTTTTAAAAAAACTATGAACAAATTCCTGTGCGCACTGCGGGCCCGGGACGAGTCGTCTGCTAAGCAGGACAGGCAGCGGCACCCGGCGGGCCGGATAAATGTCCTCGGCGGGCCGCATGTGGCCCACGGGCCGTAGTTTAGGACCCCTGCCAGTGGACAGAAAAAAGGATGAATAAACTGCATATCATAACTATTAATTATTGCCAATTCCTTGCTAAGACCTGAGGAGGGAGAAGTAGGACTGACACTTTCTTATGATACTGAGAAGAACCGACATATATGTTTCCACAAAGAAACCTATTTCCTCGCTGCATGGAGGTAGCAAATGCATATGCAATGTCTGCTCTGCACCAAGGATATCCTGCAAATATTGTCTCTTTCCTCACAAAGCCCATTCTGGAATGGATTTAATATTTATAAATATAATAAATACTTCGTAATTGCATTAAAACTGTAAAAACACTTTTAATACTTTATTTCAGGTAATTCGAAGGCCTGACACCATCAGTAAATGGCAAACTTGGATTTGAAACCACATCTGTCAGACTCTAAATCTGCTTGATGCATTTCACTATAGTGGGTTAATTAAGCAATAATATAGGGATCCTAAAATTATGTAATTTTCAAAGAAGGCAGATAATATAAATATGTAATATGTATAAAATAAAGGCAAAACTATAAGAAATATTTAATTTCCCTTTTCTCTCAACAATAAGAAAAACAATAGCACAAATGCTCTGATAAATACCAGTTGACATTTGTCTTCAGTGTTGGGATGTAATAGGGAATGGTGGGTGGTGAACTACACAAAGGTGACCTCAACCCAGCCAATCATCACGATGTTTGAAAACATATCCATTGATGTGAAACGTTCTAATTTTTTTTTTGAGAGAAGTCAATTATCCATATATGAAGTGAAATCTCCAGTTCTTAATAAGGATTAAATATAAATACTGTGTAGGCCAACATGTATTAGCCAAACAATATACATCTGTGCACCATCTGGGGCCCTCCAGCTGCCAGTTTGCCATCTCCGACAGAAACACGCATTCAGCATCACACTTAGATTTGTTGAGGAGAAACACAGCACAGGAAGCCAAGAGAGGCAGGGATGGGATAAACCAGTAAAACGTTTCCACATGAATTGATACCTCTTCTTCTTCCTCTTCCAGCTATCTGATGATCAGGATATAAAGAACTAAGGTTAATATCTTTAAGAAGGAAGGATAAACCCTGCTCAATAGACTCTGTTTAACAAATTAGAAATATCTGTGCCTCACTAAGACACATTTTTAAAATGTTCACTCCATTCTAAAGTAAAGCTAAATAAGTGATATTATAGTAATGTTTTTCTACATTGTTAAATGTTTTAGCAGTTTTATTTTAAATACAGTAAAATTATAGAAATAGTCTATGTTTCTTGGTAGTGCCAAGTGGACTTCAAAGACATATATGTCTTTCTTAGATTGATTTATGTACATAGATGTAAAATGATTAAATGTAAATAAGTTCACATACACACAAATACAGTATAAAGTCTCCTGCCAATGAATTGTAAGCATTTATTTGCTATCATATTCAGATGGTACTAAAAATGTGCTACTTTTGACATTATATTAAATTTTGTTGTGTGCATGACTTACTGGCTCTACTAGCTTTAACTACTAGATTTAGAATCAGGCAGATATGGATTGGATTATTATTACAATCATGGAGATAATAATAATCCAATCCATATCTGCCTGATTCTAATACTTATTCAGCCACACCATGTTGCCTCATTTACTGTTGTACCATTTATAAATCCATACCTGACACATAATAGATACTCAATAAATATCAAGTAACTGAATAAATGAATATATAACATGATTATCTTAACATGGAGCAAATGGAAGAATTATATCAATGTGGAAGGCACCACAGTATAGTGGAGTGAGAATTGACTTGGACCCCGATTTCTAAAATTGTAAGGTTATGAAAACCATTCTGACTACCTCTGAGCTAATCTCCAGTGAATAACCTCAGAAGATTGTTGTGAAGACCATGGAAAATACTGCATTTCAATATGCTATTTTTCTTTGCCCCTTTTTTTGTGTTGGTCTTTTCTTCCCAAACAACATGCTATTTATTAGTAAGCACTGCCTGTAGTATTATTTATGAGCTAAAAGCATTAATTACTGCTGAGCCTGGTAAAATGCTCATCTCTGTTTAATGTTAACTAGAAATGTGGCATCGGCAGGGCTGAAATGGAATGTGCAAGATTTAAGCACCATCAAACCCCTTCACTCTCAAAATCCTGTGCCTTATAATGTTCTTCCTTTGATCAAATTTCTAATACAAGCACAAAGGCTTTGGATTCAGAATTCCAAGTAGCATCTATAGAATTCATATCTGCATATGCATAACTTAGTCCAGAGAACAGAAGAGGCTAAGCAACATTTACCTCTCTGGAAGGCAATCCACCCTGGAAATGGGAAGAGAACAAAAATGAGATTGCTAAGTTTTTAAAAGTTTATGCAGTCCCTGGTCTCTGATCTCGGAAGCCCTAGATCCCTGAGATGAGTCTCTACAATCATCCTGCACACGGTATAAAGTAATGGAGATGTGTCCCCTGGAGCTGAATCGGCCTGGTTCACTGTGGTGCACAATAAATGTGTTGGGTGGAAAGAAAGAAGGAAGATGGGGAGGGAGTCAAGAAAGGAGAAAGGGCCCTAACCGGTTTGGCTCAGTGGATAGAGCGCCAGCCTGCAGACTGAAGGGTCCCAGGTTCGATTCTGGTCAAGGGCATGTACCTTGGTTGCGGGCACATCCCCATTAGGGGGTGTGCAGGAGGCAGCTGATTGGTGTTTCTCTCTCATTGATGTTTCTAACTCTCTATCCCTCTCCCTTCCTCTCTGTAAAAAAATCAATAAAATATATTTTAAAAAAAAAACAAAGAAAAAGAAAGGAGAAAGGAAGTAAGTAAAGGAGGAAGAAGGGTGAAAAAAAGAAAGAAAAGGGAGAAGGAAAGAAATACATAAATTGGTTGGGTCAAAAATATGCTTTTTGAAAATATTGTGCTATGATGTATCTGGTAAGAAACTTAATTTAATACATAAGATAGTATGCTACCTATAAAGAGGTAAAGAATACCATATAAATGTTGATAGAGTCATACCATAATAAAAAATCAGAAAGAATCATTTTTCCATTATTGTCCATACTCTGCCTTTTAAGGTCAATAGAACTCTGCAGTAGGCCCTGTGTTATTACCAGTCTCTGAGTTTATATACTAGCAATAATATTTATTGGAATTCTGGGCTACAAAGAATAGGTAAAATGTGTGTCCTGGAGTTTCAATTTTTTGAGAAAACATGTACTTTATGGTTGAAAACGCTCTTGGGTTTAGGGAGAAATGAAGCATATTCGTATCTTGGCTCTGAATTATTTTCACACAAAAAAAGTGCTTACAGTCTCGTCATGGCAGAACTCGCTTACAGTGTGAAAACAAATCAGGAGCGAGTGCATTTCTTTTTTCCTGTGAAGACAGCAAATATGTAAACTTTCCTGGTTTCTAGTTTTCCTTTTATGAAAATAATAGCTCAATGAGACTTCAAGGTTATACTGTTTAAAAAACACACTGTATGCGCAAACAGAGAGCCTGTAAGGCTTTTCAAAACACATGTCTAAAACAGAGCTGTTTAGTTTGACAGAGCCTCAAATGCCAAGAGACTGTGTTGAATGCAAAGTCAGATTTTGAAAGCAAAGAGACGAAAGGTGTTTGGATGGGCTTGAATCCTGACAAGGTCCAGCACTGCTTTGTCTCAAGCTGGCAATCAACTCATCGCAGGCTGAGCACTGTTCTCTGAACTTTCCTTTCCTCCTATTAGGTCCTCATTCTCTTTTCCCAACAGACTATGAAGATGGGATTTCCTAGCTCACCCACTATATAGGCCCAAGGTCCCTGATCTGTGTCAAGAGTCATACCCTGAGAATTATAGCTATGAACCCATAGCCCCATTAAACTGAAATTTTGTCTTATTCATTGTGGTTCACAACAAATATGTTGGAAGGAAAGAGAGAAGGAAGGGAAGGAGAGAGGGAGGGAAGAAAAGAAGGAAATGTACTTATGCGAATTGGTTTAATCAATCATTACAAAAGAGATTTTGTAAATATTGTCTTATAATGTATCTTGTAAGGAATTTAATTTGTTATATAAGGAAATGTGCTATCCTGTAAAAAGCTTATATCTATCATCTATCTATATCTATCTATATTTATATCTACATATCTCTATATAGATTATACAGATATATAAAAAGATAGAGATATAGAGAGAGATACTCCCAGCTCTTTTCTCATATATATATATATATATATATATATATACATATATATATATATATCCTATCTAATAAAAAGGGAATATGCTAATTGACTATCACACCATCGCAAAGATGACGGCACCCACAGCCAATAAGGAGGGAATATGTTAATTGACTGCCCCGCCCTCAAAGATGGCGGCGCCCACAGCCACAAGATGGCGGCACCCAGTTCCCGCAGCCCCGCTGGGCGGGCCCACCCCCAGGCAGGCCCGGCCACTCTGCACGCCTACCTCCAGAGTCTCCCAGTCCCTCAGCCCCCAGCTGCCCAGGGCCGGCCCAAGGTGCAGGCAAGCCTTGGGTGGTGGCTGCCCAGACACACTGGGCCTCCAGTATATATATTCGTGTATGGCAGGGGTGTCCCTCAGCCCAGCCTGCACCCTCTCCAATTTGGGACCCCTCAAGGGATGTCCGACTGCCTGTTTAGGCCCAGTGGTATCGGGCCTAAACAGGCAGTCGGACATCCCTCTAACAATCCAGGACTGCTGGCTCCCAACCGCTCGCCTGCCTGCCTTCCTGATTGCCCCTAACCACTTCGGCCTGCCAGCCTGATCACCCCCTAACCACTCCCCTGCCAACCTGATTGATGCCTAACTGCTCCCCTGCCAGTCTGTTTGCCCCTAACTGCCCTCCCCTGCAGGCCTGGTCACCCCTAACTGCTCTCCCCTGCAGCCTGGTCTCCCCCAACTGCCTTACCCTGCAGGCCCAGTCGCCCCCAACTTCCCTCCTCTGCCGGCCTGGTCACCCCTAAATGCCCTCCCCTGCAGGCTTGATTGCCCACAACTGCCCTCCCCTGCTGGCCATCTTGTGGTGGCCATCTTGTGTCCACATGGGGGCAGCCATCTTATGTGTTGGAGTGATGGTCAATCTGCATATTACTCTTTTATTAGATAGATAGAGGCCTGGTGCATGGGTGGGGGCCAGCTGGTTTGCCCTGAAGGGTGTCCCGGATCAGGGTGGGGGTTCCTTTGGGGCATGGGGTGGCCTGGGCAAGGGGCTTATGGTGGTTTGCAGGCTGGCCACGCCCCTGGCGACCTAAGTGGAGGCCCTAGGATCTGGGGTTTATTTATCTTCTACAATTGAAACTTTGTAGCCTGGAGCAGAGCCAAGCCTTCTGCTTGCTCAGTGGCAGCAGCCATTTCTGTTGGGATTTATGTATCTTCTATAATTGAAACTTTGTAGCCTTAAGCAGAGGCCTGGGCTGGCCAGGGTGTGTGGAAAGCTTGGCTTCCTCCATCGCCGGGGGCAACCCTAGCCTCCTGCTCTTTCCAGCTCCGTGGCTGCTGCCATTTCTGTTTGGATTTATGTATCTTCTATCATTGAAACTTTGTAGCCTTGAGTGGAGGCCTGGGCCGGCAAGGGCAGGCGGAAAGCTTGGCTTCCTCCATTGCCAGGGAAATCCAAGCCTCCCTCCTGCCCTCTGTGGCCGTAGCCATCTTGGTTGGGTTTATTTGCATATTCGCTCCTGATTGGCTGGTGGGTATGGCATGTGGGCATGGCTTGTGGGTGTAGCGGAGTGATGGTTAATTTGCATATTACTATTTTATTAGATAGGATATATATGAGAAAGAAATATTCCCTGATCTTCTTTTTTTCTATCTATGAGAACTCTGATAATTTAATGACTCTAAACACCAGTATCCTCATAAATTTGATAAATCTCAAAACATTGCTGAAGGAATTAATGGAACTCACCCATGTGACATTAGCTGATGCATCATGGACACTCATCTTTCCATTTCTCCATAATACTGAGAATCCTAAACTCCTTATTTTATTTGATATACATACATTTTTAATTTATGACTTTATATATAGACTAATTTGAATTTCAAGTCACTGAAGCCCAATTATGGAGGGAAAGAAGGAGATATTGACTTGAAATGTAATCAAAGTTTTTAAACAACATTATAAATGGTCAAACATCAGCAAAAACACATCCTCTCTGACCACAGGCATCTAATCATCCTTAAAGATAACAAGATTTACCTGGAAAGTATATCTGGTCCAATGCAGCAATTTTTCTCTGACTAAGCATATGGAATTACATCCATTAGTAATAATCTGTGAAAAGAAAAACAATTTAGATTGAAATGTTGGGTTGCTAGAGCTATGTTAATCTTTCAATCCTCCAACCCCATCTGCTTTACAATGTATTCCTCTTTGCTGCCTGTTCACTTCCCAGTGAATGAAGGTGAAAGATAGGTTTTTTTCTTAGGAAGTGCCAAATATCAAACATCCTAATTCTTGCTGCAGTCTTACACAGGTTCTCTTCAGTTTCCCATGCCTACTTGGTCTGCTTCTATAGACAGTTACCATTTCTTAGATAGTTGGGTGTGTTTTTGAGGGATAGCCTCTTTATATTCATCACATAAAAAGTTTGTTTTGAATGAAACATAGAAAAAATATATTTAGAATAGATAAGAGTATATTTTTTTGCTAAATCTGTTTCAGAGTACTATTAGCTCTTGTGAAAATTTAAAGAAAATAAGCAGAGATGGGGTCACAGGTGAACTCAGACCAGAGCTGAAATTTTTTTAAATATATTTTATTGATTTTTTTACAGAGAGGAAGGGAGAGGGATAGAGAGTTAGAAACATCGATGAGAGAGAAACATCGATCAGCTGTCTCCTGCCTATTGGGGATGTGCCCACAACCAAGGTACATGCCCTTGACCAGAATCAAACCTGGGACCCTTCAGTCCGCAGGTCAATGCTCTATCCACTGAGCCAAACTGATTAGGCCAGAACTGAAATTTTAATTCTGGCTTGCCCACAGTAGGAGACCTTGGTCAAGTGACTTGATCCAATGCATTATTTAATAATCTGAAAATGATGATGATAATAGTAATTTATAAGTGTATACATTTTTAAATGTGCATGTAAATTATCGTCAGAATGTTTCATGGTGAGCAGGTTAAAGTTATGTGAGATAGCCAATTTCAAGATGGTGGTATATCTGCTACTCACACTAGAATGTTGATGTGAAGAGTATATATCCCTGGTCCAGGGTATGATCAATCACAGCAAGTGATCAACAGGAGAAACCAAGATGGCGGCATAGGTAAACTGGTCAGTGCACATCATAGGTACTGGCCGGTTGGACAGTCAGACAATAGGATGGTCACTTAGCCTTTTATACATATAGATAGCATCATTGTCATTATAGATGTAATTAGTTAAGCTGAGGTCATATTGAACTAGAGTGGGACTTCACTATGACTGATTTGTTAAAAAAGGAGAAATTCAGACACAGACAGGTACACAGAAAGAACACCTAAACTGCTGCCTCGCACAACAATTTCAAAACTACAACTAAAAGACAGAACGGACATCATCCAGAACCACAGGAAAGCTGGCTGAGTGAAAATTCTACAACTAGAAGGAAGGAGAAAAGCTCACAGAGAATTGGAGGTACGGCAAAGGGGCTTTGTGCGCGCAGAGAGGAAGGGCGGCTGAGAGCCTGGCTGACTTTCTCTGGCGGAAGGGGGAAGGAAGCCTCCGACCGCACTGAACCCCAGTTCTGACTGCACTGAACCCCAGTTCCCGGCGAACCCCTGGGGACGCACGCTCTTACGGGGGGAGTCTGGACTCTCGGGCGGAGACTCGGGAGCCGGGGAAGGTGGAGGAGCTGGGAAAGGCAGAAGTCTGAAGGCGCGCGTGGGCCAGTGCGCACAAAGGCTGCAGAGGTTGCCACAGGCTTTCCCTAGTGGAAGGGAGTCAGAGGATCCTGACGGCACTGAGCCCCAGTTCTGACTGCAGTGAACCCCAGTTCCAGGCGAGCCCCTGGGGACCCACGCTCTTGTGGGGGGAGTCTGGACTCTCGGGCGGAGACTCGGGAGCCGGGGAAGGCAGAGGACTGAAAGCACACGCGCGCGTGCCAGTGCACACAAAGGCTGCGGAGGTTGCCACAGGCTTTCCCTAGTGGAAGGGAGTCAGAGGCTCCTGACGGCACTGAGCCCCAGTTCTGACTGCAGTGAACCCCAGTTCCAGGCGAGCCCCTGGGGACCCACGCTCTTGTGGGGGGAGTCTGGACTCTTGGGCGGAGACTCGAGCTGGGGAAGGCGGAGGACTGAAAGCGCACATGCGCGCAAGGGCAAGGCTGACAGGAAGCCAAGACTGAGACTCCACCCCATCCAAGCTGAGCACAGAGGCTATTGCAATTTGGCAAGTCTAATCCTATAAGGCTGTCTCCAGCACCGAACTTCTCCCAGCATAGACATAGCTGATCCTTACAGCCAACTGGCCCGGAGGTCAATTCTTCCCAGTGATACCAACAACAATAAAGACTTAATTACAACAAGGCTGTACACACAGTCCACAAAAGGGTGCACCAAGAGTGTCCACCTCAGGTTAAGTGGGGAGGCAGACCCACTGGGCCATATTGGAAACCTAGCACAAATATCTACCTTACCAACTCAGGGAAGCAGTGAAAATGAGGCGTCAAAGAATCAGATCACAAACGAAAGAAATGGAGGAAAACAAACGACTGGATATAGAATTCAAAACCACGGTTATAAGGCTTTTTAAGAATATCCTAGAAAAGGCCGATAAATATAACGAGACCCTTGAAGATATGAAAAAGGACCAACTAGAAATTAAACATACACTGACTGAAATAAAAAATATTATACAGAGACCCAAAAACAGAATAGAGGAACACAAGAATCAAGTCAAAGAATTGAAATACAAAGAAGCAAAAAACACTCAACCGAAAAAGCAAAAAGCAAAAAAAAAAATCCAAAAAGTTGAAGATAATGTAAGAAGACTCTGGGACAACTTCAAGCGTACCAACATCAGAATTATGGGGGTGCCAGAAGAAGAGAGAGAGCAAGATACTGAAAACCTATTTGAAGAAATAATGACCGAAAACTTCCCCCACCTGGTGAAAGAAATAGACTTACAAGTCCAGGAAGCCCACAGAACCCCAAACAAAAGGACCAAAGAGGACCACACCAAGACACATCATAATTAAAATGCCAAGAGCAAAAGACAAAGAGAGAATATTAAAAGCAGCAAGAGAAAAACAGTTAATTACCTACAAGGGAGCACCCATACGACTGTCAGCTGACTTCTCAACAGAAACTATGCAGGCCAGACGGGAGTGGCAAGAAATTTTCAATGTGATGAATAGCAAGAACCTACAACCAAGATTACTCTACCCAGCAAAGCTATCATTCAGAATTGAAGGGCAGATAAAGAGCTTCACAGATAAGAAAAAGCTGAAGGAGTTCATCACCACCAAACCAGTATTATATGAAATGCTGAAAGGTATTCTTAAAGAAGAGGAAGAAGAAAAAAGTAAAGAGAAAAATTATGAACAACAAATACATATCTATCAACAAGCGAATCTAAAAATCAACTGAATTAAAAACCTGAGGAACAGAATAATCTGGTGAATATAATAGAATCAGGGGCATAGAAAGGGAGTGGACTGATAATTCTCAGGGGGAAAGGGGTATGGGGGGTTCATGAAGAGAATGGACAAAAATCATACACCTATGGATGAGGACAGTGGGGGGGAGGTAAGGGCAGAAGGTGGGGTGGGAAATGGGTGGAGGGGAGCTATGGGGGGAAAAAGGAGAAATAATTGTAATAATCTGAATAAAGATTAATTTAAAAAAATAAAAAATAAAAAATAAAGATTTTCCTTATATCTTACTAGTGGACCGGTGCACGAAATTCGTGCACGGGGGGGGGGGTGTCCCTCAGCCTGACCTGCACCCTCTCCAATCTGGAATGCCTCAGGGGATGTCCGACTGCCAGTTTAGGCCCGATCCCATCTCTCGCAATCCACGACAGCTGACTCCTAAATGCTCACCTGCCTGCCTGCCTGATCACCCCAACCACTCTGCCTGCCAGCCTGCTTGCCCCCTACTGTCCCCCCTTGCTATCCTGATTGCCCCCAACTGCCCCCCAACCAGCCTGCTCACCCCCAACTGCCCCCACCCGCTGTCCTGATCACCCACAACTGCCCCCCTGCTGGCCTGCTCGCCACCTAATGGCCCCCCCTGCCAGCCTGCTCACCCTCAACTGCCCCCCCCCGCCAGCATGCTTGCCCCAAACTGCCCCTCCTGCTGGCCTGATCATGCCCAACTGCCCCCCACTGCCATCCTGCTTGCCCCCAAATGCCCCCCCTGCTGGCCTGCTTGCCCCCAACTGCCCCCCCCCTGCTGGCCTGCTCTCCTCTTGGCCTGCTTGGCCCCAGCTAACACCCCCCTGCTGACCTGCTCACTCCCAACTGCCCCTCCCCCCCGCTGACCTGATTGCCCCCAACTGCCCCCCCTTCTGGCCTGCTCACTCCCAACTGCCCCCCCACCAGCCTGCTTGCCCCCAACTGGCCCCCCATGCCAGCCTGCTTGCCCTCAACTTCCCCCACCGCTGGCCTGATTGCCCCTAAATGCCTCTGCCTTGGCCCTGCCACTATGGCTTTGTCTGGGCAGTGGCATTGGAGCTGGCTGGGGCGACCAAGGAAGCCAAGTCTCCCACCCGCTCTCTGGCTGGCTCCCACCCGCTCCAGCTGGCTCTGTGGCTCTGGCCGGCACCGCCATCTTTGTCACATCAATTTGCATATTCCCTCCTTATTGGCTGTGGGCGCTGCCATCTTTATTACGAAGTGATGGTTAATTTGCATATTACTCTTTTATTAGATAGGATTGGCTAGATCTGGGCCACCAATAATACAATTACTGGCAAAGAGAAATGAGGTCATGGTGATTGTCTTAAATTAATTATTTATCTCTTGTTTCAGGTGCCACCTTCCTTTAGGAAGAGGCTGCCTGTGTGATCATAGAAAAACTGAGTTGAGGAAGACAGAAGAAGGCTCTGCAAGAAAAGGCAACCACCACATTCCCCTATTTCCAAGTTCTCAGAACTAGAGCCTCATTGCATCCTCCAGGTACTGACAATACCTCCCAATTCTACTCTTTCTCTTCCCATAATTAATACTGCTTAGGTTCGATTCTAACTTTTATCATGGTTGCAGTGTCAATAAAGCCCATTGTAGTCCTGTCTTTGTCACCAAGGCCTTGGGAATCATGTAGCTTCTCCCTGCCCCTTTCTGCCTGGGTTTGCACATTAGGGAATTGAGAAACATAGTATGACTTCAAAGTATCATTGGTACGTTTATCGTTACCATTGTGAAATGGAGAAAAGTTGGAGTATATCAAGTTGAGGCAAGTTTTCACAATAAGAACTGAGGTGTGCTCAAGAATTAATATTTCAAACAAATTAAAGTTGGTTATAATGAGAAAATAGTTCCAAAATAAGAGTCAGAAAGGCTGATTCTAAACTTACTTCCTACTGGCTTGCATTGTGACTTCATTCAGGAAGTATCACAAGCTCTCTGGTCCTGCTTCCTCAGCTACGAAGTGAGGGTATTAGGTTAGAGTGCTAACCTTCCAACTATCTCGCAGACTATCTATGAGCAGTCAGTGATGTTGACAACATTCTAGAATTTAAGATTCATAGATAACAGTAAGTAGTATTTGTTTAGTGCTCTTCAACTTACTAAATGCTATTATAAAGGAAGAGAAAGGCAGAATTGTTTACTGTATTGGCTAATAGCTTCAAAGTTTGAATTGAACACATCTGCTTTGAGATTTTTCCCTATTCTGCTTGGTGAATATTAATATACTAATATTGCATGCCTTGGTTTCGTAAAGTACAAGCTAGCCAAGATGGGTTATGTTTATTTTCATATAACTAGCTGCTGGAGGCTAAGAACAGTAGTTAGCATAATAAATGCGAGAAGTTTGTCAGAAGGCTGATGGACATCTTCAGCAGGGCTGAAGATCTGCATATTATTACTTGCTGCCAAACAGCTGAGGGCAATTCCCCTAACCTGATAATCCTTTATTGTTTACTAAACCTTACCTTTGATATGTGTGTCTGCTTTGCTAAAGGGCAAAATGTGTGAATAAAAAGCCGGGGGTCCAGACATTCAGGGAGCCCACTTCACTATATAGGGTGCGGCCTCTGCCAGGCTCCCCCAATGCCTTCTAAATTTATATTTATTGTCTAGTCTCTATCCATTTATGTGTGGTCCTTCTCCAGATTCCTGAACCCTTGCTGTGAAAAGACTGCAGAAACTAGCCAATCCCCTGATACTAGTTGGTTGCCAGCTTGTGCAGGTGGAAAGCTTGGTACATACCAGTATTGACAGAGCAAGAGAAATGACTGTCTTTGGAAAATCTTAGTCATAGTTACTATATAATTCCTTCAAATTTCCTCCAGACCTGACAAATTCACAATAGTCAAGCTTAAGTCTTCAGATTAATAACAATGTCACCTTAATAGCTGCATGTAAGAGGAAAGCTAGTCTTAGAACAGTTTCAATAATTGATCAATACAGGTATATTTTGAATTCTAAAAAGGCTTAAGTAAGTTCAAAACGTTCTCAATGGCATGTTCCTAAGTTTTGTTGAGTAAATACACATCCATTTCTGCAGAGCATATAACACTTTTCAACTATTCAATTAGCAGACTCTCAAAATTATACAAGAGAGATTTTTTTTTTGAGAATGAATAGTCCTAAAATGATCAAACCAAACTTAATCTTCCTGCTGAAATGACAGTTGATCCCTTATTTTCACATGAAACATACCAAGTACAAAGAAGCAGGTGTGTCATTATAATACTTTCTCATCAGAAATCTACTTTAAAAATAAAGATAAAGATAGCTATAAACATTGTTTGGTATGTGCAGCAGACACCTGAGGTTCCATCATTTCCCACAATAAGCCCAGAAATATATATGCTGCACTAGCAGAATATGAGAGAAATTGAGTTTTATAAGTCCAGGGAATCTCTTTATTACATGTGTTTGTGAGACTTTAGAAAGACTCATTAAATAATATAAACAGGATAGCCTATGTAATCTTCAACTGATAAATAATTTAAAACACTAGAGCTCATATAATATTTTATCACTGAATTCAGCCCCATTTAAAAGGCTCTATGTACTCAACTTTTGCCATAAACAAATTTGCTTAATACATGCATGATTAGAATTTGTGTTTCAGAAATATTTCTCAAACCCGATGTTCATAAAACCTCCTTCCATCATTAGGGTTATAATAATAGTTATAAATAACAGCAACTAACATTTAGAACAAGCACTATACATTTACCATTATTTGGATTCTACTTACTCACTAGAATTGTTCTTTTCACCCATTTTTCCAGTACAAAATAAGGGTAAACCTATTATGTGAGAATGTTCTGAACCCTTTGGAGAGAAGGTCAGACATACCTATATCAAGTATGATGGTCTGAGGCTGGAGGACAAGCTGTGGAATTTTTTTGTAGTTGAATAATCTCTGTTTTCTAGTCCTATTGTTGGAAGGTGTATACAAATAACATTAAAACTCAGTCTATTGACTCTAATTGCAGAACCCTTTTCACATTATTTTTAATATAGAGTTATTCTGTCCCTACCTGCAAATATTAGTATGTATGTTTTGAAACCTCCCACCTCTCCTTTATCTAAAAAAAAAAAAAAATGAATATTTTATCAACTCAGAAGGGTAATAGCTTCCTCTGTGACTGTAGTAGAATCATAATCCTCTTATTGTGTTTTATCATCAAAGAATTTGATAGACTAAATAAAATAAGTCTGAATTGAAACACAGAAAAAACAATCGTAAAGAATGGGTAAGTCCATTCTTTTCTTGACCCAGAGAATGTCTCACCACACATTTAGAATTTTTTGGTGGGGGGAGGATTTGAGTAATTCACCATACTATTTCTCTAATTAAAATGTTTCACAAAGGAAAATGCTCCATAGCATGTAATCCACAAAAATGATGCTACCAGAACCTGCCTCTTCCCAACAAAGAAGGGACCATCACTTCTCCATTTATCCCCAATATTTCTAGAACACTCTCAGTACCTCAAGGAGAATTTAATCAGTTCTCTACTCAAGAATATAGATGGTTGGTGCACTAAGAAAAACAGAGGATCTGGAGGTCTTAATGAAAGGAACAAGAATTAGTGAAGGGGAGCCAAAACCGGTTTGGCTCAGTGGATAGAGCGTCGGCCTGTGGACTGAAAGGTCCCAGGTTCGATTCTGGTCAAGGGCATGTACCTTGGTTGCGGGCACATCCCCAGTAGGGGGTGTGCAAGAGGCAGCTGATCGATGTTTCTCTCTCATCGATGTTTCTAACTCTCTATCCCTCTTCCTTCCTCTCTGTAAAATATCAATAAAATATATTTTAAAAAAAAAAGAATTAGTGAAGGGGAAAATCAGAGCATGTGTCTGGTCCACTAACCACACTCTTCAAAAGCCTTCTCACTTAGGCAACTGGATTAAGGAATCAAGGTAAGAAATGGTCCCTAAACCCTTAGAGGATGTTTTATATGAATGGATACACGCTTTATTAAAATCTCTATCCTTTCACCCTTTATTCCCCACAACCCTTTCTCTTTAAACATCTCTGCTTTTGGTCTCCCTGGAAATTATACAAATATCAGTGCTTGTTCTTTCAAATATCTCACAAGAACAGATCCATTGCTTATTCTTGGTTTTCCTCTAACCAGCATCTTTGGAACTGCCGAGAAGTGTAAAGTCTATTCTCAGGAGGACTGGTTCATCCTGAATCAGCTCTAGCTTGCAGGAATAATGGGAAGGAGAACAAAATGTGTTAGCATAGGAAAGGGTTTAACTGTTGGCTTTAATTTTTTTCTCCCAATTTATTCTTTTTTTTAACTTTTCCATGTTATATTTTATTTGATTTCTTTATTTTTAATTTAAATTCTTTATTATTGAAAGTATTACATATGTCTCCTTTCTCCCCCATTGACCATTGTCCTCTTCCCAGCCGTTCCCTGCAACTTATTTGTATGTGTGTTTTATTTTTTATTTTTATTATTTTCATCTCTCCATGAAAAGGATTGGCTCCTTCCAAATGATGTATGGACAGTATACATGATTCCCATACTCTAGTTATCCAAATAGATTTCATTCTTCACACACTAGTGATCCTATAAGAACATTTGTACTCCCTGGTCAACATTACATGTACTCATCAACCCACTCACTAATTCCTGTTAATTTTAACAAATATATCACAAATTCATTGATTTCTATTTGTTCCAAAGCTATACCTTCTCGAGGACCATAGGAGTTCCTCTAAACTTGTTACCTAGAGTTAGCCGATCCATAAGCTTGTGCTCTGGACTACCAAGTCTGTCCAAGATTTATGATCCCTACTGCAAGAAGTTAGCTTCCAGAGACAAAGTTAGAGGGAAGTGTCACACAAGTCCACCATCACTTCTGACACCAACTGCATGTTGGAAGGGTATATTGTCAGGAGAAACAGAGAACAGAACCAGAGAACCGGAAACAGAATAATAGAATGGATAGATAGATGATGATAGATAGATAGATAGATAGATAGATAGATAGATAGAGGATAGATAGATAGATGATAGATGGTAGATAATAGATAGATAGATAGATAGATTTTAAGAAACTGACTCATCCTATCTAATAAAAGAGTAATATGCAAATTAACCATCACTCCACTACACCCGCAAGCCACGCCCACCAGCCAATCAGGAGTGAATATGCAAATAAACCCAACCAAGATGGCTAAGGCCACAGAGAGCAGGAGGGAGACTTGGGTTTCCCTGGCAATGGAGGAAGCCAAGCTTTCCGCCTGCCTTGCTGGCCTAGGCCTCCACTCAAGGCTACAAAGCTTCAATGATAGAAGATACATAAATCCAAAAAAAAAAAAATGACTGCCACCACGGAGCAAGCAGAAGGCTTGGCTCCACTCCAGGCTACAAAGTTTCAATTGTAGAAGATAAATAAACCCCAGATAACAGGGCCTCCACTTGGGTCACCAGGGGGTGTGGCCAGCCTGCAAACCACCACAGGCCCCTCGCCCAGGCTGCCCCACACCCCAAGGGAACCCCCAACCTGATCCGAGACACCCTTCAGGGCAAACCAGCTGGCCCCCACCCATGCACCAGGCCTCTATCCTATCTAATAAAAGAGTAATATGCAGATTGACCATCACTCCAACACACAAGATGGCTGCCCCCGTGTGGTCAAAGATCCTGCCCCCATGTGGATACAAGATGGCCACCACAAGATGGCCAGCAAGGGAGGGCAGTTGGGAGGGACCAGGCCTGCAAGGGAGGGCAGTTGGGGGCAATCAGGCCAGCAGGGGAGGGCAGTTGGGAGGGACCCAGGGCTGCAGGGGAGAGCAGTTAGGGGCAAACAGGCTGGCAGGGGAGCAGTTAGGCATCAATCAGGCTGGCAGGGGAGTGGTTAGGGGGTGATCAGGCTGGCAGGCAGAAGCGGTTTGGGGCAATCAGGAAGGCAGGCAGGCGAGCAGTTGGGAGCCAGCAGTCCTGGATTGTGAGAGGGATGTCCGACGGCCCGTTTAGGCCCAATCCAGGTAGGATCGGGCCTAAACGGGCCGTCGGACATCCCTTGAGGGGTCCCAGATTGGAGAGGGTGCAGGCTGGGCTGAGGGACACCCCCTCCCCCGTGCACGGATTTCGTGCACCGGGCCACTAGTGTGATTATAGAAGCTAAAATCTATAGGGTAGTCCAGTAGGCTGGAGCCAGGGAAGAGTTGCAGTTGAAGTCCAAAGGCAATCTGTGAGCAAAATTTCTTCTGGCTGAGGGGAGGTTAGCTTGTGTAATATTAAGACCTTCAGCTAATTGGATTAAGCCCATACATATGGGTGATCTTTACTTAAAATGCACTGATTTAAATGTTAAATCAGAAGCCAAATTCCTTACTATACATTTATTCATCTTCATCAATAATCGACTCCTTCTAATCAATTCGGTTCATTATACTGCACAGCCACAGTGATGCAACTTTCACGGTTCCCTATGGCTCCCACAACAAAATATGGTACATAGTTGGGTTCCTAACTATTTCCCCAGCCTCATTTTGAGCTGTACTCCTGCATCAGTCTCTCCATGCAATCCTTTTCTAACCCCCTAATCACAGCACCTTGGCAAGGTCTGATTCCTCGGCAGAAACTCCTCTTCCCTCTCCTCTTTGCCCAGTTAACTAGTCCTAACTAGTACTAATGTTCTTAGCACTTACTCAAAGTTGTAGTTTTTGATTACATAATTAAAATTTTGTTTCCCACAAGATCCTTAGCTGCATTAGGCATAATTTTACTGATTTATTTCCTCATTATATCCCACCAGTTAGCACAGTTTATCATATAATAAATGTGAATTAATAAATGTTCATTTCAAGGGCATTGCTCTTGAATTGATTCACCCCAATCCCAGGATGTGACTGGTGAAAAGACTCATTCTCTCCATCACACAATCAGCACATATTTGTGGAAATCATAAGTGCAAAGCTTTGTGTAACTTGAATATATGATCTCCTTAAACTGTGCCAATGCAGGAAGGTATTTAGAGCCATTATGCTACATAGTTAGAGGAAACAGGGAAGTGGGCTCAATTAAAAATGTGATTAATATGAATCTTTCACTATAAACAGCCTGAGACATTTCACTCAAATACCTAGAAATGACCTAATAGTATTTTACCTTTAACTTTCATTTGAGTTTGTTTTTCTGTTCAATACCACAGCACTAGTGAAGCACCAAATGAAAACAAAACAGCAACCAGGAATGCACATGAGGTTTGTGTAATGAGTTGTGCTGATCACAACGTTCTCTCATTATTCGTTGGCATACACCCTGGTGTGTCATCTCAGAACACACGTGTGGAGATGGGAAAAGAACAGGGCCTGCTTGTGCATTTGCTTCTTTCTTTCCAACACAGATGTTTGGTGGCACTCAGGAGGCAGGGCCTTGCGCTAATACTGCGTCACGTTTATGTTTGTGTTCATCTTCCAATATATCTAACGGGTTTCAAGCCATGATTTTTTTTTACCTATAATTATAATCGCAGCTCTGGGCGACATTGTAGATGGCTTGCTATGATTCTAAAAAGGTAGAAAAGTTTGCTTCTGGGAATTAGTGAGTGAACATAATGATTCTAGAAGCAAATGTATCATAAAGAATCCAAATCAGTATTTTAATGGTGGAAGTGAATGTGTTTGCTACTGCTTTCTTTTCTAACTAAAAAGAAAAATATCAAAATTGGGATAAATTAGCCAACATTTGCATAAAAGCTGAAATGCACAGGTTTTCTCTAATGATAATAGGAAATACAGAATTTGAGAAACTGTAGAGAGAATGTGCATTATCTCATAGAAAGTAGGTTGGATTGTCCACACGTACAAACATGCTGAATTTATGAATGTCTTATATTTGAAACTGCCACAAGGAGGAAAGAACACAGAATTTTTTTTAAATAGTAAAATTTAGGTATATGAAACCTTTGGAGATAAACTGGGTACATTTTTCGAAATGGTTGTAAATTTCACCTTTGTTACTCAGTGACACTCATTTGTGTCACCTGCCTATTATGTGTAAGGCACTGGCCCGGTGCTTCATAATTTCCTTATTTTCTTATTTTGTGGAAGAAAAACCTAAACATAAAAAATCCTGAGTAACTTGTCCAAACACCCAAAGCTAGTAATATATGAAGATACTTAACACCAAAAAGATTTAATCTAGTCTTTATAATAGAAATATGCCTAAATTATATCCAATGAAACTGCCCAGCCTCTACATAAGAAAACATGTACAACCTCAGCGCCCAGCAGTGTACCTGGTACATTATACTTATTGAGTCAATGAAAAATTAAAAGAAAAGGACAGAAAAAAATACATATGGAGGAAGGGCTTAAGCTTTTGTTGATAACAAAGTCATCATTAAATATCCTTACAATCAGAATTTATTTTTTAATATATTTTTATTGATTTCAGAGAGGAAGGAAGAGGGAGAGAGAGATAGAAACATCAATGATAAGAGAAAATCATTGATTGACTTCCTTCTGCACGCCCCCCACTGGGGATAGAACCCACAACCCGGGCAAGTGCCCTTGACCAAAATCGAACCTGGGACCCTTCAGTCCATAGGCTGATGCTCTATCCACTGAATAACACCAGCCAGGGCTCCTTACAATCAGAATTTATATAACCTTTACCCTTTCAGTTTTCTATATCTAACTGATCCTGGCTTGAAAAATTCTAAACAAACTTCACTGAACAATATTTAAGTGAAAAACAAGACAGTGTTCGTAGATGAATGCATGCCATTCAGCATGAACCTTTGTAACATATTTATGAAACTCACTGCCTTCTTCTTCTTTCTCTTTCTCTTTTTTTAACTTCCTGACTTTGAATTATATTAGAGGAACTGAAATCGATGGACATCTGAGTTTTTCTGGGTATTCCCAGGTTTTTTTAATTCATCTGTTACTGTTAAAGGTCAATATCTGTCATGTATGTATTTCCCTTCTGAAAAGTAAAGACATCCAAGGAGGAAGTGTATAATTGTAGTTGAATGTGAACACAATTTCATTATTATTTACACTTTTTCTTATGAATAGAGCTATTCTCAGTTGTAAATATAAATCTCTCTCTCTCTCTCTCTCTCTCTCTCTCTCTCTCCCCCTCCCCCCGATAAAATCAGCTCTGTAATCTAAAATTAGGCACCACAATTTCTGAACAGAAACACCAGCACCCTCTGGACCTAATGTGTCACGGTTGCCTTTCCTAGTCCCTTTCTCTCTCCCAGTAAAGTTTTCTTGCCTCACGCCCTGTTCAGGAGGGCTTTGCTAGCTGACTCATGTGTCACCTTACACTAAGTTGTACATTAATGACATCATTTATAATTTAAATGAGTTCACAGATGTCTTAAACGTTGCCTTTTAATTTATTTCATGGATACCTTCACCAAAAGAAGTGGCTAATGTGATATCCCAAGGATTAGAGTATAAAATGAGAAGTTGGAGAATAGAACAATGGATCTGAAAGAAAGTGAGTTAGATGAAGCAGAAGAAATACCCTCCTACATAAGAAAAGTTGACCCAGAGATGACATCTGTCAAAATTTCAGAGGCTGGGCACTTGTATGTTTTCTGGTAAGCCTAGTCTGCGTGCTTTCCCACTAAAGTTTTAAAAGTGGTAATTTTTTTTTCCATTTCTGGAGTATGCTATGAATCATATTATAGATCAAAGACGAAAAGGAAACTAACAGCAATTTGTCAAATATATTTGAAAGTATAGAAAGTTTCAAGATATGCATCAGTCTATAGAGCCTAAGAAATTACTTCTCAAAAGTAACTGCTTATAAGTGAACATTTGCCTTCCTAAATCACCAGGAATCATCTTTATTGAATTGGTTGAAGAAGCCCTTCATTTCTTTTTCCTGTTGATCAGAATTTCATTAAGCTGTTCTTTAATGCTCCATGACTTTGTTTGCTCTGTATTTACATTACTCAACCATATCCCTTAAGCTTAATTAAGGTTGCTCATGCTTTGAGCACTTTTCTCTGTTCCGCAGCAAAAGTAGGTAAAAATCAAGGGACACTCATTCATCTGTGAAACTGTCAGTCTATCATAACTTGAATATTGATTTTGAGGGAGATTGTGACATTCCCTAGGTGAGCATGTCAAGTTTGTTGACAGAGAGCTCTCTACTTAATTGAATGTGATGTCTGTACGGGAAGTGATGAAGTATGTCAGTGATGTATAAGTTTTCTCTCCCACTGTGTGCGCAGTAGAGGGGAATGATATTCCATCGTGTACTGACCAAACTCCATGTGCTTTGTCTTATTACTTCAGTATTTTTTCACTTAAAGACCTGAGAGCAATACAATCATTCATCCAAGAGATGATTATGCATTAAAAAACTTGAAGCATGAAATATCAGATGGGAGAGTCATAAATGATTTGCCACATGAGTAATAATTTTAATTTGGTTGCTAAACTTGCAGTGCAGTCTTACTCATCTGTAATATGGGAGTAATGATCATCTTTCCTGTCATTAACAACTTCTCAACAGTGTTGTAAAGATTAATTTATGTTTTAAATGGCTTTTGAAATGAAAAGTACATTGTAAATGTTAGTTTCTGAAGCATATCCCTTTCTGGCCAGTGCTAGCTTTGTCTCTGATTGACTTTGAAAATGCTATATGGAAAAAAAATGTTGTACAAGAAATAAAATTTTGCTTGGACAACAGCAAAAAAATACATATATATGTATATATATATATGTATATATGTATATATTTATATATGTATATATATATATATTATTATTATTATTATTATTAGTTTAAAAAGAGAGAGTATACTGCCCAGCTGGTGTTGCTCAGTGGTTGAGCATTGACCTATGAACCAGGAGGTCAGGGCACATGTCTAGATCTTGGACTCAGTCCCCAGTAGGGAGCATGCAGGAGGCAACCAATCAATGATTCTCTCTCATCATTGATGTTTCTATCTCTCTCTCCCTTCCTCTCTGAAATCAATCAATCAATAAATGAGGAGTATACCTTAAACTTACAGAGTTATATGTTAACTAGTGTCCTGGTGCACAGATTCGTGCACATTGAAAGGAAATTAATTAGAAGAAATATTTTAGTATTGTTATTCGCCCTTTTTCTATAATAGAAGTGTCAACCAAATTCATGATTGACAATGACAGATCGAAACGCACGCGTGCAATTGGCGCCAGTGAGAGCTTTACATAGATAGTAGATAGATAGATAGATAGATAGATAGATAGATAAACTTGCTTAATTAGACCTGCTTTCTGATTTAGCTAAACTCTTTCCAGCCCAGTGAAGCACCCCAACTTCTCTTTCAGGTAGTTGTCAGCAACACAGCAGTAAATATCAACATGAAGCAGATTATTATTATAGATCACGCAGGGAGAACAAAGGGTAAAACATTTAACTGCAGCAGTGTTTGACTATATTCTGTGCAGTGAGAAAACCTGAAGTTATTTTCAAGGTCCACCATTTCTTACTTCTTTTCAGTTGGGTCAGGTTTCTAAGCCTTCTAAATCTCCATTTTCCTGCTAATGAGAAGAAAATAGGATTCCACTGAGTCTCCTATCTAACTTCTCCAGGACTTCTGTGAGGATCAAATGAGATGAGGCACAGGAAAACGCTTCACAGACATTTGGTTGCAGTGTAAAATGTTTCCATCTGGCTATAAAGCAAGCCATGTTCCAGGGCTGAAGAAAGGCCAAGAAGGCTGGTCGCTAGATAGAGGAAGCCAGGCGTTGCTACATGACATCATTACCAGGTGCCCACAGGGACTGTTTCTGGGCTGGGCTGGGCTGCGGGCCACATTTTGTGCCATGGGGTCTCAGCAGCGTTGGCTGCTATTTGGGGGGCTTTTGCTCCAGTGTGGGTTCGGGGCCTGTGTCCCACTTGGGGGAAGCCAAGTGTTGGTTTACCGGCACCAGGTCCGAGGTGCCGTTTCTTTTTAAATGGCCAGTACGCATCATGGCAGCTCCTACATTGAGCATCTGCCCCCTGGTGGTCAGTGTGCATCATAGCTACCGGTCAGACAGACACTTAAGCTATTATATACTGTATTACTAGAGGCCCGGTGCATGAAAATTCATGCACGGGATTGGTGGGGGGGGTCCTCAGCCCAGCCTGCCCCCTCTCACAGTCCGGAACCCTCAGAGGTGGGAGGCAACCCAGCGATCAGGGGAAGGAGACACCCCATCACACCTCTGCTGCTGCCCTTGCTGGCAGCACAAGCCTCGGCCAGCCCTGGTTACCTGAGCCTTGGGCAGCCACCATCTGAGGCTTGCCTGCACCTCAGACTGGCCCTGGGGGGTTGGGCAGCTGCCATCTGAGCCTTGCCTGCACCTCGGGCCAGCCCTGGGCAGCTGAGAGGCTGAGGGGGCTGGGGGACTCCAGAGGCAGGCGCCCCGGCAGGGCTGAGGGGACTGGGTGCCGCCATGTTGTGGCTGTGGGTGCCACCATCTTTGAGAGCATGGCAGTCAATTAGCATATTCCCTCCTTATTGGCTGTGGGTGCCGCCATCTTTGTGACGGCGTGAGGGTCAATTAGCATATTCCCTCTTTATTAGATAGGATAGATTATACTTCAATAAAAAGAGAGATGCAATTCACAATATTTGAACAAAAATGAAACAAAGGTTTGCTACATCAATTTAACAAATATAATATCTAAACCATTACTTTGTCATTTATAGGTTTCTGATGGGGAAAAAAAAATCAATGGTTTCCAACCTAACAGATTGCATTATGTTTCACAAATAAGTTATACAAATTAGCCTAGAGCCACTTCTTTCAATAATGCGTGCAAAAATATTCTAAGGTAACATTTTGTAGAGTATGGATTTTTTGAGGTTTCATTTGCTCAAATATACATTTAAATGACTGCTCACTCAGGACTCTGGCTATTTCAGAGATGGAAAAATTATAAGTGCAGATTCTCATAAATATGAATAAAAACAGAATAATTTCTCCATGTGTTGGAACCTCTGGTTAATCATTAATAATGCTGTGGCTAAGTAAAAGACTGGGTGTTAATAAGCAACAAAATCCACAACGCCTAGTCTCCAGCTCCTTCCATGAGTGAAGAGCTGTCAGTGAAGTTTTCTGCCCCACCCCCCTTATCAATTTTGCTTCTGTGAAAATGTCTTCTAACTTTCTTCCTACATCTCTGTCCATTCACTTCTTTTCCGTTTTTTTTCTAGATCCTTTTCCAAGTGAATGAATTTTAAACCCTTTATCTGACATGTAGAGCATAAAGTCCACAATACCCAAGAGCTGACTTACTGACCCACGGCCATCTTTAGCTCAACACCAAAAATAGTAAACTTAAGTGTGTTCTCTCACCTCCTATGTCTCGTTCCTGCTCTAGTCTCCTTGTCATACCAATATCTTACCAAAAGCACACCAAGATGTTATTGAGACTTCCTAATCATTAGTTTCTTGAATTAATTTTTATTGAAAGTGTACTATACACCAAGCAGTGTGTGGGGCATTGAGCAGAATAAAAACAGTTCCTGTTCTCAGGTAACATCGAATTAAATGGGAGAGAAATGTTTTAATGAAGTAAGAATAATGGCTAGTCCTGAGAAGAACATCATTGGGATTCTGTGATAGCATTTAAGTTGCTATTATGTCATCAAGTTTTGCTAGGTTTACCTTAAAATAAATGCAGAAGAGAATATGTTTCACCACCTCCACTGCTATTTGCCCTGGAACAAGACAATTTTTCACTGGTTTGTTGAAGAAGCCTTCTACCTCATATTTCTGATTCTACCTTTGCCTCCCATATACCACAAATAATATTGTGAAAACATAAATTAGGTCATATTCTTTCCCTGCTTAATACTCTCCAGTAACTTCCCAACTTATTGTAAAATCCTAATCGCTTACATTTACATGATCTAGAGCCCATTATCATTGTGAAGTAGTTGTCTACCCCAATCCTTCTTCACAATTTATCTCTAGTCTCTGGTGTCATTGCCATTCCTCCAGTGTGCTTTGGTACATTACTATCTCTCAGATTTTACACTTACAATTTTGTCCTCCTAGTATTCCTTTCCCAGGATATTTATGTGGCCTAGTGCTCAAATTTCCTACAAATATTGATAATGTGCCAACTATCAAAGACACTTTTTTCTGACCATTCTATAAAAAGAATCCTCTACCACTTGCTTTTACCTTGTTTTTATTTACTTAAAAAAAAAAGCACTATTGTTCATTATTTTCCATAAATGAGTGAGATCATGTGATATTTATCTTTCTCTGACTGGCTTATTTTGCTTAGCATAATGCTCTCCAGTTCCATCCATGCTAACATAAAATGATGAACAAAAACAGATCCAGAGACAGAGAAGCATCTTTCAGACGGTCAAACCTCAGAGGGAAGGTAAGGGAGAGTGGGGGTTAGAGGGAGAGATCAACCAAAGGACTTGTATACATGCATATGAGTCTAACCAATGGACACAGACAACAGGGGGATGAGGGCATGAGTGGGGAGCTTGGGGGGCAATGGGGAGATAAGGACACATATGTAATACCTTAATCAATAAAGGAGTTAATTTAAAAAATTGGAAAGATCAGAGGAATTGAATAAATAGACTTCAAGTCAAAAAAGAAAAGCACTATTGCTGCCCTGGTTGGTGTGGCTCAGTTGGTTGAGCATTGTCCCATGCACCAAAAGGTCACCAGTTTGGGTGAAGGCCTGGGGCAGGGGGCAAGGGTGGGCTGGAGGAATCAATGGGGGGAAGAAGGGGCATATACTAGTATAATACTTTCAACAATAAAGATTAAAAATAAAAAATAAATATAAAAAATAAAAAGGTCATGGGTTTGATTCCAGGTTAGGGCACATGCTCAGATTGTGGGCTCAGTCCCCAGTAGGGGGCATGCAGGAGGCCAAGGATCAATGTTTCTCTCTTCTTTCTTCTCTCTCTAAAATCAATAAAAACATTTTTTTAAAAATAAAAAAAATCACAATCACCACCTAACATTTATTTTTTTCATTTTTGTTCTCCCCACACAGCAAGGGCTTTGTATACTCTCTTCATTCTTATATTTTCAACCCCTAGAATACTGTCTTACACAAAGGAAATTCAAAATAAATATCTATCAAATGAAAAAAACAATCTACTCAAACAAATTATGAACACATTTGAAATAGTATTAGTGAGCATGAGTGAGGAGCAGTGAATTTATGAGGGAGCTTTATCAAAGTTCATGTAAACTGCTATCCTTCTCAAATTATACTTAAATATTATACCATATCCTTTGGATGGGGGAAAATTCTGACAAAACTCTCTTAATGATTCTGATTTTAAAATCTCTCCCCCAGATGTGTTAAGCTCTTGAGCTTCCACTAGCTCAAAATGGCATAATTGTCTTCATGGGGCTTCAAATACACTCAAGAGCTATTTTTGACAATTAGCAAGACAAGATGAGTTATGAGATCACAGTTAGTGTGACAGTTCAGAGTAAATGCTTGATGCATTACAACTCATCTGGGAGGAAGTAGGTAAATGATGGATAGACTCCTAATGCCTAAGAAACTACTCCACAGTGATCTACTGAAAACAGTAAGGTCAGAACAGATCCTTGTATCCTTGGAGCTCCAATGTAAACCAAGAAGTAAGGTTTGCCTAGGTGGATCTATGTAAGCGTGCTTATCATAGCCGTTACAATTCTACAGGAGATACTCAGGTGGTCAGAAAGTTTAACTTCATTTTGATCTTTGAATGTAACTTCTAATATGAAGCCCCACTTCACCATTTGGCAGAAATTTATCTCATTCTTTTTGCTCTTCCTCATCCTCTTCCTTGAAATGGATTCTAAAATCCAATGGCAAGGTATGGAATGAAGATGGAATCAACTTTATCAATTGAATTTATTTCAATTTATTGAACATAATCTGCCAGTGAGGGCATTCACTAAGTGTTAACTCTTACTGTGTGGCCACTTCTCAGCTTTCTCTCAGTTGCAGAATTTTAGGTCTTGTTTTGAAATCAGTGTAAATAGGAAAGTTTTTCCTATCTTAGTACAAGTGTTAGAGTGTTATATATAGTCCTTCCCACTCCCCCTTTTCTGCTGCTCCTAAACAAATGGAGTCTGTCACCTACAGAACATCCTACGTAGCTGTCTACCCAAATGCTCAGTGTTCCACAACATTCTTGCCACTCCTGTGTGCATGAGACTCATTCTGCTGCTTCTGTACTTTTCTGGGAATTCCCTGCACCTGTCCAAAATCCTGTCTCCCTACATATATAACAGTGTTATATGTTCTTGGGGACCCTACTGCAGAAATGCTATGAGATTTACGAAGTTCATTTTGTTTTACCTTGAACTCTCTCCAGAATTCTAGACCAGAAACCTTTAAAATCTCAGGGACAGAAAGTCTTACTCTAAAATAATCATTTTTACCAACTTTTACCAAAAAATATATAAAATATATTCTCTTTGCCCAGATCTTTTCTGTTTCTCCTCACTCTTTCTACCTTCATCTTTAAATAATCCATGCTTCTCTTGAGACAATAAGAACTATCTAAAATAGTCAAAGACAGTGACTTGGGGAAGGTGGCAAAGGGTAAAAAAAAAAATACAAGAAACAAAAATAAGGAATGGAAATAATTTAAAACTTAGAGTAGTCAGAATTATAGTGACAGGAAGTAGAATGGTCATTGCTAGGGGCTCAGAGAAAAG
This sequence comes from Plecotus auritus, assembly GCF_963455305.1. NCBI lineage: Eukaryota > Metazoa > Chordata > Mammalia > Chiroptera > Vespertilionidae > Plecotus > Plecotus auritus. Next base: position 226,058,170 of record NC_137770.1, on the reverse strand, counting down.
AATAATGGAAAATTATTATTTAACTAGAGGCCTGGTGCATGAATTCATGCATGGGTGGGGTCCCTCAGCCTGGCCAGCAATCAGGGTGGATGGGGGAGGTGGGCGCAGCAGGTTGGCCTGCCACGGGAGGTTGGTCCAGAGTGGGAGGTTGGCTGTGGGAGTGCACTGACCACCAGGGGGCAGCTCCTGCATTGAGCATCTGCCCCCTGGTGGTCAGTGCGCATCATAGCAACCAGTCAACAAGTCGTTCGGTTGTTTGGTCACCTAGGCTTTTATATATATAGATGGGTACAGACTTTCAATTTTACAAGATTAAAAGAATTATGGAGATGTATGGTAGTAATGATTGGACATTACGCTTGTATTTAATATCACTGAAGTTTACACTTAAAAATGGATGAGATGGGAAATTTTATGTATTTGGCCATAAAAAAATATTGAGAAAAATACTCTGTTTTGTCACATAGAGGAGTATGGAACATATATCAGCGATACCTAGATTTTTGATGCCCCAAATCACCATAAATATTGCTTCCTCATATAATCACTGCTTTCCTTGCCACCCACAACTTCCCCTTTTCGTCTCTCACCCCCCATCCCCCCACACACAGTTAGGAACCTCTATGGTACCTTAATGCTGAATTCTGTTTTTTAAAATGACATACTGAAGTAAAAAAAATATATATCAAAAGCCTACTTTTCCTCAGGAGAGAAATAAACAATTTATATAACAAGAGGATTTTATGAAAAGTATTTAAGGATGAAATATTATGGAAGAGTAGTCGATAGTCCTGTTGGGGAAATATTTTGGCCTAAACAGACCTTAGGCCATTGCAGATTATAGTATGCAGGCCTAAACTCAGACTAAATCAGTTATGCAAAGTCAATAGGCTTATATTAGTTAGAGTGAGTAACTCTGCTGCTATGACAAAAGCAATTCTTCAAATTTTGATGATTTGACACAATAAAAGTTATCTCTTGCAGTCAAAATAAAATGTGAATGTTTCTGTTTGGGTAGATTTCCTGGTAGCTTGCTTCTCAGTAGTCACTCAGCCTAGGGCAGTGGTCGGCAAACCGCGGCTCGCAAGCCACATGTGGCTCTTTGGCCCCTTGAGTGTGGCTCTTCCACAAAATACCACGGCCTGGGCGAGTGTATTTTGAAGAAGTGGCATTAGAAGAAGTTTAAGTTTAAAAAATTTGGCTCTCCAAAGAAATTTCAATCGTTGTACTGTTGATATTTGGCCATGTTGACTAATGAGTTTGCCAACCACTGGCCTAGAGGATCCAGGCCATTTACATTTTAGATGTCACCCACCAGCCTCAATACTCAGACTATTGTGTCATTGCATAACACAGATTTTTAATGTGCCCAATCTGCAAGGGAAATACATCACTTCCACCCTCATGCCAATGGATCAAATTTATTGTAGCCCACCTAAATTAAGCAGCTAAAACATGTAGTCTTATTGTAATGTAATTCTTCAGTGAATGCATAGCTTCATCTCTCCCCTGAGACCTTTATGACCAACTTTTTGTAAGACATGAAGAGAGGGTAGAGATTTTAATAAAAACAGGATCTCTTAGTAACAGCTGTACATCAAACTATAGGCTAGTTTGCCAGTGAATGAAGCATTAAAATGAATGATGGTCAAGCATTTGTCTTGCTTGTAGTTCCTACCTTCACTGATAACAACATCTTGGAAAAGTATAATGGACAGTAGTATGTCAATAACAAATAAGTGTCATAGGAATAGAAATTAGATAAAATGAAAAATTCTGTAAAGTATCCTAGGTTTAAATATTAAGCCTTCAAACAACCTTGACAGAAAGACCATATCTTTGGTTCTGATTGAATCAATTTTTATGCTAGAGGGTTTCCCATCTTTTTTTGAATTTTCCACCATGTCCAACAACCACCACCCCACCAAACCACAGACACACATACACACACCCACACACACACACGAACATGCACACACGCACACACACACGTGCACACACACATGCATGCACACACATGCACGCACACACAAACATGCACACACAAACATGCACACAAGGGCACAAAAAGAGAATAGAAGATGCTGAGTTTTGTCGGAAATAGAAAAGGCAGGTGAAATTCTGAAAGGAAGCAGAAAGGAAACAGGAGATCTGACTGATCTCTAATACTAGTGAATATCAGGAAAATGTTTAAGTAAAAAAACAGGGGGTATAGGATTTTTCAAGTAACACTTTGAAATGGAAAGAAAAAAATAGCAATAAGGTTAAAAAAAAGATGATTGTTCTGATTTTCATGCTAGGACTTAAATTTAGCTCTTGAAATTTTCCTGCTCTAAGAGTTTTGACATTTAAAAAATAAAGAACTTTTACAAAGTTAGAGATTTCCTGTTGCATTTAAGGCACTCTGTGTGTTCAGTAAATGTCATAATGCCATTAAGTGGCCTTCACAGGCATGCAATTTTATCCTCTTACTGTGGGCTCTTAATGCAGGGAGTGCTTCAGGGAGTACAAGGCAAAGCCTGGGGGGCTGGCAAGAAGTGAGTTTTCAAATCCTTACAGTTGGGCTTGCATTTTAATATTGTGTCATTAAAGAAAATGACTCTCAATTAGTGTGGTACTTAACCTCTCTTACTTTGTTTTTACAAGACCCATCTCTCCAAACTTCCCACCCACAAAGTATATTCTTTTAGTTAGAAAAGTGTTTAAAACTTAATACCTGAAAAACAGCATTTTATCATATTGCTTTTATTATATGACATATCCAAGTGTGTTGCCAGGCAACGCGCTATGGCTTTTGGAAAACTGCATAGTACTTTATAATAGATTACTTTAGAGGCACTTTTTCAAAACAAGTATAATAGAGTTATCTAAAAGCATCTTCTGAAATTCTATATCGAATTTTTTTAAGTCAACATCTCTAAGAGTGAGGAGGGGATATTCCTGTCATATAGGCACTGCATTTTTTATTTATTAGAGAGAGACAGAAAGAGAGATGGTGGGGGGGGAGAGAATGAGCGAGAGAGAAATTAAATATCTATAAACAAACTGCTAACGAAGATATTAAGAATAAATTATTCATTATATTAATTCTCCATTCAAATATTTCTTTGGCTAGGAAAAACAATCATTTGGAAGAACTGAACAACAACCTCAAAAGAATAGACTTTAAACAAATAAAAATAAAGTGAATCGCTAAAGCCTTGTTTCTGTCTACTGGTTTCCTAACAGCTCTCTTATATACAAAAATGATTATCAAACTTTAAATAAATTATTTTTTGGTGACTAGCACCAGTCAATAATAATTTAATTTAGTATGAAGAGGATTATTTCACTGAGTAGAAGTTCAGACAATATAATATCTAAAGTTTATCTTAAAATTAATTTTCTATGTCTCTATAAAAAGTTATATTTTAGTCTTTAACAAAACATTTTATTTTTTAATGTATTTTTTATTAATTTTAGGCAGGGAGAGAGAGAAATAGAAACATCAATGATGAGAGAGAACCATTGATCAGTTGCTTCCTGCACACCCCAAACTGGGGATCGCACCTACAACCCAGGCATGTGCCCTGACCCATAATCAAACTGTGACCTCCTGGTTCATAGGTCAATGCTCAACCACTGAGCCATGCCAGCTGTGCTACAAAATATTTTAAATAATATAGTTATATATGTTAGCTGTAGAAATTCTGAGAAATATAGAAGCATATAAAAGATAAAAGATTTGTTACTCATAATATTAAAACCTAAAAAAAACTATTAATAATTTAGCATAAATCTTATTAGGCTTATTTCTTCTATATGTGTATTTATTCATTTTTGTTTTTACTTTTCTATTCAACAAATTGATATTCTATGGTATATCATATCATATATATATAGTTTTATAGTTTACTTTTTTCAGTATTGTTATGTTCAATGAATACTTTTCCATGTATATAAATTTGAAATATATAATTGAGTAAGTTTTGTGACAGCCCACCATATGGCTGTAACATAATTCATTTAGTTATTCTACAATGGGTAGAATTTTTCACCAACTTTTTATTATTATAAATAATGCTACAAAGAATGTCCTTATTCATAAATCATGATCCACATCTCTGTTGATTTCCTTAGGGTAGGTGGCTGGAAGTGAATTTACTGAGTCAAAGGCTACAGATCATTTCAAGACTGTAGATACATACTTCTAGCTGTTTATCAGTAAGAAAAAAAGTCTACTTTCTTGAAAATCCACCAGCAATGAATAAGAATGCATAATGAAATTTCATTGACATTGGATATTACTAGAGTCAACATTCTGTCAGTTTGAGGAGGAGAAGGAGTCAAGTACATTTTGTGGTTTTAGTGAAACTGAAAAGTTTTATGTTTATTTCCATTTTTACTTCTTTTGTGGATTTGGGTACTTTGTCCATTTTTTAGTTAAAGCAGTTGTTTTTTCATTTTATTAATTTTATAAATGTTTAGCCTACATGTACTAGGGCAGTGGTCAGCAAACTGTGGCTCGCAAGCCTCATGCGGCTTGTAAGCCGCAGTTTGCCACTCTGTTGACAAATGAGTTTGCCGACCACTGGGATAGGGGCTTAATCACAAGGAACAACAACAGCCTGTAATTATTAGAATCGAGAGTCTAGGTCAGTGGTTGGCAAACTCATTAGTCAACAGAGCGGCAAACCGAGGCTCACGAGCCACATGTGGCTCGCAAGCCGCAGTTTGCCGACCACTGTACTAGGGTAACACCATTCAGAGAGCTAGCATCAATTTGCTCTTTTAGTTGTAATGAGATGGAAGTTTCAGGATGCTGAAAAAGACAAAAGTCTGTTTAAGCTTTTTACATATTACTAGAGGCCTGGTGCACGAAATTCATGCATGGGATGGGGGGATGTCCCTCAGCTCAGCCTGCACCCTCTCCAATTTGGGACCCCTCGAGGGATGTCTGGCTGCCTGTTTAGGCCCAATCCCACCTAAACAGGAGGTCAGAAATCCCTCTCACAATCCAGGACTGTTGGCTCCCAACCGCTTGCCTGCCTGCCTGCCAGCCTGATTGCCCCTAACCGCTTCTGCCTACCAGCATGATCACCCCCTAACTACTCCCCTGCCAGCCTGATCGAAACCTAACTGCTCCCCTGCCAGCCTGATTACCCCTAACTGCCCTCCTCTGCAGGCCTGGTAACCCCTAACTCACCTCCCCTCCCCTGCTGGCCTGGTTGCCCCCAACTGCCCTCCCCTGCAGGCCTGGTTGCCCCCAACTGCCCTCCCCTGCAGACCTGGTCCCCCCCAACTGCCTTCCCCTGCCAGCCTGGTCACCCTTAACTGCACTCCCCTGCCAGCCTGGTCGCCCCCAACTGCCCTCCCCTGCTGGCCTGATCCCCCACAACTGCCCTCCTCTGCAGGACTGGATCCTCTCCAACTGCCCTCTCCTGCAGGCCATCTTGTGGCGGCCATCTGTGTCCACATGGGGATGGCCATCTTGTGTGTTGGAGTGACAGTCAATTTGCATATTACTCTTTTATTAGATAGGATAGAGGGACAGCTATCTATTGGATACTATCTTGCCAATAATTATGGTTTTCAAGAATTATACTTCCTTAGTTCTAATTGCTGTCTCATCTTTAGAAATGGAGACATTCTCATTTCCCTATTCTGCCATAGTTGCTGACTCTGACCAAGCTCTAAGGGATGGAAGAGCCATAAGATACAGGGAGTTTCAGTGCCTGAATCACCAAGTGGAGAAGTGCTGTCCACTGACAAAAAGCACCTCCTTGGATTGTTGTTTGTGTGAGAAATACGCTTCTAGAACTTTGAGTCTTTGAAGACTTTTGGGTCCTTTTGTTATAGCAGCTTTGTCTATCTAACTAATGCACTGATGACCTTTGTTCCCTGAGCAGCATTCATTTCCCCATCTTCAACTCTCTGCAAAGGTAAACCCCAGTGTTCACTTGATCATGGAGCAAACCTAGAATTTTTTTACCCATAGCTCATAGCCAATCTCTGAGGTCACAAGGAGGTGACAGCCTCAAAAGGAGATGTTCTGACTACTGGCTATTTCACCTGGTGTGGAAATGACTGGCTATTATGACCACAAATAACAAACGTATTACTTCATTTGTTGGATCAATGGTGATGTACGTTCCAAGTTTGTTTGCTGACCTCATTTGAGGCTTTAAGGCGGTCTCTCTTCTTTCAGTAAAAATTTAAACAGAAAGTAGAAAATAGAGATTTTTTTTATAGAATTTGTAAAGGAAGTATATGTTGTCCCTACTTTAATGTTATCTTCTAGGAATTTTTAAATGCAATAATCACAGTTTTCTTTTTTCTATAACCCTATCAATTGCCCAAGGAAAAGTTAAGGAAAGAATCGGGTTACATAGTAGGGTAAGGATGCCCAGTGTTCTTAATGGAGCTTTGATTGGCTATCTCCCAGAACAGTTGGAAACTGTGCTAAACTGCTCATGCACAAGTGCGTGTGTGTGTGTGTGTGTGTGTGTGTGTGTATGTGTGTGTGTGTGTGTACATGTCAGCTGCATGAAAGATTACTGTGGTGAGCTTTTTAATAGTTTGATTCCCAGGACCTATACCAAAATTTGATTTCCAAAGGTCTGAAAGAAAGATAAATATGCTTAATACTTTGCCTAGATGATTCTGATTGCATTTAGCTTAGAAACACACATTTATTTTTAAAAATCAGTATTATTAATTATAAATTATTGACTCCTACTATTAATTGAAAGTCACCACAATTTACTGCTTCCTTCCATTTATTTTTATGGAAATTAATTTTTGTTATAAATTAATAAAGAATTTTCTCTTCACATTTCCTTATTTAGAAATATCTTTATAAACTTATCATGTTTTATTATATTAAGAATACTTGTTTCTATTTTACTTTTTTCTGGTTTTATTGCTCATCACAATTTTTTATACCATGCCCTTCCCTTCTTGAAAAAAAAAATATTTTGATGCATGTTTCCATTAGCTGGATATATCTTCCAGTAATTTTTTCAGGATGACTACTTAGATGATATAATTTTCATGTCCTTGCATGTCAGAGAATATCTTTCTCCTGCCCTTGCCAATAAATGATGGCTTCTCTGGGTATAGAATTCTTAAGCCGTAATCTTTTTTTCTTTCAAAGCTGCTGATGTTGCTCTATTGATTTCTGACCGTTTGTGATCACGAGGGAAAAAAAAAATCTAACACCAACCTCATTATATCCTTTGAAAGCAACCCATCTTTTTTGTTGGATATACAGGGTGTCTAAATTTGCCTGGTACTCTCTGACCTCTTTTGATCTGATGCTTCAAGTCTTTCTTCAGATCAGGAAACTTTTTAAAGTGTTTATTTGATGATTATCTCACCACCACCTTTCTCTGTTCTTTTAGTCTAATTCCAAATAGCAGAATATTGTTTCTTCTGAATCCTTACCTGACATTGTTCAAATCTTAGTCTCCAAATGGATACTTTTAGATTTTTGTAAAATCTAATCAAATGATAATTCCATTTTTAAATTCTGTCATAATAGTTTTTATTTTTAAGTGAATTTATTTGGGTGACATTGGTTAATAAAATCATATAGGTTTTGGTACAATTACAATAATCTGGTTATTATCAACAGGAAAGGATAAAAGGGAAGACTAGATAATATAGGCACGTCATTTACACAGCTTTGTGAACTTAACACTCTCCAAGTCTGTTTCCCGCTGCTCAATGGGGGATGGGACTGGACAAAAGCTATTTAGACGCATGCCAGTAAGGTCTGAGTGATGGAGGAAGATGCTTATCTGTCAGTCACACCCAGAAAAGAGTCAGTGGCCAGAATAAGCATGGCCACTGCAAGAGCACAAATCCTAAATAATTAAACTTGGGAACAAAGAATCTCAAACTCTCTCTCTCTCTCTCTCTCTCTCTCTCTCTCTCTCTCTCTCTCTCTCTCTCTCGGTGGGTTCCTGGTTTTTTCCCTTCACCCACATGGCTTACGGCCATGCGAGGCTCCACACAAAGGACTAATGGACTCAATTAGCTTGGATGCTGAGCTAGACCGGCCGCAACATGGAACAGAAGCTCTGGACGCTGGCCTTGCTTTTGGCTTCGCAGCACCACAGCGGCTCCTCTTTCAAGACTGCCTTGAGGGACAGGGAACCTTGGAAACTGGGAATGTAACTTCATACAAATAAAGCCTTTTACCACATCTCCTTCTCCCATGCAAATTTTAGAAAATTCTAAAGATATCACAGGTACCTTGTTCCACGAGCCATAGGGAAGTTGGATTCTCCAGTGACAGTTTCAGGTATACAATTCTACAATACATCATTTGTATATTGTATTGTGTGTTTACCACCTCAAGTCACATCTCTAAATGTTCTCATAATGCCTTTTTACATGAGTACATTCTTTTTTATCTTAGATTTCTTTTTTTAATTACAATATTTAAGATTTTATTATGAATAAGAAGTAGATATTTCATTAGGTCCCCCCATTCCTTTAGTAAATCTACTCCAAAGTTCCTTAGTACCAATAGATTTGCATCCAGTTTTTGCGCTACTCAATCATTCTAAGATCATATTATGTATTTAATTTCTATCATTTTTATTTTTAATTACGAACTTACCAGATGTGCTGCCCCTTTTATGATTTACAAATTTGTCTTTAATAAAAGCCAGGTGCATACATGCCTTAGTTTTTGTCTAGGCCAAATCTAAGAGAAGAAATTCTGGAAATTTATCCTCCATTTTCATATAGAAAGCATGTCAATTATTCTTTCTCATGCTTATGTTGAATATTTTGGTAAACTTTTTAATAAATAAATAACAACATTCAGTAATAATCCTTGGGAAATGTCTATGAATCTTTGATAGAAAAAGAACAAGGCATTATAGTTAAAACTTGATAGACCACGATAAACATCTACTATGACAGAGTAAGTTTTATGCTCAGTTACCAGTACCTAATTTAAATTATTTTTAAAAAATTAACATATTATAATTCTAAGCTGTTTTAAATAATTCAGAATTTACATGAAGGATTCTGCTTATATATAATTTTTGTTTGCATTTGTTATATATATATATATGTGCCAAGCGACCGGAATGACCTGTCACTATGATGTGCACTGTGGCCAGCCAACCTCCCACAGCACCTCTCCCCAGCTGGCCCAGCCCTGATTGGCCCCAAGGGAATTCATGCACCAGGCCTCTAGTTAAATAATAATTACTCTGCAAGTAATATTTTCCTTTGAATATTTATTATTATGAAATGTATTTTTTAACCTAAAGTCACATTTAGAAGAGCCAAATAGACCCCTGATTGGAAGTCCCCAGGTGGGGTCAATAGTAAATGGTATATGACTTGCTGCCTATTACCAAGTTTTCTAACATTAATTATGCATGCCAAAAACTCTGTGTGTATTAGTCATGGTTCTCTAGAGAGACAGAACCAATAGGATGTATATTTATATAGAAATATTTATAAGGAATTTGCTCACATGACTGTGGAAGCTGACAAGTCCCCGGTCTGCAATGTGGGCCAGCAGCCTAGATACTCAGGAGAGCTGAAGGTGGATGAAGTCTAAAGGCAGTCGGCTGGAGAACTGCCCTTTGCTCGGGGAGGCCAGTCTTTTTGTTCTATTTAGGCCTTCCTTCAGCTGATTAGATGAGGCCCATCCCTATGGTGAAAGGTTGGCTAGTTACTCAAAGCTCTTCTATTTAAACGTTAATATCACACTCTGAGTTAACACATAAAACTAACCATTACAGTGTTATAAAGGGAAAACCATTACATACAGTCCAAAGATCTGAGTCAATTTATTTAACCAATTTGAGTCACCACATACTTCTCAGTAAGGTAAGAATAATAACACACATTAAAGGGTTATGAAGATGAAATAACATGATATATTGAAGCAGAGAGTGCAAGCCAGAACTGGATAAGTAACCAGAGTCAGGAAAATTTTCCTGCAATAAAAAAAGGAAGGAAAGATACAAGTTGATCTCTGGGGAATATGAGAGAAGAATCAGGAAAGGAAACCTAATATTAGTTGATTCTCTATAGGTTTCCGATATACTCTCTCAATTCACTTTACATTTCTGAGCTAGGTAATTTCTAAATGAGGCAGTTAGTACACTGGTTAAGAACAGTGGTGTTTGTGTTCACAGACCTGGGTTACTGTCAAGCCCCAACACTTACTGGTGCATGAGCTTGCACATGTCACCTAACATTCTGAGCCTCAATGTCATCATCAGTAAAAGTAGGAATAAGAAGTGCTTGTCTTTCCTAGCGTGGTTGTGAAGGATTGTAAGATAATGCATGTAAGCACTTGACAAAATGCCTAGTATATAGAAAGAGTTCAATTAGTTGTAGCTTTTTTATTATGATGACAAATATTAGTAGTCAGACCCTCCTTGTTATGTAAGCCTAAGAAATAACATAAACTGTTAATGAAAATTCATATATTGAGTAGACATATATCTGTTAAAATACTAGATCAACATTGAAAAATTACAAGCCAGTTAGTCTGATATTTTTACTTTCCAGAAATTGACTTCCTGAGTTATATCAATTCTAAAATGTGATAAAAAAAAAAAAAAAACAATATGGAATGACCATTGTTATTAGATTTCAGTACCTCATGGGAAATTTCACTTAAATCTGCACAGCCTCTTGACAGTTAACCTCTATTAAATTTAAAGAAAGTTTTCATCAACATTGTTTCTGAGGTTTACTAATAAATAGAAAAACAGAATGAAATCCAAAAATATAATGTTCTCAGGGGCAAGATTCCAAAAAAAATCATAAAATCAAGTTAACGCTGTGTTGTGTTTCATTTCCCATCAACAATGAAATTTTGTATTTAACTTACTTTAAATTGTCAATATGTGCTATTAACATACTTGTGTATTTGTAGAAGAGAAAGATTTATTCTACATTAGGTTAATCAGCAATTGGAAGTCAAATCTGATCACATTAAATTTAAAAAAAAAAACACAGATAGAAATTACAGCACGCAAAATTGAGTCTAACTCCACAGTTAACAGGGGAAAATGATTAACAAAAGTATCATAAGTAATGTTCATAAGATTTTTTCATAAACTTTGGCTATGCAGAGAACAAACAGTGGAAATAGACCTCTTAACTTTAGAAAACATTTATTAGGCTTAGAAACAAGATATATATTATGTATACCATTGCTGCAATGAAAAACTACAATTTTTGCTTGAAAAATTAATTAAAATGTAAAAAAATTGTAGTTAACCCATGAGTTAATTATTTATCTCATGAATATGTTTTGTGGGGATTTGAAAACCTACATGGTGAATAGAATTAAGGTAGGCAGTGTTTGAGAGAGAGAGAGAGAGAGAGAGAGAGAGAGAGAGAGAGAGAGAATCTAGAGTGTGAGAGAGCTACAGTCATGGGAGGGAGAGATGAGAGAGAGAGAACAGAGCTAGTGACAAGCAGGCCCCAACCCCAGGACTACACAAAAAGATTCAAGTGGAAACTGGAGCAGTGATTTCCGTGCATTTTAATCTATGTCAAATCAAATAATCTGATGTGTGGGCTTTAGAGAATAAGCCTACAAAAACCTGTCAATTTGAAAATTGATTTTAAAAGACTTGAAATGGCTTCAAAAAATGAAAAGGTGGCAATTACCTGAAATTTCAGGTGTTCGTTTTAATTCATGGCAGGCTTCTAGCTGTGTGAAATACTTGAAAAGAATTTTATTTTTTCTTCCTTCTCTTCCTCTTCATCATATAAGAACATCATTGCCTATGTGTTGTTGTTTTTCAATAACTAAAAACAGGATAAGACATTGATATTTTTCAATAACAAAAATCAGTATACTACACTACCTGATCTTCTCATGTTCAAAAAATAATAATAAAAACGCTTCATTAATATCCTTCCACCTCTAAAATGGAAGGAGATCCAACTGGTTAAAAGTCCCAATGAGGTGTGTCCTTAACCAATGATGTGTCTGTCTCTCTCATATTCATGTTTCCCTCTCTCTCTCTCTCTCTCTCTCTCTCTCTCTCTCTCTCTCTCTCCCCAAACCCCTCCCTCTTCCTTCCACTCTTTTTAAAAATCATTGGGAAAAATATCGTCAGGTGAGGATTAACCAAAATAAATAAAAAACTGCCAGCCTCCTTTGTGACCAAGCACTATAGAGAAACTAGATATCTGTATCAGTCAGTCTAGAAACTAAAGACAAATCCAAGTTAAATAAGTGGCTTACTTCTCCCTGTTGAAAATGAGGAAAAAGATCTCCCTCCCTTTCTTTTTCTTAGAGGTTTACCTTAGAAAATTTACAGGTACTTTCTCCTCTTTGAAATGTTTGTAAATCTTCTGGGAGACTAGTTGGGCTTTTGTCAACATTCTGGGCTAGGTCTTTCTCAAGGACCTGGGAGCTACCTCTTTGAATTGAAAAAATTAAATGAGAGAGCACCCCAATATTCCAGTTTCTGTGGAGGGGTAAGAGCCTAATTAGATAGGTGTCTTGATTCAAGTTGCAAAACTACTTTCTGCCATAAAGTTACGTTTGTTTCTCCAAATACAAGCAATTAGCTAACACAGATGATCACCCACTGGCCAGATAAAGTTAAGATGAATTCTGTGGCAAATGGTGCTGTGTAGTCCTCTTACCTGAGGAGCAGCGGCTGTTTATCTTGGAACATGTACTTACTGGGTTAAAACCTAATTGACTTTATAAAAGGGTGAGATTGCTTTCTGTCTTTGCAATCTCTTAGTGGATCGAGTGTGATGAGCATCACATTCTGATTTAATGCTTATTCAACAATAAAATGGTGCAATTTTTTTCTTTACTGTATTTGTGGAGAGGTTTTCTTGGTGGACAAAAAAATGTTGGTCTTAATTCTATTTTCCCAACAAGATCAGCTCATGGTTTTGAGTAGGAGATGGGGCAAGATATCTTAACTGGCCTACATAAATATTTTTGAGAAACATGGACAACTTTGTATTAATATACACTTATAAATTTAAATGGCATTTTCATGGACATAAATATCTAATTAATCCAGGACATAGAATTGGTCTTTTCTTCACCAAGTTGGATTATGTACCATTTCTTTTGATATTTCCTTGAAATATTTTCTTGGTGGTTCCCTGCTTTAAGTTAAAACAACCTTTCTCTAAAGGGTGGGGAGAAGGGGACCACATGCAATTATGTCAACATTTATTAAAGAAAAGAACAGCCCAGCCAGTGTGACTCAAACCTATGAATCAGGTTTTAGGAATTGTAGTAATTCTACATTAGGAAATACTGTCTTTGAGATATTATTTCAGTTGAGAAATATCCACTTAGTTTTATCTATAAACTTGTGTCATCTGAAAGCTGATGTTCAGATTTTCTTGATAAAGGTGAATGGTATTTCATTCTGACAGTTGTAACATTAATTTTTCAACAAATGTTTTTCAACTATTGATCGGGTTTCAGAAGTGAAATCTGGTTGCCGATGTACATATATATGCCCACATTTTTATAGACATTATACTTTCTATTTTGTATTTTCAGTTGTTTGTAGCAATTTATTTTGAAAACTTTGAAGACCTAACACATTTTGTCCTTTTAAAGTTCTCTACTACTTATCTTGTCACATAAAACATGCTAGGAAATGTTAATAAAAGATGAGTCTAGTCTAAGTCTTCTGTTTTACTGCAAAGAGATAATGCATACTTTGGAGCATACTAGCATTGAGGTTGTCCTGAAAGAACAATGAGTTAGAGGACTTCACTGTGGGATAAAGAACAATAATCCAGGATCAGGAAATCATGATGCTTAACTTCTTTATGTTTATTCACTCTTTGACAGAAAAAGAATGCCAATCCTCCACTGGGCTAATCACAGGTTTATGGTGAAATGCATATGAGATATTAGTAAATGTATTGTTTAAAAATACATTCACCCTAACAATAATCCAAGAGAAGCTGCAGCGGACACTAGCTCTGAGCCAAATGTAGTTAGATTTATACTTGCTGCTGACTCTATGTGTCCCATGGTCATGCTCTAGTGCAGTGGTTGGCAAACTGCGGCTCGCGAACCGTATATGGCTCTTTGGCCCCTTGAGTGTGGCTCTTCCTCAAAATACCACAGCCTGGGTGAGTCTATATTGAAGAAGTGGTGTTAGAAGAAGTTTAAGTTTAAAAAATTTGGCTCTCAAAAGAAATTTCAATCGTTGTACTGTTGATATTTGGCTCTGTTGACTAATGAGTTTGCTGACCACTGCTCTAGTGTACCATCAGGGCCTCTGTACCCATGATCTAGGAGGGGTGGGGAACCTTCTATTCTGCCAAGAGCCATTTGGATATTTATAACATCATTTGTGGGCCATACAAAATGATCAACTTAAAAATTAGCCTGCTATATTTGGTCAAACAATTAATTAACTCATCCCTAATGCTTTGGTGGGGCCAAATCAAATGATTTTATGGATCTTATATTACCCATGGGCAGGACTTTCCCACCGCTGATAAGCAAACCAAATTCACTACTGCTCTTTGCCCCTTCACTATATCACAGTGTTCCCCTTGGAGTCTCTCTGATATATGAAAAAAGACAATCAGCAGTAGCAAATTCCTCCTTTTGCAGTCATAGAGGATATCAATAATTGACCCCAGCATGCATTCTCTCTGAGCTCAGTGTCAGAATTCTTCAAAGCAAAACACAGCATACAATAAACAGAAACTTACACACAAATAAAGACCACCCACCACATTTAAGCTAGAGCTTCATTTATTTCTGTTCTCCCAGTCATGATGTATGCATTTTAACAGTGGCCTTTTGGAGGCGTGCCTGTGCTGCATACATCACTTTCCTATTGAAACTGGTCTTTGAACTGGGTAAGTAGACTGTTTATAGCTGGTATGAAAAACGAGGAGCAAGTAAGACTAGGAACAGTTAGCCTCTATACATCACAATAGTTTCTTCTTGTTCTGGTCATCTGTACAGGTAGGGAACGTACAGTTTGTCAGTAAAAGGGAGTCACTGAGATGAATGGAAAAAAAGAGGTTTGTGGGTTCTGATTATGTCCTCTACCTTGAGAGCAAATGGGAGGAGTGGGGAAGGGTTCGCTGGTATATATGCTGATAAATGGCAGGGGAATTTACTTGATGGAAGTGAGATTTAAGGCTCCAAATCAATGTCTAAGTAAAAAAGGAAGAAGACTATAATGTGGCATGAGAAATTCAGTAAGTCCTCACTTAACATCATTGCTAGGTTCTCAGAAACTGCAACTTTAAATTGAACTAAACCAATTTTACCATAGGCTAATTGATATAGACAGCAATTAAGTTCCTACGACATATTCCTGGTCACAAAAACATCACCCAATTTCTAAATGAAGACCCAAACACTTCTAATATTAAACATTGAAATAAATGTGAGCCATACATACATTGAACAAAGATGAAAAAAACAAGGAAGATAACACTTTTCCAACCAGCTGATTCCAGGTCTGAGTCTTCTGTGGCCAGAGCCTATCCAGGCATCTCAGGGCACAAGGCAGAACCCTCCCTGGGCAGAATGCCCTCCCATCACAGGGCCCCTCACATATACACCCATACTCACTCAGACTGGGACAATGTAGACACGCCAATTCACCTCACATGCACTTCTTTGATATGTGGGAGGAAACCCAATACCTGGAGAAACTCACACAGACATGGGGAGAAGGTGCAAACTCCACACAGACAGTGGCCCCAGCAGGAATTAATTTTTTTCTCATCAATGTTGTTTCATCTACACAAGCACAAAACAATTATAAACAAAACGATGTTATTTGAGAAGCTGCTGTACTTGAGAATAGATGTTCATCTCTTAGACATTATTTTCTTTTTAGATTTCATGAGCATCTTATATGGAAACTAGGGGCCCGGTGCATGAAATTCATGCACTGGGCGGGGAGGGTTCCCCTCAGCCCAGCCTGCCCCCTCTCACATACTGGGAGCCCTCAGGGGAAGTCCTACTGAGGTGACCGGGCTGATCAGGGGAAGGCACCAGCCCCATCACCCTGCTGCTGCAGCCACTGCCAGTCACCGCAGCCACCAAGGTGTTTTCATCAACACAGACTCCAGTCCCTTCACCATGAAAAAATGACAAGTTTCTTTAGGCATTTTCAAGATGTGTCTTTCATAGGATATGACATTTCTTTCTTTCTTTCTTTTTTTTTTTATCCTCACCTGAGGATATGTTTCCATTGACTTTTAGAGAATGTGGAAGAGAAAGGGAAAGACAGAGGGAAACATCAAAGTGAGAGGACCACTTTGATCAGTTGCCTCCTGCATGACCCCTGACCTGGGCCCCCGGCAGGGAGTAGCCTGCCCTTGATCAGAATCGAACTGGACCCTGCGGTCAGCAAGCCTAGGCATTATCCACTGAGCCAAACCGGCTAGGGCAGGATATGACATTTCTTAGCCCTCCAGCAGCAGACCTTCCTTTTTTTCTCCAGGAGTGAGGTGGAAAAACCCTAGATCACCTCTTTGGATTCTTACACCCAAGTTACTAAGAATATTACCAGTGGCAAACAGGGAGCTTAGCCAATGAGCGGTCAGAAAAGGTATTTCCTCTGTAGTTCACACCAATCGCCTCTGATCTCTGGCTCAGCCCTTGCCAAGACTTAAAGCCTCCCAGCTCCCTGCGATCACTGGCTCCACCCCTGCCAAGGCCTAAAGCCTCGGGGTCTGGGCAGGGGCCCCCCAGCACCCTCTGATCTCAGGATTGCCCAGCTCTGCCCCTGCCCAGGACCCAAGCATCTGGCTGGGGCTTAGGGCCTGGCCAGGGGACCCCCAGCTCCCTCTGATCACCCGATCGCCTGGCTCCATCCCTGCCCAGGTCCCAAGCCTCTGGCCGGGGCTTGGGGCCTGGGCAGGGGACCCCCAGCTCCCTCCGATCACCTGATGGCCCAGCTCCGCCCCTGCCCAGGAGCCCCCTGGCTCAGGCCCTTCCTAGGTTGCTTAGGACCCACGGGGGCCTACCTCGAAGTGACCTGGGTGCTGAGAAAGTTCCCAGGACCCAGGCTGCTGGGTGCCTACATATGCAAATTAACCTTTGTTGGGTTAATTTGCATACTCACTCTGATTGGCTGTGGGCGTAGAGGAGGTATGGTCAATTTACATGTTTGTCTATTATTAGGTATGATGATACCTGAGAGTATAGCCCAGTAAGAAATTCAGGCCAGGGAAGAGGATGTTCCACTTATCTACTGCTGCATAACAACCCACTCCAAAACATAGTGACTGAAATGAACCATTTTATTACAACTCATTGTTTCATAAATCAGGACTTGGGTGGGGCTCTGCTAGGTGATTCGACAGTTTCACTTGGTATCCACTATGTCACTCAGTTGCCTTAGTGAGTCTGGTGAGTTAATACTGCTGAGATGGCTGGAAAGCTGGGTTCTCCACGTCCCCCCCATATATATATATATATATATATATATATATATATATATATATATGTATATATATATATATATCTGAGGACTTCTGCACATGATCTGTCCAGCAAGGTGATTAAACAAAGTACATGATGACTTCCAGTTTCTTAATACCTGGGCCCAGAAGATGGCTCAACATTATTTCCACCATATTCTAAAAGTCAAGCACCCACAGAACCCACCCAGACTCAAAAGAAAGAAAAATATACTTTATCCCTTTGAGAACTCTCAAAGAGAATCATGACCATTTTTAACTGTCATGTAGGAATGATTCTTGGTAGTATCTCATCTTATCTCAGCATTGGTAAATCATTGGTCACAGAAAAATTACTGTTTTGTTATTGCTTTTGTTCTTTTTAAGAAGTCAGTCTGAAGAACTGCTAATTTAATAATTAGCTTTAAATGGGAAAACTAAGTAATATTTCTTTCCTTATTTCACATTATCTATACTAATAATAGCCTAGGTCAGTGGTTGGCAAACTCATTAGTCAACAGAGCCAAATATCAACAGTACGATTGAAATTTCTTTTGAGAGCCAAATTTTTTAAACTTCAACTTCTTCTAACGCCACTTCTTCAAAATAGACTCGCCCAGGCCGTGGTATTTTGTGGAAGAGCCACATGCAAGGGGCCAAAGAGCCTCATGTGGCTCATGAGCCGCAGTTTGCCAACCACTGGCCTAGGTGGTAATCACCCCCTCAGGCATCATGCCCTAATGTCATCACAAGATGGCCGTCACAAGATGGCTGCATGCATAGCAGAGGCGAGGCCCGGTGGAGGACCTGGGTTTGGCAGGGGAGGGCAGTTGAGGGCAATCAGGCCAGCAGGGGAGGGCAGTTGGGGGCCATCAGGCCAGCAGAGGAGGGCAGTTGGGGGCCATCAGGTTGGCAGGCAGAAGTGGTTAGGGGCAATCAGGCAGGCAGGCAGGCAGGCGAGCGGTTAGGATCCAGTGGTCCCAGATTGTGAGAGGGATGTCCAACTGCCAGCAGTCGGACATCCCCCGAGGGGTCCCAGATTGGAGAGGGTGCAGGCTGGGCTGAGGGACACTTCCCCCCCCTACCCCGGGCATGAATTTCATGCACCGAGCCTCTAGTCTATAATAATAAAAGCATAATATGCCAATTACACCGGACAGCCAAATGACCTTCCCAACATCATTCTGGAAGTCCTTCTGGACAAAGCCACAGTGGCAGGGGCTGAGGCAAAGGCAGTTAGGGGTGATCAGGCAGGCAGGCGAGTGATTAGGGGCTATCAGGCAGGCATGTGAGTGGTTAGGGGCGATGAGGCAGACAGGCAGGAGAGAAGTTAGGAGCCAGTGGTCCCAGATTGTGAGAGGGTGCAGGCTGAGGGACCCCCTCCCCACCCGTGCATGAATTTCGTGCACTGGGCCTCTAGTTATTCCATAACTTCCCAAACCAAAGCCATCTGTTTTTAAAGTACCAGTGACTCAGGCTGACATATTGGCAAGGATCCATTTTATATAACAAATAATTTGCAAAGGAGTTTTTTAGACTAAGGGCAATAAGATCCGGTTTCTAATTTTAGCTCTATTATAATTTACAATCAATCCTTTAAGCTCTCTGATTCTTGTTGGGATAATAAGCTCTCCCCTGTCTAGAACTAAGAATTGTGACTAATTAACAAGGTAATGTATATTAAAGTCTTTTGACTTTTATGTATGAAGGATTATTATGATTGGACTCATTAACATTCCAATTTCAAACATTGTAAATTAACATATGCAACTTCAAAATATACGTTAAAATGACCAAGTGAAAAACTACCTGAAAAAAATGTTATCTATGATATACTCATGATGATTTTGTCTTCTTGTTTCCAGTTCAGAAAGAAAAAACAATTTTTTGATTAATGATGTTCCTTTTGATTGTCTCATGCTTCCAGTTGTCAAAGATCTTATCTTTTCCAAGGTTATGCCAAGAGATTTTATTTTAGTTATTCTTTTTTACAAAATAAAAATAGACAAGGCAGATTCATTTTTTTGTTTTATAATTAAGTCTTAATTATTTTCTTGCATTGGAGATCATAATTAGTGATCTTTCCTAGTTGTCTTTATGCAGATGAAAGAATTTTACTTAACAAGGACATTTTCTCTAATTAAATGTGACTGGGAAGAAAATATCAGAAACTGATGGTCCCAGACATGGTTTCACATTTGATTTATTCCAGTAAACATTACTTTTTGGAAAGGTTTTTGAAATGTTCCTTAAATGTTAGAGAAGTACTTTGTATAATACAATTATTTTCCTTCTTATATTAGGGCCTCTTTATGTTCTAAGTAGAGAATAAATTCTATCTAGCCAAAATTTCTCAACTTCTTATTACTCCAGATCTCTAAAATATTACAGATACCTCTAGTATGATACCTCACTGATACCTACATCCAATGGGAGGGGAAATGTTATCATAAATATTTTGAACATGTAGAGGGTGATTGGTTATGTGACATTTGGAATATGCTCAGAACACTCTTGCCCAGATATCAGCATGGTTAATGCCCTCACCCATTGAAGTATGACTCAATTGTCACTCAATAAGACTGATACTGATGACTCTTTTTAAAAATCGCAATCACATATATACACACATTCCTGATCCCTCTGAATACCCTCTCTGTTTTCTCTTTTCCATGGTACCTAGAAACTTATAACACTTCATATATATTGTTTATTAGAGTTTAATGAAGTGCCATGAATGTAACGGTCTTATTTTGTTCACTAATATACCTTCAGGCACCTGGTATGGAATAGGTGCTTAATAAATATTATTGAATTATTAAGGAAATAGTAAACTATGCTTACAAATTACCAATAGATTATGCTTTATAATATATGTGCATGTCTTCCAAAATATGAAAATTTACAAGGACTGTTATAAATCTGTCGAGTAAACAATTGTTAAGTAGAAAATAGATTTTGGATGGTGAGCCACAATTCAGCAACAAACTATAGGAGCAATTGAAATAGAGACTTACTCAATTTACTACTAAGTGATCCTGGAGGAAGTAAACAAATATGCTTCAAAGGGCCATACAGGGAGGTGAAGGCAGAGTGCAAACTGAGAGAGAGAAAGGACCTGGGCACAGGCCTTTATTAGGGTCTGTGGGTGGAGTGCTTTGGGGCTACTGGGATAAAGCCAGATTGGTCAATTGAAACCAGAGGATCAGGGTGTGTATAAGCCCCCCAGGGGTCGTATCTAAGGGTTGTTATAAGGCATACGGCTTTGGGAAGCAGGGAAGACTGTTGATTATAAGAGCTACTGAAGAATTATTACCAGGAACTTACATTTGCTTGTGACTCTGTGCAGCTAGCTCTCTAGGGCAGGCCCTTACATGAGGGTGCTAATGTCAGTTTAAGGTGCCTGCAGGCTACTTGATCAAACAAAATGGATGCCGAAACAGCAATGCCATGGAGTAGCTTAGTTAATGCTTGACAAGGATATTTTATTCTTTTTTGTGTGTGTTTTTTTTTTTAATTATTATTTTCAGATATCCTTGAAGAAATGATTCATTTCAGATTTGGCAAAGACAACGTATCAGATGAGCTCAGGATATGTTTTCCCAGAAAGCAATGAATCAATAAAATACAAATTGGGTCATATCCAAATGATATGTAGTACAATATGTTGGTTCTCCCTTGATCCTAAGATGAAATAATTTGAAGACTGAACAAGAATACTGAATCTGACTTCTAGTTTCAGCTCTGAATGCACAAAACTTGGATGTCATCACTGTCATTCTCACAGCAAGAAAAGTTGTACAACTGTGAAGCAATCATATCTTGATCCTATCAGAACTGAAGTTTTAGAGCAAACTACCACCTTTCCCTGGAGTGACAGGCAAATCTAGAGAGGCACAGCTTCTACCTGTGTAAGTCTCTAGAGCATTAAGTGGTAGAATGACTTAAATGGTAATCTGAGTGTGAACCTGTGTGAGAATGGAAAGTTCTCGGGGGTCACAGTCTTAGGAAGAGCATTTTATAGACATTACCTTCAGAGACCCAACCTGAGAAAGGGTGAACACCCAAGAAAGGTCTCCTCCTGGTTCTGGAACAGGACAAGAATAGTCACTGTGAACTATGTCCACAATCTTTGTCCATAACAAAGTCCTACTTTCTAGGGAAACAGACATTACCAGAGCTTTCTCCCAGCTGGAAAAGGGCATTGCTCCTACCTCAGTCCCTGCTATCATTCATGTCTCATGTAAACAGGAAGAACATAATAAACAGTGGTCAAGGCTTCAGTGAAGTTGATTGGGAATGAGAGTTGAGACAGGGAAGAGAGTAAAGAGCAGGAGGGAAAATAACGCTCTTGGAGAAACACTGATAAAGATCATAGCCCATACTAGTGGCCCCAGGCCTGGCACCAGCAGCATCGGGCCTTGATTCACAGCTTGGCCTCACCAGTGCACCTCCAAACCCAGCACAGGTAACAACTACCTGCACTTTGCTTTGTAGCTCATGCCAGGTGGCCCTGAGCTGCACATTCTTAGGATGACAAAGTCATGAAGGTGTGGCCGAGGGAAGAAAAACCTGAGGAAAGTCATAATCTACTCTTCTAATATAAGTCTCAAAACGCCACATTGTAGAAGGCCAGGTGAAAATCTCTTAAAATCACCTTTTTATATGTTTTCTAATTAATAATGAGGAAGGCAGAGACTATAATACAACTTGAATCTATGATTATAAAATAAAAAGCTAGATATAAGCATATATGTAGATAAGAGATATCGATACAGATATAGATATAGCTGCTCCTTTATGTAAAAGGAAAAACCTTGCTTTCTAAAATAAATGGCATAATTACTGGGTAATTTAATATTTTAAATATTAAAGTTATTTTTTCCTAATGTGTTAACTGTTAGAAAAAACTGTGTCCAATACAGATATTCTGCGTAGATTATTTTTAATTGTGAAAAGTCTCAACATGTTTATAGGTTTAAGAGTGGGCTGAATAATCAATCTACTTCTCAGTGCCCACTGTGTAACTTAAAATGCTCACTCAGCAAAAGTATAAAAAACTGTCCCAATAAAATGTAAGTAACATTTTGATTGGGCCCATAAAGGAGAGGCAAAACAGAAAAGAATTATTAATGTTTTCCTGTGGTGTTTCTCATATACTCACCCTGTTCCTCCCTTATGCTGAGCAGATAATCATAAAGTTTTCGTCCTGATGAAATCTCCTTGCAATTCTTAGGGTCAGGAGGAGAATGGAATCACAGAAGAGAACATTTGTTCTCAGGGGTTAGAAACAGAACAGAAAGATTTTTTTCTCATAAACATTATATTTTTTAGTCTATAAACATCAGATATCATTTATTTAACAACTCATCTTGCTTTATTACACAAACTATTTGAGGCAGTACATTAGATATCCCTTCTTTAAAAAATAAATCCTGAAAAGAATAGCTCCATATTAAAGAGCGAAGCACTATAAGACCAAGGGAACTTTCACAAGGTCAAACACAAAATCGGAGATGAACTGAGCAATATTCAGAGATGTTCACAATGTTTTTATTCTTTTATTCTAATTCTGAACTTTCTATTGAAGTGACCCAAATTGATTCATCGTTTCTTTCACCCTCTTTGAAGATATTTCATGAGCTAGAATTTGAGCACTAAGTGATTTTTTTTTCTTTTTAATCATCACTTAAGGATATTGATTTTTAGAGAGAGATAGTGGAAAGGAGGGGGGTGGAATATGAGAGAGAGAGAGAGAGAGAGAGAGAGAGAGAGAGAAACTGGTTACCTTTGAACCCTGGACCCTTTGGTTTGTGAGCCGACACTCTAAATAGAGCCAGGGCCCTAAATGATTTCTTATAAAGGGTATTTCATATTTTGAAGTGCCTGAAGTAATTAAATATATATAATTCTCTTCAAATATCATTTTTAGATTGAAAAACTGAATGATAGTTTGAGGATCTTATTAAATGAAAACTAAAGTTAAGTTCTCAGTTTAAAAAAGGATAATTAACAGTATAAATGAATATGAAAAAGTACTTTAAACAATGTTTTCCTTATAGATAGGTTTGTACATAAATGTACCTTCATTTATTCCTCCTTTCATTCTTTTTTTTTCTTTTCTTCTATCAGACAATTATCTTAGTCAACACATTTTAAAAGTGTTAAACAGTATTGAACAGAAATAATCAGTAGTGGATACTTGATTCAAGAGATAGGCGGTACAGGTAAAATCAATACAGTCAGTTTCAAATCATTGCCTACCTGAAGCCCCATTGGCTGTCCCCACCCAGCCATTCAAACCCATGCTTGTTGTTAATTAACCTCCTCACATTCTCACAGGGCAGCCCAAAATTCAGTCCATGCCCTCTGGCTTGCCATTTTCCTCACTGCTGGCCTCTTTTTATCTCCCTTGTTTTTTTTACCCAATAGTTTGTTTGTTTTATCTTATACAGCATATCATTTAATTTTGTAATTTGAAGTATTTCTAGTTTCCCTGGTTCCCACTGTTTTCATAACTCCTTAAGGACACTCTATAAAGAAGAGTTTTGATGTAATTCTTCCTACATGAATGTCATAATTACCCTATCAGTCTATGAATTACAGACCCATAATCCCTATATTAGAGTATATATGGTTATGTATCTATAAATTTGAAGACTGAATTGAGGAGGAGTCTATTTC
Source organism: Plecotus auritus (assembly GCF_963455305.1). NCBI lineage: Eukaryota > Metazoa > Chordata > Mammalia > Chiroptera > Vespertilionidae > Plecotus > Plecotus auritus. Next base: position 226,034,071 of record NC_137770.1, on the reverse strand, counting down.
AAATAATCATCCGAAAAAGTGACCATTCATTCCTATTGGAATATAAAAAGAGGACAGGCTTTAGATAATAACAGGGTACTCTTTATTTTCTATATTCTCAAAGTGTAGCTAAGTGCTCCTACATGCTACAGGTCAAAGGTGACATGGCCAAGAGCAGGAAAGTAAGAAACACAGGCATGACCTGACTCTTTCTTAGAGATCTATGGATAAAAAGATGAAGCCAAAACTTTTGGCAGTGCAAACCTCTTACTTATAAATTTAATTGTTTCGTTTTCTAATTATCTCAGTATTTAATTTATTTCATATTATTATGTGATATCCAGTTAAACTTGTTTGGAATTGCCAGCCTCTCTTGGCTTTGCTAGAAGACATGAAAAAGAAAAAGAGAGCCATGCTTGTTAAAGTGGAAAACTCCAAAATGTTGATGTCTGCCGTAGACCTTTCACTAGGTGAATTTGGTTTCTGCCCTGAGGAAGTGGTATAAGTTCTAGGATTTCTTGTCAGCTCTTTATCACGAGAAGTGTGGTTTACACATCAGTTTTTCATGAATGTTGTTTTAATGTGCCATCTCTAGTTTCTGGCTCACTCTGAGTGTGACTCTGGAGAGATATGGCTACATAAGAAGGACGTCCCTGGGGGGCTTACTAGTGTCCATCGTTGACATTCACAGTCAATGACACAGTCACACATATGCATGAACATTCATATAATAATCTAAGGTTCTTCATAGTTAAGTGTAGAGAATATAATAAATGACCTACATTAGCATCTATTATTAAAAGGTCACAATTGTAACATAACTTGAATTGAATATATCACAAAAATAGGAGGGAGAGTTAGCGAAGTAAGTCTATATATATATAAGCCTAATATGCAAAGTGTCCCCTCAGGAGTTCAACCAACCAGGAGTTTGATTGCTTGCTATGATGTGCGCTGACCACCAGGGGCAACATGGAATGAAGGAAGGCCCCAGCCAGCAACCAGCAGCAGGGAAGGGAGGCCCCGGCCAGCAGCTGGCAGCCGCTAGGGACCCTACCTATGCACAAATTTCATGTATTGGGCCTCTAGTCTTCAATAAAATGACATTCCTAGGAAATAAGTGGAGGTATAACCTGAATATTCATCAACAATTTCAAACATAATGTAAATATAAGAAGTCAAATGTATTAGTGCTATATGACAACTCTGTGCTGAAATAAAGTTTCCTGTTATATGGAAATATTATCACTTCTATTATGCTCACTTCTTCACAGAGCTCAGACACTTGATTCAAGAGATAGGTGGAATTCATCAGCAGTGTTTCAACAGTAGGAGATAACAAATATTAGGTGAATATTTCCCTGAAATGAAATATAGGAATGTGTCTAGCCATCTTCTCAGAGTAGCTTCTAATTTCATGTGCAATGAAGTTGCCCTTGGCAACTCAGGGAAACTTAGCTTATCTCCCCAAGTTCAACATTAAGAAATCTACTCATGTATTCGAATGAAATGTGTATTGTCTTGCTGAGAGCACGGATATCCACATCTTATTTTAATGCATCTGATCCAATTGCCAAAGCTAATACAAAGGGATATCAGAAAGGTATGTTCTTTAAGTTATAAGTATTTTAAAGATGTGAATTACTATATGAGAATAATTTCTTCTTTTAACATTCCTATCAAAGTAAGTGTGACAACTGATGGTAACAATAGAACAGGATACCCCAGGAGTGGATGTGTGTTATAATCAACAAAATGAATTTCATTCACAGTAATTTCACTGTCACTATGATTTTCACTGCCTGTAATACTGAAGACTTCTGATGCCAGTAGTCCCACTAGGCTGAGAAAAAACCACTGTGCTCTTTGTTCTTTGGTAAGAAGAAAATTTGAGTAAGATTCAGAAATTAAATGAAGAATTTCCAGAGAAAGGTAAATTGTAAACTATTGAAACTCTAAAGAAGATATCCTATATAATAAATAGGTAATATGCAAATTGACCGTCAATCCAACACAAGAGATAGCCACCCCCATGTGGACACAAGATGGCCACCACAAGATGGCCGGCAGGGGAGGGCAGTTGTGGGTGATCAGGCCAGCTGGGGAGAACAGTTGGGAGGAACCAGGCCTGCAAGGGAGGGCAGTTAGGGGGGACCAAGCCTGCAGGGGAGGACACTTGGGGGGGACCCAGGCCTGCAGGGGAGAGCAGTTGGGGACAACCAGGCCTGCAGGGGAGGGCAGCTGGGGACAACCAGGCCAGCAGGGGAGAGCAGTTAGGGGTGACCAGGCCTACAGGGGAGGGCAGTTGGGGGGGACCAGGCCTGCAGGGGGGGGCAGTAGGGGGGGACCAGGCCTGCAGGGGAGGGCAGTTGGGGGCAACCAGGCCAGAAGGGGAGGACAGTTAGGAGTGACCAGGCCAGCAGGGGAAGGCAGCTAGGGGCAATTGGGCCAGCAGGAGAGCAGTTAGGCATTGATCAGGCTGGCAGGGGAGTGGTTAGGGGGTGATCAGACTGGCAGGCAGAAGCGGTTAGGAGCAAATAGGAATGCAGGCAGACGAGCAGTTGGGAGCCAGCAGTCCTGGATTGTGAGTGGTATGTCCGGGGGGTTGGGCCTAAACGGGCAGTTGGATATCCCTCGAGGGGTCCCAGATTGGAGAGGGTGCAGGCTGGGCTGAGGGACACACATACCCCTGTGCATGAATTTCGTGCACTGGGCCTCTAGTTTAACATAATTAAAAATTACTTCATTTGAAGGAGTGTTAAAGAAATGAATGAGAGACTTAAGTTCGCCTGCAAAATTGCCAGAACATGCCAAAGAAAATAATGGTCTGAGAGAGTGTGATTTATATTTGGTCTTTGTTATAATTTTCTTCTAATAATATTTTTTCCATTGAAACCCATAATAGACAAAAGAAGTTTCCTTGAGATTTGAAACTAGAATCAGAGAGGTAAATTTTAACTACCAAATACCCAAATATACCTGCCTAAGATCTTTGCTTCTCTTTGAAACTTTGGGTTAATTTTAGCATGATTATTTATAAATAAATGTATGCTATAAGAAGTTTATATGTCACACTTTCTGCAAATATTATGCAAATGAAGCATCCTTGAATTCCAGTTCTATAAATGAATAAATTTTTAGTCAAACCATGTTGTTCAAAGTCTGAATGTACCTCAGAATCACCTAAGTAACCTTTGAAAAAGACAGTTTCTAGGACCTCATACAAGAATAATTGAATGACAATGCCTTACAGTGAGCAACCTAGAATTTGTATTTTTTAAATGTTCCGATGCAAAACCTAATGTAGTTAGCCCTGGTCCAGACCTGTGTTTGAGACACAGTGCATAAGCCATACTCACAAAGAAAGAAGAAAAACTATTATTTACTAAGCATCTATTACTACCAGGTACTAACTAAATGTTCCAAATGGTATATCGGGTATCTTTTTAATACAAGGGCACTGTACTGAGTTGAATAGTACAATATTCATGTCCAACCAGAACCTCACAATGTAACCATTTCTGGAAATAGAGTCTTTGCAGTTGTAATTAAGTAAAGATAAGGTCATACTGGATTTGATTGGGTCCTAAATCTGATCCCTGGGTTTGTGTAAAAAGAGGAGCAAGCACACAGAGAAACAGAAAGAAGAATACCAGGTGAATATGGAGACAGAGATTAGAGTGATGCAGCTACAGGTCCAGGAAAGCCACGGCTGGCCCATGGCCACCAGGAGCTAGAAGAGGCTAGGAAGGCTTTTTCCAGAGAGTCTTCAGAGAGAGCCTGGTCCTGCCAACACTTTGATTTCAGACTTTCAGCTTCAAGAAATATGAGAAAATAAATTTCTGTTGTTTTAAGACACCCAATGTGTAGTTTGCTATGGCAGCTCTAGAAAACAAATACAGACACAGAGGTTCAAAGAGGTTCAGCAATCTGCCTTTATAATTAGGGTAGAAAGTGGCAGTTCAAACCCTGGTCCATTGATTCTAGAGCTCATGGGCATCTGGGACAACAATGGCAGAGATTTCCATGGACCAAGACTACAGCAACATTTGGTCATAGTGCAGCACCAGATGACCTACACTAAAATCAACTGTGGGCCTTAATTAAAATGCATTTTCCTTGACTCCATCTGGAATTACTAATTTAAAATCTTTACAGGTTGGACTTAAGAACCTACTTTTAACAAAGACCTCAGAAAATTGTTGTTCGTCTTAAAGTTTGATACCATTGACCTAGCGAATTAGGATCTCTAGCATGACACCATTTGCATTCCAATTAAATATATTCAGACTGGCCGAAACCGGTTTGGCTCAGTGGATAGAGCGTCGGCCTGCGGACTGCAGGGTCCCAGGTTCGATTCCGGTCAAGGGCATGTACCTGGGTTGCGGGCACATCCCCAGTAGGGGTTGTGCAGGAGGCAGCTGATCGATGTCTCTCTCTCATCGATGTTTCTAACTTTCAATCCCTCTCTCTTCCTCTCTGTAAAAAATCAATAAAATATATTTAAAAAATATATATATATATTCAGACTGCATGAAACAAATAACGAGTGTGATATCATTGTAGAAATCAACTTGATGAAGTTGACTTGTACTTTATTTCAAACATTTTTCACATAAATCTGGGATACTAAAGATGATGCACATGACTAACATTCATACTATTCGCCCATGTATGAAGCACTTTCACATTCACTTTATCAGTTAATTCTCACCCAAACCTCGAGGAAGAATGAGCAGGCATTGCTATTATTCCTATTTTATAGGAGAGGAGGCTCAGACTAGAAACAGAAAAATTCACAGATTACTCCCCTGTAGCTCACTGTTAAAACATGACATATTTTTCTGTCCTGACATCACCAAAAGAAAGTTAATAGGAGGTTGTGATGAAAAGAACCTGGTTGGGACAAGTGTGATCTCACTCTTTTACAGAAAAGCAGAGAGGAATATAACAATAAAAGAATATTTCATTTCTAAAAACCATGGAGAGGGCAATAGCAAATGAGTTTGTTACAAACCAGAGAAAAGAACCCCATGTGAAAGAGGACCTCAGAGAGCCGTGCACAGCATAGAAACTCAGGCTCTCCAGAGATATTCTGGATAACTAATGCATTTCTAAACCCTCACATTATTTTGGACCCTGTTCTCTTGGAGACTCCAGATCTCTGTAAGCAATATTAACTGGATTGAGAAGGATGAATGGAACGAAAGAATACATAATTTCCCATCTAGATAATGGTGGGGGAAAAAGAAAGTGACTACTTTTCTCTGAAGTACCTGCCTATACTCAAAATTTTTCTCTTACAAAAGCACCACTTCCATTTACTGACCTTGCTGATGCAGTTCCAGATATTTCCATTTTGGCCAAAATGCTTTTATTTCGTGGTGTGTGTGTGTGTGTGTGTGTGTGTGTGTGTGTGTGTGTGTTTGGTTTTCACATTGCTCTCAGAAAGTGGAAACTAGAAGGAAACATTCAAAGAAAAAAAAAATGTAACCAGAAAACACCTTAACTAAAAGGAAAAAATGGGTGGGAGGAGGAGTGAGGGAGAAAAGTAATTTCATCATGGTAGATGATGAGATGACGAGAACACAAATAGCTTGGCAGGGATCTGCTTTCCTTTGAATTAAAAATATATTTGGGTTCTTTGTTCTTTATGATTCAATAACAACACAGTTTAAATCAAAGGCAAATTAAAGATGAGGGAATGACAAATATGAGACCATGTTCATAATAAAATGAATAATAATACAGCTTTATTGGAAAACTTAGTGACTGCAAAGTTACTTAGGAATCAATATTGAAGGCAAGCTAAGATCCGAAAAAAAATTATGTATCGCAGAGCTCAATGTACTTGTTAATAAATTTCAGTCAAAATTAAGACTCTGAGCCATGAAGCACTCTAGTCTTATTAGATTATGTGGTTAATTCTTGTCCTTATTATATATAAACTCTGAGCAGCATTTGTGCAAGTTAAACATTCAGCTAGGCTCTGGGACACTTCAACCAAACTGGCCATATCCTCCCTGATAAGTTCTGTCATCTTCCTTCAACAACTATAAAACCAGGTACTTTAAAACTTGATCCCATGCTCTGTCTTCTTGTCTATTTATGCACTTTACCTGAGGAGGCTCATTTGTTTCTGTTATTCCCAATACCATCAATATCCTAATAACCTTGAAATTTATGTCTTTAGTCTGGATGCCTCCTCTGAGCTCTGTGCTAGAATATCCCGCTGGTATACCCAGGATGGCATTCCCACTTGGCTGTATTCAAGACACTCAGTACATTTTCCCCTCTAAATACAGTCCTGGAATATTTCTCTGAGAAATGGTACTACATTCTCTGCAACTGCACAGAACAAAGCCTGGCAACTGTTGATTCTTTCCTTTTCATTGCATCCCTAACCTTCTCATGTGTAAGGCCTGTTTCTCCTCCGTTATCCAAGGGAGGGCAAAAGTAACCTTATATTTGTGCATACACGAAACATAGAGCTTATTCTTGTATTATCATTTATTAATTATTGTATTATTTTCTCTATGAACAACTGTAAGCCTAATTTTACCCACCCCTGTATAGCCCTAATCCCATCACTATCCCCACTCCTAAAACCCCAATCACCATCTTTTTTCTTCTAAAGTACTACAATCTACTTGTAACTGATCTAACGGCCATATATCTGTCACTCACTATTTCTAAAACTCCATCCTTCACACAGGAGTCAGAGTGAACCAAATGGCATTATACCGAATATTTTTTAATTCCTTTAAAAAAACAACAACAAACTATTCTTGCCCTAGCCGGTATGACTCAGCTGGATGGGTGCCTTGCCCCTGCTGATCAGGGTTTCACTCTCACATCATTGTTTCTCACAGTCCCTTTCCCTTTCTCTCTATAAAAATGTAAAAACACAAACCAAAATATGATTCTTTACTCCATCTGTGAGTGGAGATATATTTCCTTTTAAAAATATGCCCCTTTGCCCTGGCTGATTTGCTCAGTGTGAAGTGTCAGCTTGCAGACCAAAGGGTTGCAGGATTAATTCCCAGTCAAGGGCATGTAATTCATTTGTAGGTTCCCCAGCCCCAGTAGGGGTGCATGTGAGAGGCAACCAATTGTTGTTTCTCTCACACATCAATGTTTCTCTCTCTCTCTCTGCCCCTTTTCTACTCTTTCTAGAAATGACTGGAAAAATACCCTCAGATGATGATTTTTTTCAAAAGTGCTCCTTTTTTGTACATTATTTTGACAGCACACATTTTCTATTTTATTTTAATGAATAATAATGGTAGAAGAAAAAAACAAGTTTATCAATTCTAGACTAGACCTGTGCTCATTCAGGTCTCTCACCCTGGAAGTTCTTTATCCTTCTGTCAACACTTCTCCAACAGCTGCTCATTTGGAAAGCCATTCCCAGTTTGGCCTACTTTTCTTTGGACATGTACACACTGCTCTTCACATTTCTTCTACTTACTCCACTGAAGTGTACATAAGATAGTGCTTGCTCCATGTTGACTTATAATTATATAGCCAGCACTTACATAGTACCTACTTCATATGATGCGCATGTCTACACACTTCACATAATTTATATTAGTTCATTTAGTCTTCACAGAAACCCTATGAGGCAGACGCTCTTTGCTATTTTAAAACTGAGGAGAGACTGAAGCAGGTTGAATAATTACTTGCCCAATATCACATATCTAGTAACACAATCAAGATATGGGTTTGTTTTCCTACCTTCCTATCTCCTTGACATAACTCCATTGAGTAATGAAATTTCATAAAAGACAAATGTGAGGTCACATTACTAAAAGCCTAACAAACAGAATGCTGGTGATGATATTCCAATGTATACAGCTCATTTGTTCATTAATTCTTTCAAGAAATGTTTGTGAGAACAGACCACGTGTTAGGGATTATGCTTGGCACCCATGATTCAAAGATGAATTAAAATAAATATTTAACTTACTTAATTTGGTCAGAAGTAAAGCGGATAAGGAGAGATGCTTGGGGAAACAGAGGAACCAGATCATATCTAAAAATGTGTATTTTGTCATATTTGAGGAATGTGTTTAAAATAAAAGTCAACATGTTTGTGCATCACACATGGAGAACAACCACACAAGAAAGAGAATTCAGAACCAACACATATCTGAATAGTTTTCACAGACAGAAGTGGTCCCACTGGGAGAAAGACATAGGTTAAAAGGAAAGCTCAGCACAAAGAGTAAGTTTTTAACAGTACTATTATTAACTGCAATAAGCTACCACATCCCTGTCACTGAAGGGTTAAGCCTGAGGATGGGCCATTTACTACTCAGAAAAGTTCTAGAAAGTCTTATTTTATTAGATTAAAAGACTGAACTCCACCAGATGACTTGTTAGTCATCTGAATCAGATTTGAATAAATTTATTGTGCTGCACGGAGGATGGAGAACAACAGTGTGTGCTGTCAAAAACTGTGTAGGATCTAGAGTTTACTGATTCATAGATGCTGGCAGGAAAAAAAGATGTGACTCCTGGATCAGAGACACAAGACTTTATTATTCATTGCAAAAGCAGTAGCCAGAACTTCTTGTTTTTTTGCCTCAATCCCCCATGTCCCCCAATCCCATGAGGGCAATGCCAAGAGCCATGATGGATGCCTGCATTCCAGAGGAAGAACACTGAGCTTGGAGGAATAATCATTTTTATGGTAAATAAAAGCAAGCCTACTCTTGTTCCAGAGGGAGATATTACTGCATCCCACAAGGTTGCTGCTCTCTGCAAACACAACCCTGAGCGATGGCCCAGATTGTCAATGCCTTGCATTCTTGGAATACCCAGTAAGAATGTTCAGGGACATTCGGGGCCCATGGGATTGCCTCTCTCAACATGCCCTGCAAAGTCATTGAAAACCTGAATTCCTTGGGCAAGCCAGAGACTCTGATTTCCAAAGAAAGCAGATGACATGGAGAAAGATATTTCAATAACGTAAGTCCTATTTAAAACAATCCCCGAATAGTGAGAGATAGATGAGATGAAAACAGTTTGCTTCTAAACCTATTAAATCCAGATGGTAAGTTACATATGTCATCAACCTTCTTGTTTATATGCCAAAAGAACTAACCTGTTGGGTACAGGCTTATTTATAAGGTTTTAATGGCAAGAAGGACCCATTTTTCAAGTTCAGAATTGCCCAAATCAGCTCTTTCCTATGCAGAAATTTTCATTAGATTAAAAAAAAAAAAAAAGTAAGTAAAAAACTCACAGACTCTTACTGCTTGCAGGAAGATAAAAATGTGTGTCCAAATGACACAGGTTGATGAATCAACAGTGCCACCTAGTGGAATCATTTATTTATCCGACATAAAATTCTATTTTCTATAGCTCCATCCACTTTTTCCTTGTGGTTTTGCCAGCAAAAATGAGCTCTTTAATGCCTGTTTTAAAGAATTAAACTATCCTTTTTTGACTTCCTACAAATTTACTTTTATGAATAAATTGTGTACAGTACACAAGAGAAACAATTTCTAAAATAGATCAACTTAAAAGCATTGGAAAAATAACATTTCACAACCGTTTACAAAGAACTTCCCATAATTTCAGCTTTTTCCCATTAAAAATATAGGAAATATGCTACATTTCAAACAATAGTTATATTGTGAAAAACTACTTCAGAGATCACAAAAATAAAGAGCACTTTTAGAATCAGAATTTTTCAGTAATTTCCAAAATCTTGTTGGCATCTAGATCTTTCCTCGGGAAAAATGGGAAGTGAAACATGGGAGATTCAGAAGAATTGAAATGCATTTGAGACTCTGGTGATTCTGAAATCCCATTATATTTTCCTCCAAATGAGGGAATCTAACATGGTCATCACAATCATGAGTTTCATAGTCATACTAGTTAGTAAGGTGGAATCATATGAAATGAATGCTCTTTTTGTTGTTGGTTGGTTGGTTGGTTGGTGTTTGTTAATCCTCACCGGAGGATAGTTTTTCCTTTGATTTTTAGAGACAGAAGGGAGGGAGACAGAGAGAGAGAGATCAATTGGTTGCCTCATGCACAAGCCCTGATGGGGCCAGGGATTGAGCCTGCAACCTAGATTCTTGCCCTTGACCAGAAGAGAACCTGGGACCCTTCAGTGCAAGGGCCAGCACTCTAACCAAACAAAACAGGCTAGGGCTGGTGTTTGTTTTATTCATAAATCAAAAGAGGTTAATATCAATGGTTTCATACGGCTCAACCCCATACATTAAAATCCTAACTCATCCTGTCCCTTTATGACTCTCATGGGGCAAGTTATTTTACCTCAATAAGCCTCAGTCTCCTCATCTTCCCAATGGGGATAACAATACATATCACAATGGATGGTTATGAGGAATTAATGATGTTTCAGACAGTGCTTAGTAACTACCCTATCCATAGTGAACATGCAACGAATAATTGCCATAGTTAATAGCTACTTTACAAAAATATATTTTGGATACTATACAAGAGGAAAATGTATTAACTATCAACTATTAAAATGTCTGAATGGCAAAATAGAAAACCATTCTCTCTGCTTGCCTCATTGCCAGCCACTTACTATTTCTTGGAGTTTCTTCCTAGCGTGTATGAAGTCACGCATCTTCATCATTTAAATAACTGCCCCTTTAAATGTATTTGTTCAGTGAATTAGACAAAGCCACAACCAATTTCTTTCATGAGAGACCCCAAAGGATGAGCTGCCATTTGGTGATACTTTCTGATGATCTGTTCTTCTTTTATTTATTTATATATATATATATATATATATTTTAAATATATTTTATTGATTTTTTTACAGAGAGGAAGGGAGAGGGATAGAGAGTTAGAAACATCGATGAGAGAGAAACATCGATCAGCTGCCTCCTGCACACTCCCTACTGGGGATGTGCCCGCAACCAAGGTACATGCCCTTGACCGGAATCGAACCTGGGACCCTTCAGTCCGCAGATAGATGCTCTATCCTCTGAGCTAAAGTGGTTAGGGGCAGATCTGGTCTTCTTCAACTTAGACTTGAATAAGAGCTCATGTTAAAACTCACTCCCCCCTCTTCCACACTCCTACACTCTGATGTGCTTTCCCCCTGTCCAAGTATCTTAGTATCTCCTCTGTGTTTGTGAGCCTCAGATAAAAGAACAACAATATAACTGCTATTGAGTCCTAGTGTTCTTAATATACCTTCTTCCCATATAACTCATCATTTTCACAGGATCCCTCTGAAGACAGTGGTCCAGTTCTATTATTAATGAACTAGAGGCCCAGTGCATGAATTCATGCATGGGTGGGGTCCAGCCGGCCTCATCCCAAATCAGTGGGAGGGGGGAAGCTGATGGGGAGCAGGGCCGGCTGGGGCGAGGGGCCACAGGAGGTTGGCCAGCAGACCCTGACCCCTGGTCAAACTCCCGGTCGAGGGGACAATTTGCATATTAGCCTTTTATTATATAGTATTATTATCCATTATAATTATTGAAGAAGGGTTATTATTCAGCTATTAATAATGAAGCTGGTTGTTCCAGGTTTGGGGCATTGAGAAGTCCCGTGAGAAAGCAATTCAAAAAAAATTTTTTTTATTAATTTCTTTATTAAGGTATCACATATTTGTCCTCAGCCCCCCATTCCCATCCCAAACCCCTCCCCACGCATGTCCCCACCCCCCTGTTGTCCGTGACCACTGGTTAGGCTTATATGCATGCATACAAGTCTTTTGGTTGATTTCTTCCCCTTACCCCCACCTTCCCCTACCTTCCCTCTGAGGTTTGACAGTCTCATCGATGCTTCCCTGTGTCCGGGTCTGTTTTTGTTCATCAGTTTATATTGGTTATTATTTCCCCTAGATAAGTGAGATCATGTGATACTAGAAATACACTTATAAGAACCAAAAATTAGACAAGCAATAATGGTTATGCTGGGAGGCAAATGAATCAGTCTGTAGTGAGTTTCTTTCTGGGCGTTTGACATTGAAATTGGGACTCAAAAGAACTGTTGGCACAAAGAATTCTTTTATTCATTCTAAAAATAATGATTAAGCTCCTCTGACTATCAGACTCTGGTGACATGAAAGGGTAAAGGTTGACAATTTCTCTCCTCGTGGAATTTGCAATCAGGTGGCATCTTGCCACCAGAACTGAATATTAGCGCTACCTCTGACACTTGTTCATGTGCCCCCATGGATAAACAGACACCAAGAAAGAAGAGAGTGACTGTGTAGGGACATGCCATGGACCCGGGAACAACCTCATGGTGAGGTGTGGAGGTTATAGGAGGCCTCCCAGCTTGTTTGGTGAAGGAACAAGAGGACTCTGTGGCCAGCACAGTGCCAGGAAGAGTGTTCACTACATGCTGGCCGGTTTATGATCCGATTCCAAGGTTAACTAGGGGCCAATGGATTTTTTTGTGTGTGTCAACAAAAAAACTTGGACATTCTGTAATTTGTCTGAAACGATATGATATTGTTAGCTGATTTTAATAGAACTATTAAGGTTTTTTTTTCATTTTGAAAATTATAAAACTATTAAGAAAAATGAGCCTGGACTTAAGAAATATGGATTTCAGACATGACTTTGTCATCTCTGAGAATATAGCCTTGTGAAATTCACTGACCCTCTCTTGGGCCTGAGTTGCTACCCCTTTAATGAGGCTGGTTGACTGCATGATTTTTTAAGTCTTTCAGATTTAATGTGTGTTTTTTACCTTTATTTTTATTGCTGACACTATACAGATGTCTCCTCCACCACCACCTTTGCCCATTTCCACCTAGCCCCTGCCCTCATTTCCCTCTGGCCATCACCACACCTTTGTCTGGTGGCGTATATGTCATGCATATATGTTTTATGGCTAATCCCTTCACCTTCTTTCATCCAGTCCCCGCTCCTCTTGCCCTCTGACAGCTGTCAGCCATGTACCCATGCCTCTCTTTCTATTTTTTTAGTCAGTTTATTTTGTTCATTAGATTCCACATATAAGTGAGAGCATATGGTACTTGTCTTTCTCTAACTCATTTCACTTAGCATAATAATCTCCAGGTCCATCCATGCTTTTGCAAAAAAGAAAAAAAGGTTTAATGTTTGTTTGTTTTTATTTTGCTGATGACCCTACATGGCAGAAGAAAATATTAAGTATGAATGACAGCCAGAATTAAGAGACAAATTTAGAATTGAGACCTCTGATTACATAGTCAATTTTTTAATTCCCATAAAATGTATTATAGTATAATGTAGAATATAAATTTTGGGGAAAGAACTAAAAGCATTTCAAACAGTTCTGCTTTGATGAATCAGGGAGCAATTCTGAATGCCAGTGTTAATAACCTAGAAAATGAGGGAGAAGAAATGAATCTTGCTTGCTTTCTAGCCTTTGGTTCCATTAAATGGCTCAAGTGAATCACTTGTGAAATTAGAAATGGTTACAATTTACATAGTAATACATTAGAATGTCCTTTACTTATTTCAACAGTGTTTTCCCCCCTCCTCTTCCCCCCCCCCCCCCCGCCAAATACATGGGCTACATATAAATTGTTTTTCAGAAAATAAAATAATTAGTAACATATTTTTATCTCCACGGTGCTCAGAAAAGTATAAGTATTTAAACATGTTTGCAGATATTGGGGCACTTTTTATCATTAAGAACCACATTACAAAGGGAATGTGATTCCCATTTTTTTTTTTTATTGATTTTTCACAGAGAGGAAGGGAGAGGGATAGAGAGTTAGAAACATCGATGAGAGAGAAACATCGATCAGCTGCCTCCTGCACACCCCCTACTGGGGACATGTCCGCAACCAAGGTACATGCCCTTGATCGGAATCGAACCCGGTACCCTTCAGTCCTCAGGCCAACGCTCTAGCCACTGAGCCAAACTGGTTAGGGCTGATTCCCATTGTTAAGATAAAAAAAAAAAAAAATGAGGTCGATATATAAATAACTTGAAACTGTGTATCTTCTACAGAACTGAAAATTTATGAACTATTTGTGGAACAAATTAAAACATATGCCAATCATGAATAAATATCAGATAAATTAAGTATGACCTTCAAATCCTAAAATTACAAGTTCATTTCAGTACTTTGTTTTAGGTTTGTTTGTTTACATAGATATAAGTTAACCGAAGTACTAATGGGGAAAGGGTAAATTCATCTATCTTTCAAACCAAGAGAGTCCTTATTAAGGGGTTAGCATATAAATTAAATACAAAATAATAATCAGAAATTAGAGAGTGTCTCTGGATTTGTGTAAGAGCACGAACAGTAGCTTTCCCAATTTTAGTTCATTCGTTGAAACCCTTATCTTTTCCCAGTTTCTTGGATAAAAAGCTGCTGCATAAATAAAATAAAATTTAAAAAAACATAGTACTAGCTAGCATTGCTCTCATGAGTGATCTAACAGACCAAGCATGCACCCATGCTGTGGGTTCAATGTCGAGGTGTTCACGGGCTCATTGGTTTGCTGCCAACAGAAGATAAGTCTAAATCACCACGGACTGGCTGTGGGTGGTAAAGGCATTTGGAAGACAGAGCAGCCTCATTCCATTCAAAAGTGTCTTTGACATTGCTTTGACCATTTGAAATTATATTAGAAAACATGCTATTAATCACAATGTCGAGAATTTTTAAGAGGGTAAATTGTCTTTATATTGCTTTGATAGCCTCAATAAATAAAGAGTGACTTCAGTTCAATGTCATTGTCAACAGATTTTATATTTAACCTTCCAGTTTAGGATCTCTACAAACCATTACATTACACAGCATCAATAGTGTATTGATTTATATGAGATGTCATATAAACTTCTGGTCCTCACAACCAGATAAGGGATGCAATTATTCTATTATTTCTATGCTATTTCACACCAAATAAGTGATTGGCTACAGTAATTCATAAACAACTAATATATATATATATATATGGCTAATATACAAAGTGTCCCCACAGGAGTTTGACCAGGAGACCAGGAGTTCTATCACTTTCTATGACGTGCGCTGACCACCATGGGGTGGCACGGAATGAAGGAAGGCCCTGGTTGGAAGCCAGAAGGAAGGCCCTGGCCAGCAGTCGGAAGGCCCTGATTGGCCCTGATCGCTGGCCAAGCCCAGGACCCTACCCACGCACGAATTTCATGTACCGGGCCTCTAGTAGTCCATAAAATGGCTCACCTAAATCTCAAAGTTAGAAAACAACTCCATTGCAGGCTTAAAATACTTTAAAATCAAGGTTAAGTCCATTTACTGTGATCAATGTGTCAGAAAAAATATTTAGTCTTGATTTTTAAATGTTTAGGGAAATGAGGATTATATCAAAATAGAAATGATTTCACATGCTTTTTAAAAATTACAGAAACTTTTTAATATTTAGGTGCTGTTTCCAGAAATAATATGGGCTTTTCATTTACCAAAATGAAAATGAGGCTCATGGAAGGGGGGCAAAGGATTCATAGATGGGGCACAAGGAGGAAAAATATTTGAAATAGAGAAGACAGAGGAAATGGAGAGAGATATTTCAATAGTATGACCTATTTCAGTTCAGTTTTAAAGGCATAATATGTTATCAGTAAATGTACTAGATAGTAGAGATTGATAATAAAAAACGAGGTAACCCAGAAAAACTTGGACAGCTAAAGTGAACAGGACAATCAGCAATGTGAGGTGTCACTTTACCTAAGAGATGAGAAACAGTAAAGCAGGAGGCCAAATTTGTGATGATTTTTTAATTTCTAATTGCTGGGGTTGAATTGTGTTCCCTCCAAAATGTATATGTTCTAGTCCTAAACCTCAGTACCTTAGAAGGTGATCTTATTTAAAAATAGGATCATTGTACAGATGTGATTATTTAAGATGAGGTCATATTGGAGTAGGTTGAGCCACTAATCCTATATTAACCCTATATGACCGGTGTCCTTAAAAGTAGGACACACACACAGGAATGCCATGTGAATGTGAAGGCTAGATCACGGTGTTGCAGTAGAAGCCAAAGAAAGCCAAAGATGTCTCAGCAAACCAGGAGGAACCAGGCAAGATTCAAATTCTCTTCTACAGCTCTTACAAGCAACTAACCTGTAAACACCTTAATCTTGAACTTTGAGCCTACAGAACTGTGAAAAAATATTTTATTTCGTTTTTAAAAATATACCAATTGTTGTTCTTTGTTGTAGCTACCCTAGGAAACTAATACAATAATCATGACATATATTGTACTTTTTAAAAAGATTTTTTATTGATTGTTTTAGAGAGTGGAAGAGAGAAGGAAAGAGGAAAAAAAACTTCAATGTGAGAGTGCAACATCAATTGGCTGCCTCATGCATGCCCTCTACTGGGGATTGAGTCTGTAACCGGGGCATGTGCCCTGACCAGGAATCAAACCTGCAACCTTTTGGTGCATGGGACTATACCCTACCAACTGAGCCATACCAGCCAGTTGTATCTTTTAAGTATTAAATTGTTTGATGAGTCTTTATGCTAGGATGTCCTTGTTAATTTCAAGGAATTCAAATGGAGAAAGATGGAAGAAACCATGATAAGAGTAGGCAGCAATAAGAAACGGGAATAAATAATGAAGTTCTGATGCCAGTGATTCTGCTTCAAAGTTGCCCCGGCTCATTTATTAATCATTTACACTATTTTTATTTTATGTGTCCTCCTTGCTCTTTCCAGCTGGGCCGTATTTCTCACCTTGGTAGCCCTTGAGGTTTCCATCATAGGATCAATCTGCAGAAAATACAGCAAGTCCACACTCTGTGCAACTACTTCTTCCCAACTGATAGTCCAACATGAGAAATATGGCTTCATAAGGAACCAAAATGAGTCTTTGATGCAACATTTGAAATGTGCCCAAGTCTTGTCACTGTCACCACTGACTTGATGTGCGTAATTACCTCCCCCAAATGGCAGGAAAGTGCTCAGAGCTGACATAAATATCACTTAACATTCTCAGGCAGCAAATCTTTTTAAACATATTAGCCTTGTAGAGTACAATAGATGAAAAGGAGAAAATTGCCTCAGAATTGTAGGATTAAATAGAAGTGTCTTTAGGAGCAATTGCTCCATTTTCAGTTTATAGGTTGCCAGAATTGCTTTTTTTTTTTTTTTTTTTTTTTTTTTTTTGTAGTGCAGGAGTATGGCAGAATTCCTCACAAAATAGCTAAATTCAAAAAATCAGGTAACTGAAATGATGATCCTTCAGTAGAAAAATCACTCTTCCACTTTCGCTGACCTATGGTCAGTTTCTCAATAAGAGAGTCTAAGGAAGAGCACATATGCAACTGCTTTTGCAAAGTGCCTCCCTGCACCACATCCTCGCGAGCTTGTGTTCCCAGTCCAACTTCCTTAGGTTACAGGTGAGTAAATTTAAGGACAGATTTTTTTGGTGTTTTTAAATGCCTTCATCAAAGCCACCCAGGCGGTAGCAACAAAAAACAATTTTCTTATTCCAAGTCTAATGCCTGATCATCAGGACAATGCATGATGTCAGTAACAGGTAAACCACTCTCCTATACTGTTCCCTCTAAGGTCATTGACACTTGCCCTGCTGGTGTGGCTGGGTTGGTTGAGCGACATCCCATCCACCAAGAGGCCCCTGGTTCAATTCCTGGTCATTCAATTCTTGGTCAGGGCACATGCCCATGTCATGGGCTCAATCCACAGTAAAGGCAACTGATTGATGTTTCTCTCCCTCTCCCTTCCTCTTTTTCTAAAATCAATAAAAACATATATACAAGCCCTGGCCGGTTTTTCTCAGTGGATAGAGCGTCGGCCTGCAGATTGAAGCGTCCCCAGTTCGATTCCGGTCAAGGGCATGTACCTTAGTTGCGGGCACATCCCCAGTGGGGGGTGTGCAGGAAGCGGCTGATCAAATTTTCTCTCTCATCGATTTTTCTATCTCTCTATCCTTCTCCCTTCCTCTCTGTAAAAAAAAAAAAAAAAAAAAAAAAATCAATATATTAAAAACAAAAAAACAAATACATTTATATATATATATATCTGTATATATATATACACACACACACATATGTGAAGTAAACAAAGTAAATGAATGGAAATTAAATGTTGAAGCTATTGAAAGCAAGGATGAGTGTGGTAAACTTTCTCATTGCATCTTGAAAGGATGTACACTGCTTTCCAAGTTCTGGCATTAAAGACAAGATCATCATGTGGGTCACACCTTGACTCTTCTCCAGGTCACCTGATCCTTTGCCTATAGCTTATGCCCTAAAATATATATGACAACATTTCGTTCAATAATAAATAACCCAACAGTCACCAATGCTGACAACTTTCTTTAGAGGCTGATTTCAAGTTATCATAATCTTCCATTTCTTGTAAAGTCCCTTACATTCCTAATTACTCTGCTTCTGTGCCTTATGCTAAAGCCTCTTTGATAGAGTGAAATTGGGGAGGATAAGTAGTAATAGTAATAGCAAAGGGTGATATCTCAACCCCAAAAAGGCTTGACAGCCTAATGGCCATAGAAATGTAGTGTGACTTAACTATCTGGTCTTGTAGGTGTTTAATAATTCATATTTCTGCCCAGTATATTTTAAGCACTTGACCCATAAATATGAGTTGTTGTTGTTGTTGTTGTTCTTGTTTTAATGCCCCCACATTTAACTACAACATGTGGCTTAACAGAAATCAGGATAATATTTAAAGAGGTCTGTTTAACCTCCTGGATAGTATATTGTAAGCACTAGAAAATCCATATCATTTCAGGCATCTAACTCTAGCACATTCTTCATCTAGAGATTTTAGGAAGTTACCATAAAGGATTGGCACACCACAGAACTATTTACCACAAACTAAAGATGTTGAGCAGAATATTTTCTGGTAATGTATTTTTAATTACCAACTCATGAAGGAATTAATGAAGGGTATTTTTCAAGCATGGCAGAAAAAAAAAAGTAGTTAATGATATGTTTAGTGGGAAGTAATAATGGTGAAATCTAGCAAAGGAGACACTGAGGCATAAAAGAGTTAAGTAGAAAAAAAGTTAGGGAAAAAATTTTACAAGTCATCCAGAACTCTGGAGAAATAGAGAGAAATCAAGAAGTATGGATTCACTTGCAATATTTTAATCAGAAGTGCAAGAAGAGTGAAGAATTAGAGGGAATATGAGTTAGATTTCATTCTAGTTTGAGCTAAGAGCTAAATTCACAGTGCTTACAATATACACAGGAGGTTAAACAGATCTCTTTAAATATTATCCTGATTTCTGTTAAGCCACATGAGTTAGAGTTCTAGGTCAAATCTGACCTGCTTCAGTTTACTTTCAGATGCCAGAGATCAGGGAATACCGCAAGTCGGAAGCACCCAGCTGCTAGTCAATATAGTTTAGATCAAGTCAAAATTATATCTCTTCATAGATTGTAACTACAAAAAAAGTTCTATCTACTCTGTTCAGCAGATTTTAACCATCAATATATTTATTTCTCACAAACATGCTTGATGCTGATCACTGTCCACTGTAGGAAAGTGCATCTTTCTGATGGCCCAGCCCTGGACCCTTATGATCTCCCTCTGCACTGAACAGGCTGGTCAGCTGTCTCAATGGTAAGGTTTTTTATTTGATCAGTGTTCTGTCACTGCTAGGAAAAAGGCATGCAAGTGAGGTGTTTCAATATTCTCTGCAGGAAGTGATTCACAATCAGGATCCAGGCTGAAAACGCCTCTTCCACTGAGAATACTTTTTATGAGGCAGTTCTAGCTGCCTCACCACTTGTGTTTAGTGTTTAAAATTCCACTTGGTTTGGGGGAGAAAAATGTATGCACCCCAGTAGAAAAAAAAAATAAAAATAAAACCAAGTATTTGATAGTGTTTCAACTAGGTCTGATATCCTGAGAAGGACTCATCATTTTTATCCTTTAGTCTGAAATAAATAACTTGAATCAAATCATGAGGAAACACCAGACAAACCCAAGTTGAGAAACATTCTGTAAAATAACTGGCCTGGATTCTTCAAACATGTCCACGTCTTAAAAGAAAGAGTGTGGATCCTAAGCCCCATCCTCAAAGCGGACCAAAAAGGGAATTATGGGGACAACATTAAAATGTGATTCCTAGAATAAAGTATCAATGTTAAAATATTAGCACTAGATAACTGTGTTCAGTGGTTACATAAGAGAATATCCTTGCTCCTAGGAAATGCAAATTAAAACGTTAGGAGACAAAGGGCCAAAATGAGTGCAAATTGTTCTCAAATGTGTCTTCTTTAAAGAATTAAGTTGTTTGAAACTCTTGAATTCAGGGTGATTTTTCTTTAATGATGAGAATTAATGCTTCTTTTTGGCACATATCTGAAATACATTGTTTTATTTTAATTATTTATTTTAAATAATTCAAACTTTCAGAAAAGTTACAAGAATAATACAGAGATCTTCTGTATACCCTTTGCATAAAAACATCGATTGGTCAATGTTTTGCCATATCTTTTGGCATACTATCTCTCCCAGATTTATATTCTATATATATATATAATATATATGTGTATACATATACATAATATATACATAGGTATATGCATACATGCATGTCTACCTGAGAGAACATCTCCTTTCTTTTTGATCAGTTTAAAACATTTAACAAAAACATAAAGTAAATTGCATACGTTTACTTGCTCATTGAGAAAATAAAACACCTATAATTACAATAAATGTCTGTTTGCTCTATAATCTGCATCAACATTAAAATTAGAAGAGAAAATTGAGGGTAGTGATAACTGCATTTGCGTGGACAATTATACTTGCTTCATTAAAGTGAGGAAATTTGTTAAGAAAAAAAAAGCCACAGAGCTATAATGACAGAGCTGTTCATATCTCCTTGCAGATGGGCAAAATATTCACTGTTAGGTGCTTCTTGTGCCCTTTCTTTGGGAAATAAAGAGCAACACTGATAAAAGGATTGTCTATACTTGGCAGTGCCCAAATGTTCATGATCATGTTATATTGTTCCTAACAAAATCTTCATTTTTTCCCTGCTTTTTAATATCTTGCTTTGAATCATTCCATTGGAACCCAGCTGAGCTCAGTCAGGCTTGCCAGGTTGAATGTGCCTGCCAGGCAGGCTTAAGTATTTCTTATATGTCTTAGTGGATACTGAAAAGGTTATTGGGTTAAAACTGTTGATGTATATGAATGAAAACCATCCCTCTTCAGGTGTAAACCAGCATGTGGCCTTTCTAAAGATGAGATGATCTGGCAATAATAATAAATACTGGAGCTGACGTCCATCTAAGTTAGCTGTCAAGTACACTGCCAGAGTGAATTACTTAATCAGTTTTACTGATGAGTATCTTAAATAGCATTCAGCTTAGTGATGTGTTTTCCAGTTCAGGAAAACACAAGGCAAAAACAGACCTGTCTTAACTACTAAAATACAAGGCATTACTTTTACTGACAATTAAATGGTGTATCTCAACCAAAAGAGAAGTTAAATCAAATCCACCTTCTTTTCTTGTTCAAATATAATTTTGCACTCATGCTTCTTTCTATAGCGGCCATGACTGTGCTCATTGAATGACAATATCTTTATTCCTAAGAGTACCAAGAGTGAGCCATAGGGTAGTCAGACATTGAGAGGAATCTGGCATTTCTCTCAATCTGCAAAGTAAAGAATCCAAAACAATTTTTAAAGGACAAAACTCAGTAAATTAAAGAGTGAGAAGTAAAATGTGTATAAATGTTCACACATTTTTTACACATAATAACTCTTCTACTATCAAGTTCCAAACAACAAATTCCGATTCTAGTTAATTTCAGCAGAAAAGGGAACTTATAGAATAAGACATAGCAACTCAGAGAATTTAGGGAACAGAGGAAATGAAGGAGAGAGGGAACTAAGAAGGAGAGAAGTGGGAGAAGCAGAACTCTGAATAGTAGACACTGATGGTCTCTTCAGTGTCCTTTTATCTGAGTTTATTCAGGACAGAAAACTAAGGCTAATGTGAACAGAATGGCTATCTCCAAAAAGTGAGCTTAGGTCAACGAGGAATGAGACTTACTATGTTAAATTCTAAAGGAAGAACAGAACTTAGTGAAATTTTTATCTAACGAAATTACTGAACGGTAAGTTTCAAATCTGTAACAATTAGAATCCCTCTGAGAGGTCAAAACACCCTTCATAGATGTGACCAAAGAGCAACAGTGTGGTCAGACATATAACAAAGATAATTTCTAAATCGATTGAAAATTATCCAGGTGGCCGAAACCGGTTTGGCTCAGTGGATAGAGCGTCGGCCTGCGGACTGAGGGGTCCCGGGTTCGATTCCGGTCAAGGGCATGTACCTTGGTTGCAGGCACATCCCCAGTAGGAGGTGTGCAGGAGGCAGCTGATCAATGTTTCTCTCTCATCGATGTTTCTAGCTCTCTATCCCTCTCCCTTCCTCTCTGTAAAATATCAATAAAATATATTAAAGAAAAAGAAAATTATCCAGGTGACTTCCAAGGTCCTTTCAAACTTAGATTCTTTTTTTTTTTTTTTTTTTTGGTGATGCCTTTATTTTTTTTTATTTTTTATTTAATAAATCTTTATTGTTCAGATTATTGCAATTGTTCCTCTTTTTTCCCCCCATAGCTCCCCTCTACCCGGTTCCCACCCGCCCTGCCCTTACCCCCCCACCCCCGCACTGTCCTCATCCATAGGTGTACGATTTTTGTCCAGTCTCTTCCCACACCCCTTTCCCCCCGAGAATTGTCAGTCCACTCCCTTTCTATGCCCCTGATTCTATTATATTCACCAGTTTATTCTGTTCATCAGATTTTTTATTCACTTGATTTTTAGATTCACTTGTTGATAGATATGTATTTGTTGTTCATAAATTTTATCTTTACCTTTTTCTTCTTCCTCCTCTTCTTAAAGAATACCTTTCAGCATTTCATATAATACTGGCCTGGTGGAGATGAACTCCTTTAGCTTTTTCTTGTCTGTGAAGCTCTTTATCTGACCCTCAACTCTGAATGATAGCTTTGATGGGTAGAGTAATCTTGGTTGTAGGTTCTTGCTATTCATCACTTTGAATATTTCTTGCCACTCCCGTCTGGCCTGCATAGTCTGTTGAGAAATCAGCTGACAATCATATGGGTGCTCCCTTGTAGGTAATTAACTGTTTTTCTCTTCCTGCTTTTAATATTCTCTCTTTCTCTTTTGCTCTTGGCATTTTAATTATGATGTGTCTTGGTGTGGTCCTCTTTGGATTCCTTTTGTTTGGGGTTCTCTGTGCTTCCTGGACTTGTAAGTCTATTTCTTTCACCAGGTGGGGGAAGTTTTCAGTCATTATTTCTTCCGATAGGTTTTCAGTATCTTGCTCTCTCTCTTCTTCTGGCACCCCCATAATTCAGGTGTTGGTACACTTGAAGTTGTCCTAGAGGATCCTTACACTATCTTCATATTTTTGGATTCTTTTTGCTTTTTGCTTTTCCAGTTGAGTGTTTTTTGCTTCTTTGTATTTCAAATCTTTGACTTGATTCTTGCGATCCTCTAGTCTGCTGTTGGATCTCTGTATATTATTTTTTATTTCAGTCAGTGTATGCTTAATTTCTAGTTGGTCCTTTTTCATATCCTCGAAGGTCTCGCTAAATTTATCGGCCTTTTCTAGAAAATTCTTGAAAAATCTTATAACCATGGTTTTGAACTCTATATCCAGTTGTTTGCTTTCCTCCATTTCTTTCATTTGTGACCTGTTTCTTTGTCTCCACATTTTGGCTGCTTCCCTGAGTTGATAGAGTGGCTTTGTGTGCTAGGTGTCCTATAGGGCCCAGTGGCTCAGCCTCCCCAGTTAACCTGAGGTGGACACTCTTGGTGCACCCCTTTGTGGGCTGTGTGCACAGTCTTGTTGTAGTTAAGCCTTGATTGTTGTTGGTATCACTGGGAGGAATTGACCTCCAGGCCAATTGGCTGTGAGGATCAGCTGTGTCTACGCTGGGAGAACTTCTATGCTGGAGAAACCCTTATGAGACAAGACTTGCAAAAGCCTCTGTGCTCAGCTTGGATGGGGCGGAGTCTCAGGATGGAGCAGACAGCATTGGCTTCCTGTCAGCCGTGCCCTAAGAGGCCCCTGGGTCTCAGTGTCCCGCGGTAATCGCTGCAAGCACCTCTGAGAGAAAGCCGCCCTCGAGTTTCACCCACTGCCAGACACTCCAGTTTCTCCACGAATGAGTCTGGGTCCCCAGAGTCTCACCCAGAACTGGAGTTCAGCACAGTCGGGAGCTTTTGTCTCCCTACTGATTGAGAAAGCCAGCCGCGCACTCAGTTGCCAGTACTCTCTGCGCACATCTCTGTACCTCTGCCTTCTGCAGCTCCTCTAAGTCTCAGTGTGCTTTTCTCTTTCCTTCTAGTTGCAGAGTTTCCACTCAGCCAGCCTTCCTGTGGTTCTGGATGATGTCCGTTTAGTCTTTTAGTTGTAGTTTTGAAATTGTTGTGCGAGGTAGCAGTTTAGGTGTTTACCTATGCCACCATCTTGGTTCCCCCCCGCCTTTCTGGTGATGCCTCTAGATCAGGGGTGGGCAAACTTTTTGACTCGAGGGCCACAATAGGTTCTTAAACTGGACCAGAGGGCCAGAACAAAAGCATGGATGGAGTGTTTGTGTGAACTAATATAAATTCAATGTAAAAGAGCGGAGGGGAGAGCAAGAGAACCCTCTGCTCTTTCGGCTCCATGGGCCGGATAGAACAGCCGAACAGGCCGGATCCGGCCTGCAGTCCGTAGTTTGCCCACGGCTGCTCTAGATTCTTCTTGACAGTAATATAATCTTCTCTCAAAATATTTTTCCCAGGAAATATGTCCAAAGCCCAAACGTAGCCTTCTCAGAAACTGTTGTGAGAGATGCTTCTTTTTTTCAAATGTATTATTCTATTGGGAGTTACAACATAGTCAGGGAATATAAAGTACAGCATTGGGAATATAGTCAATAATCCTACATAATAAAAGGCTAATATGCAAATCGACCCAACAATGGAACGACTGGTCACTCTGACGTGCATTGACCACCACGGGGCAGATGCTTAACACAGGAGCTGCCCCCTGGTGGTCAGTGCGCTCCTACAGGGGGAGTGCCGCTCAGCCAGAAGGCCTGAGCCAGGCTCACGGCTGGCGAGAGCAGTGGTGGTGGTGGGAGCCTCTCCTGCCTCCACTGCAGCGCTAAGGATGTCCGACTGATGGCTTAGGCCCGCTCCCTGTGGGCTCCCGGACTGTGAGAGGGCACAGGCCAGGCTGAGGGACCCCCCTGCCATGAGTGCACAAATTTCATGCACTGGACCTCTAGTACTGTAATAACTATATATACAGTAGTGCCAGTTGGGTACTGGAAATATCAGGGAAACACTTTGTAAAGTATATGTCTAGCCACTATGCTGTACACCTGAAACTAATACAAAATAATATTCAATGTAAACTATAAGGGAAAAAAGAGATATTATTCTAACATTAAAAAAAAAATTACTGCATGTCTGTTGTGGCTCAGCAGTTAAGTGTCCACCCAGGAATGAAGAGGTCGCTGATTCCATTCCCAGTCAGGGCACATGCCCAGGTTGTGGGCTTGATCCCCAGTGTGGGGCATGCATGAGGCAGCCAATTGATGATGTTCCTCTCTCATTGATGTTTCTATCTCTCTATCCCTCTCCCTTCCTCTCTAACTATCAATAAAAAAAATTAACTTTCAAAATGCCCAAATTAATCTAGAATGTTGGAAGCCGCCCATTGTCTTCACTAGCAGAGAGGTGTTGACAAGGAACCCGGAAGGCTGGAGACCTTGAGCTCTGAAAGGTCAGAGCCTCCACCCACTGTTTAGTTGAAACAATGGTAGCTGAAGCAACTTCCACCTTTTAGTTTTATGTAAATCCTTGCTGATTGGCTATTATTGGAATTGCCTGCCTAAGGGCTATGGGTGTATCCCAAAACCTGTATAAAAGGGATAGCAAGGCCAGAGCAAAGCAGAGTCCTTCCTCTTGAGCTGGGCTCCCGCCGGGCCCCCAATTCACAAATTTATATTTTCTTGTCTAGTCTCTCTCATTTGTGTGTGGCCTCCTCCAGAACCCAAACCCTGAACCTGAACCCTGAACTATGCAGGACGTGGGGGGACACTCACACTAGAAATCATCCATTTAAATCCAAAGCAGGGCATATTTCATTCGCATGTTTTTAATCCAGCTCCTCTGCTTGTTAGTATTAAGTTCCAACTGCAGAAGTTCTGGGAACACTCCCTGTGGACTTGGATTATAACTACATATTATTCACATATAATCAAAATGAATCTGATAATATGGATATTTTACAATTAAATGATTTCTGCATATAACCTGATAGATTCTCAGATGCAGTTTTAATATAGGTTGACCCTCTTTCTGAAAAAGCATATATAATTCCACCCTTCAGAGAGTCTTTTTCGGTATATAGTGTGCTAAAGATTGACTAGGAATATATATTTGAACATTATTCTTCAGGTATGAGATATGCACTTTCATTGAGTAAATATAGATCCATCAAAAAATATCTGAACTTGTCTCAGGCAAAATAAACATAAGCATAAACATAAGCATATGGCTGGGCTGCCTTATGCATGCCCCACACTGGGGATCAAGCCCACAACCCAGGCATGTGCCATGATCGGGAATGGAACCAGCAACCTCTTCATTCCTGGGTGGACACAACTGCTGAGCCACACCAGCCCTGCAGTAATTTTTTGAATGCTAGAAGAAGAAAGGCTTATATAATTTACAAACAGAAAATCTCAGGAGTGCCTTACACCCAATACATGTACATATAGGCAGGCTATAATATATTGAGTGCTTAAACTTGAGTTTTTACTAAATATTTACTAGAAATCAAGAATTAAATCAGAATACATAGCTAATAAACATTGCCTCCAAGAATTCCACTTTCTAAAGAATTGTTAGAAAGAAAGCAAACAGGTTGTGAAAATAAAAGGTAATGTTGACCTTCATGTTCCTATTTTAAAAGAAAAATGTGGCCAGATTGTTGAACTAATAAGAGGAGGAAAAGATGTAAAATTCATTAGAAGTTTTTTCAAAGGAGATGGCAAGATTTCTTTGAAAAATTAAACTTCTAGCAGAGCATGGAAGATTTTCTTTATTTTTAGTTCAAAATCTGTTAGGAAGGAAGATTTCCAGGGAGGAGAAATATAAAAGGCAGCACCAGACCTCCCAGCACCGCAGACTTCTAACACCTCCGGGCACAGCAGTTGTCTCCTCCGCCCACAGATTTCCATCATCCCCGCAGCCGCCTTCAACCATGTGAGGACAAGCCGTCAACATAACTGATAACAAACGCAATCTGTGTATCGGAGGGAGAGTTAATAGCGAGTGTATTCAAAGTCCCACTTATCCCAGAAGGCACAAGGACATCCTGGAATTAAGAAATATGCTCCCTTCTCACATCACATCCATTGTGAATAACCGTTGACTACTTTGGAGTTTAGTTTTTTGATTCAATCGGAATGACAAATTAACCAAACTCTGGGAAGGCGTCTAGAGGTTGCACAGGTGAACACAGGTGCCTGAAGCATGATGATGGGTAACTCAAATCAGCCCACCATGTTATTAAGCAAATCCTTTTATCCCTGTATGTTTTCTCTCAACAGCAACTAGTATATTATATTCATTATATTTTACAAAAAATATATTATATGTAATATAATGCATACTATTAAATAATATATTACTTAAACTGAATATTAGCGTTATAAAAATGTTTTATTTTGGTATCATTATAGCATATACCTGAACTTGTCTTGGGCAAAATAAACATAAGCATTTCTTATTTGTAGTTTAATGGCTATGTACTTTACTAACAGAAAATCTCAGGGGTGCCTTACACACAATACACATACACACACACACACGATATAATATATCGAGTGACCAAACTTGAGTTTTTACTAAACATTAACTAGACATCAATAATTAAATCATAGTACATAGCTAATCAGCATTGCCTCCAATGAACTTGGAGGGCTAGGGTTAGCATATATTTGAGAAACTGAAAGTGAAACAGAGCATAGAAAAGTATTTTGGAAAGGAAGCAAAAATAATCTTCTGTCATTCTATCTTAAAACCACTGCTTCACTAAAAAAAAACAAAAAACATTCATGGATTGAAAACTTGAAATATTATATCTACTTTGTGCTGCTACTCATACAGATATTCACACAGGACTGCAGGAAGCCCTGCCTGACAGCCACACAGGTTAAGAACATGGACTCTGGAACCGGACTCACTGGATTTCACGAGGGTTGAGTTATTTATTTCTAAATTGCCTTCAGCAACTTATTTAAGGTGCCCAATCTGTAAAAATGGAATGATAATGATAGTAATATTGCTAGGATTGTTGTAAAAACACAAGACAGAAATATATGCAATGCACTAAAAACACACCAAGCATGTTATACTGACTAAATAAATTTTG
Organism: Plecotus auritus; assembly: GCF_963455305.1. NCBI lineage: Eukaryota > Metazoa > Chordata > Mammalia > Chiroptera > Vespertilionidae > Plecotus > Plecotus auritus. Next base: position 226,005,688 of record NC_137770.1, on the reverse strand, counting down.
CTTTTCAATTGTATGTGTGCACACATACTTAGAGACAAACCAGCTCATCCCCAAATTTGCACACACATATATCAAGTAAAAGAGCCATGGGGATTATTTGGGAACAAAGAATTATTATGAAAAGAACATCGCTTCTATAAACAGAAGATGGGGGTTAATTTCCTAGCATCAGCAGCCACCAGTGTGTTAAATTTGTAGGGGCTTTCTGATACTCTCCTTCCCAATTTTTTTGCAGTTAATGTTTCTATGTTCTAGAAATAAAGTATCCATATGCTTCAGAGATTACAGATAAATCTCTCTCAATTATTTTGGATCCTATATTGCACTCTTAACCAGAACACTTGTTTAAATGTCTTTGTCTATTTTAAATACTATAGCAGTAAGATAAAGCTTTAAGAATGTATTTATTATTTAGCACAATTGTAGAAGTTTCATTTCAGAAGTCCACATACAGGAAATAATGAGGGGAGAACATTGAAATGTAGGCATTTTAATCTAAATACCAAACTGAATTGGATTTTGAATTCCCAGAATACATTACAAGTGCAGTGATAACAAGTCTCTGTGTGCTCAAATATAAAAATGAACATTACCATTTTTAAAAAGCAATGTTTTTACTGATTTTAGAAAGAGAGGGAGGGAGAGGGAGAGAGAAACATCAATATGAAAGAAACACCGATCAGTTGCCTCCCATACTCACTCCAATGGGGACCAAACCCACAACCTGGGCATGTGCCCTGACCAGGAATTGAACCAGCAACCTTGTGGTGCACAGGATGACGCTCAGCCAATTGAGCCACACCAGCCGGGGCGTGATTCCCACTTTTAAAACGTAGAGGAAAGACGCTAGTGTAATAAGGGAAAAAACAGCCCTGACTGTTGTTATATGTAAGTATTTCCCAATATTCTTCCTGTTTTCATTACTTCTCTTCCTGTACATGTGTATTTTCAAGGATGTGTTCACACACATGCTCACAAAGCTACAAGTGTTGTGCATATTATATTGAGAAAATATCAAATCTGTTGAATTTAAAGATACAGCCCAGGGGAAATTTAGATTTTCTTCAGGAAGACACGTCTCTTTCTGGCTTTCATTTTCTTAAATATATTTAATATTCTGAAAGAGATATTTAAACATTTAATATAGTGAAGCCATAATGAAGTGTATATCCTAAGAGAAAAGGGAGAGGGAAGGCAAGAAAAAAGAACAGCCAGAAAAAGCAGGTTGGATGAGCTGGGCAGAGATGACGAAAAGATGGAGATCCATGTGTCCTGTGATCAAGAAGGATCCGCAACCTAGCACCTGTTTGCCACCCTCCAGCAATGCCTGGGAGGGATAGCAATGCAACCTAAAGAAATGGCTGGACCTGGAGTACAGAGACTACCACCTTCCTAAGATTTCTGCCCCAAGTTGAACAGAAGCAGCAGAGGGGCAGTCCTCCAAACCTCCTCTAGGACAGCATGGTGAGCTCCTCAGCAGGAAGGCCTGTGGGAGCAACACCCACACCCGAGAGATCCGTCCCATGCTCCGGCACCATGTGAGTCATGAATTATTTCTCTCACTCTGGGGAATACAAGCCACAGTAAAGATTCCTCCATTCCAGTGGAATGGTAGAGTCAAGAGTGAATTTGAATGAAGGCAAATTTTTAAAAATATATTTTTATTGATTCTAGAGAGGAAGGGAGAGGGAGGGAGACAGAAACATCAATAATGAGAGAGAATCATTAATTGTCTGCCCAGCATGTGCCCTGACTGAGAATCAAACCATGACCTCCTAGTTCAATCACTGAGCCATGCTGGCTGAGCTGAATGAAAGAATATTTTAAAGTATGTTTGAAGATGTTCAGTTCTAGCTCCAATACAAAAAGATCTCAGCAATCATTACTTCCAGTTGTACAATAACAAAAGGCTGGATAAACTAAAAGTCAACAACTTTACTTGAAGCCATTAGAGAACTGTTTTCAGAGCAAACACTACCCCGAAACTCTGAAGAGACAGGCGAATCCTGATCACCTACAAACAGAGCAGGTGGGACCAGGAACTGGTGAAGGATTTAAACAGCAATTTTGACCACTTGCTAGAGGCTGAGTGTGGAGCAGCATGAGAAATTACAGCCACAGTATGGGCAGGCCCCAACACTTTCATGGGGACCTACCTTCAGGAACTTCACCAGGTTCTCACAGTGACAATGTAGAAAGATTGCTTTTGGTCCTGGTAGAGAGGGGAAGAAGGGGGTGCAACAGTAATTATTCTAAAATTGTACCCAGACAATCAATGGGTCTATGAATTATTGTGGGCAGCTGGAGAAGGAAGGCCCTGGTGGCAGCTGGAAGGCCCCGATTGGCCCTGATTGCTGGCCAGGCCTAGGGACCCTACCCATGCATGAATTTCATGCACCAGGCTTCTAGTTCTATATATTAGCAATAGGTGTCACAACTCCTGCTAGGCAAAGTATAAAGGTCTGTTCTACATAGGTTCCTCCATTACCAGCTTCAGAACAGTTGGAGTGGTGAAAAGAATGACTAAGGGTCCTGTCCATATTTCCTCTGGTTGGCCCATCCTCCTTGCTCTGCTTATGTCTGTCTACCACATCTTCTCAAGGAATTTAGCTCTGAATTCTCTCATGGAAAAAGGGGTGCAGAGTCTCTCCTGAAACTAGTTCATGCTGAGGAGGGTTAAGTTTTCTTTTAGAGGCAAGAGATCCTTGCTCTCTGTCAGAGGGACAATGAGGCCTGGGCACAGAAGGAGATGGCAATGGTGTCTAGAGATGGCATTCCCTAAGTGTAAGTAGGGCTTGTAACCCAGTGGAGACAAGCTGTGTTATAAAATTTTGTATTACTGGGTAAATCTTAGAACAGTAAGAATTACAACAAATGCTCTGGTGGAAGGAAAAAAACACTTCAGTTCTAATAATTCCCTATTAAGTTTCCCCCTAAAATCATCCTCATTTTTATTAAAGAGCTAAGTAAGATCAATTAATTTTCTGTATTAAGACTAGTTACAATTTGGCCTAATTGTTTTCATGAACACAATAAGAATAACAATTGATCATATAGGTGTGTTGTTGTTTTTGTTTTTGTTTTTAAGATATGCTTTGCTGGAATCTCATGATCGAGATTTAATTAGCCCCACAAGGCAAAGAAGCTGAGCCACCTAGCTGCTATCAGGTTTTTATGCAATACCTATAGACTTGGGTGAATTCCTCAATTTGAGGTCCCCAAGGATGTCTTAAGGTTCCTTCCTTGCCATCTCTCAGGAAAGCAATCTTCATTCCTTACATGGAAAGGCTGCCAGAGTCCAGGCATGTTAGACGTGACATTCCAAAGTCTTTGTTAATAAAACCCCAGTTGGAAACTGGTCTTATTGAATTCATGCAAAGAAACATATTGCTATGACTCACTCATTAAGAACTGCCAAATTCTGGAGGGATAAGGTAGGGAAAACAAAACCATATAATTTACCAAAAGATAGAAAGCAAGCAAAGTACATCAGTAATCAAAGTTACATTACAGACAGACAGACAGACAGATAAAAACTCTCACTAGCTAAGAGTTTCTGGTGGCTGATGCCTTGAGAGGGAGAGCAGGGAGGGTCCCCAAGATTAAGAAACCTCAGCATTTTCTGAGAAGTGCCTGCAATCCCTATCATGGATTTAGTCTGTCACAAGTAGCTGGCCCCCCAGCAAAGTGGGATATGCCCCATCCTTAAACAAATTAAACAAAGAGACACAAAGCAACAATCAATAGAAACACTCTTATGTACAACTAGAGGCCCAGTGCACAAAATTTGTGCATCGAGTGGGGGGGGTACTTCAGCCTAACCTACACCCTCGGCAATCCAGAACCACTGGCTCCTAACCACTCACCTGCCTGCCTGCCTGATCACGCCTAACCACTCTGCCTGCCTGCCTGATAACCCCCTCTGCCGGCCTGGTCGCCCCTAACTGCTCTTGCCTGCTGGCCTTGTCACCCCTAACTGCTCTCTCCTACCAGTCTGATCCCCCTAACTGCTCTCCCTTGCCAGTCTATCCCCCTAACTGCTCTCCCCTGCTGGCCTGGTCACCCCTAACTGCTCTCCTCTGCTGGCCTGATCCCCCTAACTGCTCTCCCCTGCCAGCCTGATTGCCCCTAACTGCCTCTGCCTTGGCCCCCGCCACCATGGCTTTGTCCAGAAGGATGTCCAGAAGGATATCCGGAAGATGTCCAGTCTAATTAGCATATTACCCTTGTATTAGATATTTACAGGTGCACACAACCTGCAGACAAGAGCTTCACACCATGCTCTTTGCCTATCTAGCCACAGAAAATTCAGAATGCTCAGCACAAAAACAAACAAAAAAACACTGAAGCAGAGCAATGTCTCTCGTCCCAGAGTGGGTAAGACTAAGGGCTCAGAGACCAGGCCAAGGACCGCTGGAGGTCTCTTAGCATCCAGAACTGATCAGGCTTGCCCAGAGGAGAGGCAATAAAATGCCCCCATGCCGTACACAGTACATGCTTCCTTACCAAGAAGCCCAGATGAGAAGCAGCAAAAGCTTCTCATATCACATCTCCTTACCCCATCCCACTTCACCAACTTTTGTAACTAGAAAAAAATAGAAAATACACACACATATATGCACACACCTTTTTACCATGTTAACTTATTTAGTATTCAACCCTCAGCCCCGGGGTCCATATACTCCAAGGAGATTTCTTTGAACTTATGAGGATTTTAAGGGATTCCTTCTCATACTATACCCTTGAACAATAAATTATATTTTTGTTTATCTCTTCCACTGGTCTGAAAGTGCTATTCATTTTTGTATCCCTATAATTAAAACTGAGGTCCTATACCTGACAGATGGTCAAAAAGTACTTAATAAACTGACCTGAACCGAACTGGCCAGCAATTATTTCTCTGGAAGAAGCATATTTAGATTAGAGGTGCTATTTTCCCCAAAAGGGAATGAATCCATTTGGAGGCTCTGTGAGATTAATTCAGAGAAGTACAGCAAATGCCCTTGACAGCCTGAGTTTATTATTAAAAGGAACTTACCATCTACAACTAAATGTTCTTGCTATTGCTTTTTTAAAACCAAGTATTACTATTCTAAAACTAAAAAATGAGAAAGAGGGAGAGCATTTCAATGAAGAATAAGTTCAAGGAAACTCTCAGGAACAATTATGATATTGTCCTTTCTTTCAAAACCACAATATTTCTAAAGCAAAAATTATATTTATGTATGAAAATAATACAAGTGCAAATTCCTAAGATATTCAGTCTATTTTGACTATGGAAATATATGGATAATTATTTCTAATTATTATTTTACCTTTGGCTCCAAATATTGTAGCCTATTCTAATCTATTTACCCTTAGCATAATCATTCCTCATACTTTTTATTGTTTCCAGAAGAGAAAAACAAAAACAAAAATTTGCCCTGTTCCAACATGCTAAATGAAAGTTTAAGACCCTACTGGCTTCAGGCTTATGTAATGTTAATGCATTTCTATTTTATTTTCTAATATACTTTGGATTAAATATTAATTTTGAGGTAAAGGTACCAACATAACATAAAATATAGCTTTTTAAAAATAAAAGCATCAACAATGACTAAAGAAAGCTGGATATTGTGCCAAAAAGGGGTTTTAATAATAGTGTCATGGTCACAGAAGTCTACTATTTAAAAATTAATTTTTCGTTTGAAAACATTACTGGCAGCACCAAGAGTGCACAAAACATATTCTCTTATTACCAGAGCCTCTCCCTGCAACTTAAATGCCAAAGGCTTCAAGGTAAGGACAAAGAATACTTTGAACCTAGAAGAAATGTGACAAGTAACTGGAAGTATGCACAATTGTCTGCAAATAATGTTTTCCTAAGCAAAAATGTTCATGAAACTAAAAAATGAACTGAATACTTACTTGTCCTAGAAATAAGCATAGTGTATTATGCGGCTCTTATTTTTCAGTTGGTATATTTGAATAATTAAATTTTTCTAGGGAGGGAGAAAGAAATTTTCCTTTGGAGTTAACCAAGTGACCTTAGAATAATTGTCTCTCACACTATTCATGCCTTCACTTGACATTAACTAAACACATAATATGAATCAGGGATTAGATCAGATGATATGTACAAAGCACAGTCATTGGTCTCCAAGAACCCTTACTCTAGGGGGGACTCCACAGGAAGACCATCAGAACTCAGTTACACATACAAAGCAAGCTATTGGGCCCGTTCAGAAGATCCCCTGCAGAGGTAGTAATTTACCATAAAGCTTTGACTAATTGTGCAAACATAGGATAGGAAGCATTTAGCATTCCCACAAAATACATGAAGCGGTGCCTAAAGGGATCTAAGATACACTTTACTGAGGAAAACTTGTTAAAAGGTTTTGGAACTTAGTGTTTCTGCTGGTTAGCTCATTCATCAAAGATGAAGATTATCTTTGTCTCCTATGAGGCTATTTTACTACTCTGTACATATAGAAGTTAACTTACTATAAACTGATACTAATGTAAATAATTTCCATCCATGTATATTCAAATTATGTCTATTGGAGTGCAATTGATTATGGCCCTATAGGTTTCAAGAATTTTGCCATTTTGATTTCACTTGTAAGTTTCTGTCAGAATTCCTTATTTGACTATAAATGTGGGGCTCTCTGAGTTATCTTTTAAGCCACTGGGTTCCTCATTAAATAATGAGTCAAATAAATTATTTGATATGTGTTCATTTTATATCTGTATAAGAATCATGATTTTATCGTTTTTCTAATTATTATTTAACAAGTGAATAAAGAAACTTTAGATCAGGTAAAGTCTTTCTACCTACCAATGTTATTTATATTTCTGATCCCAAAATATAAGGGGATCTGCTATTATAGAAGGGTTCATATGCTATTATAGATTGAGCATTTTAGCATTTACTCCTTCAAAAACTAAGAATGATGAGTTGAAACCATGGATTCCAGAAGTATATTCTGGCAAAAAGAAAAATGTAAACAAACCATTGCATGGTAAATATTAGGTGTACCAGTTATTAATGCAGATTTTTTTCAATAGATGCAGTTACACATATGTTGATATATATGTGATTTGATATGTATGCTATTTTGTTGTATTGACAGCAAGCTTCCAAACTTCTATGTCAAATTTGCTGAAGGTGTTAACATCATTGATATTTTTACACTTAAAAATGTCAAATTTTGTGCCAAAAAAAAAAAGAGCATTTGTGGGAAGTTTTAATTCACTACTTTAGTTTGAAGAAAAGTGATGCTGAATATTATCATATACTTTGGGAAGCTTATGGTGAACATGCTCCATCTGAAGATACTTGTGAACACTGGTTTAAACACTTTAAAAGTGATGATTTCGATGTGAAAGACAAAAAACGTCCAGGTCAACCGAAAAAGTTTGAAAACCAACAATTACAAGATTATTGGATGAAGATGCGTGTCAACCTCAAAAACAACTTGCAGAAAGATTAAACATTGCTCAGCAAACAATTTCTGATCGTTTACAAGCAATGGGAAATATTTTAAAGGAAGGAAAATGGGTGCCACATCAACTGAACAAAAGACAAATGGAAAACTGAAAAGTCATCAGTAAAATGTTGCTTCAGTGGCGCGAAAGAAAGTCTTTTTTGCATCAAATTGTGACTGGCAATGAAAGTGGATTTATTTTGAGAATCCCAAATGCACAAAATCATGGGTTGATCCAGATCAACCATCAACATCGACTGCAAGGCCAAATCGCTTTGGAAAGAAGACAATGCCCTGCATTTGGTGCGATCAGGAAGGTGTGGTGTATTATGAGCTTCTAAAACCAGGTGAAACTGTTAATACTGATTGCTACCAACAACAAACCATGCTTTGATCGTGAAATGACCAGAATGTGCCAGAAGACACTGCAAAGTAATTTTGCTTCATGATGACGCACCATCACACATTTCAGAACCAGTTAAAGACACGTTAAAAGATCTTGCCTGGGAAGTATTAACCCACCCGCCGTATTCACCAGACCTTGCTCCTCCACATTACCACTTGTTCAGATTGATGGCACACGCACTTTCTGAGCAGCACTTCAAAATGTACAAAGAAGTGGAAAATTGGGTCTCTGAATGGTTTGCCTCAAAACAAGAAAAGTTCTATTGGGACGGTATCCACAAATTACCTGAAAGATGGGGGAAATGTGTAGCTAGCAATAGACATTACTTTGAATACAGCATTTTTTCATGTTTCTCTTGAAATTATCGTATTTTCTTTGATTACAAAATCCACCATTATTAACCGGTACACCTAGTATTTAGGATATCAGACAACATTTATTCTGATCCAGCTGATCAAGAAGTATGAACACTCTGAGATTCATCCTTTTCTAACCCCTCTACAATATTCTGTCATGTTTTCATAACTCATGGAGCCGTATAAGGCATCTCCATTTGTTTTCAAAGCAATCACACTTTCTCAAATAAATTAAAAGTCTGGCTGTTTAAATTAAATCACTCTATATTTTAAAAATACAAGCAATTCTAAAATGGAAAGAAATGCAGGCTTTGCATGTTTCTGGAGTTAAATAAGATGTACTAGTTTACCATCTTGTTCTGCAATATGTTTCAAAATACTTATAGATATGTGCAGATAGAGAAAGAGACATATGCAACAGGAAATTAAAATGGAAACTACAGAATACACAATGGCCAACAATTTCCAAAGTGGATTAGAGGACTTTTAAATCCCATGCCACATCAGGAATGTAACAGTAACAATATCAGAGAGCAGAAGAAAGTAATGTTGGGGATGATTCTTTTTTTATTATTATTATTGATTTCAGAGAGGAAGGGAGAGAGAGAGACAGACAGACACATCAATGACAAGAGAAAATCATTGATCAGCTGACTCCTGCACACCCCACACTAGAGATTAAACCTGCAACTTGGGCATGTGCCCTGACCGGGAATCAAACCATGACTTCCTGGTTCATAGGTTGACGCTCAACCACTGACCCACAATGGCTAGTGGGGATGATTCTTTGGAGAGAACTGTGCTGAGAGATACATACCCCAAGGAGGATACATCAGTGGTACTACTTCCTAACTTCCAGTAAAAAGAGGAAGTGGCTTGAAAATACCTCTTGTGGTGCTTAACATGCATCCCCATTGGAAAATATAATGGACTTGTGTCTGCCACCTACCAGGAAGTATATAGGCAAGATAAAGGAATCCTGGACACTTTGCTGGCAAAGCAAAAAACAGATTTCCAAATATATTTCTATTCATACTCTCAAAGTTTTGCAGAGAAAAGAAAGCCATCACCATTCCTGTGGATGAGATGTAGGAGGGAAGAGAATCAACATGAACTCTTCTTGAGTCCTATCCAAAAGGGTCACCTGGAAGGTGGAACAGGGCTCATAGGACCAAAGCCACAATGAAGGCATTTTCAAGTAATGATACACATGATGCTGCACAATCTGCAGAAATAACCTGAGCTTATGGGATAATAATGTTAGGGAAGACCATCCAAAACCTGGACAACTTCATAATCTCATCATTAAAAAATACACACATACACACACACACAATTCCAAAAAAGCAAATTAATTCTAACATGCCAAAATACATTTTAAATTCAGAATAAATCCCATAGTAAATGAAGAATCTATCTGAAAAAATAGATTGAACAAAGGAAGGGCACACACACACACACACACACACACACACACACACGAAAGAGTTGAACCTGTTAGGAAATAGAGGAAAAGTAAAAATGAACAAAGCATAGAGGTAATCTCTATATATAAAAGGCTAAGTGTCCATCCTTCCCTCCGACCAGTAGCTATGATGCGCACTGACCACCAGGGGGCAGACGCTCAACACAGGAGTTGCCATGATGCACACTGGCCATCCTATCTAATAAAGAGGGAATATGCAAATTGACCATCACTCCATCACAAAAATGGCTGCACCCACAGCTGAGGCCAAGTTCCCATAAGGAGCCTTAACGAACAATCAGCAGGGACCTGAGGCTATGCCCTCCCCCTCCCCCGTGGGGCTTGACAAGAGGATCTCAGGCCATGTCCCCCACCCGGCAGGGCTTGACAGGGGACCTCAAGGTGCACTTCCCATCCTGGTGCTGGGCTAGGGGACCTCAGGCTGCTCCCCCCGCCCCAGCGCCAGGCTGGGGGACCTCAGACCGCACCCCCCACCAGGTTGGGCTTGACAGGAGACTTCAGGCAGTGCCCCACACCCTGGCAACAGGCCAGGGGACCTCAGACTGCACCCCCTCCCTACCCCCGCTCAGCAGGGCTTGACAGGGTACCTCAGGCCTCAGCCCCCCGCCCCAGCACCAGGCCTAGGGACCTGAGACTGTACCTCCCTGCCTGGATGGGCTTGACAGGGGACCTCAAGCCATGCCCCCCACTTGGCAGGGCTTGACAGGGGACCTCAAGGTGTACCCACAGTGCTGGGTCAGGGGAACTGAGGCCACACCCCCACCTAGCAGGGCTTGACAAGGGACCTGAGGCTGCGCCCCCCTGCTGGTGGGGCTTGACAGGGGACCTGAGGCAGTGCCCCTCTCCCGGTGCTGGGCTGGGGGACCTGAGGCTACGCCTGCCCCCCCCCCCCCGCCTGGTGGGGCTTTACAGGGGATCTCAGGCCATGTCCCCCACCTGGCGTGGCTTGATGGAGGACCTCAAAGCATGCCCCCCGCCCTGGTCTGGGCTGAGGGACCTCAGGCCATGCCCCCTGTCCTGGTGCCAGGCCAGGGGACCTGAGGCTATGCCCCCTGCCTGGAAGGGCTTGACAAGGGTGGAACTGGCCAAGTCTGGATCTAGCGGCGGAGGGGTTGCAGCCGGGACTGGGTCTCATGCGATTTTGAGGTGCATGTGGGTAGGCGGGGACTTGACTCTGGGTCCCATGGTGAGCCCCAGACTCTGACAGGAGGAAGGTTTTCATATAAATTTTACTAATTTTCTTTCATCTCTGACACTTCTATTATAGAGAAAGGGCAAATAACAATATTAAATTATTTCCTCTAATTAATCCCCTTTTAATGTGCATGGATTTCGTGCACCGGGCCACTAGTTTAAAAATAAATGGCACCAAGGATCTGGCCCCAACAAACCAACACTTGGCTTCCCCCAAGTGGGACACAGGCCCTGCCACCACCCCGGAGCTACACCTCACCAAATCAGAGCCAATGCTGCCAAGAACCCATGGCATAAAATGCAGCCCATAGCCCAGCCCAGCCCAGAAACAGTGGCTGTGGGCGCCAGGTAATGATGTCGCATAGCAATGCCTGGCTTCCTCTCCCTAGCGACTAGCCTCCTTGGAGTTTCTTCAGCCCAGGAACACAATTTGCTTTATAGCCAGGTGAAAACATTTTACAGTTCAACCAAATGTTTGTGGAGCATTTTCCTGTGCCTCATCTCATTTGATACTCACGGAAGTCCTGGAGTAGGTAGAGAGGGGACTCAGGGGGATCCTATTTTCTTTTCATTAGCAAGACAGTGGAGATTTAGAAAGTTTAGAAACTTGACCTGACTAAAAAGAAGAAATGGTGGACCTTGAAAATGACTTCAGGTTTTCTCACTGCGCAGAATATAGTCAAACATTGCTACTGTTAAATATTTTACCTTTTTTTCTCCCTGCGTGATCTATAATAATAATGTGCTTCGTGTTGATATATACTGCTGTGTTGCTGACAATTACCTGAAAGAGAAGTTGGGGTGCTTCATTGGGCTGGGAAAAGTTTAGCTAAATCAGAAAGCAGGTCTAATTAAGCAAGTTTATCTATATCCAATATAATTAAAGGCTAATATGCAAAGAGACCGAATGGCAGAAGAACCGAACAAGCAAACAACTGGTTGCTATAACGTACACTGACCACCAGGGGGCGTGTGCAGAACATGGCAGGCGTTGGCCACAGCGGGATGGTGGAGCAGGTGAGAAGGGGCTCCAGACCAAGGTGGGGTACCAGTCACTGTCATTGGGGCAAGCCTCTGGTTGTTACTGAAAATTCTTTGCTCCCGCATGCCGTGGTCCCACCTGGTGCTCGCACCTCCTGCTGGTGCCGGAGCAGCTGCCCTCACCCACTGCCGGTGACGGCCCTGCTCACACCTGCTGCTGGTGCCAGAGCCGCGGCTCACACCCACTGCCAGCACTGGTCCCGGCGCTGGTCCCAATTGCTTGGCGCGATGAGCGGGTGTGAGCAGCAGCTGCTGGCCCTGATTGCCCCTGAGGGCTTCTCCACCTCCCCCTTTTTCTGAGGGGCAATCGGGGCAGCAGCTGCTGCTCACACCCGCTGATGGCTCCGGCCCCGCTCGCACCCACTGCTGGTGCCAGCCCCAATCGCTCCGCGCCTTCAGCGGGTGTGTGTGGGGCCAGCATTTTCAGCATGTGGGAGTGGTGGTGGCAGGAGTGGGGCTTCCAGCAGACAGGGGACCAGGGGCCATGGTGGGAGGGGCCAGTCAGTGGCACAGAGGATGGGCCGAGACCCGTCCCTGTGCCTACCACAGCCTCGCAGCCCACAGTTTCTTTCAAGGTGCATATATTCGTGCACTGGGCCCCTAGTCCTATATAATAAAAGGCTAATATGCAAATCGACTGAACAGCAGAACGACTGGTTGCTATGATGCGCAATGACCACCAGGGGGCAGAAGCTCAACTCAGGAGCTGCCTCCTGGTGGTCAGTGTGCTCCCACAGGGGGAGTGCCACTCAGCCAGAAGTCCTGAGCCAGGCTCACAGCTGGCGAGTGTAGCAGCGGTGGCAGTCTCTCCCACATCCATAGCAGCGCTAAGGATATCTGACTGCTAGCTTAAGCCCGCTCCCCACAGGAAGTGGGCCTAAGCCATCAGTAGGACATTCCACAAGGGCTCCCAGACTGTGAGAGTGTGCAGGCCGGGCTGAGGGACCCCCCCGCCCCCGGCTCTGAGTGCACGAATTTTGTTCACTGGGCCTCTAGTATATATATAAAAGGATAAATGACTCACGCGTGCACGATACATATAAAGCATTCACTGGCACCAATCACACGCGTATGTTTCAATCTGTCATTGTCAATCGTGAATTTGGTTGATGCTTCTGTTATTGAGAAAAGGCAAATAGCGATATTAAAATATTTTTTCTAATTAATTTTCTTTCAATATGCACAAATCCATGCACTGGGACACTAGTAATGCAATAAGAACTTTGTAGGCAGAGTGTATGGCCAAGCTGGGCCAAAAGGGAAAATGTGAGATAATTGAGTATCATGTTCAGGATTGCATATTTATGGAGCTTGCTGTGATTAGTTCTATTCATGTACTTTATATTCAACTGCAGGTAAAAGTGTTCCAAAATATTAGCATGCTAGAAAACAAAGTCACATATGATCTCCTGGCATTTCTACCTTATAAATATCCTCTCGCTGTTTGCCATTCATGTATTATCTAGTACTAGAGACCCGATGCATGAAATTCGTGCACGGGGGAGGTGGGGGTGTCCCTCAGCCCAGCCTGCACCCTCTCCAATCTGGGACCCCTCGAAGGATGTCCGACTGCCCGTTTAGGCCCGATCCTACCAGGATCAGGCCTAAATGGGCAGTTGGACATCCCTCTCACAATCCAGGACTGCTGGCTCCCAACTGTTCACCTGCCTGCCTTCCTGATTGCCCCTAACCTCTCCCCTGCCAGTCTGATTGATGCCTAACTACTCCCCTGCCAGCCTGATTGTCCCTAACTGCCCTCCTCTGCAGGCCTGGTCACCCCTAACTGCCCTCCCCTGCAGGCCTTGTCCCCCCAAACTGCTCTCCCCTGAAGGCCTGGGTCCCCCCCAACTGCCCTTCCCTGAAGGCCCGATCGCCCCCCAACTTCCCTCCTCTACCAGCCTGGACACTCCTAACTGCTCTCCCCTGCAGGCCTGGTCCCTTTCAACTGCCCTTCCCTGCTGGCCATCTTGTGGCAGCTATCTTTGACTACATGGGGGCAGCCATCTTGTGTGTTGGAGTGATGGTCAATTTGCATATTACTCTTTTATTAGATAGGATAGTGGCCTGGTGCACAGGTTGGGGCCAGCTGGTTTTCCCTGAATGGTGTCCCAGATCAGGGTGGGGTTCCCTTGGGGCGTGGGGTGGCCTGGGTGAGGGGCCTGTGGTGGTTTGCAGGCCAGCCATGCCCCCCAGTGACCCAAGCGGAGGCCCTGGTATCTGGGATTTATTTATCTTCTATAATTGAAACTTTTCAGCCTTGAGGGGAGCCAAGCCTCCTGCTTGCTCCTTGGCCGCAGCCATTTTTGTTGGAATTTCTTTATCTTCTATAATTGAAACTTTGTATTGGAGGCCAAGGCAGGCCAGGGCTGTGGGAGCTTGGCTTCCTCCATTGCCAGGGAAACTCAAGCCTCCTGCTGGCTCCATGGCTGCAGCCATCTTGGTTGGGTTAGTTTGCATACTCGCTCCTGATTGGCTGGTAGGCGTGGCTTGTGGGTGTAGCGGAGTGATGGTTAATTTGCATATTACTCTTTTATTAGATAGGATGTGTTGCAGAAACATTCTTTTTAGTAGAACAGACCATATCAACAGGTAACTAGGGGCTGTGGGAGAATAAGCAACCAGTAGTAACAGAGTATTGGCCATTATCAATGCAACCACAGGGGAGAAATGTTCAGCAATGGTGGTGGGGCTGGTGCTGGCAAAGAACCCACAGCCACTCTCAAGAGAGAATACAGTCATGAGCCATTTAAGGACCAGGATCTATTATGAGAAATGTGTTGTTAGACGCACACTATCCTAGATGGCATAGCCCATGGCTGGAATTGTATTTGCTATACATTTACAGGACTAGCAGCACAATAGGTTTGTTTACACCAGCGTCACCTCAAACTCATCAGTAATTGCTGCATAAGCCCTGATAGTTGTCTTTTATTTTTGTAATACAAGTTCCTGACTTAAGCTTCGATTGCCAAGGCATCCACGTCAAAGAGGCTATTTTGAAAAAGCACATATGACACTTATCTAATCATTGTTTTCATTTGTATTTATTTAGTTACCACTTAGGTAAATTCTTCTATTGATTTTTAAAATATATTTTTATTGATTTCAGAGAGGAAGGGAGAGGGGAAGAGAGAAACGGCAGTGATGCGAGAGAATCATGGATTGGCTATCCCCTACACACCCTTTACTGGGATCGAGCCCACAACCCGGGCATGTGCCATGACCTGGAATCAAACCATGACCTTCTGGTTCATAGATCAATACTCAACCACTAAGCCACACTGGCTGGGATGTTTATTGCTTCTTTAGTTATATTCTCTTCTGGGGATTGTCTGTTCCTACCCTTTTCCTACTTTTTACTTGGTTCTTACTGATTTGTGTGAGCTTTATATGTTACAGATAAAAACCCTTTGTCTATGTCTGTCATATTTGTAAAAAAAAAAAAATTGTTTCTCCAAAACTAGTGTTTGCTTTTTCATTGTTTATGGTGCTTTTCTGTTAAAATCTCAAATTGTTTTATATTGTGAAATATATCAAGATTTCCTTTGTGGGGGGAAAAAAAAGGAAAAGAAAAAACACATTGCCAGCCACACAGTTAGATAATGAGCCACACACCCACCCCACCACCCCCACCTTGCACCCCCCACTGAGGATCCTTTGTTTTATATATTGATTTCTATAACTGACCATTTGGGCTACCTGTTTTTTTCTCTTCCAATGCTTTACATTCTTGCTCTGATGTTTTAATTCACCACTAAAAAGTGAACCTGTGGAAACCTATGCCCCTGCCCTGAACCCTGATGAAAGCAGGACCCCAGGGCCACGTGCCTGCGCTTCCCCGCTTACTTGTGACATTCTTGCCAGGTGCATCCTGTCTTACTTTGTAAGCTCCAGGACCCATAAAAAGTAAATTCTGTTTCTTCTTCAAAGTTCCTTAATAGTTGTTGCTGAAGGGTGTCTGTCTCACAATCATAATAAGAACCACAAAGGCCGGTCCATTTGTAACGTTGGTTTAGAAAAGAGAGATGTTACAGGTGACCAGGTGAGTGCACCCAAGACATTCCTAGCAGACAGCATTACAGTCGATAGACTAAGACCAGCACAAAACAGGAGTAACAAAAGAACGTTCCCTCTTCTTTTTATTTCTTCTTCCACCCCCACTTCATCTTCAGAGAGGAGAGAGTGCTGCTTAGAATCTCTCTAGGATGGGAGGAAAAAAGAACATTTATAAGATGGGGGAAAAGTGTAAAATATCAAGATGGAGAAAGAAGAAGCCATGTACGTGCCCTTTATTGAGTTTGATGCTTCCTTGTCTACACCAAGCAAGCTGGAGTGGGGGAGGTGGTCTGAGCTTTTTCAGTGCTGACTAAATAGCTTTGTATAATGACAGAATAAGCATAAAAACTCACAGGGCTTCCCAACCCAAGGACGAGAGAAAATGCAGTCCTCTAAATTAACTTAAAGAGATAATAGGTGACAAAAATACAAGTGCTTTATGTTACAGCCTGCTAGCCCTGATCTAAATATTGTAAAGATTATGGTTGATGCCAATCAAACTCTCATGTTTCCTGGACAGTATTCTGATAAAGGCAGAGAGGAATGAACCTGTTGGAAACTGTTTGCAAGCTTATACAAGCTGAAAGCATGGCAGACTCCACAAAGCAACCTCTGAATGAAAACGAACAGACTGTATTTCTCCAGACATGCAGTAATACAGTATGTTCCTTAATGTGTGTGTAGAATATACTTTGTAAACACATTATCCGTTTCTAAGCCAAACCTCAATGAGAAATCTAAGAGTCAATTTTCCAGGGAGGATTTCTAGGACAGCAACCACACTTAATTATGTGGTGGGATGTTATTTTTCTCTTTTGTAATTAAAAGATATATTTTAAGCCGACCTACTCTATCCTCAAAGAAACTTAACCAAGAAGACTAAAACACTACAAGGGTGAATCTGGATTCCCTACAAAATCCAAAGTGTGATATATCAGTGCTACAAAAAGCAATATAGACAGATAAATAGAAACATTCTTCCAAATACATATGTGGCTGCAAATTAATCTTGAGTTTCCATAAACATTTACTTATGTAATTTTACTTTATGCTAGAATAAATTTCTTGTAAAATGCTATTGAATTTAAAAAGGAAAAAAAAAAAAAAAACCTCGCCATTTTATTAACATAAGAGCAGTATTGGATGGAGGAACAGTGAAGAAATACGTACTTTTTAATTATGCTTATATATTTCAATAGTCCAGATTGAAATCATGAATTATGTTTCTAAAATTTTACAGTGGGTTACATTTTAATTCTGAAGTAGATCTATTTAAATCTAGGAATAAACTAATGTTTTCATCGCCTCTTTTTAAAAATTATTTAGCATATTTAAATAGCTACTATTTTCAATTAATAATTTTTCATTTAATGGTACACTCATCCAAGTTTTAAAACATTTGATTCTAGGAATACATAGTCACTATTTTAGGAGTGCTTTCCTCCCTCTCCTGCTTCCAGCCCTCCATTTTTTACACTTAGTTGGCTAATACTCACATTTGACTTTCTGGCATTTACAAAAACATCTCTCCCACTGGCTCTGAAAATGTAATATTTTAAATGTGCAGTGTTTGTCCACAGTTGGCTAGTTTACTATTTTGTGCTTATATGATTTTCTTGTAGCTAATGATGCATTTTCTTTCTACTTGGCAAAATAAAAGAAAAGCCAACTCAGGCACATCGTTCATTAAAATGTAATGGGTTCTGAAGTTCTTTTTGTAATCTGAATCACTGGTGATTAATAGCTATCTAATTCTTTCCTTGGTTTTGTAACTGTTAGATGTTAATTATCAAAATGGGAATGCTTTAAATTAAAGAAAAGAAAGACAGAGGGAGGGTGAAGGAGGGAAGTAAGGGAGGAAGGAAGAAAGGAAGGAAGGAAAGGAGAAAGGAAGAAAAGAAGGAAGGGTAAGGCCCTTACAAAATCAAAGCAAAATAGAGACAAGAAGGAGGATAAAGAATAGGAGAAGAAAAAGAAAATGAGGGAACAATGAGAAACAGGATAAAAATAAGAGAAAAAGAAAGAAAAGGAAGAAAACTGGTTACTATAGAACTGAAAATACTATCTATATTAATAAAAGTGTAATATGCTAATTAGACCAGACATCCTTCCAGACAACCTTCTGGACGAAGCCGAGGCGAAGGCGGCCGCTGCAGCAGCGGGGGTGGAGGCAGCCACCGCTGAGGCGGGGGCTCAAGCCCCTTGCACGAATTTCGGAAATAAAGATAAAGGGAGTAGGAGATAAAGATAGAGGGAGTCACATATAATATCCATGCTTTGATGTGATTTTTCAGAAGCCAAAACTACAGGAACTAGTTCTTTTTTTTATAAAAAAAAAATTGATTTGAGAGAGAGAGGAAGGGAGAGGGGGAAATAGAAACATCGACCTGCTGTCCCCTGCATGGCCCCTACTGGGGATTGAGCCCATAACCCAGGCATGTGCCCTGACTGGAAATCAAACCTATGACCTTTTGGTGCACTGTACAACACTCAACCAACTAAGCCATACCACCCAAGGTATAAACTAGTCGTTCATAGTCCAGGTTTACCAGTTATTTGGCAGCACACCTACACACCAGTTGCCTTAATAATAAATGTTACAATCATACATTTTGAATAATAAATGCACATATTTGCACCATTTAAGCAAAAGTGTATAATCAAATCTCTGAAGTCTTATCTTCAGTAAGCATTCTGATGGGAACTCAATTATGTTTTGTCATGATCAGGGCAAAAGCTTTTCAAACATGGAAAAGCTGGCTGGGTTACTGAGTTGCAATTTTAATGTTGATCATTAATAGTTGTGATTTTGAGCATGCTCCTTAATTTCTTTGTCTCAAAATTCTCATTTGTAAAATGGCAATATTAAGTAGTATATAGCTGATAGGATTGCAAGATATAAAAGATTTAGGTTTTGCACATAGTAAATGCTCATTAAGTCTCAAGTCTGCTCAAACCATTAGACTTCATAAAAATTGAAAGATGACTCAGGCATGGCTTTTCCATTCAAAAAGCTACCAAACTGCTTTAACTCTCAGATGTCTTCCTTTCCTCCTTCCTCTCCATAATTCCCTTCCTCCAAAATTCAAAAGTATCAAAAATTAACCCCACACTTGTCACTAATTATCCGAGAGATGCAAATCAAAATGACAATGTGGTACCATCTCACACCTGTCAGAATGGCTATCATCAACAAATCAACAAACGACAAGTGTTGGCAAGGATGAAGAGAAAAAGGAACTCTTTTTCACTGCTGGTGGGAATGCAGACTGGTGCAGCCACTGTGGAGAACAGTATGGAATTTCCTCAAAAAACTAAAAATGGAATTCCCATTTGACCCACTTCTAGGAATATATCCCAAGAAACTAGAAACACCAATCAGAAAGGATATATGCACCCCTATGTTCATAGCAGCACAATTTACTATAGCTAAGATTTGGAAACAGCTTAAGTGGCCATCAGCAGATGAGTGGATTAAAAAACTGTGGTACATCTACACAATGGAATACTATGCTGTGGTAAAAAAGGAGGAATTCTTACCATTTGCAACAGCATGGAAGGAACTGGAGAGCATTATGCTAAGTGAAATAGGCCAGTCAGAGAAAGATAAATATCACATGATCTCACTCATATAATGAACAACATAAACTGATGAACAAAAACAGATCCAGAGACAGAGAAGCATGGATCAGACTGTCAAACCTCAGAGGGAAGGTAGGGGAGGGTGGGGGTAAGGGGGAGAGATCAACCAAAGGACTTGTATGCATGCATATAAGCCTAACCAATGGACTCAGACAACAGGGGAGTGAGGGCATGAGTAGGGGGAGGTTGGGGGGGTAATGAGGGGATGAGGACACATATGTAATACCTTAATCAATAAAGACATTTAAAAAAATTAATCCCACACTTAAAAGTAGAGTGAGGTCTTTATCTTACCAGAGAAACTGGACATTTTCTAGTATCCATTTCTAGTACTCATTTCTAGTATTCTACTAGGGTAGCCATGTAGCCTTGGGCCAGTGACTTCACTTCTCCAAGCACCATTTTCCTTTACCTGTAAAATGGGGACACGTCCATGTAAGTTACAGGGTGTCTGAGCATTAACTATACTTCCATGTGCTTGATACTATGCTAGTATACACCTAGTATCTCTCTTAGCAAGTGGAATTTCAAACACCTGCACTCCATTACCATACAACAGTAGGAGAGAGAAGGGGAGAGCAAGGGTCCATGGAGCCCACGGTTTGTCTCTTACCTTCTCCACTCCTACAGTTGTGCCACTTATTTGCATTGTTTCAACTGCTCTGGTGGGTTCCCACTTACTCCACCTGGATGACAATGCCTGTGTAATCAACCACTGGGGGAAAAGTGTGAGACTAACTTAAGATAGAAATCAATGAAAACCATATGAAAGAATATAGCCTATTAATAGGAAAGGGAAAACTGTTCTTACTGAATGATTCACAGAAGAAAAAGGCATTGTCTTATAACAGCTGGCACGTTTTAGTAGAGATAAATCTAGATAAAAGCAACCTATTTTTTTTTCAATATCTTGAGAATGGTATCATGCTGAGCTAGATAAACCACTGAATAGACCAGTGAGCTTATATGACATTAAAAAATATATAACTTCAGCCGAAACCGGTTTGGCTCAGTGGATAGAGCGTCAGCCTGCGGACTGAAAGGTCCCAGGTTCGATTCCGGTCAAGGGCACGTACCTTGGTTGCGGGCACATCCCCAGTAGGGGGTGTGCAGGAGGCAGCTGATCGATGTTTCTCTCTCATCGATGTTTCTAACTCTCTATCCCTCTCCCTTCCTCTCTGTAAAAAATCAATAAAATATATTTAAAAAAATATATATATATATAACTTCAGTATTGAGTCTTTCCTCAGTTTCTCCAAAGCTCTCTCATCTTAGCAATGACCTTAGACTTTGAAATGAATTCTCAAATAATTTGATGAAGAGGAAGAAATTTTTCAGGGCTCAGACAAGTGGATCTGTTCCCTGGGGGCCATCACCTAATGTTAGCAATAAACACAGGAAACATCCCTGCATGGAACTCCCAGCTGCTGTCACTTGCAATTTCATCCATATTATGTTATCAGGATTAAAACAGTTGCTACAGACAGAAAGAGAAACCAAGATGGCGGCATAGGTAAGCACCTAAACTGCTGCCTCGCACAACAATTTCAAAATTACAACTAAAAGACAGAACGGACACCATCCAGAACCACAGGAAAGCTGGCTGAGTGGAAATTCTACAACTAGAAGGAAAGAGAAAAGCTCACAGAGAATTGGAGAGAGAAAGAGAGAGGGAGAGAAATAGAAACATCACTCATGAACACGGAGGATCCAAGATGGCAGCGTAGGTAAACACCTAAACTGCTGCCTCGCACAACAATTTCAAAACTACAACTAAAAGACAAAACGTCTATCACCCAGAACCACGGGAAAGCTGGCTGAGTGGGAGTTCTACAAATAGAAGGAAAGAGAAAAGAGCATTGAGATGTGCACAAGTGCTGAAAAGCTGAGGTACGGAGATGCCGATCCGGGCTGGCGGTGGGCGACTGGGAGCGCTGCTTTTTTCAACCCAAAGAGAAACAAGCTCCCAATTACTCCAAACTCCAGTTTCTGGGGAGACACGGAGGACCCAAACTCCTAAGGGGAGAAGCTGGACTGTCTGCCGTGGGGTCGGAAAGTGAGTGTGGCTTGCTTGCAGGGCTGCACGCAGGAATAATTGTTTACTGCACTGGGGCGTGAGACGTGGGGACGCGGTCTGAGACACAGAGCCGGATTACTGTCAGCCATCGCGGTTTGCCACGAATGAAAGAAATGGAGGAAAGCAAACTACTGGACGACATAGAGTTCAGAACCACATTTATAAGGTTACTCAAGAATCTTCTAAAAACCACCGAGAAACTTGATGAGACCTCTGAGGAGCTTAGTGAGACCTTCAAGGACCTTAATGAGAATGCCAAAAAAATGGAAAAGGACCAGTCAGAAATTAAGCATACACTGTCTGAAATAAAGAATATACAGAAATTCAACTGTAGATCAACGTACCCCAAGAATCAAACCAAAGATCTGAAATATGAGGAAACAAAAAACACCCAACCAGAAAAATAAAAAGAAAAAAGAATCCAAAAATATGAAGATAGTGTAAGGAATCTCTGGGACAACTTTAAGCATACCAACATCTGAATTTTGGGGGTGCCAGAAGAAGAGAGAGAGCAAAATATTGAAAACCTATTAGAAGAAATAATGACAGAAAACTTTCCCTACCTGGTGAAAGAAATAGACTTACAAGTCCAGGAAGCACACAGAACCCCATACAAGAGGAATCCAAAGAGGACCACACCAAGACACATCATAATTAAAATGCCAAGGGCAAAAGACAAAGAGAGAATCTTGAAAGCAGCAAGAGAAAAACGGTTAGTTACCTACAAGGGAGTACCCATATGACTGTCAGCTGATTTCTCAACAGAAACTATGCAGGCCAGAAGGGAGTGGCAAGAAATATTCAAAGTGATGAACAGCAAGAACCTACAACCAAGATTACTCTACCCAGCAAAGCTATCATTCAGAGTTGAAGGTCAGATAAAGAGCTTCACAGACAAGAAAAAGCTAAAGGAGTTCATCACCACCAAACCAGGATTACATGAAATGCTGAAGGGTGTTCTTTAAGAAGAGGAAGAAGAAGAAAAAGGTAAAGATAAAAATTATGAACAACAAAATGACATCAAATACATACCTACCAACAAGTGAATCTAAAAATCAAGTGAATAAAAAAATCTGAAGAACAGAATGGACTGGTGAATATAATAGAATCAGGGACATAGAAAAGGAGTGCACTGACAATTCTCAGGGGGAAGGGGGTGTGAGGGGTGCGGGAAGAGATTGGACAAAAATCTTACTCCTATGGATGAAGACAGTGGCGGGGGGTAAGGGCATGGGGTAGGGTGGGGTGGGGAATCAGGTGGAGGGGAGCTATGGGGGGAAAAAAGAGGAATACCTGTAATAATCTGAACAATAAAGATTTGTTAAAAATTAAAATAAATAAATAAAAATAAATAAAACAGTTGCTACAAAAGGAGGGATATCCAAGGAGTCATATTTGATAGGCACTTTTATACTATCAAATACATTGTTAATGATAGTCACTGGGATTCATTGCTCTGAAGGTTAAACATGTAGTTGACTGTGTGCATATAAGTGATGCTCCTCATTTGCAGTCCCCTGCGAGGCAGTCACATAAAGAAAACCCAGTAGTAGGATTCCAGAGGGCTGGATTTGAAACTTGCTCACTTGTTATTATGTGTCAATTTTTTTCACATGTAAAATAGCAATACATATACCTGCTTTGACCACCCTTCTGTGAAGTCAGCAGAACCACAACAAACAAACAAAATACTCTGTGTTCCAAAGGAGACACCATCTCTTATCCTTACCCCTAGCACTTGGCTTGATAAAGAGTCAGCACTTCATAAGTGTATGAGGACCATGCTTTTAACACTGCACTAGGATATACAAAGATGTAACTAAGTCACCTACATCTGATCCCTTAATTGCCTTTGCATCGCCTCCTTCTTTCCCTGTCTCTAGTCCCAATTATCCTATAAATGCCTCGCAACTGCTATTTCACGAAAATATGTCAGATTGGCTGCTTAGAAATCACCTGGGAACTTTCAGAAAACACAAGTCACAATAAAACATCCACCTGTAGGGAGATGAATAAACAAATCATTGCATCTCCAAATATGGGACAGTGGAGAATACATGTATAAACACAGTTTATAGTTGATCAATTGGAAGTTAATACAATAACTAATAAATAACAATACAAGAATAAACTCTGTTTCATGTACTCACAACTGTAAACCTACTTTTTCTCACCCCTGTATATAAGAGAGAGAGAGTGTGTGTGTGTGTGTGTGTGTGTGTGTGTGTGTGTGTTAGAATATCCTGGCCTACATTTTAACACAAGCAATAGCTATACCTTTGTATATACATGTATGTGTGTATACATTGCCTCTCAGTGTCCCTGCTATGCTTCATCCCTTTAACATCACAAACCCAAGAGATGGGCACAGTCCCCAGCCCTCTGTGCTGTGGATGTTGCCACATGACTAAGTCTGGGCTAATAGGCTGTGAAGAAAGTAAAGTAGGTGACTTCCAGGTCATCCTTAAAAGGAAGGCCGTTACAGTGACACTTCCTTTTCCCTTTCCCACTAGCTGAGTAGTCTTGACAACGTGAATAGCCACCCTACACCCAGAGGTAGAGACGGTATCGCAAGAACTTCAGAACCAGCCAGGCAGAGAGCATCCCAGAATGTCCTCCCTGTACTAAGCCCCCTGTCTTCCTGAAAGTACACATAGATCCTGTGTAAGCCACTGAATGTTTAGGTTTCTAATAGAACATGCTAGCCTATTCCCTAACAATACAACATTGGATCTATCATTTCTTACCAAATAAAACATAAAACCATGAAATTAGCGCCTGTAAGAAATAATAATAAAAATAAAAACAGCAAGCAACACAGGATGAGCTTGACCTATGCCTGGCCCCAGGCTAGACAGTAGAGCTGCTGGAGTTATACGGAAAGATAAGCATGATTCTTGTGCTCCTGGAGCTTCAACTCTGCACTAAAACAGACTTTTTGGTTCAAATAATTAAATAACTAACTCCCTTGTTTAAAATGGAAAGCACACATTATCGTGGGAGTCAACAATTAAGGAATAAATCTTAATTCCCTTTCACTTTCTTCAAGTTTCTGCAAAACTGTCACTTTATCTGAGGTTCGTCTATTATCAGTTCCCAGTTCCATTCACTCACTGGGCTTCATGCTGCTGCTTACTCATCACTTTTCTAAAACACCCCCTTTGTTTCCAATGAAATGATTTCTTTTATATATAGTCATTGGAGTAAATATTGTATTATGGGAACCAAGTGCTTGCTCCCTAAGTAAATGAGGAAAATAAGCTTTGCAAATGCATATAAATATTGTGTTTGGTTCCAATAATAACCTTCATTTTTAGATAGCATGTATTTCTTTATAACACATCAGAATTAGTTTTATTTTAAAATGAGATTCTGAAATGCCATTTCAAGCTTGAACAATTCCAATGGGGGAAAAAAAATCCAAAATGGCATTTCAGCACGTTTCTCCACAAAAATACAATTGTTCAGCACATTCTAGTTTCTGAAGCTCTTTCGTGTACTGGTGTGCAGAAGGAAAATTGCATCCTACTGTAGAATTTAAAACTACCTTTCCCGAGTATTTACCTTCAAGAATATAAACACAGTCACAACTCGGCACATCTGCCCATTCACTGCTCAGGTACTCACCTGGCCAATCACAGAAGTCCAAAACTTCCCAGCTCTGTAATGAAGCCTAAATTTTCAGTTGCTGCTCTGAAAGCCTTGAACCTCACAGGACCCCAAAGGTCTAACTGTGAATTCCGCAGCTCTGGCCTGATATGTTGCCCAGCCAGAGGGAAATGTCAGCTCCTTTATCAGCTGGATCAGCTGCACCCACTTGGTCCTCAACTTAATAGGTTTCACGTTCCTGCCAGCGGTAGCAATTATTCAAACAGGCCAATTGCATCCTCCTGGAGGTACCAAAAGGCATTTCATTCTGTTACTGTGAAACCTGCCTCTCAATGCTGCTGTTTGTTCACTCTGTTCTGAGTGCATTCCCCACGTGGTCCCTGTGTGGGGTGCAGTACCTTCCCCTCGGTGGGAGTATATGTGACGAATACATTGCTTTCTCTCTCATCTGTCGTAAGTCAGGTGTGTGTGTTCAGCCATATTGGCTGTGGGATCCCTCCCTCACCAACAGGGTGAACAGGTGTGTTCACTACACCCGCTGAGGCCTCCCCTTCAAAAATAACAGAAGCCTCAGGGACTGAGTCCCAGAGTGGATCAGGGAGAGCGCTCAGAGCTGATGGGTTCACTTCTTGCCCCTGCTTCTTCCTGCCATTTATTCACACCGCCATCCAGGGACACGTGCAGGACAGACTCTTAGTATCTTGAGTGATGCCCGCTCCTCCTCCCCCTGCTGATGCTGCAGTGGTCCTCACATTGGAGAGCGAACACACAGCTCTCTTTACTCTCAGTCTCGTTCTCATCCGGGGTCTCCCACAGCACACTGTATTTTGGACTCGCCCTGTTTTAAGCACTCAGTGGGCACATGAGATTATCATGTCACATTGCACAGTGCATTCATCTCTAGAGAGAAAATGCCAGAATTCTTATCTCAGCTCCATCACTAATTGGCAGTGCAACTGTGAGCAAGCTCCCCAAAACCTGTGATTCGTTTCCTGATATACAAAGTAGGGATAATGATAATAGTTCCTACCTCAACTAGTTGTTACTGGATTAAATGAGTTAGTATTTAAGAATACAGAGCAGTGCCAGGCGTACTCAAAGTTCATAAGAATTAGTGAATGCTTTTAGTAAGTGCAGAACTGCGGCCAGAACATCAGTATCCTTTTTATTTTCTTTCTGATTCAGATTTTTTTCCGTTTGTGTGTGCATGTCAACACCATTTGATTTGCAGTTCCCATTGGGAAAGTTGTAGACTCACCACTTTCTTTTTGATGGATTTAACTTTCCAAGAATCACGTTAAAAATCTGAATTGGTAACTGACATGTTTCCTTCTATTTTCCCATCACCTCTTGGACGTTCTTGAGACACCGCTCTTATCAATCATCTTTTGTTCCCTCCTCACTTGTTCTCTACCATTTAATCATGTGACCTTGGTCAAGTTATCTGATCTCTCTAAAACTCAGTTCCCTCATCTGTAAAATGGGGATCAGCAAAACGAGCTCTTGGGGTTTCTCTGATATTCAGCAACGTGTGACACAGTACAGTACCTACACAGTGCTGGCCCTCAGTGTAGAGAATTTAAGGTACATTTACCTCTGTCTCCAGAAGTATGGTCTTTCCCTTTCCTTCAAACCCCTTATGATAGGGTTTTAATAAATGCTCGCATAGAAACAAGGACAAAGGTAGCAATTTTGAATGGAGGTGCTTTGACAGTAATCTGTGATTTTATTGAATGCTTATGCAAATGTGTAACACAAACACACATACTGGTACCCAGGCAGGCACAGAGAGAGACACACATGCGCACTCAAAACCGAGTAGTTTATTGAGGCACCTTTTCTTTGAGAAGAGACTATAGGGATTATCAAATCAAGAGCTCTCCTTTCTTTAGCAGGTGAGGTTAAGAGAATTCTGCAGAGAGTGATGGTTTTCAAGGTCACACTGCTGTCACTGATATGGTTACAAGCATGAAACTGACCTTCTGATAGCCATTTTTTATTCCATTCACCACCTATTATATGGCTTCAAGGAAGAGAGCTGTAAAAATCTTCCTCTTGATTTTGTAGCAATTCTTTGATGTTAATTAAGGAATTAGCTGCTAATGAACATTTATTTGGGGATTTTAAAAATTTCAGATATTGTAGTAAGCTGAATAAAAGAGAAGTATATTAAGAATATGAAAAGGTGATTTTTTTTCAGCTTAAAGAAAAGGTTCATTTAGTATATATTAAGGCTTTGAAAAAACTTAATTGTAAACATTTATATTTTCAGTATATGAAATTGCCAGTAAAACCATTAATATATGATAGTTGTGATTTTTACAGTGTATTATAAATTATCCAATTAGCTATTAACATTACCCTATAATATTAGTTGAATACTTTATGTATTTCAGCAGAAATTATAAACAACTCAGAAGATAGTACCATTAGAAATTAGAGTACAAACTGCAACTTTAAAGGAATGTAATTTCTCAGTTTTTAATAAATACTTTCACCCACTAGATACCTAGTCTATACATAACAATGTCTTCTCTTAAGAATTCTGCACAGCAGATTTTGTAACCATAGGAAGCAATGGATCTTGAAATGTTGTTATAAAATTCCTGTATGTTGATATTAAGATTTATAAAGATAATATATGATTACATAGGAAGATTCTATTGTAGTAGATATGAGTTATATGTGCTTGTATATGGAATTTTATTTTTTTACCTGATCCTGATTCTATTTGTGGTGACATGAAGTTTTTCTTCAAAACTTTTGCTTCAGATTTTTAATTAAAATAGGAATATTTGCACTTAATAAAAACAAATTAATATTGCAGAAGACTTGCAATTTTACTGAATAATATTAACAAATTAGGAAGAAATATATATGCCATGAAGCATTTACAGTAATGGAAAACATCTTTAAAGTTTATTAAGGTTAAGTCATTCCTAATGACTATCAAATTTAGGAACTGCTATAGCCAACTAATGTTAAAACATCCAGATATTTGTTTTACACACACACACACATGCACACACACACACCCAAACATAAACATAACAACGGCAATTAATATAAATAAACTGTTTCATTATTCCAAATATTTTTGTTTAACTGAAAACATTTTCTCTATATATGATCATGTAAATTAAAATATCATTTCTCATCAAATGTAAATAATTTTCTGAATGGTAATAAATATATAATGTTAAGTTTTTAGTTAGGCAACATCCACTCATACAGAAGTTCTAAAGTGGAAAAGTATAACAAGCAAAATTAAAAAATTATTAGAGGAATTCAGTAGAAGATTTAAAGTGTCAAAAGAATCAGCAAACTTTCAGATAAATAGAAAGGATGCAATCTGAAGAACAGTGAGAAAAAATAGTAAATAAAATGAAGAGAGCCTCAGAAAAACGTAGTGCATAGTACATGCACCATCATAAATGTAACCAGAATTACTAGGAGAGGAGAAAGGGGAAGAAAATATACATATAAAGAAATAATGACCGAAAACTTCCTAAAACTGATTTTTAAAAAGCAACAACATTAAGCTACATATCCAAGAAACCTAATAATCAATAAGTAGGACAAACACAGAGAGACCCATACCCAGGCATAGCACGGACAAATCTTGAATGAGAAAAAAATGTATGCCAATAAATTAGATAACCTACATAAAGTAGAAAATTTCCATTTCCTGGAAACACACAAATTACCAAAACTGACCATGGAAGAATTGAAAAATATAAATAGACTACACTAAGTAAATATTGTTACTAATTTAAAACTTGGCACATATTGTTATGATGACAATACTCTGTAAATTAATTTACAAATTCAGCACAACCCCCTTCATATTAGCAACTGCCTTTTTTTTTTGCAGAAATTAACAAAGTGATACTAAAATTCACATGGAAGTGCAAAGTATCTAGAATACCAAACAAATAAATAGAAAACACCTTGAGAAAATGCATTTTAAGGACTCACACTTTATAATTTTAAAACTTGCTACACAACTATATTAATAAATACAGCATGGTACTTGTATAATAATAAAAGTATATATCCACACAATAAAATTGAGAGTCTAGAAATAAATGCATAAATTAATGGGCAATAGATTTTTCATACAGTGTCAAGACAATTTAATAGGGAATGAAATGTTTTGAACAAATGTTGCTGAGACAACTGAATATCCACATGCAACGAGGTTAAACTTCTATCTGACACCATAAAAAATACAAAAGTATTAAGTCAAAATGCATCATAAACCTAATTATAATAGCTGAAAACTATAAAACTCGTAAATAAAGACATATGAGTGAACGTTCATGGTGCTGAATTACACAATGGCATCTTAGATACCAAAGCATAAGAAACAAAAGAAAAAAATAAATTTGACTGCTTCAGAACTAAGAAAAATATTGTCCTGCAAGGGATATCATCAATAAAGTAAAAAGAAAATCCACAGAATGAGAGAAAATTTTAATAAGCCATGTATGTGATAAAGGACTTATATGGAGACTGTTACAAATCAGCACTAAAAAGACAAACATCCCAGAATCTGACTAGAATTTTCTCCAAAAAAGATACACAAATGGCCAATAAGGAAATACTAATCGAAACCACAATTATATACCACTTCACAACCACCAAAATGGCCATAATCAAGAAGACGCACAGTAACAAGTGTTGGTGAGGATGTGGGTAAATCCGAACCTTCATGCAGTTCATGGGAATGTAAAATTGTGCAATCACTTTGCAAAACAATTTGGCAGTTTCTACAAAGCTTAAACATAGCATTGTTATATGGTCTAACAATCCTACCTTTAGGTACACGTTCAAAAGAAATAAAGATATTTTCACACTAAAACTTGTACAAAAATATTTATAGCAGCCTTATTCATAAATGCCAAAAAGGAGAAACAATTCAATTGCCCATCAACTAAAGAATGGATAAACAAAATAGTATCTGCAATAAAAAGGAATGAAATACTGATACATGCTACAACATTAATGAAACATGGAAATACTATGCTAAATGCAAAAAGCCAGTCACATATTGTATGCTTGCATTTATACTAAATGTCCATAATAGGCAAATCTATAGTGACAGAGTGTAGGTTAGTGGTTGTTTATGGCTGGGGGATAGAGGGAGGGTCATGATGGGGAGTGACAGGTAAGGATTATAGGGTCTCATTTTTGGGTGATAAATGTCTTAAATTATGTTGATGATTGCTCAACTCTGAATATACTAAAATCCACTGAATTATTATACACTTTGGAAATATTATGGCATGTGAATTGTATTTTAATAAAGATGTTTTAAAAGTGGAATGAAATGTAATATCATCAGGAGAAATAAGACCTTAGGGTAAACAAGCTTTTATTTTCATAAGTACTTTTACACAAATGACAAATAATAATAATAATAATAACAAAGACAAACAATATGTATTTTTGGCAAAGGAAGTAATTTATTAGCCTAACACCTTAAAAGAAATGTAATTATGCTAGAAAAAGTGAAGTCAATTTTTACAAAATTACTATAGATTCTTTAAGACTAGCAGCAACTTTGAGAGGTCAATCTCATAAAATGGGACATATTCTAAAGAGATTGGATTTTGGAGCATAAAATTAAATCCAGAGAATCCCAAACCTTTTTGAAACATTTGAATCTATGGAGACTTACCCCAAAGCATAGCAATCTTCTCATTATATTATGTACTAGAGGCCTGGTCCATGAAAATTCATGCACTCAGGAGGTCCCTCAGCCTGGCCCACACCCTCTCACAGTCCAGGACCCTTCGGGGGATGTCCACCTGCCGGCTTAGGCCCACTCCCCAGGAAATTGGGCCTAAGCTTGCAGTCAGACATCCCTCTGGCAGCCCGGGAGCCTCGGGGAATGTTCAACTGCCAGCTTAGGCCCGCTCCCGCGGGAGGTGTCAGACAGCCTTAGTGCTGCCTGGGAGGCGGGAGAGGCTTCCACCACCACCAGTGTGCTCACAGCCATCAGCCGGGCTTGTGGCTGAGCGGAGCTCCCCCTCTGGGAGCGCACTGACCACTAGAGGGCAGCTCCTGTGTTGAGCATCTGCCACCTGGTGGTCAGTGTGTGTCATAGTGACCAGTCGTTCCTGGTCTTTCTGCCATTAGGATCAATTTGCATATTACCCTTTTATTAAATAGGACTAGAGGCCCGATACATTAAATTTGTGCAAGAGTAGGCCTTCCGTTCCCCAGCTGCCAGCACGGGCTTCCCTCTGACACCCAGACCCGGACTTCCCTCACAGCCCCGGCTTCATCCAAAAGGTTGCCCGGAAGGACATCCAGTCTAATTATCATATTACGCTTTTATTATTATAGATAGGTGTTGGAAAATATTGGCAGTTTCTACAAAGCTTAAACATAGCATTGTTATATGGTCTAACAATCCTACAATTTGGCAGTTTCTACAGTTTCTAATATATAAATATTATATATATTTTATAACCAAAATCTGCCTTGCAAAATTCACTGTGAGTAACCACCTTCGGTGTAGTTTATAATTATTTCTATGATGCTTCAATGCCAAATCATTTATGTGGCGTACTACTTAGTATATGTGGTCAGAAATAAGCCTTGTTAAAGCACCATATAATGGACATAAAATCAAAGCTGGAAATATGAAATAAGAGAGAAAAATATGTATGACAATCATTGACCTAGTAACTACAAAAAAAAAGAGAGACTGCTGGCTCCCAACTGCTCACCTGCCTGCCTTCCAGATTGCCCCAAACCACTCTGCCTGCCAGCCTGATCACCCCCTAACCTCTCCCCTGCCAGCCTGATTGATGCCTAACTGCTCCCCTGCCAGCCTGTTTGCCCCGAACTACCTGCCCCTGCAGACCTGGTCACCCCTAAGTGCCCTCCGCTGCAGGCCTGGTCCCCCCCAACTGCCCTCCCCTGCAGGCTTGATTGCCCCCAACTGCCCTCCCTTGCAGGCCTGGTCCCTCCCATCTGCCCTCCCCTGCTGGCCATCTTGTGGTGGCCATCTTGTGTCCACATCGGGGCAGCCATCTTGTGTATTGGAGTGATGGTCAATTAGCATATTACTCTTTTATTAGATAAGTTAGGATAGAGGCCTGGTACATGGATGGGGGCCAGCTGGTTTTCCCTGAATGGTGTCCCAGATCAGGGTGGGGGTTTTCTTGGGGCATGGGGCAGCCTGGATGAGGGGCCTGTGGTGGTTTGCAGGCCAGCCACGCCCCCCAGTGACCCAAATGGAGGCTCTGGTATCTGGGATTTATTTATCTTCTATAATTGAAACTTGGTAGCCTTGAACGGAGCCAAGCCTCCTGCTTGCTCTGTGGCACAGCCATTTTTGTTGGGATTTATTTATCTTCTATAATTGAAACTTTGTAGCCTTGAGTGGAGGCCTGGACCCACCAGGGTGTGTGGAAAGCTTGGCTTCCTCCATTTCCAGGGAAACCCAAGCCTCCTGCTTGCTCCGTGGCCGCAGCCATCTTGGTTGGGTTAATTTGCATACTCACTCCTGATTGGCTGGTAGGTGTGGCTTTTGGGTGTAGCAGAGTGGTGGTTAATTTGCATATTACTCTTTTATTAGATAGGATTAGAGGCTGATGCATGAATATTGTTCAAGGGGCTCAGCCCCCACCACTGCAGCAGCTGCCTCGGCCCTCACAGCCCCAGCTTCATCCGGAAGGTCATCCTGGAAGGACGTCCAGTCTAATTAGCATATTAAGCTTTTATTACTTTTATTATTATAGAGATTTCATATAGCCCTAAAGCTCATGTTTGCTTTCACTCCTTTCATTCATAACTCCTCAGACAGACCACTGACATCGTTTCCCAGCTGCTTACCCAAAGATTATACATGGCCTAAACAGATAATATTGCCTCACCTGCCACAAATATTTACCTTTGCTGCCTGAACCATCAGTTTAAAATATAATTTAAAATAATAATAAGCTCAGAAGTTGTTCCAACATTACATAGAATTGTTTACAATCCAAAAAACTGCAAATGAATTGGAGCTGCAATATATAAATAAACTTGGAAATATTTCTTGTTGACTCAATAGATGTTTTTAAAGTTTCTGCTTTGTGTTTCTAAAGATGTAGGCCCCATGTAGGAAATCATTTGATTTTAGTTATAACAGGTAAGGTGAGAATTCAGCTTGTGGAGAAGAGGATGATGCTTAAGCATAATTAAGAAAAATTATGCTTAGCGTGAAAGAATAAATGGAACTTTGGGGTTACCTCCAGCTGCCCCTAAATGAGAGGCAGGTGTCATGGACATTTTTTGAAATCTCTTGGGAAGAAAGCAAAGAACGTGGACAGCAAGGCAGGGGATCTGGTTTTAAGGACAGATCCACAGCCAGCAATAGCTTTCCTGTGGCGAAGACGGTCTGGCAGGCTTTTGAAACTGTAACACTTGACATTTGTAATACTTGAAAAATCATTTC
The DNA here is from genome assembly GCF_963455305.1 of Plecotus auritus. Classification (NCBI taxonomy): domain Eukaryota; kingdom Metazoa; phylum Chordata; class Mammalia; order Chiroptera; family Vespertilionidae; genus Plecotus; species Plecotus auritus. The sequence continues at coordinate 225,971,900 of NC_137770.1, read as the reverse complement.
CTTCTCAGTACTATAATTACCCTCCGTGAACTCACTATATTTAGTAAAGTCTGTTGTACATAACAGTCTTTGATGTGTGCTGCATTGGGGAATAAAGGTTTAAAGGGGTCCCTGCCTTAAGAGATGCAGGATGGAGAGAGAAAAGGCACCAAAGGAGCAGAAACCAAGAGTGAGGAATAAGAATAGAGTCAATACCAGCAATTTGGAGCTGGAAGTCACAGTAAAACCTTTCCTGCATAATAGAGAATCCTAGAAAATATTTGTATATATTTTCTCAACTTTCTTATGTGCATGAGACACGGAGCACCGGTTATTCTGTTTGGATATTTAGTGAATCACTCCAAGGTCTGAATGTGGAGACATTTTGGCAGATTTCACTTGAAATTATTAAGATTGTTATATCTCTCAAGTGAGAATTATAAGGTGGATTTGTGGTGGGGGAATGAAGGACAAGAGATAACAATTTTTCTAAATTAAGGTATTTCTGTATGTTTTAACTTTTTTCTTATTTTTCTTATTTATTGTCTAAAGTTTTACGTATGTCTCCGTTTTCCCTGATTGATCACTCCCCCACCGCCGCCCCCCCCCCCCCCCCCAGCCATTTGTATGTTTTAACTTTTACAACAGCCTTTCTTGGTTTCAAACTCTTCTCTTCTCTAAAGGGTTTCCAGATTCATCTACCACAGGCAGAATCAGTCACGTCTTTTCCTCCATGATTTTCTCAAAGGCAGGGAACATGACTAACACAGAAATAGATACATATAAGTCACTTCACACTATTATTTCACAGATAAAATAGTTGAGAAACAAAAAAAATGCAATGGTTCATGCAAGACAAGCTGCTCAAACTTGTCCCTGGACAAGCAGCGTCAGCAGCTCCTGCGAACGTGTTAGAAATGTGAAATCTTGGGCCCTAGACCAGACCCAGAGGCCCTGACACTCAGGCGGTGGGGGGGGGGCGGAGGGGGGGACGCTGCCTGGTGATTCCCATGGACATTCAAGTTTGCGAGCTACTGCTCAAAGGTAGCATGCTAGTATGAAATAGGCAAAATTAGATCTTTGAAATGATCTAAGAAATTCATATTGAATTATAACATGCTATATGTAAAAAAGGGATCCAATGGTAGAATAAATCTTTCTAACTTGATTGTTCATGTGGAACAAATCCATTTTTATACTGTCCTATTTAATGTTACCTCTCCGGATACATAAACTGTGTCTTTATCAGATACTTAAATATAAAGTGAAATGATCAACTCAAATACTGAGTTTATTCCTTGACAAATGAGGCATCTCATTTCCATAAGCAAATCACTTTACACTATGCATCTGTAATCTTACTGAATCCAGTTATATTTTATTTATTTTTATTTTGTTAAGTCAGCATTTTTTAAAATATGCTTTTATTGATTTCAGAGAGAGGTAGGGAGAGTGTGAGAGAAACATCGATGAGATGTTTCCTACTGTGGATCGAGCCACAACCCAGGCATGTGCTCTGACCGGGAACTGAACCTCGACTTCCTGGTGCATGGAACAACGCTCAACCAACTGAGCCACACAGGCTGGTGATAAATCCAGTTATATTTTAATTTTATTAGCATGAAATGTTCTAATAACTCTGTAGGAACCATCATCTCCTTTTCCATGCTTTAAGTATTCTTGGAGGCAATTGGACATTTTTAATATTGGGGAGAAAGACTTTTTCTATAATGATGTTGCCCACTGCAGGGAGAATAATAAACTATAGTTTTTGTGGGGTCCTATCCAACATAGTTAATTCAGTATTTACACACTGAATGCTTGTTTTTATGGTTTCAAATACTTTTTTTATACTCAAGGAAGAAGTCGCTCTATTAAGAAAAACTAACTACAACAGCATCAGTAGGAAAGAAGGCATGGGTGACTGTGATTTATGAGGGAAGAGAAGGAAAAATATCACAGTGGTTGCCATGACCATAAACAGTTCCAAGAAAAGCATCTGGGTCCCTACCAGCTACCTCCTGAAACAAAAGAAAACTCATGCCCATAAGTTCAGCTTTAGAGCATAAATAGTAGGGACTAGGTCTCAGCCATGGTACCTCCCACTTTAGTCCTTAATTCACATTGTTTAAGCACATATGTACTTCTTTACATTAAATTTAATTATTTCATATTAAATAAGTACATATGGAATGCCAGGAGAAAGGAAGTAACAGATTGGCATTAAAATAGTCCTCACTCTAAGGCTCTGCACTTCTAAAACAAAATTGAAATTTGATTTAGAATTCACTTGCAGTAGACACTCCAAACTTCTTCCCCAAACAAAGAAGCAAATCTCACCATTTCCAAAATGAGAACTCTGACTTGCACCAGTGGGGACCACAGACTTCTGATGCAATACATTCCTTTGCATCTCTGTCATTGTCATTCTAATGGAGTCACACTCTGCCTTATCAAGGCAAATTTCACATTACTTCACACTTTGCCTTTAGCAGTACTAAGAGATTATGAAGAATTGGATGATCCTTATCTCAAAAATGAGGAAACCAAGCTATAAAAATGTAATCATACATCTAGCATCACAACACTAATTTCAGACCCAAAACAAAAGCTATAGGGTTTTATTTTTCCTATGTTGTTCGGTTAGATTTCATTTTTGTTTGTTTGTTCTTTAAATATGTTTTTTTGTTGACTTTTAGAGAAAGAGGAAGGGAGAGGGATAAAGAGATAGAAACATCAATGAGAGAAAAACATCACTGATTGGCTGCCTCCTGCAAACCAAACCCCCTACTGAGGATTATGCATGTGCTCTGACCAGGATTCGAACCAGTGACCTCTTGGTTCATGGGTTCACACTCAACCACTGAGCAACACTGGCCAGGCTTGTTTGGCCTAAGCTTTTCCCATCAATCCAATTCTATTTCCAGTAAACAAGTTTACCTTATTATCTCCTGATAGAAAACCAATATGTCCTATCTAGTTAAACTCTAATAATATTTTATTCAATATTGTCCCATCACCTCAATTTTTAACTTTAGGAAGTATGTACATTAGTATGCATTTTAATTCATATCAGTAATTTTAAAAATTTTACTACTTTTACATTCAGTGTCATGAGGGCATACAGAAAAAGTATATGTTTATTGTACCTTAATTTTAAGAAAGAGTGAGTGATATGGTGGAAACTGCCTTAACATTGAAATCAGAAGATATACATTTGATTTTCTTGGACCAAGATTTTATTTATTTGTAAAATGAGGATATTAACTAATGTGCACAACTAAAATGTGTAAACTTCCATAGACCAATAGCTGCCATGTAGGAGAAACTCAAAAAAAAAAGAGTATCAGAATCTGAAATATATAGGACATACTAAATGTACTCCAAGTTTTAATCAGGAGACAACAAAAGTGTGATTCTATTCCACTACCACTTATAGTGTCCATACAATGTAAGTCCAGCAATATACAGAGACTTGAATGCATTTTTATACTCAGTAACTGATAAATTTCAGTAATTTCATCCATTAACTACGTTTATTAAAAATAGACAGTGAGGTTGGCATGCAAACCTTGAAATATCAGGATGCTCTCTCTCTCTCTGATAATTTGGGGATTGTATTTATTTATTAAACAGATACTTAGTAAGCAGAAACAATATGCTGGGCAACAAATAATACCGATAATGACTTTGCTATTAGAAGGCATCTATAATAATAAAAGGGTAATATGCTAACTAGACCAGCATCATTCCTGACGTCCTTCCAGATGAAGCTGGCGCAAGAGGGAAGCCCGGGTCCCAGTGCCAGAGGGAAGCTGGTGCCGGCAGCCGGGGGAAGGAAGGCCTACTCTTGCATGAATTTCGTGCATCGGGCCTCTAGTCCTATATAATAAAAGCCTAATATGCTAAGTATCCAGTCGTCCAGTCAGCCATTCAACCAATCAAAGCACAATATGCTAATGATATGCTAAGGTTGCTCAACCGCTCGCTATGACGTGCACTGACCACCAGGGGGCAGACACTCCAACCAGTAGTTTAGTTTGCTGCTGGGATCCGGCCGATTGGGACTGAGCGAGATGGGCTAGACATGCCCTGGAGCCTCCTGCGGTCCCTTCCCAGCTGGCCAACCTCCCGTGTTTCTCCCTGGCCCCGATCATGCACTGGTGGGGTCCCTCAGCCTGGCTTGTGCCCTCTCACAATCTGGGACCCCTCAGATGTCAGAGAGCTGGTTTTGGCCTGATCCCGCAGGCCAGGCCGAGGGACCCCACTGGTGCACGAATTTGTGCACGGGGCCTCTAGTATGTTATAATAGGAGATGAGCAATAAGTATGAACAGTCATCCATTGCTTATCAATAGGAATATATTCTGAGAAATGCATCACTGGGTAACTTCATCATTGTGGGCACATCACAGAGTGCACTTACACAAACCTAGATGGGGATAGCCCACTACACACCTAAGTTATACAGTACTGGAGGCCTGGTGCACGAATTCATGCCAGGGTGGGGCACCCAGGGAGGGAGGGCTGGGATGCAATCAGTCCTTTCCTTGCTGGCCTGGGATCTGGATCCATCCACTGACATTTGTGTCGGTTGTTGAGAGCCACCTGGCAGCCACTGTTATATTATTTCTTCCTTGTGGAGCATCTAGGGAGGGGAAGCAGCCGCAGTGCCCGAGCCCAACTTCCAGGAGGCCAGCAATGCTGGTCCATCGGTGCCTGGCCTGTTCTCCAGAGATTGGACCACTGAGGGAGGGAGTGGCTGCCACCGGGTTGGTGGGCCACCAGGACAGGTCAGTCAGCTGAGCAGTGCTCCCACTGTGGGAACACACTGACCACCAGGGGGCAGCTCCTGCGTTGAGTGCCTGCACCCTGGTGGTCAGTGTGCATCATAGTGACCAGTCGACTGGTCGTTCAGTTGTTGGGTCATTCAGCCGTTCGGTCTTTCAGTCGCTTAGGCTTTTATATATATAGGTAGCATGTTACTGTACTGAATACCATAGGCAATTGTGTACCTAACATATCTAAACACAGGAAAGGTACACTAAAAATAAAGTGTAAAAGATAAGAAACGGTACACCTATATAGGACACTTACTATGAGTGAAGCAGGACTGGAAGCTGTTGCAGGTGAGTGTATGAGTACACGTGAATGTGAAGGCCTAGGATATTAATGTGTACTACTGTAGCCCTTTTTTCCATTATGCATTTAGGCTACACTTTTTTTTAATTAGCATAGTGTTGCACTATGATGTTTGGATAACTACCAGGTTAGGACCGCTACGATGTTAGGATGGCTGTAACCTTTCCCTAACTGTGATGTTCTGAGGGCTATGATGCTCTAAGGGCTAGGATGTCAGCTCCTTTATAACCTATGGTATCGCCGTGGTATATGCAGTCCATTTTTTTGTTTGTTTGTTTTTTAATCCTCACCTGAGGATATGTGGTTTTCTTTTAATTGATTTTTTAGGGAGAGAGGAAGGGGGAGAGAGAGAGAGACAAAGAGAAACATAAATGTGAGAGACAAACATCTATTGGTTGCCTCCCATACATGCCCCAACCTGGGATCAAACCTGCAACATAGGTAAGTGCCCTGACTGGGAATCCAACCTGAAACCTTTTGGTGTACAGGACGCTCCAACCAACTGAGCCAGCTGGCAGGGCTGTACAGTCCATTTTTGACAGAAACATGGTTATGGAGCCCTCAACTGAATGAAGATATCAGGTAGTCCATACATGCATTAAAAAACAAAAACAGAGTAATGTGTTGGAAAGGACTTGAAGGTCAGCTTTAGTCTCGATAATCAAGGAAGGTTCGCTAAAATTTAAGAGGTAAAACTTAAACTGAGAATTCAATATTGAAAGGAGCATCAGATCAGGAATCTCAAGGCAGAACATTCCAGGCAGGGAGAACAGCCAGTGCCATGCCTACAGGCAGGGATTGGGCATATCAGAGAGATAGAGAGCCCTGGTGAGGCCTGACAGGGTAAGGGAGAGGAATGAGTGGCAGCCTCATGCAGGGCGGTGGCAGGATGGAAAGCCTTGTAAAGAACAGGGATTCAATTTGCAGAGCAGTAGAATGCCATTCCAGGGTTTTAAGCAAGGAATGACATGACCTAAATTGTAAGCCATTGTATCAGTTTTAACTGTAAAAGGTGCTTGAATCATGCATCTCCTCTTTTTCTCCCCCTGAGGCACCTCTATTGGATCAGCTATTATTACCAGGAGCCAAAGGTCTTCCCAGTTTTCTCCGTGTTATTTCAGAACCCCGCAGTACTGGATTAAACAGCTCTTAGAAGGGTTGAAAAATAGCCTAGCTGATTGAAATGGGCACTTGCTTTCTTATGCTTCTTCATCCTAAAATACTAGGCTACTTGTTTTTTTCTTGGAATGAGTTTTCACACTAAGTTAGTTTTTATTGCAAATGTTGTGCTTGGCAAAACACTAGTGTAATCCCAATATAGCATTAGAACTATACACAACAACAGCTTTGTAACTTTGTGCTATTATGTATACTGAGTTGAAGAAAAAGAAATTAGGATTCTGGTTAACAGGGGAGCATGTACTTAAAAGATTGTAAGCAGGAAAAATAACATAATATATATTCCTTGAATTTAGTTTATATTTTGTTCACCAGTATAAAATTTTTAGAAAAATAGAGCAAAACAAATAACTTCAGTAAATTGAATTTTATAGTTATCATAAAAGATTTAATAACTTATGTTAAATAGTGAAGACTAGATGAGGCTTAGTGGATATACAAGATCAGATAATATTTGTCTTATTTTTTAAATACATTTTTATTGATTTCAAGAGAGGGAGGGAGAGGGAGAGATAGAAACATCCATGATGAGAGAGAATCATTGATGGGCTGCCCCTTGCACGCCCCCTACTGGGGATGGAGCCTGCCACCCAGGTATGCATCCTGACGGGAATCGAACCATGACCTTCTGGTTCTTAGGTAGATGCTCAACCCCTGGGCCACAGCAGCCGGGCTGACAATATTTTAGAAACATGACTAAGCTGGTAAATAAATTAAGTGAAGGTAAAGAAACTTGTTAAAATTGGCACAGTGCACATACACCTGGCTTCTGGGAGAGGGGGAAAGCAATGTCATACATCTTGCATAATAGTCCCTCTCTGGTAAGATTAGTTGATAACACAAGAGAATTTTCCTTGGCTTTACCTGACAGAAACTTGATTCATCTTCCAGCAAGAGCAATTTTTCTACCATATTCAGCAATAGTAGCTTCTGAAGGGCTTTCTTATCTCATTTCTTATTCATCAATCTCCAAAAGACATGCTAAAAAGAGCAAAATGTAAATCTCTTTATCACTAAATTAATCCAATTCTTTTCATTTGTCTTTCATGAGAGACAGCCTCATTGTCAGCTGAGCATAAGTAACAAATGCTTGTCACTTCCCAGTGCTCAAAGAGCAAGATCTAAGAGAGATCATTTCTCTTGACAAATGTATGTTCACACAAGAAACTACCTTATTCTCTAATGATTTTCTTGTCATGTCTTTTTAAATTAAAATATACCCATAATATATGGAGAAAAAATATGATGGCTACTTTATATAATTATATTTCTGATGAGGCATATCTCCTTGTTTCTTAATTTAGCATTTTTGCCAAAATGGATATGAAAAAAAACATAACATTATGTTCTCATATTTTTCATAAAATATTCTTATAAACATGGAATTTTAATCTTTCACCTGGTATAAATCTAAATTCTACACTACAACATTTAATTGAAGAGATGTACCTTATTAAGCAAAATCAATTTTCCTAATAGACTGTTTGTCTTACCCCATATATTATAACAATTTGTCATGTAAAATTTTTTCTTAAGTGAACTTCTATAGAAAAAGTTTTAGATGTGTGGCAAAAATATATGTGTTCCGAATATATAAAATTTTATTTCAAAGCAGTTTAAAATGTTTTGTGTAAAGAATTTTTAACATCTAATAGGTGTTAAAACTAACATTTGAGCCGAAACCGGTTTGGCTCAGTGGATAGAGCGTCGGCCTGCGGACTGAGGGGTCCCGGGTTCGATTCCGGTCAGGGGCATGTACCTTGGTTGCAGGCACATCCCCAGTGGGAGGTGTGCAGGAGGCAGCTGATCGATGTTTCTCTCTCATCGATGTTTCTAACTCTCTATCCCTCTCCCTTCCTCTCTGTAAAATATCAATAAAATATATTTTTTAAAAAAAACTAACATTTGATAAACAGAAAAGTTGCATTTTTCACTGTTTTTATAATAAAGCTATACTAGTACATTAGAGTTGCATCAGTCCCCAACATACTTTAAACTTTCTCTGCTTGTTATTTAAATATTTCTGTTTTAAATATCAGTCACATATAATGGTTCTTAAAGGATCTATAAAGTTATGAAGAGGGCTTAAGAATTTCAGGTGGCTTTAAAACAATTACCCAATGCAGTGAAAAAGAATAAATTTAGTAGAGTGAGAATATAGGTAAATACAAGACAAAGCAAAACATAAAAATCAACCCATCAATGAGGCTAATCAGATTTTTATACCATCAAGTTCCATACATTTGCCATAAGCTGACCACAAATATTCCACTATTTAAGAGACAAGGAGGAAGATCTAATATGTTACATTTTTCAAGCTTTCCTTAAGATAAACACCAATTATTCCTGATATTAATACCAGAAAAAAATGTCTCCTAAGATTCTAAAAATGAAGACCTGTGTAATGGCGTGAACAGCTTAGGGCTCCATTTTACCTCGGAGAGTCTCCCTAGGTAAACTGGTGGCATGAAACGTAAGTGCAATTCCTACAAAAATTCCTTAAAAAGTAACCATTTGATGCAACAGCATCCAGGCAATCCTTTCAGCTGTTATTTCTCTTCCATACCTTTTGAGAAATAGAATATAGCAGGGAGTTTGATTCTGTATCACTTGTGGGCTCTTACTGGCGTAGCTCTTCTCCTGTTAGTAGTTAAATGCAAATGAGAAAAAAAAAAGTAAACTAAGGCCAAAACCGGTTTGGCTCAGTGGATGGAGCGTCGGCCTGCGGACTGAAGGGTCCCGGGTTCGATTCCGGTCAAGGGCATGTGCCGTGGTTGCGGGCACATCCTCAGTGGGAGGTGTGCAGGAGGCGGCTGATCGATGTTTCTCTCTCATCGATGTTTCTAGCTCTCTGTCCCTCTCCCTTCCTCTCTGTAAAATATCAATAAAATATATAAAAAAAAAAAAAAAAAAGTAAACTAAGAATGAAGAATGGTTAGGGCACTGAGGAGCCCAACAAGGATGGTATTCTGAATAAGACTATCCCAGCTCCTCTGAGAGGGAAGTCAGGTGAATGAATACTTTGCAGGGTTAGGGGTCCCTTACAAAATGATTCGGAATGCACTCTTACAGAAAACTGGAGTATTAAGAAGTTTGGACTCTGTTGATTTTAGGAAACAGCATCTTTAATAATAATATTATTAAAATACAATCATCTTACCTAATAATGGAGAAACATGTAAATTGACCGTACCTCTGCTATACCCACAGCCAATCAGAGTGAGTATGCAAATTAACCCAACAAAGATGGCGGTTAATTTGCATACATACCTGGGTCCTGGGAACCTCCTTGGCACCCAGGTCACTCCCAGCCGGAGAGGGGGGGGGGGGGAACCTTCCCAAGCCTAAAGCCTGGGGCAGAGGCTTTAGGCTTGGGAAGGGGCCGAGCCTGCAACCAAACGCAGACCATCAGGAAGTCAGCGCTGGGTTGCCCAGCTGCAGCCTGGCGACCCAGCACTGACTGCCCAGGTGGCTGAGACCCAGAAAGTGAGTCAGGGTCTGATCTGCAGCCTCAGTGGAAGCTGTTGATCAGTGTACTTACCTCTCTCTTTCTCTCCCTCTTTCTTTCTGATCGCTAGCAACCAGGCTTTTCTTTCTCTCCCAGCCTCCCCGGGGGCTGCTGTTAAGCCCCGCCTCTTTGATCAGGCCCAGAGATAGGCCTGGAGATGCTGACTGGCATAGGAACTGACCAATCAGAACCAAAGGTGGGTGCTATGGGGAACCAATGGCTGTCTAGGAGGCAGAGCTTTTGATGCTGACTGGCATAGGAACTGACCAATGAGAAACAAATCTGGGTGCTGAAGAGAGCCAATGGCTGCCTAGAAGGTGGAGCTTTTGACGCTGACTGGCATTGAAACCAACCAATCAGAACCAAATTGGCCAGCAGAGGAGGGCAGTTGGGGGCAACATCAGGCCTGCAGGAGAGGGCAGTTAGGGGTGATCATGCTGGCAGGCAGAGGCAGTTAGGGGCAAGCAGGCTGGTGAGTAGTTAGGAACCAGTGGTCCCAGATTGTGAGAGGGATGTCTGACTGCCGGTTTAGGCCTGATCCCTAGGGTCGGGCCTAAAATGGCAGTTGGACATCCTCCAAGGGGTCCCCAATTAGAGAGGGTCCAGGCTGAGTTGAGGGAACCCCCCTCCATGCACGAATTTTGTGCACCGGGCCTCTAGTCTATATATATAAAAGCCTAAGCAACCATTACAGAGAAGGACCAGAATGACTGGAATGACCAGTCACTATAACATGCCCTGAGCAGGCAGGAAGGCAAGCAGTTAGGGGTGAGCAGGCAGGCAGGCGAGTGGTTAGGGGCGAGCAGTCCCCGATTACGAGAGGGATGTCCAACTGCCGGATGTCTGACTGCAGGTATTGGACATAATCTGGCAGTCGGACATCCACCGAGGGGTTCCAGATTGCAAGAGGGTGCAGGATGGACTGAGGCCCCGCCCCCCCATCCCCTGCATGAATTTTGTGCACCAGGCCTCTAATTATCATTGTAATGAGCATTTAGTAAATACCTACTGAATGTTAACCAGGCTTCTAAACACTTGAAGGGTATTGATTCATGGGTTGAAGAATTATTATTCGATTTTATAGGTAAGAAATTAGCCTCAGATCACGTGGTTAGTGGAACCAGCAATTGAAGTCAGGATTTTTTGCTCCAATGTCTAGAATTTTCATTGCTAGCATGAATCACAGGGGGTTAGAATGAAGTGTTCTTTGTAAAAATTTGAATATTTTATAGCATTTGTTTTACTTTTTTTAAAAAAGACATCAAACGTTTCCTTTTGGAAAAGAAAAAAAGTGTAACTTGGAATTATTTGTATGTGTCTGAGCAAAACTGCTACATACTGGAATGTAGATAGACAAGTGACTTTGTCTATCTACTTATGAAATTATACAAGAAAATATATTAATTGTTTATATATGCATGTATAGAATTAAAATTCAAAGAAAAGACTAGCAGATGGAATTTTTCAGAGGAAGGATGATATAAATGAAAGTTGGCAATATACCCATACAAATCTGAATGGAATATCTAAACATGCTAGGCCAATGCCAAAGTACAATGCACTTAGCTTGGTACCTGCAATGGGTTGGCTAGTGGCCCCCCAAAAGATATATCCACCTGGAACCCGTGAATGTGACCTTATTTGAAAAGAGTCTTTGCAGATGCAATCAAGTTAAGTACCTTGGGTTATCCCTGTAGAACTTCAATCCAATAACAAGTGTCCACACAAGATGAGAAGACACAGCCAGGAAGAACAGAAGTCCACGTTAGATAATATCAGAGATTTGGATTCTGTGGCACCAGGACAAGAAATGTCTGGAACCACCAGGAACTAGAAGAGGCAAGATAGAAGGGTCTCCTAGATTCCACAGAGGGAGTAGAAGGCTTGCTAGACTTTGATTTAGAATTTATGCTTTCTAGAACTGTGAGAGAATAAATTTCTGCTGTTTTAAGCAACCAAGTTTATGGTAATTTGTTATAGAAATCCTAGGAAACTAATTGATTATCTATAACAATTCTTAATTCTGTTCCCCAAATATTAGAGCCATTTGGCAAGTTCTGCCAGGCGAATTGTGAGCAAAAGTCTTGATCAGCAATGTCCAAGAGGGAATGGCTCCAAGGGAAGATTGCTCAGGGCAGAGCCCCAGCAAACCAATGGTAGACATCTAGTGTGCATGAGAAATAAATATTCGCTCTTTTGTGCCACCGAGATCTTGAGCTGAGGTTCTGCATTGCTCATCTGCCTTACAGATTCAGTTTCCATTATACGTACATTGAAATCTTATTAAAAAACTAGAGGCCCAGTGCATGAAATTCGTGCACTCTGGGGGTCACTCAGCCCAGCCTGCACGCTCTTGCAATCTGGGAGCCCTCAGGGGATGTCCGACTGATGGCTTAGCCAGCAGTCAGACATCCTTAGCGCTGCTGCGGAGGCGGGAGAGGCTCCCGCCACCACACTCGCCAGCCGTGAGCCAGCCCAGGGCTTCTGGCTGAGTGGCGCTCCACCTGTGGGAGTGCGCTGACCACCAGGGGGCAGCTCCTGCATTGAACAGTCTGCCCCCTGGTGGGCAGTGCACATGATAGCAACCAGTTGTTCCGCTGATCGGTCGATTTGCATATTAGCCTTTTATTATATAGCATGTCTGTATTTGTCTGATCTTTAGTTCATTATAAACCACATAAAAGTTTAGAAGAATTCCTAGACGTATAATTTTTAAAATATGATCCATGGCAAGTTCACAGAAAATAAAATTGCATATAGATTTCAAAGTTCATTAGCACAATAGGGTTCTGTGAATTCCCACAGGAAACAAACTCTGCTTTAACATCTGGCTTTCACATTAATTTTTCCAAGCCTATTTTACCACAGAACCTTTTTGCCAAAGCCACTCAGAAACACCCACAGAGCACACTGATTGGCAGAATATCAATGTCTGTTATCAACAGTCACCTCTGGCAGGGAGATAAGGAATACAATTGGGGGAACACACAGAGAGTCTTTAAATGCACCAGCTTCCCAGAATATTAGTCACAGAAAAGAATGAGCTCTTACCATTTGTGACAACAGGGATGGACTTAGAGTGTATTATGCTAAGTGAAGTAAGTCAGACATAGAAAGACAAATACCATATGATTTCACTTATATGTGGAATCCAAATAAATAAATAAATGAGCAAACAAAACAAACAGACTCATAGATACAGAGAACAAATTGATGGCTGCCAGAGGGGAGAGGGGTTGGGGAGCTGGGTGAAAAAGGTGAAGGGATTAATAAGTGCAAATGGGCAGTTACAAAATAGTCATAGGGATGTAAAGTACAACATAGGGAATATAATCAATAATATTATAATAACTATGTATGGCATCACAGGGGGTAATGGACTTATTGGGGGGTCACTTTGCAAGTGATATAAAAGTGTACCCACTATGCTGTACACCCGAAATTAATATAATATTGAATGTCAACTGTAATTGAAAAGTTTATTTAAATGTACCACCATTTCTTATGTTGGAAGTTGTACATACATATGTTCCCATTACTATTACTTAAACTGAATATATCAACTACATATACCCTTTGAATACATGGCATATGTTACAATTTTAAAGTTTTAAGTAAATACATTAGCAGAATTAGGGAAATCTCAAACACAAAACAGACATTCACAGGGAAGAAGACATGATGGCATGTTGAGAATATTTCCTAAATAAACTAATGAGAGTGAAAATACTTTTTAACTTACAAGTGATACTAATCAGCAGTATTTCATAATTTAAATCAATAATGTGTTAGATGTGTCAATAATTCCAAAATATCCAAAGCGTGGTGGAATGATTATAAGTGAAGTGGTCTCTGAGTACATTTTTAATTTTTAAATAACTTACAGAGGATGCTTAATTTGTAACTTTTAGAGTGTGTGAACGATCTTCTATGATTATTCAGAAAATGTGGTAAGCAGTCTTTTTAGAAAAGGCTGTGGTTTTCACTTGAAGCTACTACGTCTGTGGATATAAAATTTTGCTGAGCCAAGAAGTGTTAGCTCCATGACCTCAGGACATATCATTTTTGTCAGGAACAACTTGAGCTGAGGTCACTAAGGTATACATAATTTAATAAAATATGCCATTTCTTCATTGTTAAACCTATTATTTTAAATACTCCATCCAGGCAGCTATTTCACTGGTGTCTTTATAATATTGACTGTTTCATCTTATTTGGTTTTGAATATGCCCTTGCTTTATCAATATGCATGTAAGTGGGTCTGTTTGTCCTATATAATAAAAGCCTAATATGCAAATTGTCCCTTCGACCTAGAGTTTTACTGGGAATTCTACAGCTCGCTATGACGTGCACTGACCACCAGAGGGCAGCACGGAACATGGCAGGCATCGGCAATGTGGCTCTGGCAGCAGGTGGAAGTGGAGGCGCTGGCAGCTGGACCCAAGTGGGATGGTGGAGCAGGTGAATGGACGGCGCCAGGCCAAGGCGGGTGCGAGTGGGGCCTGATTTGATTGCCCTGTAGATGGCAGCTAGCGGCAGGGCTGCTGCTCGGTTCCCAGGAGCTGAAGAAGCCGGGCAGGGGCCCGATGACTCAGGCAGAGGGGGACGCACAGGGTCCTGGGGGTCCAGATGCTTCCCAGGGCCCAGAGGTCAGCTGGGACCTGCCTTTCCATGCCAGACACTCGCGCTTCCATAGCTGGCCAGGCCCAGCCCTGCACCTGTGCATGAATTTCTACACCAGGCCTCTAGTCCTATATAATAAGAGGTAATATGCAAATTGACCCTCACACCCTCACACAAGATGGCTTCCCCCCATGTGGTCAAAGATGGCCACCACAAGATGGCCAGCAGGGCAGGGTAGTTGTGGATGATCAGGCCAGCAGGGTAGGGCAGTTAGGGGTGACCAGGCGGGGAGGGAAGGGCAGTTGGGGTGACTGGGCCGGCAGGGGAGGGCAGTTAGGGGCAACCAGGCTGGCAGGGGAAAGCAGTTGGGGTTTACAGGGCCAGCAGGGGAGGGCAGTTGGGGGCAACTAGGCCTGCAGGGGAGGGCAGTTGGGGGCAAATGGGTCAGTTGGGGGTTACCAGGCCAGCAGGGGAGGGCAATTAGGGGTAATCAGGCCAGCAGGGGAGCAGTTATGCATCGATCAGGCTGGCAGGGGAGTGGTTAGGCAGTGATCAGGCGGGCATGCAGGCAAGCGGTTGGGAGCCATCAGTCCTAGATTGTGAGAGGGATGTCCGATTGCCGGCAGTCGGACATCCCCCAAGGAGTCCTGGATTGGAAAGGGTGCATGCTGGGCTGAGGGACAACCCATGCCACCAGTGCACAAATTTCGTGCACCAGGCCTCTAGTTTGAATATAAAAATGACATACATTTTCTGATTTAGCCTGCCTGTATAATTTCATAAACTCTTTAGCAGCAGCCCATGTAATCAACTTTGAATTTCTCACCCACCCAATTTTTTCAAAATGCTCAGCTCCAAAAAATCAGAAAAAATATCTCAAAGGACTGTGTAGTCCTTAACTGTATGTACGCCTCTTCATGTTGTACATCTGGTTCCTCTCCAAGGAGAAAAGAGATTCTAGGGTTGTGAAGCTGTGCATGCTCATGTGACTGATAGTCAGAACTCGCTTGGGTGGGGGGTGGTGTCTCATTTCAACCTCAGCTTTCCCTGTGGAGGACATGGAGTATTCTCTCAAAAACTCATGACTGTATAGCTTAGTAAAATCATTATGAAACTTTGGCATTGTCTTGCTTGCATTACCAAACTTCATGCAAGAAATATGCATCAAAATAAATAAACAAAATTACAGTCTAAAGTTCTATGAATGCAATAACTTTCAAAACAAGAAAATGTAGGTTGCACTTGCAAAGATTTTGGAAGAGTTAACACATACACAGTATGTTACAATTGATGTATTTGTAGTTTTTAACAAAGCTTTATTTTCCACAAATGATATTTTTGTTCAATTATCAGCATTAGGTTTTAAAGGACAGAAAAGCATTTTTAGTGAAAAGTACTCTCTGCAGGGTGCTCTTTTTCTAATATCGAACACTTTTGTAATATAAAATCTGCTCATGATATTATCACCATAAAAGAAAATGCAAAATGCTGAAGAATGCAGTTCTCATTTACAGATCTTTCAATGATTGCTTCAGCAAGTTTGCTACACACTTTATCTTCCCCACAACTTAAAGGATAAAGAGAAGCATAACTCTCAAACAAATCATATTTTCACAAATGACCTACTCAAAGTCAAATAGTGAGCACCTACTGTGTGCAAAGAACATAAAGTTTAAAGTCTTCCCACAATAATCAGGAGTAAGGCAAGAATGCCCCCCTCCTTTTCCATCGTCACTTAACATTGTGTTGGAGATCTTAGTCAAATGAAATTAGACAAGAATATCAAGGTGTAAGAATTGATAAAAAGTAAAACTAAAAATGTTTTCCCTGGCTGGTGTGGCTCAGTGGTTGAGCATCAATCTATGAACCAAGTCACACGGTTCAATTCTTGGTCAGGGCACATGCCTGGGTTTTATCCCCAATAGGGGGTGTGCAGGAGGCAGCTGATCAATTATTCTCTCTCATCATTGATGTTTCTATCTCTCTCTTTCTCTCCCTTCCTCTCTAAAATCAATAAAAATACATTTTTTTAAAAAGTAAATTTTTTCTATTAGCTAGCTGGTGATTGGATATTAATTCTTACATGAATCAACAATAAGTAAAAAAATTAGAACTAGCAAAATACAAAATTAATATTAAAAATAAATGGCTTTTGGAGAGAACCAAGACGGCGGCATAGGTAAACACCTAGCACTTGTACTTGCTGCCTCCCACAACCATATCAAAATTACAACTAAAATACATAACAACTATCATCCAGAACCACAGGAAAGCTGGCTGAGTGGAAGTACTACAACTAGAGAGGTTAAGAAGAAAGCGCACTGAGACTGGTAGGAGGTGCAGAACGGGCTGGCACCCAGGTGTACCACTTTTTTAATTTGGAGGGAGATACAAGCTCCCACTTGCTCTGAGCTCCAGTGCCAGGCAAGACTCGAGGGGACCCGGACGGGGAGAAAATGGACTGTCTGGCATTGAGGCAGGAACACGGGGGCGGGTTTCTTCCAGAGAGAGGTGTTCACAATGGTCATTGTTCTTGTGCTGGGACCTCCCCAGTGCAGGGCTTACTGGCAGCCATTGCTGTTTGCTCTGCCCTGGAGATTCCCTGAGACCCAGTCCTACCCAATTTACAACCCCCCCACAAGCTGTGCACTGTGGCCTTTGCATATGAATGGTCTGTCCTTTCTCAGCCTAAAACCTGACAAACAAGCCACAGCTGGGTCAGGGAGCCCCAAAGCTATCAAAAGAAGGCCCAAGGCCCCATCAGCACCAGCCTGCCTTGCTTCACAGCTGGGCCTCATCTGGGCACTTCCAAATCCGATACAAAGAGGAGGAATATGCAGATCTCTCTGTAGCTCCTGCTGGGTGTCCCTATGCAGTGGCTGACTTTACACCTCCTTGGAGATCCAAGAGCCAGTGCACCCAGTGGTCAGTGCGAGAACATACCAGATTACAACTCTTCACATCCATAAGTGACACACTCAAGGGGCAGACTCAGTGAGCACAAAAGTCCCACTGAAGCAAGTCCTGACCCATAAGGGTGTGTCCTGCACAGTAGCTCTTCCATTGTAGACATAGCTGGTTCTCACAGCCAATTGGCCTGGAGGTCAATTCCTCTCATTGATACCAACAGCAATCAAGACTCAACTACAATAGGACTGTGCACACAGCCCACAAATGGGTGCACCAAGAGTGTCCACCTCAGGTGATTTGGGAGGCTGAGCCACTGGGCCTTATAGGACACCTACTACATAAGGCCACTCTCAACTCAAGGAGACTTAGTAGCTACCCAATACATAGAAACAAACACAGGGAAGCAGCCAACATGCGGAGACAAAGAAACATGTCACAAATGAAAGAAATGGAAGAAAGCAAACTACTGGATATAGAGTTTAAAACCACAGTTATAAGGTTATTCATGAATCTTCTAGAAACCTCTGAGGAACTTAGTGCAACCTTCAAGGATCTTAGTGAGAATGCAAAAAAAAAAAAAAAAAAAAAAAAAGGAAAAGGACCAGTCAGAAATTAAGCATACACTGACTGAAATAAAGAATAATATACAGGGATTCAGCAGTAGACTAGAGGATCCCAAGAATCAAGTAAAAAATTTGAAATATGAGAAAGCAAAAAAAACAAAACAAAACAAAACAAAAAAACACAACTAGAAGAGCAAAAAGAAAAAAGAATCCAAAAATATGAAGATAGTGTAAGGAGCCTCTGGGACATCAAGCGTACCAACATCCAAATTATGGGGGTGCCAGAACAAGAGAGAGAGCAAGATATTGAAAACCTATTTGGAAAAGTAATGACAGAATACTTCCCCTACCTGGTGAAAGAAATAGACTTACAAGTCCAGGAAGCACAGAGAAGCCCAAACAAGATGAACCCAAAGAGGACCACACCAAGACACATCATAATTATAATACAAGGGGAAAAGACAAAGAGAGAATCTTAAAAGCAGCAAGACAAAAACAGTTAGTTAACTATAAGGGAGTACCCATACGACTGTCAGCTGATTTCTCAACAGAAACTATGCAGGCCAGAAGGGAGTGGCAAGAAATATTCAAAGTGATGAACAGCAAGAATCTACAACCAAGATTACTCTATCCAGCAAAGCTATCATTTAGAATTGAAGGTCAGATAAAGAGCTTCACAGACAAGAAAAAGCTAAAGGAGTTCATCACAACCAAACCAGTATTATGAATGCTGAAGGGTATTCTTTAAGAAGAGGAAGAAGAGGAAAAAGGTAAAGATAAAAAATTATGAACAACAAAGTGACAACAAATACATATCTATCAACAAGTGAATCTAAAAATCAAATGAATAAAAAATCTGATGAACAGAATAAACTGGTGAATGTAATAGAATCAGGGGCATGGAAATGGAGTGATCTGACAATTCTTGGAGGGAAGAGAGTGAGGGGGGTGTGGGAAGAGATTGGACAAAGATATTATATGCATGTATGCAGTGCCTATAGATGTGGACAGTGGGGTGGTGAGGGCCTGGGGTGGGGTGGGAACTCGGTGGAGGGGAGCTATGGGAAAATAAAACAGGGACATCTGTAATAACCTGAACAATAAAGATTAAAAAAATAGCTTTTATTTTTTTCAAGCAACAATTTAGAAGCTATAATGGAAAATAAAAAAGCTGTATACAGTGGCTTAATAAAGATAAAATATCTAGAAATAAATTTAATAAGAACTATTTAAAACATATATGAGGCAATTATTGAAAACTCAAAAAGACATTAAAGTGGACATGAACAAAGAGGAAATATCCCTGTTCCTTGGGGGATCTCTCCTGCAGTTATAGTCACCGATGGCCTCACTCAGATGTCTGGCTATTGGCTGTGGCATCTTTTTTTTCACATGTTCTATCTTTTTCTAGTAAAATAGACTGGGCTTCTTCACACAATTGTTTATATGCTCAAAAGAGGAGAAAGCAGAATCTTCAACATCTCTTGATGCCTAAGCTTTGGAATTCACATATGTAATTTGTACCATATTCTATAGGTCAAAGCTTAAATTCAGTAGGTGGGATAATAGACTATTTCTTGAAGGGAGTAGCCACAAAATGCTGTGGCTATGTTTTCAATCTCTATCCAAGATATGACAAGAATATGTGTAAATACTCAGAAATTGCTGCTGGTGTAAAAAGTTTGATAAATTTCAAAAAGAGTTTGACAATACCTATCAATTAAATATGCACTTATCTTCCAAACTAGTAATCACACTTATATGGATGTGTGATTACTAAGAAAATCTGACATATGTATACAGGAAAAGAAGTATAAGGATGCAGAAAAGAGAACTGTCCATAAATAAAAAAGTTAGAAATCAATTTAATGTATAAGATTTGGGTACATAAGAATAGATTCATAAATGGGAAATGATATGATAGTTAAAATGAATGAACTAGAGTTTTATGTGCCAATATGTATTAATTTTAAAATCATAATATCAAATGAAAAAGCAAGTTACAAAAGGTATATGATAAATATAAATTAAGAAGTAATATAAAACTATGTATTGTTATAAATATATATGTTAGTAGAATATTGAAAAAAAATAGGAAAGATGCAAATCAGCCTCAGGATTGTGTTTATCTCTGGGAATGAGTAAATAAGAATGCAGTGCTGGTTTCAACTGTACCTGTAACATTTGTTTATATATATATACTAGAGGCTCGGTGCACGAATTCATGCACCAGTGGGGTCCCTTGGCCTGGCCGGTGATCAGGACCCATTGGGGTTATCTTGCTCAGTTCCAATCAGGGCTGATGGGGGCTGGCCATCTGGGGATAGACAATGGGAGGGTTCCAGGGCATGTCCAGCTCACCCAGTCCTGATCGGCCAGATCCCAGCAGCAGGGGGTCAGTGTGCATTATAGCGGCTGGTAGAAAGGTTGAACGAACGGTCGAATGAATGGTCGGACACTTAGAATATTACACTTTTATTATATAGGATAGCAATTTGGATATATTAATTAATAGTCATAAAATCTGTTTAGTGTGCAAACTGGTGCTCTTCTAATATCCTCTATAATTGTTGCCTGAAATCTTTCAGAGTTAAGAGAACTTTAAAAACAATCCAAAGAACATATATGCTTAGCCCACGGACACAGACAACGTGTGGGTGAATGCCAGGGGGAAGCAGGAGCTGGGTGAAAAGTAAAGGAGGGGGTAATAGGGGACATCTGTACTAGTTTCAATAATATATATATGTATGTATATATTCCAAATTGTGTTAGCATAGAACACATTTGTGAACTTATAAAACTAACTAGAGGCCCAGTGCACAAAATTATTGTGCGGATATGGTCCCTGGGCCTGGCCTGCGATCAGGGCCGTCTTCCCCGGCTGCCCACAGTGGGTCCCGCCCCCCCCACCCGTGGTTCCCCGTTTGCCATGGGGTGATCGGTGCCTGATGGCCAGGGGAAGGGACTGAGAGATTGACTGTTCCTACCCACACGCTGGCCCTGCCTCCACTGTGGGTTGCCCTCTGTGTGTGGGGTGACTGGCCTTGGCTTGGCACCTCCCACGTCCCCTGCCACCCAGCCCCAGTTCCCCGTTTGCCATCAGGAGATCAGAGCAGGGGAAAGGGACCAAGAGGTGGTCAGTGCGCCTCAGTGTGACTGGTCCAGCGATCATTCTGGTAGTTCCACCTTTAGGGTAAATTTGCATATTACCCTTTTATTATATAGGAGGATAGAGGCCTGGTTCACCGGTAGGGGTCAGCTGGCCTGCCCCAATGGGGGCCCTGAATCTGGGTGGGGGTCCCCACTGGGGGGCGGGACCGGCTAGGGCAAGGGGCTGCGGGCAGTTTGCAGGCCAGCCATGCCCAATTGGGGTGGGGGTCCCTGCTGGGGGGGAGCTGGCCTGGGCAAGGGGCCACACCCCCAATTGGGGTGGGGGTCCCCACTGGGGGGCGGGGCCAGCCTGGGCAAGGGACACAGTGGTTCTGGTCTCTGATCATTCTGGTCATTCTGCTGTTTTGGTTGCTGTACTTTTATTATGTAGGATTTGTAGAGGGCCCCCTGGGAAGGCACATGGGCATTCTTTAATTATTGTCAGCTGAACCCAAGGCGGCGACAGGCAAAGCTGCATCTTGGATACACATTTACCAAAAAGGCGGATGTGTTATCAGCACTGACTCTTACCTTTGCCCAGGTGTCGGGGAGTGGGCTTTGATATGTAAATCCAGTCTAGCACCAGGAATGAGGGAATGAATAGAACCTGGGCCCACCCAAGCTCCTTTGATCCTAAGTTTTGGTGAAACCCCCTGGTATTTGGGATATAAATAAACACGCTGCATCTGCTCTGGGTCACTGGCTCTCCCTCAGAAGAGGACAGCGGTCCACCCGGTTCCCAGCTTTTCCCTCCCATTTTGTGTCTTATCTCTTTCATTATTTCCTCAATCCCCAGCCTTCTACTCGAAGAACCGGATCATCTCTCTTCCCGTGCTGGACGCGGAAAAGAGAGACCCCATCATAGGATTAGTATCATGTGTGTTTCTGAGGAAGGGAATCAGAGAGCTAAGGGGTATGTAGAGTAAGGACCACTTGGCACTTTATACTTTTTTATACTCTTTGAATTTTTATAACATGATCACGTGCTACATTTAAAATATATTATTTCTCTGCAATGGTCATGCCTTGCTTGAAAATGTGAGATAAATCACACAACCTCTTGGCCGATCTTTAGTTTGAATGACTTGGGTGATTCTCCTTATATATTCTTGGAGAGACCTCTGTCTGTCACCCTCACTCGATGAAAAACTTACAGTTGATTCCCCATTCCATTTATGGAACTTTTTTATTGACCTTCTCCGGGGCTGCTGGAAATTTTCTATTTTTATAGGCGTCTGACAAGGCCATATTCATTCTGCCCTTTTGCTCTCACTGTCACTTAAAGGTCAGGATGTGTCAAACCCATGCTCATTTGTTTTACCATATGCTATTTACCATACAAGCCTGAAAAGCCTGAAGCCCAGGATATAAAGTGACAGTTACAAACCTAAAGAAAAAAAATGAACATAATTTTAAATATAAATTCAATTTAGTGTCAAATTAAAAATGAAAAATGGTTTCTCAAAGAGGAATGTGCCAGGAACGCAATGTAGTTTTATATTGAAGTCTCTTAATGCTGGGTTACTATCACATTGACTGTAGAGATTGAACAAGCCATGTAGGTCCTGGCTCAGTGAATTGGGGAAAACCCAGGGCAGGGCAAAGTAAAATGTCACTGGGGTATCTTCTGAGAGTGACGGGAATGGAGAAGCTGAATCATTTACTTGTGTAGCAGCAGTAATTACAGACATTTGTGACAGTGTAGAACAATGAGGTTTTCTATCCTGTCATATCAACAGGTCTGGAAAAGGGAGAACATTGTTGCATCCTCTACATCGTGCTGATATGCAGGAGGTTAATGCTCAGCCTCCCCTTCATATGTTGAGAACATCTGTAGAAAAGTCAGCTGGTGGTATGGCAGACCACAGAAGTACAATAAATTGTTCAACCCAAGTGAAATTAGACATGTCGACCAAATGTTTAATTAATCTATATCGCCTGATTGGCTTCTTACTGGAAGACATGTTAGTGCTTCTCCCAGTTGGCAATGCCTGATCATGATAATTTGATATTTACTGAACATCAGCAGTGAACTCGGAAACATGCAGAACATAATGATGGAAACATTTCCCATGGGCAGAGACTTTAGATAGTGCTGAAATATAAGCACAAAAGTAGGGACCAATATTGATACAAAACATTTAATTGAAAATGAGTCCCTTTATTATCCTGCAGTGCATTTGAAATACTAATTTTAAAACAAGATACCAAAAAATGGTTTAAAGAAGAACTTAACAGTTGGAAAAAAGAAAGGATGAGCTTCTAATTCTGTCAAGGGAGAAGGCATGGTGTCCTAGAGCAGCCACAAAGGACCACAGTGTTGGGCAAAACTAGGATTCTGTTCATTAAGTGTATGCACCTTAAGACATGCATTCAATTAAAGAGTTGACTTGGATACCTACTAGTATCTAAGAAATTTTCCTCCTCAGTTGAGTTAGCAACTTCTGGAGGATGCAAGGTAAATATTATATCAAATTTTCATTCAGCCGAGCCTGTGTGGCTCAGTGGTTGAGCATCAGCCCATGCACCAAAAGATTACCAGTTCAATTCCTGGTCAGGGCACATGCCTGGTTTGTGGGCTCGATCCCCAGCAGGAGGTGTGCAGGAGGCAGCTGATCGATATTTCTCTCTCATTGATGTTTCAATCACATGATCTTCACATTCCAGAAGTGGTCAAAGCTCAAACATTTGTTAATAAATGATATATTTACTCAAAATTATATTGGATATATATATATGTATATATATATATAAATCATTGCCCATGGATACCATAAGAGTATGAGAGAGGCCCCATACAAGAATTTTCCGGGTAACTGAAACATCTCATGTATATTAAAGTAAGTATAAGAAAAGAATGAAAGAATATATGGGATAATACATGCCAGAAATAGCCAATCTAGTTACTTTGTAGAGTGCAATACAATATAAAAAGTTGGATTTTGTTATTACATCATAGAAGAAAAAAATAGAGCCAAAGGTTAGTTAAGGAACATTAGGGTAGTAAAAAAAGGAAGATTACATTTGGATCCAGTTATACTAGAATCAAAAATAGTACACTCTTTTTAAAAACTGAATTACTGGGGTAACACTGGTTAACAACATTATATACATTTCAGATATACATGACTGTAATTTGACACCTGTGTGCTTGCCACCTGAAGTCTAGTTTCCTTGTGTCTGACCCCTTATTCACTTCACCTTCCCCCTGTCCTCTCTGGCAACCATCATTCTGTTATCTGTACTATGACAAGAATCATTCACTTTCTATTATACCACCACCTCCAACTAAAAAATATAGAAAGAAAAATTTTTAAAAAATTATTTGGTCTAAAGTGGCACAGTTTTGTCAATATGGGAGGTAAGAGCGTTGTTATGTGTGTTAATTAACTAGAGTTTCATGCTGTATTCATGTAGACTGTGTGTAGACTGTTTATCTCTAAGTAATGTATTATATTTTTACAAAACGTTCTCCTTAAAAAGGGTGCAAATATAATTAGAAAATCATGTCAAACTTGGGATTTCCTAGTAATCATGAAAGGGAGTCTGTGTGCAAAGGCAATTTTCCTGTTATCTGTAAGATACTGGTATTTTCACCCGTGTCCTTATATTTATAACAAATCAAGTCAGGGAATTTACAAATCCCTTCAATAATGATGCCAGTGTGTCTAAGTGGTTAGAGCACTGGCCCACACACTGCGGGGTGGAAGGTTCGATCCTCCCTCTCTGGTTGGGGAGTGTGGGGGGAGGCAACCACTCAATGTGTCTCTCTCACATTGATGTTTCTCTCTCTCTCTTCCACCCCCTCCCTCCCTTCCACTCTCTAAAAATAAATGGAAAAAATATCATCCGGTGAGGATTAACAAAATAATAATTATAATAATGAGACCTGTTATAAGATTCACTTATCAACTACATATTCAACCCAGGGGGTGGGGAGCATTGGAGATAATTTTATGTTCAAAAGGAATAATTAAATGGCAAGCAGCAGTTTTCTTACTATTCTATTCTGGGAATCTTTGGGGATTTTACATTTACATGAGTTATGTTTTAAAAAGTAAGTGGCATAGGAATATTTTTAAACTTCTTAGTGATAATGAAAGAAAACAGCTATTGACAAGTGAGGACAAGCACCCACCATATGGATTCTAACATTTTAATTATTTTGTTCTTTTTCTTTTTAAAGCAACTCTTAGTGGTAATAATTTTTCAACTAATTAAAGACCAGCTGCTACTTAGGAAGCTAGACACCCAATTAGGAATCTGAAACCTGCTCCACAACCTTCACTGCCAGCCAGCTAGCTGAATCACCTCCTGTCACTGGCATGGAATTGATTATTTTTTTGTTTTGTTAAATGCATGTTGTTGTCACACAAACTGGATCTCCAGAATGTTTTTATTTCAGAAGATTTGAACAATCTGACACCCCGTTCAATCTTGGATGATGCTGAGATCTTTAACAAGGTCCTTCTGTTAGAGAGTGGAAAAATTCTAACTGTACTTCCCTGTGACTGCCCTGACGGTGAAACCCTGCTCCACCTTGCAGAACAGGATGCCAGTAGCTTAGCTGAAAGGATATTGCTAGCCCGAGTGCCTAGGATGTGGGTTTAATACCTTGACAGTGTGCCGATATAGCTAAGAAAACTGCTTTGTTGGAGGTTGCCATTGTTCCACTTAGCCTGCCAACAAGGATGTGGTTTCAGGGCTTAAAAGCTACCTTGCACCTGAGGTGGGGGCTGCTCTCTGGACTCCCTGCGTGGAGGAAGGCTGAGCAGTCACCGGCCGGCTAATAAAGGCTCCCTAAATTTCAATTGGCTTGGACTCCAGTGGTCATTCTGTCATGTCCGCTCCATAACACTTCATCTAGCTTTGTAAATATAATTATGAAATAGCTGTGGGGAATTATGTTTTGCAGGAAAAAGAAAACAGGAAATGCAGAAAGTAACCACACACAACAGCTCAATATTACTTAAGTGACTGACAATGAGATAATAGTATTCTATAAAATGGTTTTTATATAACCCAGGAAAAGATAATTATACTTCTACATATAACAAAGAAACATGGTTTTAAATGTTAATGACTATTTTTGCCTAAGAATATCTTAAATAATGGACTCTGGTACTGGGATACATTTTAGAGAAATGAACTTGCAAAATGCAATTTAATTGTATGAAGCTTCTCTGAAAGCTCAAAACAGTTTATCTCACAAAACAAATTAAATCTCCCAAACAGCAAGAGGAAATAACATATTTAGCATTGATGCTATTGAAAATTTAAAAATGAAATATAATACTCAAAGAAATTGTTTCTCACCATTTTAAATAATTGTTGTTGTTCAAAACAGAGTAAAAAATCAAATTGAAACCCAGAGCCAATTGATCATGCATGACAAATTGACATTTTCTGTGATTCATAAAGAGAAATTCAAAATATTCTCTAAGAATAGTTTGTCCAATGCCTGGTGAATCTTTAGCTGTCAGACACCTTAGGAATTGGCAGAGGGGCAGGGCAGTCTGAGTCACATTTTTAGTTGTGTTGAGCAATTCTTAATGGCATGGGAAAGCTAATGCTATTGACACGTGTCTCACACAGCACTAGAAATGCTACCTGCTCCCACTGCTTTCTTTGCTGAGGCAGTTATCTGCAGCCCTATTCCTTAGCTCTAAGCACTGCGGGTGCAGAATAAGCATTGTTTATGGGCTGCCACTACACCAACTGAGAAGGACAATGAGTGCAACCAAGGGTCTTCTGGGGGCTCTAGCCCGTGGTGAGGACATCCACTGGGTGTCACGAGACAGGAAGTGCTACAGCACTCAGCAGGGGCCTGGCTCTGACGCCAAGCCTGGAGTGGGTTTGGAAAGGACAGCTGGAGCAGTGGCAACCTAGAGCATCCTGAGACTCCGGCTTGGGTGCAGGGTGTAAGCGGTGTTTAGGCTGTGAATTATGGCTGACTCTTCACCAGGATGCCTCCCGGGACAGAGGCTGTGGCCCGAAGGCACTTCCTTTAGCTGAGAATGTAGCTGCTCAGTGCTGACTATGACTTATGGAAGAAATGGAAATTGTCTTTGTCAGGTGTGCCAGCAGGGAAAGCAATGGTAACAGGAAGTCAGCTTTTATTCCACAGTTCTTCATGTCTCTTTAATGCTGTCAGAGCAATTTCTAGAAGGCAGGTCAGCTCCCGTCACAATTATAATTCCACCCTTTAATGACTTTTCACGGCCTGCAAGATCACATCCGGGGTCTTTAGCATGACAGACTAATCGAATCCTCCGTAAAGTGGCCCTTGCCAACTTCTTTTCCATTTCGTGTCTGACTCAGATTTCCTCAGATTATAATATATCACCTTTTTGACATTTACAATTTGTTAGGTGCCCTTCTATGTAAACTCAATTCTGGGCTCAGCCATCAAAACTCAGCTAAAGAAATTATTTCCTTGTAATCTCTGATACTTGAAATCAGAGTTGCCTAATCTCTCTTTTTTTTTTTTAACCAACACTAAGAGAAAAAGTAGTCACAACAATAGCTACCACCACCACCACCACCACCACCACCACAGTAGCAACAATAATTGCCATGCATCATCAGTTACTATGTAGTTGGCAAGGTCATATACCAACTTCAGTCTCCACCATAGCACTGCACGATAGCATGGTACAGAGAAGTTTAGCGACTTGCCCAAGAACAGGTAGGTAATGAGTGACAACCGGGATCCAAATCCAGGTCTGCCGATGTCAAATTTGAGACCACCTGTGAAAAAATTAAGAGCATTAAAACAAGTGTGTGCTCTTTTAAGCACAAGTACCTACGTGACTGCATTGAATGTATACCCACGAAGCCATCCCTGGCAGAGCACAATGGGAATACAACTAAGTATTTACTCATTTAATTACTGGGTTTGTTACTGGCTTTAGAACTGAGATATGCAAATGCATATGCCAATACCAAACTATTCTAGCATATCCAGAATAAATGTCCCTGATGTATATTTTTAAGGTGGTACTGGATTTTACTTGACAATGTTTTACTTATAATTTTACATCTATATTTCTAAGTGCTATTGTTATCAAGTAGATATATGCTTCATAAAAAACATTCAAGAATTTATGTAACACTAGAGGCCCGATGCACGAAATTTGTGCAAGAGTAGGCCTTCCTCCCCCCGGCTGCCAGCACCGGCTTCCCTCTGACACCCAGGACCCAGGCTTCCCTCACAGCCCCAGCTTCGTCCAGAAGGATGCCCCAGTCTAATTAGCATATTACGCTTTTATTATTATAGATTATGATTTTGATTACCTAGTTTCTTCAATGTGGTAAGACTTCCTCCAGGAAAGCATCCAGACATGGTGCTATTTTAAGTAGTGTTTCTTTAAAAACATTATTTCTTTTATAAAAATATCTTGGTTTCATCATTCTATTTCTACTCTAATAAAATTTCATAAATTTTATTTTCATTAACTTTATTTTTCTCTCATCTAGGTTTTCAAATATATTTGTTTGGATTTATATAGAGTAATCTATCATGATTTTTCTGAAGTTTTTCTGTTTCAATAGTTATTTCCCTTTATTATTTTTGTTTTTATTGATTTTAGAGAGAGAGGAATGGAGAGGGAGAGATAGAAACATCGATGAGAGAGACTCACCAGCTGCCTCCTGCATGACCCCTACTGGGGATCTAGCCCACAACCCCAGTATGTGCCCCAAACTGGAATCGAACCCGTGAACTCTTGGTTCATGAGTCAATGCTCAACCACTGTGCCATATCAGCTGGGTCCCTTTATTATTTTTTAACTTATAAGTTTGTACTTCCTGCATTTTGTTTGTTTTAGATTACCTAGTATTAGTCTATTTTTGTCTTTTGTTCTAGAGAATCAGTCTTTAATTTATTAATCTAATTTTGTCCTGTTTTCTCTCTTACTAATCTTGTAATTTTTCTTAAATCCTTACATTTATTTTTTTTTTCTTACTGGCTTTTAAGTTTGAATTTATTTCATGCTAGATATCTCCTTGATTATTTTCATTTTTATTTTTTCAATATTTTACAATATTAATTTTATTTTCCCCCTATAGTCGTCTAACAGATTTCCCACCAGATAGAAGGGTTCTTTTTATTATTATTAATTCTAGTGTCATTGTATTGTGATCAAATAATATTTTTGCATCATTTTTACTTTAAGGAACTTAAAGAGGTATTCTTTGATACTTAATATATAATCAATATTTGTGAAAACTAAATGAGTGCTTGAGAATAAAGTATATTCAGTGTTATAAGCACATAAAATTTTATGTTAACTCATGCTAACACATGAATAAAGCCTACTTTATTAATTACATTATTTTAAAATTTCTTCATTGATTTTTAGAGAGGGAAAAAGAGGGAGGGAGGGAAGGTAGGAGAAGGAGGGAGACCGAGAGGGTGTTCCCATTTCCCACCCTTTGCTCACCTCCACCTAGCCCCAGGCCCCAGTTCCACCACAATGTTGCCTGTGTCTATGTTATAAATATACACATGGTTTTAGGCTAATCCTTTCACCTGCTTTAACACAGGCCCTCCCTTCCCCCTTCAGCCTGTGAGAGCTGTCAGTCTGTTCCAAGTATTCAAGCCTCTGTTTCTATTTTGTTCATCAGTGTGTTTTGTTCATTAGATTCCACATATAAGTGAGATCGTATGGTATTTCTCTTTCAACAAAGGAGGCAAGGGCATACAATAGAATAGACAGTCTCCTCAATAAATGGTGCTGGGAAACTTGGACAGATACACATACAAAAAATGAAACTGGACCACCAACTTATACCATACATAAGAATAAACTCAAAATGACTAAAAGTCTTACGTGTAAGTCATGAAACCATAAAAATCCTAGAAGAAAACATAGGCTGTAAAATCTCAGACATCTCTTATAGCAAGACCAGAGGCCCGGTGCATGAAATTCGTGCATGGGGTGTGTGTGTCCCTCAGCCCAGCTGGGACCCGTTGAGGGATGTCCGACTGCCCGTTTAGTCAGACATCACTCTCACAATCCAGGACTGCTGGCTCCCAACTGCTCACCTGCCTGCCTGCCTGATTGCCCCTAACGACTTCTGCCTGCCAGGCTGATCACCCCCTAACCCCCTAACCACTTCCCTGCCAGCCTGATCAATGCCTAACTGCTCCCCTGCCAGCCCAATCGCCCCTAACTGCCCTCCCCTGTCAGCCTGGTCACCTGTAACTGCCCTCCCCTGCTGGCCTGGTCACCTCTAACTGTCCTCTTCTGCAGGCCTGATTGCCCCCAACTGCCCTCCCCTGCTGGCCCAGTCACCCCTAACTGCCCTCCCCTGCCGGCCTGGTTGCCCCTACTGTCCTCCCCTGCAGGCCTGGTCACCCCCAACTGCCTGCCCCTGCCGGCCTGGTCGCCCCCAACTGCCCTCCCCTGCAGGCCTGGTCACCCCAACTGCCCTCCCCTGCAGGCCTGGTCGCTCCCAACTGCCCTCCCCTGCAGGCCCTTTTGCCCCTAACTGCTCTCCCCTGCCAGCCTGGTCACCTCTAATTGCCCTCTCTTGCTGGCCTGGTCGCCCCCAACTGCCCTCCCCTGCAGGCCTGGTTCCTCCCAACTGCCCTCCCTTGCAGGCCTGGTCCCTCATCTGCCCTCCCTTGTAGGCCTGGACCCTCCCCTGCTGGCCTGATCACCCACAACTGCACTCCCCTGCTGGCCATCTTGTGGTGACCATCTTGTGTCCACATGGGGGCAGTCATCTTTGACCACATGGGGGTGGCCATCTTGTGTGTTGGAGTGATTGTCAATTTGCATATTACCCCTTTATTATATAGGATTTTTGCCAATATATCCCTTAGGGCAGTGGTCGGCAAACTGCAGCTCTGTTGACTAATGAGTTTGCCAACCACTGCCTTAGGGCATTGGAAACAAAGAAAAAAATAAACAAATGGAACTACATCAAACTAAGAACCTTTGTACAGCAAAAGGAACCATCAACAAAATGAAAAGGGAACCCACTGTATGGAAGAACATATTCACCAGTGGTACATCTGATAATAGGTTAATTTCCAAAATCTGTAAAGAACTTATACAAGTCACCACCAGAAAGACGAAACAATCCAATTTAAAAAATGGGCATATAACCTGAACAGACACTTCTCCAAAGAGGACATACAAATGGCCAATAGACATATGAAAAAAATGCTCAATGTTATTAATCTTCAGAGAGATGTAAATTAAAACCATAATGAGATATCACCTCACACCGTCATAATGACTATCACTAACAAATCAACAAACAAAAGTGCTGGCAAGGATGTAGGGAACTCTCTTGCACTGCTGGTGGGAATGCAGACTGGTAGCCACTGTGAAAAATAGTATGGAATTTCCTCAAAAAATTAAAAATGGAACTGCTTTTTGACCCAGTGATCCCACTGCTGGAAATATATCCTAAAAATCCTGAAACAGGAATTCAAAAAAAGGCACCACTATGTTCATTGCAGCATTATTTGCAATAGCCAAAATCTGGAAACAGCCCAAGTGCCCATCTGTAGATGAGTGGATAAAAAAGCTGTGGTACATTTACACAATGAAATACTACAAGGCCATAAAAATAGAAAGAAATCTTACCGTTTGCAACAACATGGATGGATGTGGAGATTATTATGCTAAGTGAAATAAGCCAGTCAGAGAAAGCTTTAAAACTTAATCCACACAGTTTCTCCAACCTCAGAAAGACAACCAGCTCTAAACTTGTGTGAAATCTTTTTCTTTAAATCCACATGCCTCTCGTGAATAAATACCAAATCTCCGGAAGTCTTTCCTAGAGCAGGCCCTGGTCTTCTGCCTCAGGCCCGAGAGACTCTAAGAGCTACCATCCTGTGTCAGGAGACAAAACAAAGGCCCTCACTAGCAGACCCTTTTAAAGAGGAGCTTCTCCCTCATGCTGGTACATTAGACCTTCAGAACTCCTGATGCTTGGGCCCCAATGTTTATCATTAAGTGAGAACCTCTGGCAAGCGATCCTCATCAGGAGAGTTCTACCCTTGAAACCTGGGTGTGCCTGCCAGTTACTAAAGGCCTCACCTCTCTGGAACACAATGAGTGGGAATGGACCAAGGAGGCCCCTGCACTCAGGTGCACTCAGAGCAGAGGGCAGAGCATTCTTCTAAGGCGGCAGATCTCAATGTGGCTGCACCTTAGCATCGCCAACACAAACACAAGTGCTGGGACCCAGCCCCAGATCATTAAGCCTGAATCACCTGGGTTGGCCTTTGAAATGCCTTCCAGCTGATTCCACTGTAGCATCAGGGTGAGGAAGCTCTTTTACTGCTGAATTCACTTGTAGACCGTGTACATGGTATTGCTGAGCTTCTAGGATAGTGGAAGAGATCCACTTAAACTGAAGTTATGTAGAACTGTACAAAGTGTTCATCAAGGTCAAGGGCAGAATAACAGGGCAACACCTCTGTGGGTATTGCCCTCTGGGAAGGACTCTGTGCTCCGTGACTCCCTGAGAACTTGTGTGAGGAGCACAAAGCAGCATGATGAAGGGCATTAGTGGGGAATGTGAGAGGAGCCATCACATCCTAGAACTCCCACGGGCTTCAGATTGCCAGAAGCAGAGGGGAGCAAACAGGTTTCTCACACGCCAGGACCGCCTGCCCCTCTGGAGCTCCAGCCGGGCAGACAGTGCCAGCTCTCTGCAGGGCCCAGATTAGGCCCTCTGGCTAAGAACACTCAAGAAGAAAAGTGGAGGGAAATAGGGCGGGAGCCTGCTTCCTGTGTTTGTGGGATGGTAGCTGGGTTATTTGTCTTTCATAAGCATTTTTACCGCCATGAAAATGTGTGCCGGTAAACTTCTCCGTTCTTTTATAAACTAGTTTAATTCCTCACAGCAAGCCCGAAGGAAGAAGTTGTTACTTTTTATCCGAAGAGCGGGCCTTAGCATATTGTTTGTTGATTTCAAAGAACTAACCGGGAGGACTGGCCATGAAAGACACGGGTTTATTAGGACTTCTGTGCCCACGGGTGATGGCTGACAGGTGTTTTCCACCAAGTCCAAGTGGCCTGAGGACGGGCCACACCAGGGGCAGCCGACAGGTGAAAGTTGACTGCAACCCAGCCTTTCCCAGGGCCAGGTTACAGAGAGTACAGAAAACAAAGCGAACGGGGAGGGTGTGAGCTCGTGCCCAAGCTGTGTGAGAGCAAAAGGCAGCTGTTTGCAGTCCAGGCTCACATTCCAGAACAGTTTGTGTTTGGCCATTTCTGGCCAGGCTCCTGAGGTGGGTCCCACAGTCCGCTTACTGAATGCAGTCATCATATTCCCACAGGGTGGGAGGGGGAGTTGGAGCTCCGAAGGGGCCATGTCCCCATTTACCATCCATCACTATATTCATGTTACAAAGAAGGAAACTGAGGAACAGCAGAGTAACTACGTTGAACAGGGATCCACAGTTGTCACCTCAGAGCCGGGAATGGGAACCCAGCACTGCAGCTCCTTGTCCATGACCTTAACAGCCGCTCTGTGCTGCCTCTTCACTGCTTGATGGTATATCTCTCCACAAACCCCTGACATTAACGGGATTGTGTGTCTGCTTCCATATTTTATTTTCGTTATTGCGTTTCTTCTCTCTGGAAATCCCATTTAGGTGTTTGTGTGTTACCTCCTTATGCTCTGCCTCCTCTCCATGTTTGACCACAGGAAGTCCATTTATCACGGATGTGTTGAAGTCCTTCTGTACCAGTTCCACCGTCTGTCATGTCTGGGTCTGTGATGGATTTCCCTGTGAGTGGTGGATGATAGTTCTCTGTTTCACTGCACACCTGGTCATTCTAGCTAGGAGACCAGCACCTTGCATTTTACATGGTTGGGTGCTGGGTATTTTGTGTTCCTTTAAATAATGCTGGCCTTGGTTCTGCCATGCCCGTAAGTTACTTGGAGTCATATTGATACTTTAGACTCTCTATGGCAGGGGTCCTCAAACTACGGTCCGCGGGCCACATGCGGCCCGCCGAGGACATTTATCCGGCCCGCCGGTGCCGCTGCCTGTCCTGCGTAGCAGCCAACTCGTCCCGGGCCTGCAGTGCGCATAGAAATTTGTTCATAGTTGTTTTTTTAAACTATAGTCCGGCCCTCCAACGGTCTGAGGAACAGTGAACTGGCCCCCTGTTTAAAAAGTTTGAGGACCCCTGCCTATGGTTTGTTTAGAATCTCTGACAGTTGGCACTGGAATGGGATTCAGTCTGTGGATGATTCATTCCCACTGCTGAGGCAGTGCCCTTCTGAGCACTGAGTCCCCTTCAGAAGAGGTCTTTACAGTCTGGCCACTGGGGACACACTTCTGGCCGCAGTGATCCCAGGGAGCTAGTATTTTTATTCTGAGTGTGACTATCAGAGTGAAGGTGTTTTCATCTGCATGATAGTGATTTTTTAAAAATTTATGTTTATTGTTGAGAGTATTGCTGTTGCAGAAGACCAAAGAAATACCAAGCACGCTTCCTAGAGAAAGGGAGGGACCCCGTTTATTAACACTAGTGGACTCTGGGAATAATTTCCAAATCAGAGTGAAGAAACACGCAGAGGGCTTCGCTTTTTATAACCTTCTGGGATCTTTGTCTTGCAGATATGGTTCCGCCCCCTCTCGTGGGCTTACAGGAAGGCCCCCAGGTGTTGGGGGTCCCAAGGCCATATCCGATGATCTGTCCTGGGGCCAGCGATAACGACCCTCCCCCCCCCAGGGCAGTGCATTGTTCACAGTTTTTATGGCCTGACACGCCTTGCAAGACCAGTTTCCTCCTCCTTACAGAGGTCCCCTTTTATTCCCCATTGACCCCCTCCATGGAGGCCTTCCCCAACTGTTGTGTGTGTCCATGGGTTATGCATATATGTATATAAGTTCTTTGGCTGATCTCTCCCCACCCACTGCCCCACCCCCACCTTCCCTCTGAGACTCATCAGTCTGTTGCATGCTTCTCTGGATCTATTGTATTCATCAGTTCATATTGTTCATTAGATTTTACATATGAATGATATCATGTGATACTTGTCTTTCTCTGTGATTTTAAAGTCAAATTTTACCTAAAAGAATTTCTTCTCATTTTATAAATTCTTCTTATGTTTCCCTTGTACAGATGTTATCTAAAACTTTTTGTTCTTTTGAAAATATTCAGTTTTTTTAAAGACCCAGAGGGCATTTTTTTTGTTTTGATTATATACTGGGTATAATAAAAAAGTGACATTGTCTTAAAGAGTAGAAATTGTTTTGATGGTATTGACAAAAACTTTCACCTTGACCAAACTTTATTTTTTCCAGCTTTGTTGAGGCATAATTGACACATAACACTGTATTAAGGTGTACCTATGTTGATTTCATATACTTATATATTGCAAAATTATTAAAATTATTACTATCATAGTGTTAGCTAAAACCTCCATCACATCAAATAATTGGTTTCCTTTTTTGTGTTCAGAACATTAAGGTCTAGTCTCTTAGC
Source organism: Plecotus auritus (assembly GCF_963455305.1). Taxonomy (NCBI): domain Eukaryota; kingdom Metazoa; phylum Chordata; class Mammalia; order Chiroptera; family Vespertilionidae; genus Plecotus; species Plecotus auritus. The sequence continues at coordinate 225,936,376 of NC_137770.1, read as the reverse complement.
AACTTTCAAAAATATAATACTAGAGGCCCAATACACAAAATTTGTGCACGGGTAGGGTCCCTGGGCCTGGCCAGTGATCAGGGCCAATCAGGTCCCCTGCCTCCCTGAGTCCCCACCTCCTTCCCTTGATCCCACTGCTGCTGATCCCCCGCCATGTTCCACACCGCCCTCTGGTGGTCAGCGCACGTCATAGCGAGCGATCAAACTCCTGTTCCCCTGGTCGAAATCCTGAGGGGACACTTTGCATATTAGCCTTTTATATATATACTAGAGGCTGGTGCATGAAAATTCATGCACTGGAGTGGGGGTTCCTCAGCCTGGCCTGCCCCCTCTCACAGTCCAGGAGCCCTCAGGGGTGGGAGGCAACTGGGCAATCAGGGGAAGGCGAGGGCCCCCCCACATCACACCTCTGCTGCTGCCACTGCTGGCAGCACAAGCCTCAGCCGGCCCTGGTTACCTGAGCCTTGGGTGGCCCTGGGCGGCTGGGCAGCTGCCATCCAAGGCTTGCCTGTGCCTCGGGCCAGCCCTGGCGGCCGGGGGGCTGAGGGGCCTGGGGGACTCCGGAGGCAGGTGTGCGGCAAGGCCAGGCCCACCCCCAGGCAGGTCTGGCCGTGCCACACGCCTGCCGCCCCAGTGGGGCTGAGGGGACTGGGATCCGCCATCTTGTGGCTGTGGATGCTGCCATCTTTGAGGGCATGGCAGTTAATTAGCATATTCCCTCCTTATTGGCTGTGGGTGCCACCATCTTTGCGACGGTGTGAGGGTCCATTAGCATATTCCCTCTTTATTAGATAGGATTAGTGGCCTGGTGATCAAAATTCATGCACAGGATGGAGGGTGTCCCTCAGCCCAGCCTACACCCTCTCCAATCTGGGACCCCTTGGGGGATGTCCGACTGCCCTCTTCTCAACTAAGCCTGTCCTTGGTCTGACTTTAGTAAGAATCTTGCTCAGTCAGTTTAATGAGAATTACCCACTCTTTTTATTTTTTTAATCCTCACCAATGAGGATTAAATTGTTTATTGATTTTAGAGAGAGAGGAAGGGAGAGAAAGAGAAACATTACTCTTCCCTGAATTCACTCAATTCTTTCAAGTACTCTTTGCCCTCTGCAGTGTGGCCCATTATTCTGGGTGTGGTCTGGAAAATGAACATAACTAGGAATATCTTCTCACTTTGAACTAGGTTCTCTACTTCTGTCAGTGCACTGAAGTTATGGTGTCATCAGAGAAGCCTTCCCAACTGGCATTGACCTTATTCATTCCACCATTGTCACTCCTTAGCTTTGCCTGCTCGGTGACTTTGGCAGCAGTAGGAACTTACATGTATATACTTCAGGGATGTGATCACACTAACTAAGCTTGAAAGAGAGGATTAGCCAGGCATGTACTCTAGGTGGTGTTCTCTCCCTGAATGAAAAAAGCCTCTTGCAAAATAAAATTATAATCATACAATTGACTGATGAACATAGAATGAGAGTAAGGAGAATTAGTTCAGCATGTCAATATTTAACTTTATCCGGGATAATCAAATACATCCCTCATTAGAATAGAGAGATAACCTGCTACCAAAACCAAGTAGGGTGAATATTTTATTAATGTGCTCTCTCCCCACAATAGGATTAGGGGGAGAGACAACTATCATTGATTGCCTAATGGTCTTGCTTTTTCTATGTTTTATGCTAATTAATCTATGTTTCTAATAAATAATTCTTTTCAGACTCATTAATATCTTCTCTCATCTTTCTCTGCTCAAGGGGTCAACTTGTCTCTTCCAGGTGACTTTGAGTCTCTTTTATGATTTAGCGTGGATTTGATAATTTAATTCTCAGAGAACAATCTCATTTCTCAGTTTTCCAAATTCTGAGAAACTATCACTCACATGAATTTATATGGCCAAGTACATAGTCTTACAAAAATTTGACTGTGTGGCTACACACATATGTAAGGTCTTTTTTGCCTTCTTTGGTGCCATTTAATGGGTGCTATAGTGACTTCTGGACAATTTGACCATGGGAGTTGTGATTAGCATTAGGCCTTGAGATATCAATCTTCCTGGCATATTTTATTTTATTTATTTTTAAAAATATGTTATTTTAAATTGATTTCAGAGTTAGGAAGGGATGAGAGAGAGAGAGAGAGAGAGAGAGAGAGAGAGAGAGAGAGAAATCAATGATGAGAGAAAATAATTGATCAGCTGCCTCCTGCACACCCCCTACTGGAAATGGAGCCTGCAACTCCAGATTGTCTCCTGATGGGGAATTGAACCCATGAGCCACACCAGCTGGGCCTTCCTAGCATATTTAGAGGCCAGTAATATCTCTGATTGGACCCTCCCTGCCCATACAACTTTATAGTGATGGCAGGAGGTCTCCTCTGCCCAACCTCCCATTGGCTTCCCATAGCCAATTATAGTTAAGGCACTTGGCTCCTACAAAAGACTATGAAGGATCAGGGACTAATGGAGTTCAGAAAGGCAGTTTAAACACCTTGTGTTTTCCATAAATATTCAAAAATAAATTATTTTGACTATTTTTTCTCCGTGTAAGATAACATCTATATTTCTGAGGTTCTTTCAGAATCTCAGAAGACCCTGACAATATGTCTAGACATACATATTGGCTAACTTGCTTTCACTGACTCAGGCAACAGTTATCTATACTTTAATATCTCTGCGGAATTTCTCAACTGAGCTATATAAGTAGACGCAGAAGGAATAATCTTTTTTTATACAGCCACTTTGGAGATATGAATACAAATCAGAGAGGAAGGTGAAGATGAGAAGCAATGCCATAAGGAAGATGCGTATCTTTCTAAAAGCTAATTGTAATGATAATTACTTTCTGCTTTAGAAGCACATGGATGATGTTGGCTCTTACAATGGAATTTTTCAAAGAAATAAAATAGATTGGGCTATTCAACAGTGACTGAATTGCTCATTGTGTTCAGAATGGAAAGCAATCTTGTAAAATGTCATCTTTTGCATTTATTTTAATTTTCTGAGAACATTTATGCCAACTAAATGAAAAATTTCCCCAATATCAGTCCTACTTCATTAAAGGGGGGGAAACAATATGGCTAAATGCCTTTGACAACTAGTGTCATATTATTTAAATAATTATCACTGTCTTTTTCAGCATAGATACAGACAAAGGAAAATCAGATGAAGGCGTAAAAGGGATGGGCACAAGATATTTGTTAAGGACAGAAAGATAAAAGGAAGAAGTTCAGTGAGGAATTCCCCCTCTGCTACAAACAGCAAAGCTCTGCCCCTCTCTGGAAGAATCATGAGCCTTCCATCTCTTATTCATCCACCCCTCCAACACACACCCAGAAAAGGGACTAAAACAATGGCAAAGAATAAACTACTTCCTGCCCTAGTAGGGGGCATGCAGGAGGCAGCTGATCAATGATTCTCATTGATGTTTCTATCTCTCTCCCTCTCCCTTCCTCTCTGAAATCAATAAAAATATGTATTTTCTTTAAAAGAATAAACTATTTCCCATTCTGGAGTTACCAGCCCCCCACTGTTTGTATAAATCTGCACATCTCTTCCAGATTGTGAACAGCTGCTTCTAGTCCACTCCTTAAAAAGTCTGCTTCCTAGTTTCCTCAGACGTCTCCTGAACGCTGGGCAGCTGCCTGTGTGATTGGATTGTTTCCGCTTACGCCTTCCTTGCTGACGTGGGTCTCTGCAGGTTGACCCCCTTGGGTCTGTGCCATGCTGGCCTGTGCAACCTTTGTCTACATCTGCTTATGCACCTTGATGGGCTCAGACTTTTGGAAGTAATCTCTGGCCTAAGTGCTGAGCCTGAAAACCTTATTCCTATTTCCAGGCTGACATCATACCCATACTCTTTTTTCAATTGAGGTATAATTGACATAATATAGTATTAGTTTCAGGAAAACAATGTAATGACTCAATATTGCAAAATGATCACAAGTCCAGTTTAAATTATCACCATACATAGTTACAGACATACCTCCTTTCCCTGTGCTTTGCTTTTTTGTGTTTCACAGATATTGCATTATTTTTTACAAATTGAAGGCAGGACTCCCCCGGCCACCCCCCCCCCCCACCACCAGCACCACCAGCAGCAAAAATACTACAATTTGTTTTATTGAGATACTCCTTTACTGTGAATGTCTAGAACAAAACACATAATATCTCCAACATACGCCTTTACAAGTATTTTTCTTATGATGAGAATTTTCAAGATCCACTATTCTAACTACTTTCAAATATGAAATACAATAGTATTAAGTATAGTCACCATGCTGTACATAACATGCCCATGACTTATTTTATGACTGGAAATTTGTACCTTTGACCCCCTTCATCCATATGGCTCAATCCCTAGCCTCCTGCCTCAGGCAACCACCATATTACTATATATCTATGAGCTTGAATATATCATACTAGGAAAGCATCCATTTCCAAAATAGGAGTTAGGTTCTTTGGCCAGGTCTTGCCTCTCCCTGTTTCTCTACTGCTATCACAGTCTAATCCAGTCGTGGGCAAACTACGGCCCGCGGGCCGGATCCGGCTGTTCTATCCGGTTCTCTTGCTCTCCCCTCTGCTCCTTTACTTTGAATTTATATTAGTTCACACAAACACTCCATCCATGCTTTTGTTCCGGCCCTCCAGTCCAGTTTAAGAACCCATTGTGGCCCTCGAGTCAAAAAGTTTGCCCACCCCTGGTCTAATCCCTGCTTTGACTCACACATTCCTTATTAGATAAATGACACATTTTTATTCACATCATAATTAAGGCCAGACAAATCTACCTTTAAAATATATGTCTAATCACATTTTTTCCACCTCAGCTCCTAACTGTCTAATCTAAGTCTGCAACATTTTTTCCTAAATTATCATAATATTCTTTCATTTGACTCTTGTCCCTATCCAATTCATCCTCCACCTGGTAGCTCGATATGTTTGGAAATGGGTTGCTCTAAACCTTTCATTATTGTCTAAGTGAACTAGAGAAAAAAACTGAAAAGATTTAATTGTGTGTCAGGACCCTGCATGCCGCTGCCTACCTGTCCCTCAGCTTTATCCTCCCATCATTGCTTACTAAGCTTCAGACACATCAATCTTTCGGATTCTCTATTGCAATGATTTTCCTTTCAAGATGCATTAATCTTTGGGGTGTGCCAGCTAATATATTGCTATGTGAAAAGAAAACACTAGAGCCCTAGAATCATATTTTTATCTCATCTTTTATTAATGCCTATTTTTGTTGAAGCATAATACATGTTTTATAATGTAAATAATAAATGTATATAGGCAATAAACTAGAGAGGGGGAGAAGAGTTAACTAGCTATTGGCACTGCATGTTCACAAGGTTTTTACTGCTAGAAGTGTAAAATAAAAAAATAAAGAATTGAAGAGTACTACTGTAATGATGAAACTGTTTATCACCTCTGAGATTTCAAATGTGTTACTGGAACATTCTTTGCTCAAGCTAACAAATTGCTCATGATTCTTCTGGTATCATTTATAGAAAATGGAAACTTCCCACTAAAATTTGGTCCCTCTGTCATAAGCTTTCTATACCTTCTCTTCAATGCCTGCACATGCAAATTAACCCGCCATCTTTGTTGGGTTAATTTGTATACTCACTCCTGATTGGCTGGTGGGTGTTGTGATGGTACGGTCAATTTGCATCTTTCTCTTTTATTAGTGTAGACATGTTTGACCTGTAACCAGTTCTCTCATGGTCTTACCCTTTCACACAGAATAAACTGTGCTATTCAACTTTCCTTTTGCAAAAATAGTTACCTGGGCACATGAGGGTAATGCACAGTGGAAAATATACCCAAGAAAACACAATTATAAAACAGATTTTTTAAATGTTTTGATCCTTTGCATATTATAGCTTTTTAAAATTTATTTTAATTTTTAAATTGAGGTATAATTGACATATCACATTAATTTCAGGTGTATAGCATAAAGATTCAATATCTGTGCATATTGCAAAATGCTCACCACAGTAAGTGTAGTTAACATCCACCACAAACTGTTCCAAATTATTTTACTTTGTGATGAGGACATTTAAGGTCTATTCTCTTAGCAACTTTCAAATATTCTATGAGGTATTAACTATAGTCACCCTTGTTTTCAATAGTGATAAAGTAATCTTAAATTTACTTAAAATTAAACATTTTTCCCTGACTCTTCCTATTAACTAAAATATTTGCTTTTCTAAAAACAGTGTGTTTCATCATTTTTTAAAATATATTTTTATTGATTTCAGAGAGGAAGGAAGAGGGAGAAAGGGATAGAACCATCAATGATGAGAATCATCAATTGACTGCCTCCTGCACACCCCACATTGGGGATCAAGCCTGAAACCCTGGCATGTGCCCTGACCAGGAATGGGATTGTGTGACCTTCTGGTTCATAGGCTGATGCTCAACCACTGAGCCACACTGCCCGAGCTGTTCCATCATTTTTTATGAAAGTAAGTCCTCTGGGGAAAATCCTTCTGAAGAACACAAAAGCGGCTGGCAAACTGCTATCCTTATTCTGGAAACAGACTTCCTAATGAATCCCAGGCCTTGTTGAAAACCATGGCCACAGGCATCTAAGGAGAGGCTGCACTTGTGTCCCCGATTAGGCCTTTTCTTAGGGAGTAAAACTGCTACAACTTCCTGCAATTGTTTTAAGGGTGCATGTCCTATTTCAGGATTTATGCATTCAGCTATTTAGAAATACTTTAAGGATTAAATCTTAATATTTCAAAGCTTTGGCTTGGCCTCACGGACTGGTATTCGGCTGTAATTGAAATGACGAGGTCGGATGTATGAAACTAATGCATAACCTTGGAGATGCTAGGAGCTCAAGAAATGCCCATTAAAGAGAGTTGAAAAGAAAAGGAACACTTTTCAGTGTAGAGAGATTTACAAGAAGCCACTGGATGGAGAATATAATGCTTGCTATTTTATTTGAGTTGAGACAGATCCCATATAATAAAGAGCTAATATGCTAATTAGACCAGACAGCAGAATGACCTTCTGGAACGACCAGTGGGCAGGGCCGCAGGGCCACAGGGCCGTGAGGCAGCCAGGGTCGCAAGGACCCAGCCCCTTGCACAAATTTCATGCATCAGGCCTCTAGTATATACATAAATATGTTACCTTAGTATAGGGTTTATCTTTGACATTTTCTTCACAGTTACATTGCTCTTCTTAGAATTAACATGCATGTTAAAAACAAAGTTAGTGGAGAGGAGGCAGTAGCATTTTTGGATTGTATCTGAAATTGTAAGTTATTCAATTGTTAATTCATTTATTCATTTACTTATTAACCCGATTTATCCAGGGTGTACTTCATGGAAGCTGCAGAGCAGATGACCTGAGACTTGTTTCCATGCCTAGAAAGGACCCCCTTGCACTTGGTTCTGGAGATTGACAAGACATTGATATATTTCAGAAGTCCCTGCCTGGGGTCCTGTAGGTTCTATCATAGGATATCTGAAGCCAGTCTCTAGGTAGTGTGCTTGCATCAGATAGTCAAAATCATATCACTTGAAACTCACATCTGGTAAAGTTAGTCAGAAATGTTCACTTTCAGGTTTAGCCAGTTAGTATAAAATTAGTGTAAAGGTAACATTGCACTAGTTCTTTGGAATTCTCTCATAAAATGAGACAATTAGCTTAAAACAACACATTCTGCCGCCCAAACTTGTCTCCGAGTGGGATGGAATGGATTTCTCACCCTGGAATTCTCTCTTCCCTCTAACCAAGGAGCAGCATCACTTCAGCAGGTGTTTCAAATAAACATTGATTTCATGATAGACTTCATTGAAAATCTGTTTTCTCCCCCGTACTTTTCTTTAGTGCAGTGGTCAGCAAACTCATTAGTCAACAGAGCCAAATATCAACAGTACAACAATTGAAATTTCTTTTGAGAGCCAAATTTTTTAAACTTAAACTTCTTCTAACGCCACTTCTTCAAAATAGATTCGCCCAGGCCGTGGTATTTTTGTGGAAGAGCCACACTCAAGGGGCCAAAGAGCCACATGTGGCTCGCAAGCCGCAGTTTGCCGACCATGACTTTAGTGGATCACACAAAAAAGTAGTTCTTTATGAATTTCATTGCTGATGTAACATCTAGAAAATACCATAAATTGGGACATAGTTCAAATATGGGGATTTTTATCTAATTAAATACTATGCCTCCCCTAATTCACTTGTTTAACTCTTCTGACAATTATTAATTAAATGAAGTTACATTCATTTTTCATGTGATACTCCACCCCTGTACTACAGAAAGAACAAATCTTTGTTCAATTCTTTTTTTAATGTCTTTCACTCAAAAAAGACTTCTAAACATTTATCATTTAGGTTGGTAAGATCTTGTAAAGTACAATCAGTATCAAATTACTTTAAAATCCCTTTGAAACATTGCAGAGATTTGTCTTCATTTTCTCCATGTTTGGAAAGTCTCGCTGTCATGACGGTTCCATGGTATTAGTTACCATCACAGTCCATGTAATTCCTTTACGGCGGAGTTCACCATTGATGACAGTGGGTGCAATTTCAAATAGGCTCCTTAATGACGACAATCTGGGTGACTTTTGGTCAAATCACTTTAGAGGGTCATCTTTATTGGATAATGAGGCTGTGAAGGGCTCCAATTTTGTAGTCAGGAAGGTAAGCTGGTTTTGTCATTTTCTCTTATGTTCACATTATTAGTAACTGCTTTCATTCTATACAGTTCATCGTTTCTTTTTTCTTTCTTCCTCCTTCCTTGCCTGCTCTTTTAGAAATCTCTTAAACAAAGTGTCCTTTTCTAAGAGTTTATTTAGTTAAAATGAGTACTTATAAATCTACTTAAACAGATCAAGTATGAACTGCAATATAATACAAGCTTAACTGCTGACTCTTCCACATTGTAAAACTCTCCTCTTTTCCTTTTAAAAATTGTTTTATTTATCAATTGAGAGAGAGAGAGAGAGAGAGAGAGAGAGAGAGAGAGAGAGAGAGATTTGTTACTCCACTTCTTTTTGCATTCATTGGTTATTTCTTGCATGTGCCCTGACCAGGGATGAAACCCACAACCTTGGTGTATAGGGACAATGTTCTAACCGACTGAGCTACCTGGCCAGGGCCTCTCCTCTTTTCTTCAGGAAATTCAAATACTGCATGTGATATAGGACTAATGAAGACCAGGTGAGCATATCCTGGCCAATCTACATGTTAAATGTGAATAAAGATTTTTGGAGTAAGAATAAATTCAGATAGTTTTTATACACTCTTACGATACTTTCAATTAATCTAAGCATGGTCTGGACTACTACCCAATGCTACCTACTAGAAAAGTTTATACATGACAAAATAGGGCATGTTAAAGCTTGAACTATTAAATTTTTTAAAAAGTTGAATGTTGAACATCTAAATACTCATTGAACACTTAAATAGAAATAACAATAAAATCTGACATTTATTAGGAAAAATATACATTTCAGAATTGTAGTAATTTGAATATGAATGTAAAAATAAAATTGCCAGAAAACACAAACGTTGCTAGCTTTTAATTAGAACACATTGGAAAGGAAGTCAGAATGAAAGCAAGTTATTGAACTTATTCATAAAGAGCAAACACTAATTTATTCTAAGTTGTTAGTGTTAATGTAGTCTGTAACAGTGGACAAATCAATGTTAATTGAGTTCTAAAAGGAACATATGCAGGGAACAGCATTCACTATTATGAACATTAGGTACATATAAAAAAGCAGTATTGAAATTAAATATAATTTAATTCAGCCCTGAATACTTTTGTAATCATTAAAAATGCTAGACAGTGAATAAATTACACGCATCCTTAATGCTGTATTTTTTCCTTCCAATGCTTTATTATGCAAACATTGGAACATGACAAAAATTCGAAAACTTTTTAGTGAATACCCCTAAATCCCTCACCTAGATTCCACCATTAACATTTTGCTGTCATGCTATCTGTTCTTCTTTCTGTTCATCCATGAATTAATCCTTTTTTCTACCTTTCAGAAGTAAACTGCAAACCTCTCAACAACTTCCTTAAATACTTTAGCATGCAGTTTTTATATAAAATTATGTAAAATAAAAAGCACATATTTTAAGTGTACATTCCCCAAGTTTTGATAAACACATACGTCTTAGTAGCCTCTATCAAGATACAGAACATAAACTAGCTATGTTGGAGCATCCTCTCAATAGCCCAGACCAGGCGTCCTCAAACTATGGCCCGCGGGCCACATGCGGCCCGCCGAGGACATTTATCCAGCCCGCCCGGTGCCGCTGCCTGTCCTGCTTAGCAGCCGACTCGTCCCGGGCCTGCAGTGCGCATAGGAATTTGTTCATAGTTTTTTTTTTAAAACTATAGTCCGGCCCTCCAACGGTCTGAGGGACAGTGAACTGGCCTGGCCCCCTGTTTAAAAAGTTTGAGGACTCCTGGCCTAGACCTCTATTAAGATACATCCATTCATTCACTCCATAAACTTTTCCCATTATCATCCCAGTCTATCTCAGTCCCCACTTAAGACAACAGCTTTGATACTGTGATTGATAATAAAAGTATATAGTTGGTCTTGGTCCTTGTTTCTGAAACAGCGCTCCTAAAACCTTTGAAATTTCCTGTGACGAGAGCTATAATGGTATTTTTTTGTCATATTATTGTTGTTATCCATGAGGGGACTTTTGGGAAGCCCCTAAGGTTGGGGGCTGGATGGTAGTGGAACCAACCATGTGATTAGAGTTGGAACTTTCAGGTCTCACCCCTGGGAAGGGAGAGGGCTGGAGGGTGAGTTCGGTCACCAGCAGCCAATGATGTAACCAATCATGCCTATGCAATGAGCCTCTATAAAAGCCCCAAAGGAGAGCTTCTGGGTCAGTAAACACGATTCAATATGCAGCTTTGGTGAGAGTGGCCACTGGGAGTGGGCATGGAAGCTCCTGCTCTTTGCCCATACCTCGCCCTGTGCATCTCTTCCATCTGGTGGTTCCTCAGATATATCCTTTTGTAATAAACTAGAGGCCCGGTGTACGAAATTCGTGCACTCAGAGGGTCCCTCAGCCCGGCCTGCACCCTCTTGCAGTCCGGGAGCCATTGGGGGATGTCCGACTGATGGCTTAGGCCCACTCCCGTGAGCCGTCAGTCAGACATACTTAGTGCTGCTACGGAGGCGGGAGAGGCTCCCACCACCACCGCTGTGCTCACCAGCCGTGAGCCCGGCTTCTGGCTGAGCAGTGCTCCTCCTGTGGGAGTGCACTGACTACCAGGGGGCAGCTCCTGCTTGAGCATCTGCCCCCTGGTGGTCAGTGCATGTCAGAGCGACCGGTTGTTCTGCTGTTTGGTCAATTTGCATATTAGCCTTTTATTATATAGGATGGGTAACCAGTAAGTAAAAAATGCCTCTGAGTATTGTGAGCTGCTGTAGCAAGTCATACCCAAGGAAGGGGGTTGTTGGAACCTCCTCTCTATAACTGGTCCATCAGAAACACAGGAGATAACCTGGGCTTGCAACTGGCATCTGAAGAGAGAGGTGGGGACAGTTTGTGGTCAACCTGTGGGGTATGGTGCTATCTGTGAGTAGACAGTGTCAAAAATGAGCTGAATTGTAGGACACCCAGCTGGTGTCTGAGAACTTCTTGAGGGTGTGGAATGCCCTCCGCTTCCACACACATTGGAAATTGATGTTCAGAACCCTTTAACTACTCTGTTAACTGAAAATTAATATGGACTAGGTGTTTTATCACCAAGAAGGAATAATTGGTGAAAAAGGGTTACAACCCTGTGCATGCAGACATGGCAAGCCACGTGCACACTCTAGCCTCTGTGCTGGGGGGTGGGGGGATTTATAGAAGGGAAAAGGAAGAAAAGGGAAGGGGAAGTTAGAACCTTAGAGCTTTATTATAGACATAAAGTTCTTCCTGTGGGGTTCTCCATGTAGTGTTCTCCCAATTATTTAGCGAGAACTTCCATGCCTATCATAGACCTTCCAGACTAATTATGTTTGCTTAATGTTCCAGTTAGTCTTTATCAACTCTTATGCTATTTTCCCACTATAATGCGGCACATTTCTTAATGTGATTGACTAAGGAAAAAGGAATTATCATATATTCAACTGCTGGGCATCTATTTTCCAAAGACATTAATAATGTTTCTCTGGGCCCTAACTGGTTTGGCTCAGCAGATAGAGCGTCTGCCTGCGGACTGAAGGGTCCCAGGTTCGATTCCGATCAAGGGCATGTACCTTGGTTGCGGGCACATACCCAGTAGGGGGTGTGCAGGAGGCAGCTGATTGATGTTTCTCTCTCATCAATGTTTCTGGCTCTCTATCCCTCTCCCTTCCTCTCTGTAAAAAAATCAATAAAATATATTAAAATAAATAAATAATGTTTCTGTGGTTAAAAGAAACTATTTCTAATTGTAGTTGTAAAATACGTATGCATCTCTCACATAGTTGAGTAAAAACTAAAGAGTTTTTAAGGTAAAAATTATTTAAAGGAAGGCTGTGTCTACTTGGAGAATGAGTGGAACGTTAGGCAACGTCCATCAAATTGCAGAGAGCTGGCAAGTTATCTGCATTGTGGATGAACCACAGTCACGTTGCTTGTTCTTCACCTAGTTGAGTATCTAACAAATTTAGATTCAACTATGAAATTACTAACCAGCTCAATACCAGGTATATAGTAGGTACAAGGTATATAGTAGGTACAAGGTACATATGTGTTAAGTGGAATAAGAGTGAATAGAAGAACAACAGAATGATTGAGGAAGGAACTCACCTTCACTAACTGTTCAGGAGTATGACTAGCAGAATGCCACATGTTTTGAATAAATCATCTGTCATTCTTTTCCTTGAAACTGTCCTTCAAGTTACGTATGCTTTGCTCATGCCTGTACATTGTAAATGCTCAATATATCACTTTCACCAGTAAAACACATCACTATGACTATTGAAACGTGTAGGCTCTAACTTCCTAAAGGGTTTTAATCCTCCAGAACTTCACAGCAGCAACTGAAATACTCATCTGCAATAGGCTTAATATTTACTGTTTTATATCTCCAAATTCTCTATGTCTGGACCAGAGAGGAGGAGCCTGGGAAATATTTTATGACTACAAGCGATTGGCATTTAATAATAACTTATTGCTCTATTATTCTAAAAATGGGACACATTAGCAACATTATTGCAGTGTCAGACTTTTTGTTTTCTATTATTAGTAAGTAGAAAAAGCAATAGAATTTTTGCTACACAGGATGTATGTTTCAAGTACTCCTTCCTAGAAGCAGTTAAATAATAATCTAATTATTTGGGAAGTACAGTAGGGAATTTATAAAAATATGCCTCTCACAAACAATGATTGAAAATGAATTTTATCAGAATTGAGGGACACCAGAACTGGACTTCTGCTATAAAATTATGTTTATAATAGAAAAAATGAAAGAGTCCCAATTTGACATTTAAGTACCAGTAACAAAGGGATAAAAAAAGCAAATAAAAAAGGTGAAAAGGCAAAATACACTAATGAATATACAAAATAACACTAAACAGAAACTATTACACCATTACCACAAACTATCAGATAAACATCAAGATTTGGAAATAATTTGAACTAAGTGTAGGGGGTGACTGCTCATATCTATGCAGTCATCCAAGAAATACTTATTACCCACTTCTCTCTGAGGCATGAGAGAAAATCCCCTAAGGGCCTGTGGGCTACTTCTAGGGTGTTTTATGACTGATTACATGTGAGGCCAGGAATTTGTTTTGCAGTAACAATTTAAAATGTGTATTACCGGGAATTTATTAGTAAAGTTTAATGACTTTGATGAGCAGATTATCTTTTAAAATATGCAGTAACGTCTGGTGTTGTCATTTGAACAGTCCACTGATAGAAATGATTTAAATTTTTCTAGTATTTGAATTATATTGGTTGTATAAGGGAGCACATTTAAAATATTTTAAAAAGTGACTGAATACCTCTATAGACGTATGTCCATCTGTCCCTATGTTAGGTTCAGTTATTTCACTAAAGAAGCCTCAATCCTGGTAATTTTGTAATACAATTATAAAATTTTAGATGACGTCTGACTTATCCGGAATGAGTGTGTAGCATTGTTTGTCTTATGTGCACACATCATTCTTCATGAGATAGAGTAAAATAAAAAGTCATTGTTTGTAAAATATTAATAAAACCATCACATTTCTAGAAATTTAATCTAGCATGTCAAATGTGTAATTTTTAATTTGTTCTTAAATATTAGTTAGATGTCTACTTTCCTCATTCAACTGGGTAACTCTATACAGTTATAAGACTACTGACTAAACCATTCTACTGGTTACTTGTGTAAAGTAATTTTATAATTTTATTTCATGGAGAGACAAGAATTGGTGTATAGCCCTAGCTAGTGTGGCTCAGTTGGTTGAATATCATCCTGTGCATGCAAAGGTTACTGGTTCAATTCCTGGTCAGGACACATGCCCAGGTTATGGGTTCAATCGATCGAGGTTTCTCTCTCATATCTTTCTTTCTATTTCTTTCTCCATCTCCCTTCTGCTATCTATAAAACAACAACAAACAATGAAAACATATTTTAAAAAAGAATTGGTGTATATTTAGAATAATCCTATATAATAAAAGGCTAATATGCAAGTCGACTGATCGGCGGAACAACTGGTCACCATGACGTGCACTGACCACCAGGGGGCAGACGCTCAATGCAGGAGCTGCCCCCTGGTGGTCAGTGTGCTCCCACAGGGGGAGTGCCGCTCAGCTAGAAGCCCTTAGCCAGGCTCACAGCTGGCAAGTGCAGTGGCAGTGACAGGAGCCTCTCCCGCCTCCGCTGTAGCAGCCCTAAGGATGTCTGACTGACAGCTCCCGGACTGCAAGAGGGCGCAGGCCAGGCTGAGGGACCCCAAGTGCACAAATCTCATGCACCAGGCCTCTAGTATATACATGAAAACACAAGCCAGACCAATTCCTTGGAAGCAAAGATTAATAAGTTCATTTGCCAAGGAAGAAATATATCTCACAAAAGGATTAAGGATTCCTGTTCCTATTAGGTAATTGAGCAGTTGGGCAGAACATGATGAAAAAATATTAGGATTAATTCAAATTTACTCGATCCAGGTTCACTTGCAGAGTTTGATCTATGTTGTAGTCAGCACTTCCAAAATCAAACAGCCCTGGGTACACGCCAATGGTAGCTATGGGGAACCTGTAAGTGGATCCAACATTTAGAATCAAGTCCAGATGCACTGTTCAAGCAAGTGTTGCCTTATGTTGCTGGGACTTGTAAATAAAAGGAATTCAACAGAAATGAGATGAAAGTTCCTGATTTTGGTGATGGCTGATAGCTCTGTGTTGCATCCAGTCTTCTCCATCTTTGAAATGGAAATTTTTACCTTTCTGGACTGGGGCATCACCTGTGTTTACTCTCTAAAGGCAATGACAGCACTTCAGTGTCCAGGAAGAAGAGAGCATCAACCACCAATGTGATTGCTTATTTCTACATTCAGATGGTCTCAATAGTTGTTAGGTGGCAAAGCTTTTCCTCAAAAGAGTTAACCAGCTTAATTATTCTCTTTGTTCAGGTGGTCCCAAGCTAGATCTTGCACAACCATTAGAAAGGGTGTTTAAGGCATTTTCTGTCAGTGGACAAGTTAACAGTGCAACGGCTCTTTATCATTGTAATAATCTCTTATCCTTGCTCATGACTTGGACCAAGTAGGTTCTATTTGTGAGAGCAAGCACCAAAAGGAAAAATTGTAGCCGGCAGAGGACTTACAGACTGACTGCAATGTAGTCATCCACGTAACAGTTCCAGGAAATATGGTGTATGGAGTTCTCACCTATTTAGATGACATCTTCTTACCCGGTGAGTTGGATCCCGGTCTTTGATATTTGAATTGCAATTTTCATGGGAGATATAAGGATCTTATTTAATAATATCTTCCTTTATAAGAAATGCTTCTGTATGATACAATGTTTCCTACCTTCAAGTCAACTTTGCTTTATATTAGTATTGTGATACTAGCTTTCTTGAGATAATTGTCTTCATAGTATATCTTTTCTTCAACTTTTTGCTTTCAACATCTATCTTTATATTTAGCTAGAGGCCCAGTGCACGAATTCATGCACATGTGGAGTCCGGCTGACCCGGCCCCAATCGGGGCAGATCGGGGCCGGGCCTGTTGGGAGGAGGAGATGGTGGGAGGTTGGCCAGCCTGCCCCAATCAGGGCCTGATCAGAGCCAGGCCAGCTGGGGGGAGGGGCTGCCACAGGTGATTGGCCAGTGGTTCCCACCCTTGGTTGGGGTGAGGAGGCCATTTGGGGACAGGGCCAGCCAGCCTCACCCCCGATTGGTGTGAGTTGGCCAATCGGGGGGAGAGCTGGCTGGGGAAGGGGCTGCGGACTGACTGAGTTTGTGGGGGGCTGATCAGGGGTGGGGCCAGCCGTGGGGAGGGTCTGTGGGCAGGGGGCCAGCCAGCCTCACCCCCAAATGCAGTGGGGGGGGCTGATCAAGGGCCAGCGGTTTGGGAGAAGGGCCATGGGTGGTTGGCCAGCCAGCCCCACCCCCTATTGAGGTGGGGGGGGCGGTTGGGGGCGGGGCCGGCTGGGGGGAGGGGCTGAGGGAGGTTGGCCAGCCAGCCCCACCCACGATCAGGCCGGTTCACTGGCCACAGTGGGCATCATAGTGACCAGTTGTTCCGGTCATCACGGCGTTCCAGTCACTGGCTTTTTATATATATAGATGAGTCCTTAGAAGCAGCAAACACATAAGGTTTTGTTGTTGTTTGCTTTTAACTTAAGAGTTTAGTTATTTTGCATTTGATATATTCGGCCTTATACCAGCCACCTTACTTTTCTCCATGGTGAGAGGCCACTATCATTATATTGTTACTTTAAATTTAGTGTTTCTTTATTCTCCAATTTTAAAAGTTCCTTCTTCACCTTTCCAGTTTTCCTCTGGTGTTACTATGAGCAGTTCCCTTTGATTTCCCTTGCTCAGAGTTTAGATAGCTTACTGTATCTGTTGGTTGACCTCCCTTATCAGTTTTGGAAAATTCATCATTCTCTCTCCTAATGTTGCCTCCTCCCTATTTATTCTCTCCTCTCCTGGATATCAAATCACGTTAGACCTTTTCAGTGTCCCACATTCTCTTTCTGCCATATCATCTATTTGTTTTCTTGTGTTTGGTTGGAGATATACAATTAATATGTTTTATCCTTTCTTCTAATTCATTAATTGGCACATGTATATTATTTTATTAAACCCTTTTACTTTTAGGTTATTTTATTTTTCAACTCTAGAATTTCCATTTTATTTTTAGATTCTAATACTCTGGCAGAATTATCCAACTTTTCCTGTATTTTCTTTTTCCTCTATTTTTCTTGATTATATTAACCATAGCTGCCATTGAGTCCTTGTTTGATAATTCTAATAGCATGTTCACTTGTAGATCTCTTTCATTTTATATTTTTTCTCTTTGTTTTTTGTTGTTGTTCTTCACAGGTTCCTGTCTCTTTAAATGATTTTTTTAAAAATGCCATAGTGAAAAAAACTTGCTGAAATTCTAGATAATTTTATCTTTCCCTAGAAAGGATGCACTTTTTTATCTTTTGGCAGAGAAGAGGCTGATGACATTGATCCAATCAGCGACTGAGCTGAATTGGGGAAGGTTACATTTATGTATGTATGTATGTTTTGTTTTCACTGAGAGATAAGTGACATATAACATTATGTTAGCTTCAGGTATACAACATAATGATTCAATATTTGTATATGTTGCAAAATGCCACAATAGTCTAGTTAATATCTGTCTCTATACATTTACAAAAATTTCTCTTGCAATGACTTTAATGATTTACTCTTAGCAATTTTCAAATATGCAATACAATATTATTGATAGTCATCATGCTTTATATTACATCCCCTTACTTTATTTATTTTACAACCTTTTGACCCTCTTCACCATTTTGCCCACTCCCAACCCTTGCCTCTGGGAACCAGCAATATATTCTCAATATCTATGAATTTGGTTTGTTTGTTTGTAGATACCTCACATAAGTGATATCATATGGTATTTCTCTTTCTCTGTCTTATTTCACTTAGCCTGTCCTCAATGTCCATCCATGTTGTTGCAAATGGCAGGATTTTATTTTTTTTTATGTCTGAATAGCATTCCGTTGTATGTATACTGTATGTATATGTGTTTGTCTCACCCTTCAATGGACACCGAGGTAGTTTCCATATCCTATTATAAAGAATGCTGCAATTAACACAGGGGTCCATATATCTTTTTGCGTAGTGTTCATATTCTTCAGGTGAATAACCAAAAGTGGAATTGCTGGATCATATGGCCATTCCAATGTCTAGTAATTACTTTTAGGGCTACAGAAATGAAAGTTAGAGTACCATCATTCTGTTTGTGTCAGGTCTGCATATATTCATCATTTAAAAATAGAACAATATTTGTATTGATGTACATGAAAAAATGAATGAGCTAGTTTTAAATATATATGAAATTCAATTTTTTTTAAGAGGGAAAAAAGGAAAGACAATCTATTTAATTCATGACAACCTTCAACTCTGAAAATAGAGACAGTCACACTCAGGTGGACTTGTAAAACAATTTTAATTTTTACTCAAAATATATGAGATATCATTAGCCCTTATCTTACACTTGGAAAAACGGAGAGCATTGTACATGAAACAGAAGCTATTAGATTTGAAGCTCAAGTTTCAAAAATATTCAGATAAGACAAGTACACTCCAGATATTGTTCCCATTGTCCAACGTTGTCCAACATTAATTTTCATATGCCTCCTTACTTTATAACATAAATATCACTTATTAGGAATCATTGTTTAGTTTGGATTTTTTTTTCTAAAATACCAAAAGGCTCCCCAGCGGTGCCCATCTATTTTATAAACTGACCTGCAGTTTTCTCTTCTTTAAAAAAATTCCAATCTATTTGGGTTAAAAGAATAAATATATATCCAGGGCAAACAATTGTATCCCCACCCAATATAAGTGATCAGTGTTTTACAGTGAAGAACCTCATAGCATTTGGCAGCATATTACTGTACTGTGATCAGACGAACCAAAGTATGGTCCTTTGTATACAAATTCTGGTAAAGACACCTGAAAAGTAGAGGGGAGTAAAAAGAAATGCTAGGGATAAAGCATCACTACATAAAATAAGTTTTCATGGAAACTTGCCAGATCTGAAAAATTCTAAAGATACTGCTTCTAAGTGCTGCCCCTTCCATGAACTATAATGAGTACTGCAGGCCCTGGGGGAATCACCGACTCAGTAGCTGATCCGAAGTGGATGTAAAGATAGGGCTGTGTTCACCTACTTCCCACCGCAGACGGCCGCATGCTGTATACTTCCAGTTAATTCTGACAGTGAGAGAACCGCGTTACAACCTCACTTAAAAATAACAAGAAGGGGGCAAACATAGTACAATAACAAAAAACCACAATAACAAAACACTGCGATGATGAACTGTGTTCGTACCAAAACCATGGCCAGGAACTCTTTTGAGAACCGCGTTCCTGTCCACAGCAACAGTGCAAATGGCGTCCACGCCAGGCCCTGTGCCCAGGCCACCTGTGCAGCATAAGTTTCCTCTCAGCAGCCACCTACAGAGACCTGAATGTAGTGCGTGCAGACTGTGGCTGGTCCCCTCACACCCGGACGAAGAGTGGCCAGTGCCATCAGACACGCGTGTTGGCTGAGCCAGACTCTTGGGAAATACTCAGTCACTAGACATTTTCTTAACAAGCCGTTTCTCAAAAGTGAACCACAACACATCTTAACCTCCTCGGTTTTTAGGGTGCTTGGTAACTTCTTGCCTCTTTTTAAAACCCCAGTGCTGTTTGACAGGCAGCCACTAAAATTAACCCTCTCCATTTTCAACTTACTTCCCTTTCTTTCCCCTAAGGTAGGCCCTCTGTAAACCTAAAAACATGTGCTAACTTAACATACAAAGTTCCTCAAAGTGCAAAATGTGTTACACATAGTTTCATAGCTTCATTTAAACAGCATTTTATACAATACAGTACAGTTGGATCTTTGTGTTCATAAATTACGCCACTTAAAAGACACCTACTTTAAAAGGTTGGCCACTCAAAGTAACCCAAGGATTTTTTTACACACGGTTAATACAGTTGAGCTGTACAAGCTTTGTTCAGACCAAAATAAAGTTAATCTTACACTTATCACATATATACATATATATTTCCAAATGCTCTTCAAATGCGTACATACAGCTAGACAAATGGCACAAACCATGAACCACCTTATGGTTTGCTTTCTGATTTGTACACAAACATTGTACGCAATATATATATTTTTTAAAACCCCAAGTCATTTTATTTCTTTCTGCAAGATCTGCTCGCCCTGTAACTCTTTCGGAAGGGTTCTTGACCGTTGTAGAACCACGCTAAGTTCTTTGATGACCTGGGACGGCAACTTATTATCAGCGTCCAGAGTGGCTCTGCCGTTCCTGTCCTCGGTCTTCCCCAGGATCTTTGAGCCTTTAGGGCCTTTCTGCGGCCCATGAAAGGACTCAGCCTCAGCCTCTGTGTCCTCCAGGCAGTAGAGACTGCGATGCTTCCGGGTTCGATGCCGCAGTTTATCGTCCCTGTGCTCCAGGCAGTGGGCCACCATGGAGGCTCTGTCCTTCAAGGTGCTGTCCCCAGGCTCCAGGTCGCGCTTCTCATGGAGCCGCAGCTTCTCCAGCTCCCCCCTGGCACTCTAGAGTAAAATGAAACACTGCATGGAAAAGCCAGACTTGGCAATTTACGTTTGAAAAATGCATTCCATAGAAAAGCTGATGCTTCTTATATTACAGCTTATTTCTAGGATTTAGGGTCTAATTTTGACACAAGTGGCTTGCCTAAATTTAAATGCTGATCTGAGAGCTACAATGTGGACTAAAATGTAGACCATGGAAATTCATTTGAACGTGCATTTAACGCAGAACTTCAAAGATGCCTTTCAGGGTAGTTATTTAATTCGAGTGTCTTTTCAAACTTGCCTCTTACGATTCCCTTCTGCTTGGATGTGACACGTCTGTGTATCTGCAGTTATACTCACAGCACCCAGAGAAAAGGAAATCTCTGTGACCCTGAGTTGGGGAAATGCTCTCTGTACCTCAGCCCCTCTTCGAGATAACAGCACATTAAAGACACTGAGGAGTATTAGGACAGAGAAATCTAACTTCTTTCTGTGTTGTTGTTTTTACTCTCCTCCCAAAATATTAAGGGAAGTCTTTCCTCCCACATATTAGAATTCCACAGAAATATTTTTAAAAACACCAGTAGATTAGAGTACACATTCATTCAGTAAACTATAAGGACCTACAGGCACGGGAAATCCATTGTCACAATACCTGCGATGATATAGAGGTACACTTTCTTTTTAATTTCCTCCCCTCAATTACTGTTTCAGGTGCACATGGTGATTAGACATTTATATACCTTATGAAGTGATCACCCCGGTAAGTCTAGTCCCACCTGGCACCATGCAGTTATTATAAGTGTTGAGTATATTTCCTCTGCTGTGCTTTACATTCCTGTGACTGCTTTTATCAACTGGCAACTTCACACTTCTAATCCCTTCTTTTCCACCTATCTTCCCAGCACCCTTCCTGTCTGGCAACCATCAATTTGTTCTCTGTATCTATGAGCTTGCTTCTGTTTTGTTTGTTCATTTATTTTGTGAGGTATCTTTCAGAGTCCACGTATAAGTGACATCATATGGTATTGTCTTTCTCTGACTTATTTCCCTTAGCATACCCTCCAAGCCCATCCATATTGTAGCAAACAAGATCTTATTTTTTATGGCTGAGTAATAGTGTTCAATACTAATAAGTGTTCCATTATATATATGTACTGCATCTTCTTTATCCTTTTGTCTGCTGATGGACACACAGGTTGCTTCAATATCTTGGCTATTGTAAATAACGCTGCAACAAATACAGGGATATATACACTGAGTGGCCAATTATGATCTCTGAACGCATAATAATCTGGCCACTCAGTGTGAATAAATTATATATATATATATATATATATATATATATATATATATATATACACATATATATATATATATATATATATATATTAGAGGCCTGGTGCATGAACTTGTGCATGGGTGGGGTCCGGCCAGCCTGGCCAGGGGGAGGGGACATGGGCGGTTGGCCAGCTGCCTGCTGGTCGAACTCCTGGTCGAGGGGACAATTTGCATATTAGCCTTTTATTATATAGGATAATATATAATAAAAGTGGCCAGATTATTATGTGTTCAGAGATCATAATTATCTGGCCACTCAGTGTATATCTTTCAAATTAGTGTTTTGGATTTCTTCAGATAAATGTCCAGAAGTGGAATCATTGGCTTATAGGTTCTATTTTTAATTTTTTTTGAGAAACCTCTATACTGTTTTCCATAGTGGCTGCACCAATTTACAATCCCACCAACAGTGCACAAGGGTTCCCTTTTCTCTACAACCTCGCCAACACTTGTTGACTTATTGACGATAGCCATTCTGGCAAGTGTGAGATGATATCTCATGACTTTAATTTGCATTTCCTTGATGATTAGTGATGTTTAGCATCTTTTCATATGTCTATTACCTTTCTGTATGTTTTCTTCGCAGAAATGTCTATACAGGTTCTATGACCATTTTATGGTTTTTAAGTATTTCTTTTTTTCAATGTTTTATTGATTTTTTTTTAAAAAATTTTTAGAGAGATCGGAAGGGAGAGGGATTAAGAGATAGAAACATAGATGAGAAACACCATTGATTGGCTGCCTCTGCACGCCCCCTACTGGAGATTGAGCCCCTACCACCCAGGCATGTGCCCAGACCAGACCTCTTGGTTCATGGGAAGATGCTCAGCCACTGAGCAACAGCAGCGGGCCCTATGCCCATTTTTTAATTGGATTGTTTTTTTGGTGTTAAATTGTATGAGTTTGGACAATAATCCCTAATTGGATGTATCACTGGCAAATATCTTCTATTCAATAGGTTGTTTTATTCATTTGTTTCCTTTGCTGTGAAAACCTTTTTAGTTTGATGTAGTCCCATTTGTTTATTTTTCTCTTTCATTTCCCTTGCCCAAGGAGATATTTCAAAAAAATATTACTAAGACCAATGTCAGAGTTAACTGCCTATGGTTGTTATTTTTCTGGGAGGTTTATAGTTCATAGGAAAATTTTTCAATTTTCACTGATTTTGTTTTAATGCTTTTTAAACTTTCAACTTTCCCCCCAACGTTGGAATATTTTTAAACACTCTTTGCCTATACGTTAAATCACCAAATCACCACACTTAAATTTACAAAAAAATCTTGGGTTTAACTACTCATTAATTTTCTATTAATATTTCATGGAGTTGTTTTAAAAGCTTTTAACAATATCTTTAGTGTTTTAGTTCAGCTCCCAATGTCTAAAAACACTGTCTCTGAAATTTAGATTTTTGTATTAGGTAACAATTATATATTCAACTAGAGGCCCGGTGCACAAAATTAGTGCATGGCAGGGGGGAGGGTCCCTCAGCCCGGCCTGCAATGATGCCAACATCCCGTGCCCAAGCCGGCCTCTGGCCAGAGGTCCGCCCGCCCTCCCTCTGCGGGCCGGGGCGCACGGGACGCTGGGGCTCGTCGCCGGGGTGACACCACCAGCATCCAGCGCCCCGGCCACTATGGGCACTGCCATTTTTGTGATGGAGTGATGGTTAATTTGCATATTGCCCTTTTATTAGATAGGATTATCATCCAAATTCTTAACTGGTACTGATTAATGTATTTTAATACCAATACTATAGCTTTTGCTTTGGGCCATATTGATCCTAAGACAATGTCAGGAAAAGCTGGGGTCACTATAGGGCATATACACTCCCTATGTTGACTTCACTTGTTCAACCTGTGTCTCCCAACCAGGGTTTCTGGGAAATGTGACCCTTGGAATTTTAAGCTTCTAGATTAGCTAAGGAATCCATAGTTTTGTAGGGCAGTTTATTACCCAGAATGGCAGGAGAAACAAGCTCATGGTTTCTTGGAGGCTTATTCTTCTCTTTGATTACATTAGTGCAAAAGGACCAAGTAGGCAACAAAGGTAATAAACCAATATTTCCAAAGCTTCTATCTTTTAGAGAAGAATAATATTATAATGTGATTAGTGTTCACAGGAAGATAGGCATGGACAAATATTTTTAAAAATCTGATCACTAAATTAAAATAGCTTTAGTCTTTCAAAAGATATTTCTGTTTGGAAAGCAATAAATTCAAACAGCTTAATTCCAAACCTAGCTTCTAGAAGAAAGGCCATCTTTTACATGTGTTTCTTTCTGCTCTGAGAGACTCAATGGAGGCACTGAAATGTGCATTAGCCCCAGAGCAGGGAGTTTTGAGTGTAAACAGCCTCCACCCTTTCCTGAAGAGCCTGCACTTCAAGCCCAGGTTGATGCCACTTTTGCTCTCCCTGCCCCTCAAGGTGAGAAGAGAAACAAATCACGGCTTTCAGGAAAAAAATGCCAAATCTTCTTTCTTGATGCTCAGAGGTCATCTTGTAGTTCCTTAAATTAACTGGGACACCCCATCGGTTCCCAAACCACTGGAACTTGAATATGTCACTAGAAAGTCTAGTGACCAGGGCTTCAGCAGACATCTGCTGCCATGGGCTCATTCTCAGATTTTCAGAAATAAACCTCTAAGAATAATTTGAGACTGATTTTTACCATCAGAGCTTCTGTACACATATTTCAAATAGCTCGGCTACTTTAGAGATAAGCAAGGTATTGTGCAAATTTAACAGTCAATGGCATCATTAAACTAATCATTTCAAAGAAGTTAAAAATAATAAACAATTTTAAAAACATGCCATAGAATTTCTCATGTTTTCTTGACAGATGTGATTTTTCTTATGCTTTTCAAAGTGATTATTCCTGATTTTTTGAAGCCAATGAATTAATGAGTGCACTCAATCACAGTAACACCGAAGAAAACAAATGCTAGAATTAACATAAACGGAATAAAATCCTAACCTACCTCGATATTTCTCCAGGCTTGGGTGGCATTTTTCTCATGCTGGATGGGAATGAGAGGCAAACCTCCGATTTTGGGGTTTTTGGTTATAGAGCGTTTTCGTTGCTTTCCAGCGGGTGGCCGTATATCATTTTCATGCTGTGGAAACACAATTTCTTGCCGTTGGTGTGTGACGTTATTATGTGTGTACACCCTGTTACAGAGCCACTGGCTCACTTTTCACACACACACACATCTGGTGACCTGCTTTCTATGAGAATGCCATCCGTCATTATGGTGCTGACCCTGGAGGCAGCATCGCTGGAGGATGTAAAACTCTTAAATGAACTGAGCTCTGAGGTCTCAGTTCAATTTTTAAGTCTCAAATACATGCGTTCTGTATTACTTACCAAACCAAAAGGGGTGAAATATTTTAAAAACTGGCACATCTCTTTGTGGGAGAAAATGAATATACTTGTCTACACTTCTCGGCCCTGTAATCAAAGTAACTATCATTCACGTTTGTTCTCTCCGCCAAAGAGGACTTCAGTGTAAACATAATAAATTGGCCTTATGTAGCCCAAGTCAACCTTAGGCACATCATCAGAAAAATTAGCCCTAATTTATGACCTTTTTAAAATGTTACTTTTTCATCTAATTGAGTTCCAGAGAAATGTTACCTTGTACACATACATTTATACTGAAAATCATTGTACAACAGAGAGTATGGCACATTTGTTCTCCAATTATTGACTACATATTCTTGCCACTGAGCTGTTGTAGATATGACTGGGAAAAAGTTAATTTTGCAACTGGGAAAAATATCCACAGGTAAAAATATAAGCTCTTGACTGATAAATCCTTGAGATATGCTAATAAAAGAAAAATCTTTAAAGATTTTTCCACTCCACAGGGTACATTCACTTGTCAGATGTTGGGAAAAGCAAATTGATTTCAGACAACAATCTATGAAAGAAATACAGAACACCAACTATAAAAGGAGAAGCTTACAGGTGTTACGGTGAAATGAAAAACATTTGGTAAGCTATATAGCTGAATGCCTACTCTTATTTTCCACTACTCTTAAGACTCAACAGAGTCTTGTTCTTATGTTGCAATTAGTATTTTAATGTAGGGTATTATAGCACAGAATTCATTTCCACAAAGGCTGACTGCATACCCATTGTAGAATAGCTGATTTATATGGAGGGGCATACTGCTAGACTTTGGGCTTATCAATATACATGTATTATTGCCTTTCATCCTCAGCGACCCTATAGTTTAGGTCCTACTTATTACTAGACTTAGTGTATATGCATAAGGTCTGCCCTTGAATTTTAACACATTGCGGACCAGTAGTCTTATTGCTAGCTTTACCCAGTGGCCAGGTAAGTTTCTATTGAAGGAGTACAAAAAACGTTTTACATAAATGTTAAAGGTGCACTTTAAAATTAAATACCTATCACATTTTGAAGTTATTTATTACATGTTCTTACAAGCTAATATCTTTTTCAAGTATGATACTTCGTAAGACACTGTGTAATATGAAGCGAGAATTCTCGTGATCCGTCTGCAATGTGTTAAAGAAGTATTTACCGAAACACAGTAGATGTCTGCAATATTTTAATCAGAGGGAAAGTGACAAGCTTCATAACAATTTTATGTCATGGCCCCACACTGGATAAAATAATTTTGATGTTATATACGTGGGATGTTCCCAACATGTAAAGCTGGGAGAAAACTGGCTGGGAAGGAAGTAGGCAATCCTATGAATTATGCTTATGCTTTTACTCATTGATGTACTAGTATAGTGCATGCATTAAATGACATTCTGAGGAACCTAAGAGAAATGCAGTTTTCAAACACGATTTCTTTTCCTGACATGATAAACAATGCTCTGGATACTGCCTAATTGGGTCTCACTGAATGGACCCAAGAGGTATTTTTCCCAATAGCAGAAATCATTAGATCTAAGTAATATGTTTCGATACTCAGAGTTATGTATAAGTGACTTCAAAAGTTCTCCTGCATAGATCATATAGCTGAGATCATACTTCCATTATTATAACCAACTAGAGGCCCGGTACACGAAATTCATGCACGGGTAGGGTCCCTAGGCCTGGCCGGTGATCAGGGCTGATTGGGGCCTTCCTTCCCCGGCTGCCGGCCGGGGCCTTCCTTCATTCCATGCCGCCCCCTGGGTGGTCAGCGCATGTCATAGTGAGCTGTGGAACTCCCGGTCGGTCAAACTCCCGAGGGGGCAATTTGCATATTAGCCTTTTATTATATAGGAAGGATGATCACATTCCAAAATCTTCATTTGTTTTCCACTCTCTAGTTTCTTTCCCCACAGCTTTACTGAGGTATAACTGACAAATAAAATAGTAAAATATTTAAAGTAAACATGATGATCTGATACAAGCATGTGTTGTGAAAGGATTCCCCCCACTGAGTTAATTAATACATCCATCACCTCACATATTTACCGTGTGTGTGTGTGTGTGTGTGTGTGTGTGTGTGTGTGTGTGTGTAAGGAAATCTAAGTTCTACTCTATAAGCAAATATTATACAACTAGATGCCCTGGGGTGGGGGTGTCCCTCAGCCCAGCCTGCACTCTCTCCAATATGGGACCCCTCGAGGGCAGTCAGACATCCCTCTCACAATCCAGGACTGCTGGCTCCCAACCATTCGCCTGTCTTCCTGCCTGATTGCCCCTAACCGCTTCTGCCTGCCAGCCTGATCAATGCCTAACTGCTCCCCTGCCAGCCCGATTGCCCCTAACTTCCCTCCCCTGCCGGCTTGGTCACCCCTAACTGCCCACCCCTGCCAACCTGGTTGCCCCTAACTGTCCGCCCCTGCAGGCCTGGTCACCCCTAACTGCCCTCCCCTGCTGGCCTGGTTGCCCCCAACTTCCCTCCCCTGCAGGCCTGGTTCCCCCCAACTGCCCAACTGCTCTCCCCTGCAGGCCTGGTCCCCCCCAACTACCCTCCCCTGCAGTCCTGGGTCCTCCCTAACTGTCCTCCCCTGTAGGCCTGGTCTCCCCCAACTGCCCTCCCCTGCAGGCCTGGTCTCCCCCAACTGCCCTCCCCTGCTGTCCTGGTCCCCCCCAACTGCCCTCCCCTGCAGGCCTGGTCTCCCCCAACTGCCCTCCCCTGCAGGCCTGGTCCTCCCCAACTGCCCTCCCCTGCAGGCCTGGTCTCCCCCAACTGCCCTCCCCTGCAGGCCTGGTCCCCCCAACTGCCCTCCCCTGCTGGCCATCTTGTGGTTTGTGTGTCCACATGGGGCAGCCATCTTGTGTTGAAGTGACGGTCAATTTGCATATTACTCTTTTATTAGATAGAATACCGTGTTATCAACTATTGTAACCATGTTATACATTAAATCATCAGGCCTTATTCGTCCTATAACTCCAAGATTTGTATCCTTTGACCAACCTCTCTATACCCCTCCCTTCACTCCAGCAACCACTTTTCCACTCTCTGCTCTCTGTTTTTGAGTTTGAGTTGTGTGGTGTGTTTTTTTTTAAGATTCTACATGTAAGTGATATCATTCAGTACTTGTCTTTCTCAGTGGCTTATTTCACTTGGCATGAAGCCCTCCAGGTTAATCCATGTTGTTGCACAGGATGGGATTTCTCTTTTTTAAAAAGTTGAGTAATATTCCATTGTGCATGTATACCACATTTTCTTGACCACTCATTCATCTGCCAACAGACACTTTGGCTGTTTTCACACCTTGGCTAGGGTGAATGATGCTGCAGTGAACACCAGGTTTGCCTATCACTTCTGATCTTGACCTTGTATCTATCTAGCTCACTTCATTTCGTTTCATTCACTTGAAGCATTCTTAGGCTCCTTAAGACCTTCAATCCATTACACTTTGCTCATTTTTCCCACTTCCTTCACAGCCTGGCCTCGGTTTCATGGTCAAAGAGTATACTCACCTCCTTGTCAACTTCTTCAAGTCCTATGCTCTTTCTCCCCCCATTACATGTGCCTGGCTAAGCCCTGAACCTAACCCCAATTCTGCTTACGCTAAGGGTACCTACAGACTGATGGAGGAAAATACAATAGATCACTCTGGAGATGCACTATATCTTAAATTAACTTTAAATTTCAAGTGAGCTTGCATCATTACCTAATTTTCTACTACAGTGCAACTGGCTTCCTCCCTCTCTGAAGAATCTCATCTTTTACTCTTCCCCGCATTTCTAATATCCCCCAGTGGAGTGACCATGCTGATTTAATTTTTAAAATTATTAATAATCATTCAAGATGTTCATTTTCTTATCATGAAATGTACCAATCTCCTCTGCGTTCATAGCCATACAAGCGAGTCTCCCTTCTCTTCAATCAGTATTGCTCTGATTAAATAACTTTTCTCCAGTCATATCTATAATTGCTCAGTGGCCAGAATACATAGTCAGGAATTTGAGAACAAACGTGCCACACTCTGCTGCTACTGATTTTTCCAGCAATGATGAACCAATGGGCACTTACATTGCTTCACGTCTGCCCAGGGCCTCTGCTGATTTCATAATCACCCTCTTCCTCAAAAAATACATTTTTCTTCCAATTACTGGATTGTCTTCATCAGCATAGAGGCAAAGTATACACTCTCCCATTTTAAAGACAAATCAAGAGCCCCAAATCTACCTTGACTTCTTGTTTCTATCTAGTCACAGCCTCATTTATCTACATAGCAAATTCCTTGATAGAATATTCTGTAGCAATCACCTACATTTTCCTCCTTCCTCAACCCTCCTCATTTCTTTTCCTGTTTTTTTTTTTGTTTCTTTCTTTTTTTTTTTTAATATACTAGGCCTTCAAATTTAGATTGTTCCAGGGCTTGTCTGCCATCTGTCTGCCATCTCTCTCTCTCTCATATACAACCCCTTCTCTCATTCTCTCTCAGATCTCACCCAAACTCATGGTTTTCAAAACCATCTAAATACTGACTTCGCCAAAATTTACATTTCAGCCCCAACCTTTTGCCTGAGTTTTTCATCCCAACATCCAACCTACTACCCAGCACACCCACGTGTATGTCTAAAAGGTATCTCAAAATTCATGTGGCCAGAACAGAACTCTCCCTCCCCCCGCCCCTTTGTCTCTGATAATGTCACTTAAATCTGCCTGTTATCCAAGGCCAAAAAACTAAGTTCTAATCCTCTCAAACTGGTATAACCAATTAATGTGAAAGCCTTAATTGGCTCTACCTTCCATTATTCTTGAATCTGAATGTCTTAGCACCGTGGTTGGCAAACTGCGGCTTGCGAGCCACATGCGGCTCTTTGGCCCCTTGAGTGTAGCTCTTCCACAAAATACCACGGCCTGGGCGAGTCTATTTTGAAGAAGTGGCGTTAGAAGAAGTTTAAGCTTAAAAAATTTGGCTCTCAAAAGAAATTTCAATCATTGTACTGTTGATATTTGGCTCTGTTGACTAATGAGTTTGCCGACCACTGTCTTAGCAGATCCACCCTAGTCTGAGCTGCCATCCTCTCCCACACAGGTTTTCCTCCTGCTTCCATCTCTGACCCTTGAAAGTATGGCTTTAACAAAGTAACCAACGTTATTTTTTTAGTTAATGTAAATTTGGTATCTTTTCCTTATTTCCCTCTCAAACTCTAAAAGGGGACTACATGATCTGTTCTCTGTATTCTTCATCTCTTACCACCTGTCTCTCGTAGGCCTTTGTGATGGTCCCAGAATAAGCCAAGATTATGACATCTAGGGAACTTGCTGGTCCCCATCCCTGGCATCTTCCCCTGCTACTACATACCTGTACACCTCACCCTCATTTCAGACACATCTGTCAGTCATTCAAAAAACTCTTCCCTGAGAACTTTTCTCAGTTAATACCCTTCCTTACCTCAGTCACACTGGTTTTCCTTTCCCTCACTTATTTTATTTATTCATTATTTTATTTTATCACACTAATATCTATTTGAAATTTGATCTGATTATTTATTTTCTCTTTTTCCTATTTTGTAAATACTGAGAATGTACTTTGTAAAAGGCATTGGGTTCTGTGATACAGATATACATAATAAAGTGTCCTTCTCCAAAGAGGACATAGAGATGGCCAATAGATACATGAAAAGATGCTCAATGTCACTAACTGTCAGAGAAATATGAATTAAAACAACAAGAAATCACCTGTCTGTATGGCTATCAGCAATAAATCAACAAACAAGTATTGGCAAGCGTGTGGAGAAAAGGGAACTCTCATGCACTGCTGGTGGGCATGCAGACTGGTGCAGGCTCTGTAGAAGAGTATGGACGTTCTTCAAAAAATTAAAAATAGACTTCCTTATGACGCAGAGATTCTACTTCTGGGAATATATCCGAAGAATCCCAAAATACTAACTTGAAAGAAACATATGCACTCCTATGTCCATTACAACAGCCAAGATCTGGAAGCAATCCAAGTACCCATCAATAGAGGAGTGGATAAAAATGTGGTGGTACATTTACACAATAGAATATTACTCAGTCATAAAGGAAGAATGAAATCTTACCAAAAAGCATGGATAGACAGAGAGGGTATTATGCTAAGTGAAGTAAGTCAGTCAGAGAAACACATATACCATATCATCTCACTATATGTGGAATCTAAAGAATAAAGTAAACAAAACTGAAAGGCTCAAATGACAGAGCGAACGGGTGGTTGCCAAGGGGAGGTGGGTTGGGGGACCGAGTGAAAAAGGTTGAAGGGATTAAAAAGTTATACAATAGTCACAGGGATATAAACTACAGCATAGAGAATATAGTCAATAACATTGTAATAACTATGTATGGTGCCAGGGGGTTACTTGACATATTGGGGGGAATCGCTTTAAAATATATGAATGTCTAACCACTATGCGCTGTACACCTGAGACTAAAAATAATAAATGTAAGCTGTAACTGAAAAATAAAATTAGAAAAAAACGATTGACAGAGTCCTTCCTCTCATGAAATTTACGTTTTAGTAGGAAGGACAGAAATGGAAAATCTAAATGCACAACTGTTTCGTACTGAGTGCTACCTCGAAGTACAGCAGTGAAGTGCTCCTATAGGAAGGTCTAAATGGAGAATGAGGAAGTTTCTCTGAGAATGTGACCTGTAAGCTGAAATCTGAGGCGGGGTGAGGATGGAGATGGATATCAGAAAAGTATTCTGTGCACTAGAAGGACTAATTGTAAGGGAGGGACACTTACTATTGTGTGTGTGCGCATGTGTGTATTTTTAACATCTGCTACGTTCTTGTCTGTTTCTCAATGGAGGTGACCCGTTAAATCCTTAAACCCCAAAGCAACTTTGTGTTAACATTAATCCTGAACCGTGGAATGGACAAACAAAGGTAATTGGGCTGAGACCACACAGGATAGGCGAGGCAGGGGAAATATCTTCGCCCTGAGAGCGGCATCTGCTTCCTGGCTGTTTATACTTTGATTTTCAAACTACAGGATGGACTGACTTCAATTATAAAAACAAAAAATCAACTTAGTTGCACCACAAAGAGATAGTGTAATAGTTTTTGACTCTATAGTTCCAATTTTAGTAAAATACTTCAAATCCAGTTTTTTAAAGTAGGACTTGAACATCTGAATTATTAAAAAGTCCCAAAAAAAGAAGAAAAGTCTCTAAAAAAAAGTTAGCAACCAGTCTTTTTCTGCAAATGTATTCCCAGGTAGTAATAGCGTCAGGCTGAGAACAGTGTTTATTAACCACTGGAGAAGATACTAAATTAAAGGAACAGAGAAAATGACCAGATTTGGGGGGTGAATTAACTTCTCTTATAAGAGAAATGGGGAAGTACATCCTCAGTAATAAAGAGTGGCAACTTAATTGTGACTGTGAATTTCAATGCTCTTGTGCGAAGCAATGCTGAATTCAGCCAGACAAGGCTGGGGGGAAAACAACTCTACTAATGGGACTACTGAAACCTTCCCCCAAAAGTGAGCCCTCCTCCCAGAAGGAGACTGAATGGGGAATGGGGTACATGTGTTTGTCTCTGGGTTTAAACCAGTAACTAAATATATGGTCCTAAGCAAATGATGGAACCTTTGTTCATCTCTATTTCCTCATCATTAAGAATTATCATGCATAGTTTGTTGCAAGGAACACACGTATTAACTCTTTTTGAAGTTTCTAGCAAATAACATATATTAAAGAAATGTAGGTTCCCGTCCTTATTTGTGGATAGGCAGGGGTGGGGAGAGTAGGATCATGTGGGGCTCTGGTAGGGTGGCAGCTTAGACAAAGCCCTCTTTCTTATCCTGCCATCTTGAAGCAACACACCTCTCCTAGGCTGCGGAGCTGCTGGGCTGGCAAAAAGCCTCTATGAAGAGAGTAATTATCTTTCAAAGAGTAAATGATAAATCCTGATGCTTATATATTAAAAATATATAAATGAGTAAGTAAAAGTATACGCATAAAACTCAAACGTTACTGGAAAATCACTGCCATTTCCCATATACCATCGTTACACTTTCCTGGACAACTGGAAACAGATAGATACCTTACCTGGGCAAGGAAGACACTGGCCATCCACTCCATCTGAGTTTGTAAACTGTCACAACACAGGTGCCTGCAATGCAAAATGTATGACTATATAAATCAAAACATCCATTCTCCAGTGTATTTGGTAATTAAATGATCAGAAATCCCTTTGGTTTCTCTGATGGCTTACTGCAATCAAAATGGGAGTATTTCAGTACCGGTTGCTTAGTATCTGATGTCAGAATAATAGTGTACAAATGCTATTTTAAACAAAACATAGCTAAGGTTTTGATAATTGCTGAAAAACAATCAGCAATATTTTTGGAAAGGCAGAGAGGTCAACCTCATTTGCTTTTTCAGGTGCAAGATGGTAAAACATTTTTTCCCCTAGAAACTACCAGCTTAAGAAGAAAAATGTGTGCATATTTTCTTAATAGCAGATTTTTAAAAAGGCTTAGACAGTTTCCATCATTATGATTATAAACATTAATACCCACAAGACTCATGAAAAAGAAGCTAAATGAAAAAACTGCTGCCTGTCCAATAACACCTTTTATTGAAAACCTATATATACAGAGCGCTTGCCCTCAAGATTCACACAGTCCATTAGGGGAGCCGGGAATGTAAACAAATAAATTAAAACAGCGAGAGAAGCGCAAAGAGAAACAGCACGCTTGGGGATGAGATGGAGGTTGTTTCCTATAAGAGGAAAATGTTGTGACGGATAGCAAAATGAGAAAATGGGCATTCGATACAACCATATTTTTTTTATATTCCTGTATAATAAAAATAATTTTTAAAAATGTTAAAATTTCTGAAATATTCTTGCTTCATTGAAAAATTATCACAGAGACACTGTCCTTTTCCATTTACCATATCCAAGAGAACCTTTCTCAAGGTTTTAATTACAGATCCTTTTAATTACACACCAATGTGTACAAAATACTGTAGCTACAAAGAAGACATAAAGATTAAAGGTGAGAGTTACAGGACTTAGGGGCATCTGAGCTATGGCTTGAATGAAGGACAGCTGAGTCTGCCAGCGGGGCAGGGAGAGGACAGTGTGAGGAAAGGGGGCAGCACATGGAACGGATGAAGGCTCCGTAAGGGGACCACATCTATTACGCACGGAGATGTGAGACAGCAAGGCATGTGCAGTGAATTCAAGACATAACTGTTTCGTCACTAAGTGAACAGGGAAAGTCAATGGCGATGAAGCTGATGGAGCCCATAGTTCAGGGCCTTGCACGCCGGGCCAACACTTCTGTGCTTTGTCCTGCAAGGTGACAGGAGCCACAGAAGAGTGTTAAAGCAGTAAAGAAACATGATACATTTTAGAAAGTCTCTTTGGGGCTGGGTGGAGAATGGCCGAGAAGACAGAGGCAAGGTCCGAGGCAGGAAGAGCACTTAGAACTCCAACACTAATCCTGGCAGATGAATGAAGCAGGGCTTTAGGGTACGGGGTATGGTGGGTCAGAGAGACAGGAAGAGGCATGCCTGGTATGGCTTGGATTCATCAGACAGAGGAAGGTAAGAGAAGGACACTTCTAGTATAATCTTTCGGGAAAGTGGCTCGATCCGATGACATCAGTGGAATCAAGTACATACTAGTATATGTAAAGAACAGTTTTGAAACCAAGATTTTCCTTTTTAGCTGAGTTTTAGCTAGTTCTTATCCCTTATTTAAAACTGAATGTTGCCTGCATATCACCTAAGAGCTAGGATCCCACACTCATAGTAACTAGGAAGAAATCAGATATAGTTGCTCTTAAGAGATACTGGCAATTAGGATACATGGGACTGGAATGGACCTAAATTCTGAAACCAAATATATTTTCCTCTTCCTAGACTCTTAAGTGTTTAGTAAAGATTTTACCTTCGCTTCCTGTCTATAGATCTATCTGCCAAGTCACAACATTATCCATTTACTGAAATTACTATCAACACACCAGATCCCCAAACTGCCAGCTGGTACTTACCACTGATGTTTTTCAGAAAATGCTGTCAATCCCCAACTGCGCCACATGAGGAGAAAACACAAACATATTCAAAATGATAAACCTTACCAGACTGGAAACAGGATGGGGTGCTAAGGAGGTGACATTTAACAGTGGAAATGCATAACAGAATTGGTACCCACAGTGAAGATTCCACAGGTGTGATTTATCTAGAGGTGAATGATAACTGTTGAGGGATGTGGCTACACATTTAAATATCGGAGGGAGACAGAGGGAAGGGGCCTCGTGATGTCATGGGGCAGTGGGGGAAATCTCTCAGAAGAGAGTCTTGGCTGAGTAAAAGCAGATGTCTAGAAAAATGGCCAAAATAAGATAATATTCATATTGACCAGCTGATAGTGTGAGAATTTGAAAAAATGTGCCAACTGCAATGCAGGTATTTGTGTTGGGCTTATAAATTAAGCATGGAGGCAATAGTGAGAATGTTTTCAGACTCACAAACCATAGAGAGTTCATTAAAATGAAGTTTCATGAGATTAGGTGTATAAGTAGAAACATTAATTAGCTAAGTCCAAGTAATTTCTGATAAGAAAGTACAGTATGGCCCCAGCCAGGTGGCTCAGTTGGTTGGAGCGTCGTCCCTTACACCACAAAAGGCTGCAGTTCAATTCCCAATCCCATCACATATGTAGGTTGCTGGTTCGATCTCGGGTAGGGGCATGTGCAGGAGGCAACCGATTGATGTTTCTCTCTCACATCAATGTTCCTCTCTCTCCGTCCCTTTTCCTAAAATCACTGAACATATCCTCAGGTGAGGATTAAAAGAAAGTAAGTACAGTGTAAACGGAATGCTGGGCTGATTCAAGTGCTAAAGAGGAACAGAATGTTTAAGAGGGGTCCATCTATGTGCTGTGGATTTACTACGAAATTCGGCAAAGCAAAAAGGGCACATTAGAGAGCCAGGCTGTCTTCTTGTGGGCAGACTTGCCTGGAACATTCCTTGTGTCCCCAGGCTTGGACAGAGCAAGGGACAGGATGCGGGCAAACCCAGGTGTTTCCCAGCAGACAGGGCTCCTGGGATTTCTTGTTCTACGAAGGGGACATGCACTCACCCAGGAGCTGCCTTTAGGGGAACGGCCTCCCTCCTCAGCTACCCACACACGTTCTCTGGATCTGGCATCTTAAGAAACTTGTCTACAGCGTAGTTTATAAATAAAGCTAGACTAATGCCTCCGATCCTAATTCCTTGAACAGACATATGTTCCCATAACTTTTCAGCCACCCTCCCCTTTCAAGCTTTACCTTGTTGGAGGCTTCACTTTCTTTCTCACTCCAAGATAAAACGTCACTGAACTGAGAGGAAGCATTTTGTCATGTTTGCTACTCTGCAAGGAAAACAAAACAGCATGTAACTGAACAGACTTCACAAATATCCTTGCGATTTGCCTTGAATGTTAATGACTGGCTTTAGAATTGCTTAGTTTCTCCAATGTTTTATGAATGTAATACCAGCTCTTAGTAAATGAAGACCGTTTTGATTACAATGTTGTAAATTTAAATAAATAATTTTGGATTTATATGTCTGTTTATATATGTATATTTAAGCACACACATAATGATCCCTTATTTAAAACAGTTGGAACCAGATGTGTATCCGAATTGATAATTTTTCATGTTTTAAAAATACAATGCATATGCAATATGTTATATAACTCCACCACACTACCAGTGTTGCTTGGGGCAGCACCCTTTATTCAAATATATTCATATTTCTACATTAAAATGCATGATATTTCATACAGTGTGAGATAAATAAAGGCTATAAATATTGTTATAGACCATGTTTGTAACCCCCTCTACCCCCAACTTCCTATGTTGAAATCTAATCCCCAATGTGATAGTATTTGAAGGGGGGGCCCTTGGGAGGTAATTAAGTCATGAAGGTAGAGCACATGAATGTATCAAGTGCCCTTAATAAAAGAGGCCAGAGAGCTGGCTCTCACTCTTTCCACCAAGTGGGGATCCAAGTTGGCAGTCTACAACCTGGACAAGGGCCTCACTAGACCCTGACCCGGCTGGCCCCCGATTCACATCCAGCCTCCAGAACTGTGAGAAACGAATGCCTGCTGTCTATATTTAGAATTATAGAAAACATATTGTGAACCTATATGGGCACATACTGAACTATCTCAAATATCCATATTAATGAAAATTAAATTCACGAAAATAGACTGTGAAAAAAGAATTTATAAACATTTGCTTTGGATCAATTACACATTCTCCGTACACATTCTGGCATATTTATTTGTGATTAATATTTTTAAAATGTTAATCCTTGAACACAGAACATCAGGAAAGTTGTCTGACAGAAGCAAAACTTGAATCCTTATACTTTAATTTAAAACCTTAATATCAAATTACACAAATTTTATGATTTATCCTTGCATACCCTGCAATAGATTTTATACAGATAATAGCCATGGAATTAATTATTAGCACAAGTAGTCCCTATATCCTAAGGAAATCTCTTGTTTCAAACTGTAGGCAGACAACATTTATAACTGAGAATAAGAGTGTGAGGGTCACAGAGACCTAGGTGCAAATTGGCCTTGCTACTTATTAGTTTGAGACCTCATGTGCTTCTCTCAGCTCTTTTTTCTTTAATCCTCACCTGAGGATATTTTTCTATTGATTTTTAGAGAGAGTGGAAGGGGGCAGGGGGGAGACAGAGAGAAACATCGATGTGATGGAGAGACAGACACATAGACTAGCGGCCTCCCCGCAGGAACCCCAAACAGGGCCAGGGATCTAGCCTGCAACTGAGATACATGCTCTTGACTGGAATCTAACCCAGGACCCTCAGTCTCAGGGCCGGCACTCTCTATCCCTGAGCCAAACTGGCTAAGGCCTTACTTCTTGTTTGTAAACAGGGATAATAACAATATTGACTATCTCATAGGGTCATTATGATGATTAAATGAGAAAGTAAAGAGTTACTATCAAGGGTTATCGTACAGATTAAATGAGAAAAATGCCTATAAAGGTTTTGGTCTAGTAACTGGCATATAGAAAGCACGCAGGAAATGATAGCTATTATTATAAATTTAGAACACCCTGCCTCACAGAAATAGCAATATAAACAAGTTCTTAGGATCCTAAGACAATGCACAAAGGCCCACTTGACAAATATGTAGCTCAAATCAGTACAAGTTCTATAAAACTTAAACTCTTCCTATGAAATCTGCTCTTGATGAAAGCAGCCACTTTGGAAAAGGGTGGAAAACCCATATAATAAAAGCCCAGTGACCATTAAGGCGGAACGACTGGTTGCTATGACCTACTGGCCGCAGGGGCCACCACCAGCACCGCTGTGGAGCCCGAGGGCCCCGGGGCCAGCAGCCACCACCAAGGTGCTGGTAAAGAAGAACACGAAGGTGGCCAGTGTGAGCATGCAGCTTGAGATGAAGGCTCTGTGGGATGAATTCAATCAGCTGGGCACCGAGATGATCGTCACCAAGGCTGGCAGGTCAAGGCACCCCTCTCCCTGCTGCGACCCTCCCCATGTGGCGCCAGTATCGGGCAGCAGGCTTTGGCCAAATCCACACGAGCGAGACCCAGAAGCGGGATGGGGGGCACTGCCTAGCCACCTGTGGGGGTCCCTCTCTGCGCGGGCCGGCTCCTTCGCTCTTTGGTTCCCAGCTCTAGTGACAGCTGCCTGGTGCGCTGGGCCGGAGGGTACTGCTCTGGAGGCCAGGAAGGCAGCAGAGAGAAACCCTGTGGACCTGCCGCCTGACCAGCAGCCCAGGACCTGGCACCACCAGAAATG
This sequence comes from Plecotus auritus, assembly GCF_963455305.1. Taxonomy (NCBI): domain Eukaryota; kingdom Metazoa; phylum Chordata; class Mammalia; order Chiroptera; family Vespertilionidae; genus Plecotus; species Plecotus auritus. The sequence goes on along the minus strand of NC_137770.1, from coordinate 225,897,065 downwards.
GACTGGCTCAGAGCATGCCGAACTTTGAGGGGGAAGGCAGGCACCTGTGAAGGGCCTTGCCACCAGCTGGATCCTGGTGGGTCCCACCTCAAAGGAAACTCGGTCTTTGGTTCCTTACTTCAGTCTATCCCAGCTAAAGAGGAACAGCTGGGCACATTTTAGGGGAGAATTAAGACTCTAAAACAGTGTGTTCTGTTCCATGGAGATTGCTACCTAGTTGTCTCAGGCCTAAATTCAGCGTGATTGTGGGGCCTGGCTCTGCCACTGGGGCCCGTGTCTTCCAATTGGCCTGTATTTGTTGTAAGGCCCCAAAGAGAAGAAGGGGAACAAGTTTTTCCATGCAATGGATTTGACCAACAGACAAAGGCAAGTGCTGAGCTGTGTCTAATGTACATACAGAGACACCAGCTCTGCCTGGCCAGAGGGAGCTCAGGGCCTATTTGCAGAGCCTTCTGGTGGTTTCTGTTCCCTTGCTGAGGCCGTCCTCCCTGGAAAGCCTGGGGCCCATGCTCAGTTCCAGCTCAGTGGGTCTTCTTCGGGCCCCTCCCCACAGCTGGCCACTCCCCTGATCAGCCCCTCCCACCCCCATCAGAGGCAGGGCTGGCTGGCCAACCTCCCACGGTCCCTCCCCCTGGCCTACCCAGCTGGATCACCCCAACTGGGGCAGGCTGGCTGGACTCCACCCATGCACAAATTCATGCACTGGACCTCTAGTATGTTTATAAAATAAAAACTTGGTTTCCATGGAGAACACAGGTTAGGAGAATATAGAAGAGTAAGCAGGAAGATCAGGAATTATGCTTTGGTGACCAATGGCCTCCGTGGCAGCGATGATAAGGCCTGGAATTTACACGGTGGATATGCTCCTAGTCACTATTATTAATGTTTGCTAGTATAATCATAGTAGATAATTTAATAACATATATATTTTGGATATTTTTTCCTTTATGGCTAGATTTCTAGAAATGGAAGTACCAATTCTTTATTGGGGCTAAAAACTTCAGGTTGATTTTTAAATACGCTAAGCTGCCATCCAACTACAAAAATGACTCTTAATCAACATATTATCTATACAGAAGGACAAGGATGAAGGAACTCCATCTAATAAAGACCAAGGTGGGTGACCCACTGAAGAAAACCAAATAAAATTCAACCTAGAAGACTTAATATTTGTCAGCTGCGATGTTTAACATTTACTTTCGTGAATATAAACCTAAGTTCATGAACCTTGGCATCTGGAGTTCGGTTCACTAACCCCAAATTCTTATGTGGCTTACTTCTGCAAACTCCACCCTCCCTCTACTGAAAAAAAAAAAACAAACAAAAAAAAACACCTGAATTAGAATAACAAACAATATCTTGGAACCTGCACAGACTCCCTGCTGGGCCTATCAGGTGGAATGGCAAAGTGGGAGTTCAAGTAGGGTAGATAATCCAGACCTCTGAATGGAGGGGTAAGGGCTGCAGACTTCAGTGCTGTCCTACAAGCCCCCATGCCTGGACATTCCACTGTCTTTAAAAGTGAATATGAGATGTCTACACAAAGTTGGAATGCTAAGATTTATTTAAGGCCACACATGGAGGCTTCCCTGGAGAAACAAACAGGGAAAGGTGTTAAAGGTGTGGAGAGCTCAAAAGATACTTCCCAAAATAGGGCTAACTATCCTCTCTTCATAACATATTAACAGATATTACTACGCTGTTCTTTCTTTGTGCATTACCAAAACAAAATAGTGAAGTGCCACACACTTACAGTATGCAAGCAGTGTTTAACTCAAGTGAATTGTATAATTCAAAATAAAAAAGTATCTCCAGGTCCTGCTGTCATTCAGCATTTAAAAAAATTGCATGGGTATTGCCAGAATCTCAAGGAAGTAGAGATGATATTGCAAATACCCATGTGACCACTGCTGAAAACTGGATAGAGAATGTTTTTTTAAAGTATTTTTAATTGATGTTTAGAGAGAGAGGAAGGGAGAAGGCGAGAGAGAAAGAAATGGGAGACATTGATATGAAAGTGAAACATTGATCGGCTGCCTTCTGCACTCCCCCTACTGGGAATTGTGCCCACAACCCAGAAATGTGCCCTGACCTGGCTTCGAACCTACAATCTTTCCTGACACCTCAGCAAACACTTTCTACTTTCTATCACCATTCATGGTTTTGCCCGATCTTAGACTTCTTACAGACAGACTCAGATGGTAGTATTTTGTGTCAAGCTTCTTCTGCTCCACAAGGATTTCAAGATGCATCCATGTTGCTGCATGCATGAGTATTCACTTATTTTATTGCTGAGTAGGATTCCATTGTGTGAATTTATCATTCTTATATTGACAGTCACTTGGAATGTTTCCAGGATGCAGCTTTTATGAATAAAGCCGCTTATGAACATTCCTGAACAAACACTTTTATGGACATAATAGCCAGGAACAGAATTGCTGGGTCCAGGGGTAGATGTTCTAATAAACTTATCTAACAACTGCCCAACATTTCTACACAGTGATTGTGACTGTACCCTTCCATCAGCAATTTATGAGAGTTTTAGTTTAATCAACATCCCTGTCCACATTAGGTGTTGTCACTCTTACAATTTGAGTTATTGTAGTCAATTTAAAGAGTAAAATAGTACATCAGAGTTTTAATTTGCATTTATTAACCTCCATTAGCTAAACTCAAGCCACTTTTGCCAAAGGGAATGACACACTCTCCCAGTCATTTTATTGACTGAGATGCTAATACGCTTGTTTATGTAACGCATATTAGACTTTTCCTTAGGACTTAAGTCATTCCCTGCCCTAAAAAATGTGAGGTGCTCATAAAGGCCAAATATGGAGCTCTTCACTGTGCTACTCGGTGCATTAATGTCATAGCCCAGAGGCTGAGAGGAATCCTCAGCTCACTCTGCATTTTATTTTATTTTATTTTATTTCCTACTGGCCTTGACTTCCAAGAGAGAGGGCTGAGAAAGGTTTAAGATAAGAATGTTAATACCCACACAGAAATGTGTACATAGTCAAATACTACATATGCAAATACCTTCAGGTCCTTGTAAAGAATGAGATATCCATCTCGCAAAACACAGTGCCGATCTTGAAATTTATTTCCAGACAGTATTTTAGATGGTTCTTCTTTGATTTTCAGGGATCCCTCTTTGATACTTTCCAGGGCATTTCTCTCTGTAAAGTACATTATTTTTGTAAGTGAGGTACATTTTCATTTATTTGGAACAGAACAGAAAACATTTTTGTACTTTGTTTTGATTATTATAAAGTAATAACTTGTCTCCTATCATTAAGAAGCCTATGGTTAATTTCTGGGAATAGCACATGTCAGGGGTGTGTACGATAAGTCGCAGATCCACTGCCTGGATCTATTTATATCTACCATAGATAGGCCTGCCTATGCTGTCCCATTAGCACTTAAAACATGGTGAGTCTCAATCGGGATGTGCTGTAAATATAAAATATACTTACAGATTGTGAAGACAGTTCAAAAAAGTTAAAAAAAATCTCCCAATTTTGTAATATTAATTACATGTTGAAATGATAATATTTTGTATATGTGAGTTTAAATGAAATATACTAGCAAATTAATGTCAATATATATATATATATATATATATATATATATATATATATATATTAATGTGGATACTAAGCCACTTAAAATTATATCATCAGCTTGCCTCATATTTTTTTCAACAGCACTCATATAAGAATGCAAACACACAGGTAAAGAAGGAAACCTCTACCATAATTCTGACACAGGAATCCAAGTTGTTCAAGAAATTCCTGCCAACATGAAATAGGTAAGAGTAACAAGGCAAAATGGCTAAGGTAGAGTATTTAACATCGACTATATTTCATATGCAATACTGTGATTGTCCCACACATAGGAGTCTTTTCAATTAATTTTATTAAGAAAACACTTTTTGGTAAGAACACCAAATTTGTATTTGCATAAATTTATCAATCTATCTCCATAAATTTATCATGTATAAGTGTATCAGTATATTTCCAATCTAAAACTTTCTACTGGAAATTCAGACAATGATCAGCTGCCTGCCTGAGACCTGAAGTACAGTGGACAGAAAGAACATTGAAGCCAAGTAGCCATGATGCTGTTATTATGGTGTCAACTCCTGCTTTTCCTATAAAACAGGAAAAATCACACTTGTCCTGCAGGTTGCTGTGGCCCACATATTAGATGGTGTCCACAAAAGATTCAGAGAGGGACACCATATCAGGACTTGGACCTTTAGCAATTTCTTAGTGTTAAGGTTATACAATTTTAAAATATTCATGCATAGTTTCCAGTTAAAAGACTTGAAGACATGTTTTACTATAACTGGAAGATCAAGAAAAAAATAAACATTATAAAACTAGTATACATTTTAGACTTTTCAAAATGTTCATGTATTTTATGTCATGTGATTTGCATGCAACTTTCTGAAGTAGAGGTAACACAATCTCATTTTATTTTCATTTAAATATATTTTTATTGATTTCAGAGAGGAAGGGAGAGGGAGAGAGAGAGATAGAAACATCAGTGATGAGAATCACTGATCGGCTGCCTCCTGCACGCTGCCTACTGGGGATCATGCCAGCAACCTGGGCATGTGCCTTGACCAGAATTGACCCTGGCACCCTTCAGTCCACAGGCCAATGCTCTATCCACTGAGCCAAACAATCTCATTTTATAAATGAGAAAATTGTGGCTCACAAAGGTTATGTAGGTTAGAAGGCAACTGTACTAGAATGACAGTTCAGCTCTCTTAATATCTAACACAGAATCCTGTCTTTTATACTGAGACACTTCTAAGTAATCATCACAATTATGATCATGACCATTACCACAATAATAAATGTCTGGGTGCCTTTCTTGAACTCATGTGCCATTTTACACTGTGCTCTTTATCTACCAACTTACTCCTTTGATGATTTCCGTGACACTTCTCTGTCTTTGTTTTCTTGAAAGCTTTCTAATTGTTCCTTCATACACCATGGGCCTCTCTTGATACACCCATCCCTTACAAGCAAATGATGGTAACTCTATACTCAGCTTTCTAATGTTCTTTAATAAGTAAGTGGAATGATCTTGTGTTCTCCCAAGGCTAAAACTACGTCCCATGCAATGCGCTCCATTGCTTCCGTAGGTCCCTTCTAGACATCTACCCCAGGACACACTTCACAGACAAGTAAAACCCAACACATCCAAAACAGAAGTCAATGACCCTACCCCTGTGTCAACCCAAATAGTAACCTCTTCTAGGCTCCCTTTCTGAATGGCTCAGGAAGCATCCAAAGCAAGAAACTGAGAAGTACACACAGTGGTCTCTGTAATAAGACACTGCTAATTTCCTTTAGAAAACATTCCCTTACTACCTAGAGAAAAGTGAGATAGCAGTCCAGTGAAATTTTGTCCATAATTTCCTCAATTACAAAGTGTTTTATTCATTTATATTTTTAAAAAGTTTACTCTACGGGTACTTGTAGTGAGCAAAGGAATGGGATAGAGTCTCATAATGGAAGATCAAGACATACAGGAAAAATGACACAGGAGGTATTTCCTTGACCGGGAGACATTCAGTGTGAGAAAAGATGTCAGTGACCATGGAGCTGCATCACCTTTCTGTGCCTGAAAGCTCTCCATAAACATAAGCATCCTGGCCTACAGCAGTCATTTATAGCATCTTGTGTTTGTATTTACATTTATATTTAAATAGTCTTCATGCATTTAGATTTTCTATTCCTTGTGGGAAAAGACAATCCTTTACGTTTTCCAGATTCCTGCATAAAACAGAGAGCTAACAGAAACTTATCAATTGGTTTTCTCGGTACCAAATAATAACACAAGAGGAAGTCAGGACATGCCTACTCTATCTACAGTGGGTATCAAAGACTATCATCAAGTCCCAAGAAAACACTTCCACTTGAAGTGGGCTAGGTCTTACCTTCGGATTTAAAAAGACTGGATGGAAGCGCAATGTAAATTATTTTAGCTCGACTATGATTTATAGACTCATACTATTTCTGCTGACATTTTCTTTTTATTTTCTTAAGTCAGTTGATAGTGGATGGCTCAGCTTTCCAGGTCTGAACTTGCCAGAAGCAGCTGCATTTTAAACTATTCTATTCTAATGCAAATTTAATTCCAAAGCATCTGTCCTATGCAGCAATCTAAATTTAGAAACCCACGGGGATCTGCATTTGAGTTACATCTTATATCTTAAAGTATTTCTTCCCCATTGAGATCATTAAAACTCGACTCCCATGCATTACATTCTATCGAGGTAATTTTTAAAGAACTTTAGCACTTAAAATAAGACTTCAGCAATATAAAATTATTTATTCTGGAACCTTACAGAAGCTATAAATATATGCCTTACTTGTGATAGAGATGTTCAAACAACTCAATATGAGAGATGATAAAAGATTGTCTAGTAAGATTAGCTATGACGAAGTCTATTTAGCTATTTTAATGAAGTTTTATACTCCCTATCTCAATGTCTCAGTCATAATCCATGGGGTACAAAAGAAATTTGAGGACTATTATCTTTCTTTTCAAGTTAGTTAACTCCTCATTACAATAATGACAATGGCGCAAACTGTTTCTAAGAAATCAAATGCCGCTTTTGAAAAGCACAGAATTGATTTTTAAGTAGAGGCAACAGAAAATTCATTTACTCTAGTATACTTCTATAAAAGTAAAGTATGTTACCTCATTACCTTAAATGAATGAGCAGAAATTAAGTGTTGGCTGATTCTAAATCTATTCCAACTGTTATGTCTACATTTTAAACTGTTCAGATAAAGTGAGGAAACTCAGAAAACTAACACCCATAAACCTCCAAATGATAAAACCTCTTCATTTAGCATGAAGGTGGTGAAAACATAATGTCAATCGAAAGTATATGTTTAGAATTTATTACATTAAAAAACAACCATCATATGGGTGCCATTGTAATAACCTGGTTATAATTTCACAGGAAAGGAGGAACGGGAAGACTAGATGCAGGCATGCCATTTACACAGCTTTGCCAAAAAGCTGCAACTAACACTCTCCAAGTCTGTGCCCCACTGACTGATGGGGGAAAGGACGCTGCCCAGAAAGGTCTGAGTGTTGTGGAAAGGTGCCTGCCTGTCTGCCAGTCACACCCCAAAACAAATTAGTGGTCAGAATGGGCATGGCCACTGCAAGCACGTGAAACCTGAGTGCCCTTCAAACAATGGAAGTTTTCTCTCTCCTCTCTCTCACATGCTGGGTCCTGTGAGTCCTGTGGCAGGGGCTGGGCTCCCGTGCATCCATAAGGCTAACAGCCATCTGAGGCTGCTCCACACAATGGACTAGTGGACTTCAATTAGCGTGGGTGCTGAGCCACACCCGTGGAAGGGACGCTCTGGATACTGGCCTTGTTTCTGGCTCTGCTAGAACCCCAGCTGCACCTTTTCCAGGACTGGCTCCAGGGACAGGGGACTTTGGAACCCAAGAGATGTAACTTCACGCAAATAAAGCCTTCTTCCACCTCCCATCCGCCCGTGGGGGCTTCTGAAAATTCTTTCAGCTGTTTCCCAAGAACCTATACCTTGCTCCTACAAGCGACAGGAGAGTTTAATTCTCCTGTAACAAAACAATTAATAAAATGCAAGTCACACAGATATTTTTGTGTGTAAATATGGAGTTGGAATAGAGTTAGGTGGACAGAGAGTAAAATTTGTGGCAACTAGGTGTCAAGTTTGCGGGGACAGAGTGCAACGGTTATTACTACTAATGCTTCAAAAAATGTTAACGCAATAGTTATTGTTTTCCTGAGAGAAAATGTGGTTGCAACCAACTACCCTAGTTTCAAACTTAGCCGATTTCTACTTGGGCCCCCGATTAGAAAAAGAAAATCTTCAGTGAGAGAAATATTTAACCTTATTCCATCTTGCTGTGAAGAGCAATGTATTTCTGAGATGACACAAATATTTCTAACAAATTGACAGAGACATCACATTCCATTTACTTCCATTATTTTCCTTTTAGATCCCAAGTTTAAGAAGTAGTGGATGTATGGAACGGAGCAATGATTCTGGAGTTGGTGGTCATTGTGACTGATTTAGGAGACATTTGCCAAGTCAGAGACAAGCAGAATGAACATCTAACCCCCCTAAAATCTATCACCAAGTATAGCCCATAAAATGTACTTCTAAATGCCAGGCTGCTGTAATACACAAGTATAGGGAAAAAATTATGATTAAAGAAATTGATTTAAACACACACACACACAAACAACAAGCCAGAGCCGATTTAAAAGGGTCAACCTAAACTCACACAGATGTGGAACCACCATAGTGAAAGCGATGGTTTTGCTTTGACAATCTCAATATAAATCAAGCTCTAATGAAAAACATTTATAAACATTTTATTGGCTAGAAAACTATAAAAAGTATTTTAAAAATTTACTTCGTAGTTCCTTCTATATTTGACCCAAAATACATAACTACTAATGTGAAACGGTCCAATTAATGTATTTGCTGACAGTGTTACACTAAAACCTGATGTTGTTCATGAAATGAGACAGTTTCCTGGTAGGAAGAACTATCCTATATAATAAAAGTCTAATATGCAAATTGACCCCTCAACCAGGAGTTCGACTGGGAGTTTGACCAGGGAGTGGGGCTGGCCAGCCAACTGCCTGTGGTGGCCCCTCCCCCTGGCCAGCCAGGTCCGTCCCCTTCCCCAGCCGACCTGGCCCTATCGGGCCCCATACATGCACAAATTTGTGCACCGGGCCTCTAGTAGATATGATAACAAGCGCATACTGGTTTGGCAAAATGAGGTAGGAATAGTGCAAGGACGGGATGTGCTTCAGCTCCACCCTGTTTGAGCAAGGAGCGGGACATGAGATTAACACCAAAGTTACAGAATGTTTCATCCAAATCCTGAAACTGTCACTTAAGCCTGCCTTCCACTCTGGGGTTCTCCAGCTCTTACGCAAGGTGCTTGTCTAGACCTTACCGAGGCGTGATGGTTTTCACAACAGAAGGACACACTCACAACCTCAGGAAGGCACAGGAGTATGGGAGGCATCATTATACTGCCCAGTGTTCCTACCCAGCTTGTGGGCAGAGCCCATGTTCATTCTTCTTGTCTTTAATCAGCATGAAGAGTTTAATTCAAATGTCATTGCTCTCAACCTGCTCTATCTCTTCCCCCGCCCGCCCCTCCCCCCCCCCCCCCCCCCCGGTCCCCCAAGACCAACAGAACTTAATGGTATCCTTATTTGGATTATTCTTCACTCCACTTGCACAAAACCTCACTTTACACCATAGCCTTTTAAGATCTTAGTTTTGTCTATTTGTATTCACATAGCCAGCCCACTAACATTCAAACAAGAACTGAGGTATTATGTCTAAGTGTGGGTTTCAAGTATTTCGCAACATGGAAGAATTAGACATTTAGAGGAATACTAGAAAAAGGAAAAGGAAAATTCTCACCAGAAAACACTATACATTTACCTGAAAAGATGACTTATTTTCTAAAAGAAAAGAAACCACAAGAACTTATTACATACGTTGCATAATGTTGACAGGACTTGATTCCTAAGCTCCACAATTGTTCTTTATCTCAATGTTACAATGAAAAATACAGAATTTAAGAACTAGAACAGATTTCATAGATTATCTACATCAGAAATTCTCAGCATGGGCACCACTGGCATTTGGGGCCAGATAATCCTTAGTTGGAAAGAGCTGTGCTGTGTATTGTAGGATGCTTAGTGGCATAGCTTTTATCTGTCCACTAAAGACCTGAAGCACCACTCCATCCAGCTGTGACAGTCAGAAATGTCTGCAAACATTGCCAAATGTCCCCTGGGAGACAACACTGCCCCACACCTGAGGGCCACTGCTGGTATAATTTGCACTCTTGAATACCCAGAGAACTTTCATAATTCAGGAAGAAGGTTCACCAGCTATGAACATTAGAAAAACACTGAAGCATGGCAAGAAGCCCTTCCAGCATAAACCATTCCTTCCAAAAACGTTAACTTGGTACCATCAGATGAGCCAACTATTACCATAGGGCTAGGCTCCAGGAAACCTGACTCTGGCACATGTCACTCCTGTGCACATACCTGTTCTTCTTCCTCTTGGACAATACTAAGTCAGTAGGTCTGTATTTAGCTACTCATTTTTACTTTTGACATTTGCAAATGCCACTTGTGCCGTAGTATCCTTCAACCACTTGAACTTTCCGTCGGTGTTGCAAAGTGGGATAATAGCAGCACCTACCATTATAGTGTCTGATGGTGTCAGCGGTTAAGAACCTCTTCACCACAAGATAAGCAGAGCCAGGTTCAGCTAATGAGCTCCACCGAAGCACCTGCTCCAACACATTTTCTGTGTAGTGAAGAGGGCGCTCTGCAAAATAAAACCAGATCAAATTAAAGTATCATCTTTTATAATTATACAGTTTTTAAATCCTTTAAAAAATCTGTATTCAACAATAAGCATAATCATATCTTATGTTACATAAAAATAGCATTAAGACTACATAAAAGAGACTGTTAACACCTAGAACACCAGTAAGTATATAATAAAATTTACTGTGTAAATGAATCTATACAGGAACATTTGTGGTTTGCTCAATGATTTTTAAAAAATCACAGATGCTATCCTTTAGATAACATTTCAGAAATAATGCTAACCTTATATATAACAAATCAGTATCTTACACTATCTTCTTTTTTATATTTTAAATATATGTTTACTGATTTCAGAGAGGAAGGGAGAGGAAGAGAGAAATAGGAGCATCAATGACAAGAGGGAATCATTGACTGGCTGCCTCCTGCATGCCTCCCACTGGGGATCGAGCCTGCAACCAGGGCATGTGCCCTGACCGGGAATCAAACCATGACCTCCTGGTTCATAGGTTGATGCTCAACTACTGAGCAACACTGGCCGGGCTTACAGTACCTGCTTTTGATTTAAAATAACATTCTAGTTTACTTTTGGAAATCTGACTATTTTTCACATGCAATTAAATAATTGTGAAAGGACTAGCAAAATTACTCTTGTCCAGTAGCAAGTGATAATATAATTTAATTCTAGAGATTAGCATATTATAATTTCTGATCAATAATGATATAGCTGATATTCTTATAGTCGATTAATATAAAATCATAAAATATAACTTCAACAGAGATCATATGAAAACAATCAATATTCTAATAGTTAATCTATGTTTAACTATTGGTGAAAGCATCAATCAGAAACATTATGTGACAGTATTATACATTCACTGTTGATATAAAGAACCAAAAACCAGAACTTAATGACCTCTTAAAGACTTCTCCATAATAAACACTCATCCATATACATTTTGTTTTAGGAAATCATATTTTTTAATGCATGAGAAGTTCTTAGCACAGAGTTAAATAGATTTTACAATTACATTCAAAGCCTCATAGAAAAGTTTTTTGCTCATCAAAATATGCCAATCATTTAATAAAAAGTTACAATAGAAGCATATATTGGGGGGAAAATTCAACCCTTTCACAGTACACTAAAAATAGTATAATTGAAACAGCAAGAATATATGCTCTAACAGGAAGATGTTGATGTAGCTTCCCCAATAAATCACCAAATATAAGTCAATTCAACTCTTTCACACCCTTCTAAATGTAAAGCACATAGCATGAGAGTTTCATTTTGGTTAAAGTAGGAATGGCAATGACAAACAAGAATCTGTAGATAGTATCATAATCACATATGAACCATGATATTTTAATTGGTGATAAAATCACAAGTAATGACAACCAAATACGGTAGATCATATCCCTCTTAACATATTCCATAGCATACAAATTGCTGAAAATTCAAAGTAGTTACTAGTCTGCCCTGCTATGACCACAGCCATAACTTATCAGGTCCACAGAAGAAGAAAACAAATTTTCTGCTTCCAATGTAAATAACCAGATTTTTGCTTACTATTCAGTACAATGTAATGCAGTTCTGCATTCTGCATTTATTGGAGCAAGCCAATAATGATGGCAATTCAAATAAGGAAGAAATGATGGATGGAAGGAAGGAAGGAAGGAAAGAAGGGAGGTGGGAAGGGAGGGAGGGAGGAAGGAAGGGAGGAAGAAGGGAGGAAGGGAAGAAGGAGAAAGAAAGAAGAGCTACTAGGCCATACATCTTGAAGATATATCTCCCTCTTGTTTACAAATATATCCCTGTACACAGTAGAGTGCTGAGTATGTATATAACAGATGTTCAATAAATATTTGAGTAATGAAATACCTTATGAATTTCTATGATGGCCTATAATTAATGGAAAATATTTGTAAGTGGATCAACAGGCAGAATATAACTCTTTGTAAAACTAAAGAAAATATTTTATGCTATATCAATCCTGCTTTTCTTCAAATAATTTTGCAGTAGGTTAGCAAAGATCATAATTGCCCATAATTTGCCAAAGCTATAATTAATTGGTAGTCTTCTATTAATAGAGGTTATAATTCAATTGAACTGTATTTAAAAATAAAACTAATTATAATTTGAAGTCATAGCCACAGCAATCAGATGAGAAAAAGAAATAAAAAGGTATCCAAATTGGAAAATAAGAAGTAAAACTGTCATTATTGCCAGATGACATAAAACTTTACAAAGAAAAACCTAGACTCCACCAAAAAACTATTTGAATACATGAATTTCTACAAATAATTTTTATGCATAGTTACATTTACAATCATCTGTCATAATAGATTATATGGTGTGTAAGTGATCTGGCATTAAGCCATTATTAGAAATAACACATTTGTGTATTATCCATAGCATAAAAATTGCTGAAAACTCAGTGTAGGTACGTGAAAAGAACAGGTTATGGAAGAGGTTAGTTAGGTAAATCACATTATTAATAGTTTAAAACCTTGTTTACAAAAATTATAGGTATTGTGGTTAAATTTCTGGTGATAATAACACAGGATTTCCCTAGATAACTATGACTTCCCCAGTAATTAAAGTCTTGGCACCAAACTTCGAGTGGTGCAAGTCTGTCCCTGTCCTGTCCATATAATTAGAGGGCGACAGCACTTTGTGTCAATCCAGAGGAGGGCTGGAAAGGACCCTGGTGAACAATGAACAGATCTTCTGTGTCAGAGTGCTCTTAGGAGGATTAATAAAACATTTCATTGTGATACTGCTGCACAGAAAGTGTTTCACAAGCCGGATCTGCTCGGTGAAAAGGCCCACTTAAATGAGGCCCTTCTCAATGTAAGTTACTGTTCTTCAGCAAGTCCAGGACCTACAGAAGATGGGGCTATCCCAGCAGAGGACAGGCTCCGTTTCAAGGTGAAGCACTGAAATAAAAGCACCCTTTAGAAGAGTAGCTCTTGATGAAGGTAACAGCCTCTCCCAGGGTGGGTTTCAGCTTGTCCTAATGATAGGCAGCAGTGGGTCAAGGATGCTTGGCATCTTTCAAAAGATGGGACGAAGGAAGACCCTTTTCTCTATTCAATACAAAAATTTTTTAACAGTTCTTTTAAAAAATTATTTTTTTGTTCTTTCGACAATTTGTTAAGTGTAGTAAGACATAGAGAACATAAAATTTGCCCTTTTCACATGTACAATTTTACGTACACATTTTACATGTACAATTCAGTGGCATTAATGATGTTGTAATTTCAAGTGTCCCACCAGGCAGTTAGAGTGAAAACCTACTTATAAATTAACTGAGCCTAGAATCTAACTCAGCTTTATGCATATAAATTCTCAAAATATTTTCTACGGTTTTAACCTGATATATTTTGTCCATGAATCTGACTACCATATAGGAAGAAAAAGATCATGCTTTGTCAGAACTCTGTAGAAACTGTTCACCATTTGTGAGCATCTGAATGTCTGTTCCTCTCCACCCTCCACCCCTCACCCAAATAAAATTGCTAGGTTGACAACGAATCCCCAATGTGATGGTATTAGGAGGCAGCACCTTTGGGAGGCAGAGTCCTCATGAATGGGATAGGTGTCCTTATGAACGAGACTTACAAAGCTTCCTCCCACCACCTGAGAAATGAGAGAAAAGACAGCCCTCTGCAACCTGGGAAACTGATTTCTCTCTCCAGACACCAAATCTGCCAGCACCTTGATCTTGGACTTCTCAGCCTCCGGAGCTGTGAGAAATAATTGTCTGTTGTTTGTAAGCCACACGGGCTGTGTAATTCTGTTATAACAGCCCAAATGGACTGAGACACCATTTCACCAACAACAGCAATGCTTCCAGTGCTGTGTGAGCCACAAACTGACATGCTTACATCAGTCTGCACTGGAGCCGGCACATCCCTGAGAAGTTCGCACAGGTGGGGAATCTATTTTCATTACCTTTGACCATACAGGAGTGTGTCGGCAGTTACATGTTATACTACACATTTTCCTTTCTCATTTTATATTACAATCAGGGCACTGTATTATTTTAAAAAATAAGTATAATAGATTATCTCAAGGGAGTCAAGGGAATCTCACAGAATAATTATTATACAAAGCAGGCACTGGATAGGACAGGGCAGAGACTGTTGCTTTAAAATTTACAGACACCTACAATAAAACACAGCCCTTCTGGTTCACTTATTTATCCGTTTATTCATTTACCTTCAGTTACTTGCTTACTTGCAGGATTTATATTTACATTGGAAAAGGTACCGATTCCCTGCTGACACTCCTCCTATCAGCTACAATCTTGTGACTACCAACGCCTTCACTTTCATCTTCTTTTCATATTTCGCTTTATCCTCCCTGCATGTTTCTAGCAATAAAGCTTTTAACATTTCGGAAGGTCAGGTGGCGCTACGGCTCCGTCTGCTTCAGGAAGCCAACGTAATCACAGGCCCCTTTGTGGCGCGCCTCACTTTGTTCCTCTAAAAGCTGTGAAAACCATCTTCGTTTTCTCGGCGGGTGTTTCTACTTGAACAGCTGACCAAACATTAAAACCATGCCAAATCTGAATTGTTCACTCCATCAAATGTATTCTTTCTTGAGGTACATGGGGTGTTCCTTTGATTATATATTTGGACACGCACAAATCAAAACAACTTGAGGACTCCTCGTCTTTTTATAGCTCCAACAAGATGACTTCCTTTCTTTCTAAATTAGAGACAAGTAGCCAAAAGAGCAACAAAATAACAACAGCCACCCCAGCCCAACCCATCTGTACCATTTGTGATGTACTCATTGTCACATGCAAGTCAATGCTCAGTCATTTTCAGGGTAAGCAATCCCTTCGTTTTCCAAGATGAAATTTAAAGACAATATTTCTAAGTTTATTACATCTCCTAGCTACCCTCATGCGTTCTGCTTGCTCCTATTAGTCGGGTGGACTGATGCCCAAAGGCACAGAGCCCCCATGCTGTGACAGAGGGATATGCTTTGACTCAACCCTTGAGAGGACAGGGTGGTAGGGAGACGATGCCTACCCCCAAATCCGTGATTCCTTATCGTGCAGGTGGATCGCCGAAAAACACAACAGATACAGAGGCAAGCAGGAGACAATCTGCTGTCTCAGGCCTCACCAGGGCCTTGAGATATCCTAGGAGTTACTAATCTACAAGCAGAAATCATTTTTCACGTGCCTGCCACATTTCGATACATTTGTCCAAGAAGCAACAATCCAGGTCACTCAGATTCAGAATACATCTATTTTAGGTTCCACCTCAGTTAACAAGATATTTGCTGGATGTGTTCCACATCAATGCACTATGCTAGAGGCAGTGAGATATTAAGGTCCTAGAGCCAGATGTATACATACTACTATTCAATAATCAGACAGTACACAGTACTATAGATCTACTAGAGGCCCAGTGCACGAAATTCATGTACTTGGGGTGGGGGGTGTCCCTCAGCCTGGCCTGCACCCTTTCGCACTCCGGGAGCCCTCGGGGGATGTCCACAGGGGAGTGGGCCTAAGCTGTCAGTTGGACATCCTTAGCACTGCCACAGAGGTGGGAGAAGCTCCTGCCACTGCCACTGCGCTTCCAGCCGTAAGCCCAGCTTCTGGCTGAGAGGCACTCCCTCTGTGGGATCGGGCCAAAACTGGCTCTCTGACATCCCCTGAGGGGTCCCAGATTGCAAGAGGGCGCAAACCAGGCTGAGGGACTCCACTGGTGCACGATCAGGGCCGGGGAGAGATGCGGGAGGTTGGCCAGCCAGGGAGGGACTGAGGGAGGGCTCGAGGGAGTGTCTTGCTCAGTCCTGACTGGCCAGACCCCAGCAGCAAGCTAACCTATCAGTTGGAGTGTCTGCCTCCTGGTGGTCAGTGCATGTCATAGTGAGCGGTTGAGCAGCTTTAGCATATCATTAGCATATTACGCTTTGATTGGTTGAATGGCTGACTGGACACAGCATATTAGGCTTTTTTATATAGGATAAACAAATAATCAGAAAAAGATCAGTGAGAACTATGTTTATCTAAGTGTCATCATGGAGAACAGGCATTTGAGCTGGATCTTGCAGAAAGGATGGGCAATGAGTAAATAATAAAAGGAACAATTTTAAATGATGGAACAATATGATCCTATTTGTGATTTAGAAAGATAATTCTGGCAATAATGCCGACAGTCCCCTTTTTTTCACAAATATGATGAAGTTGATAACCTAGCCCCTCTCCTTAAAATTAAACATCAAAAACCAAAAGACTCTACCGCCATTAAACCATATAGTGATACAAAATTGTGCTTCGCTTGTGCAAGAGATTTTAATTGTATTGCAACTACATATTAGGCACTGTGCCAAATACTAGAGATAGAAAAAGAGAGTTCCTCCTTCCTTCTGACGAGCTCCCATTGAGAGAGATGAGACCATGTGATGGGCTCTATAAAGAAGATAGGACAAAGTGTACTAAAACTCTTAGTCTGCATATTAAAGGTCAGATGGAGAAAGAGTAAAGAACATTCGGGGAACACCCACTCACACGTGTTAGTCAAACACAAAGAATAGAAGAACTTTATCTATAAAGAACATGTCAAATGAGAAAAGATGGCCAAGGAGATTGGAGCAGCAGAAACCCACCATTTAGGAGACAAAGGAAGAAGAATTGACAATAAATAAGGGCCAGAAAAAAGGGAATGGTCATTAACAATAAATGCCACAAAAAGGACAAGTGCTGTGAAGCCTGAAGCAAAGCCATCAGACTTGGCATTGGGGGTTGGAGGGGGGGTGGTCACGGGAGTCATCTGCCAGAACACTTTCTGTGAGAGGGAAAGGCTGAGCCTGCCTGGCGAGGAGACACGTATGGACCGACACCAAAGTACCAGTCACTGACTCTTGACAGTGAATATCTACACTAATAAAAGTAACATGCGAATTGACCGTACCTTCGCGACGCCCACCCGCCAATTAGGAGTGAGTATGCAAATTAACCCAACAAAGATGGTGGGTTAATTTGCATAAGCAGGCACTGAGTGGCCAGGGGCGGGGTGACGACACAGGCATTCCGCACCACCCCAGCCACTCCGGGCCTCTGGGCAGCATGGGAAGGTGGAAAGGCAGCTCTGGGCCAGAGCAGAAAGGCGGCTCTGGCCAGAGCGAAGGTAGTGTTGGCAGCCAGGGTAAGGAAGGCCCATTCTTGCACGAATCTTCATGCATTGGGCCTGTAGTTGCAAAATAACATTTTAATACAAATGAGATATTTTTGTTGTTAATCCTCATCTGAGGATATTTTTTCCAATGGTTTTTGGAGAGAATAGAAGGGAGGAAGGGAGTGGGGAGAGAGAGAGAGAGAAAGAGAGAAGAACACAGATGTGAGAGAGACACATCGATCTGTTGCCTCCTCCAACCAGGGCCAAGGAGAGAACTTGCAACCCAGGTACGTGCCCTTGACCAGGAATCAAACCCTCAACCAGGAATTGAACCCTCAATCTTTTGGTGCGTGGGTTGATACTCTTACCACTGAGAAATACCAGCCAGAGCTACAAATAAGATTTTTAAAGAACTGTGCATGATAAAAAAAAAAAAAAAAAAAAGGATGGCATAAAAACATCAAGAATGGAGTAATGAAAGAAACTATTTGATAATCTCATTTCATTCTAATTTGATTACAGCATTCCTCATAATACCCGATGGGGTATTTCAACATTGAATTGTCATTTTTAGCTTGAGCTTGCAGTGGCAAGATTTTACTGTTGGCAATTTGACAGCTATGCTTGAAAGGGTCCCAAGACCTTAGTAGGTATCAGCTAGACAGATGGTATCAGCTAGACAGTAGGTATCAGCTAGACAAAGACATTCTGCATCTTATTTTTTATTTTCCCAGAGGTCTTTGAAAGCAAATTGTGTCATTAGAACATTAGGCTTATTCAGCACTTTACTACTGGAGTAGTCGAGGAGTTTTAAAAGCTCTCCTCATACTTCCACATTTGAGATAAGAGATGATAAAACATCTATCCACTCCACTAAAGAGATATATGAAAAGAAAAATGTTGACAAAATTGGGTCCTGATAGGCTTAAAGCAAATCATTTTTAAAATCATAAATAATCTTTTAAATCAACATTCTTTTTGTTCAGTTAGTAGCATAGAGGAATAATGTAGATGGTGGTGGGGACATTTAGAATATTGTTACAAATGAAATTGTTTTTCCTTATAAGCAAAAGCCTTATTTCCTAACATACATGCCTAATGCTTTGACTATATTTTTAGAGTCAATAAAAAAATCAAATTATTTTGATGAGTAAAAGCAGAGGAGGGCAACCTCAAGTGACAATTACACATATCGGCACATGCACTGAAGTATATGGGGATTCATAATGTTAATCTTCAGAATCACATAAAACATTAGCAATGATGTCACAAAAATAGTATTTCTCCATCCTTAAAGAGTTTAAGAATAACTGGAATGAAAATCACTTACCTAGCTCTTCATTTTCAATGACTTCAAATGTGGCCCAGAGATCACCTGGTGTAGGAATAATATTTTTTAATGCTAACATATCATTAGTTAATTCTTCTGCTTCCATCACAGGAGATATCTGTAAAAGAGGCAAAACCCCTTTAGAATATATGTCAGACCCAGACACAGCCTGATGCTAGGATGCTAAGACTCGCCATGCACATCTTATGATACCCCAAGTTTCTTCTTTGCATGTTTAACTAGCTGCTCTAAGCACACAGAAAAGGTAGCCTATTCAGATCTTCTCATAAAATACATTTGAATGTGAGTGCAAAAAGTTATTGCAACTTTGGCCCGGCTGATTTGTCTCAGCGGTTGAGCATTGACCCATGAACCATGAGCATCGACCCATCAATTCCAGGTCAGGGCACAGGCCCTGGTTGCCGGCTTGATCCCCAGTAGGGGATGTGCAGAAGGCCGATCAATGATTCTCTCTCTCTCCGTTCTTCTCTCCAAAATAAAAAAGAAAACACATATTTTTAAAAAGTTATTACAACATAGACATAATCAGAAAGAATTTGTTTTGTTTTGTTTTTTTCTAACTGAGTGAGCGGTTACATTACTCAGGAGAGAAGACTATACCTAGTCACACATGCATGTCACAAGGCAGCAAATCCAATGGCCTCCCAGGAGTAAGACTTTTCACTCGTCAGCTCTATAATCAAGAGTTCACAGTGGCTTCGTTTATTATTCAGGCTGAAACCTAAATTATACACAGTCGACTGCAGTCTGCCATGCCAAAGAGCCCCAGGGTTGTAGTGGTCTGTGGTGTGCCCTGTCCCGCAAGTGACAGATGGTGGGATACCAAAGTGTGGAGCCAGGATTTCCGGGCACAGGGCAGGGTCTGCAGTGCCAGCCTGGGGCCAGCTCTACAAGACCCCCAAGCCTCAGGCAACTGCACAGCACACCGCCTTCTTCAGGAACTTTGGGGATTTCTGATTTGTTTCTTCCCGTTTTTGTTTTTGCTAATCTGAAATTCATACTGGCCAAAAGCAAGCCGGCTTTCTTCAATGAGAATTTAGTTCCAATGTTAAACAAATAAAAGATGTTTTAAGAGTTGGAATATTCTAACTGCTCATTTTCAGTAAAATATGTAACTATTTTAAAATTTCTTAGAAATGTACTCACTCCCATTTCTCCAGTTCATTATGGATTATAAGCATATTGCACATATATAAACAATATAAATATTTTTCATTACAGGCAACTTCTATGGTCTATCTTTTGGACTTCTTGGAATCCAGTACTTTCTTTGGAATACATTAATTATATATGAAGTCCACCCACTGTTTTCCACTTAGAAAAGCCCAATACAGTATAAACTTAAAGGCAAAAACCAAAAAAAAACAAACAAAAAAACAAAAAACAAAAAACAAAACAAAAAAAAAAACAACAGCATCTGGGGAAAGCAGAGAACTTTAAGCAGTAAAAACATTAGGTTAATCTCTTCAATGATGTTGTTCATCTGAATAGCTTTAAATTTTTTTTTCAGTATAGCCTTTTCTTAAAATAATAAATTACTGAGAAACCAAACTTGCCAAATCATCAACAAAACATGTGCCTCAACTCCACTCCTTGTCTCAGGGAAAACCCAAAGGCCCCTCATCAGAACACCTAGAACTCCAGGAAGGGCACATGGGAAATCGTTATCCTAAAGAACATACAGGAAGCATCCATCTTATATAAAAACTGCTGTTTGAAATTTTAACCCTGCTATTTGGCTTCTGTAAATGCTTGCTTGCTTAAATAATAAGGAAAATAAGACTACTCCCACTTCAGAGAGGCCATTAAACCTTCCCCGGACGAAGTTATCAGTGCTGGCACCAGGCCAGGCCTTTGGTTGAGGTCTCAAGGCCCCAGCACATAGGGGCTCTTTAAGAACTTGCAAAGGGGGCCAAAAACACCCCATATTTGGGAGACAAAGAAGGTAAAAACATATAAATACGGAAAGTTCCTCTATGTTGGGGCCCAAAATTTGAGAGACATTTTCCTCTGGGCCCGCTTATAATAATAATAATAATAAATGTAACTCCATCTCTCTAAGCGTTGCTTGGTTCTTCTCTTCGGTTTTCTGTAACATACAAGTCAGTGGAATGAACATCAGGCTTGGAATATGATGATCCAGGTTTGTATCCTGGAGTTAATGCTTATTAATTCCCAGTTTTTATTCTTATAAACTTGGGACATTACCTGCTTGGGAGGAGGTAATGGTCAGCTGAGATGAATGCAACTTAAAAGATTTTTGGCAAAGGCTTTAGCATTAAGCAAATGTTAATGTTTATTTTTGTATAGTTTTTTTGCAATGTTTTTAAAGACAATTTGCAAGGTGAAACTGGACAGTCCTTTGTCTAAATACTGTACTTAAAAATAACAAAAATTGTGCTCAGTTGTACTACCTTCCGTTATGGCTTCCATTAGCAAGGTAAGATTAAAGTGAGCTTACTAAAGAGTTCAGGTGTGGGTGGAATTAAGTCATGGGCTGTGAATACCAACTCTAACACTGGAATTGTGCTGATTAACCTGTAATGGTTCCTCAAGTTCCTGATTTTCACCACCTCGCAACAGCATAAGAAATATGACGTGACCAAAGACTCTGATCACAGATCAGCTCCATGATCAAAGGAAGGCTACCAGTGCTACATAGTCAGAACACGTAATTATTAAACATACAAACAAATACGATACATGTTTAACAAAACTAAAGTCCAGAAATATCTAATATTAAGTTAATCTTTAACTTTTAAAAAAAAGGTAAGAAGATAAAGCTGAATTTCTCCTGCTACATGGCGGAATGTCTATTCCTTAGACAGAGAATGTATTCCTACTGAGTAGGAATTTGAAATATCATGGTTATTCTTCCCAAGGCAGACCAAGTATTAGTTATGATAGCATAATAAGGATCTTCTTAATCCCTAAAAAAATGAATAACAGTCTTAGGAAACAACAGAGTTATCCAATACTCAAGAAAATTGGTAGACTAAAAGCCAAAGTATAGGGTGCAATGGCGGGAGAATAATAATAATAACAGTAATAGAAACACTGTGTATAAAGCAATTTGCTAAGTGTTCTACATGTATTAGTTTATTGAGTCCTCATATCAATGCTACAATGTAAATATGGTAATTTTTCCTCACTTTACAGGTGAGAAGATAGAGGCTCAAATAGAATAAATAACTTGCCTGATGTTAAGAACCTAAGAAGGAAAGGAGCAAAAACGTAAGCTAAGGTTGTTTGCTAGCACCTACAAAAAATCCCAACCTTAACTGAAAGCACATGAGATGTGCCCTTTCCAAATGACTAAAACATGGAATTCCCAGAGGAAACTGGTTTACAAAGTCCATCCTGTATCAGCCATGGTTTGAAATGGACCAGTAAAATGAGAAACATTATTAAGAAACAATGAAGAAGTCAGAACGTGTAAATTCATTCTAACACTGCAGTTTCCAACACTGCTCTTGAGCTCCATCCCTTGGACTCACCCGGATTATAATACTGCAGTCGGGCTCCTTCCTCTCCACGTACACTTCAGTTAGCAAATCTCCAGCCTGGGAAACCTGGAAAAGATGTGAAGAGAGCAAGTGTAAGTCTGTTGCCAGAACACACACCCGGCACTTATGACAAAGTCCCAGGCCTATTTCCAGATATTTAATAATAATACAAGAAGCCAATGTCCAGTAAGAGCATGATGATACCCATTCACCAGATATGGTGGATTAAGGACAAGGAATGTACAGAAATGTTACAATCAGCCACAAGTCACAGTGGGGCTTTTTCTCTCTTACTGAAGAGTTTTTAGTCCTCAAATACCCTTATATTCTTACAGAAATAATGAATCTGGCTAGAACAAAATTATGTTTGCTAAAAAAAAAACAGAAGTTGTTCAACAAAATAAGAACTTAAAATGAGCCATATATAATTCTGCTCTTAAGCTATAGTATGGGTCTAAAACTAACAATTAAAAGGGAAAATATGTCCTGCTAAATTTTCAGAGATAATATGTCCAAAAACTGAAATCTGAGAGTAAATTAGGTTAGAGTTGTATTAAAACTACAAAGAGAAAAAGCATATTTAGAAAGAAAAAATAGAAGTGAAGTAATAAGGTAGATAATAAAGATAAGTTTTTAATTCTCTGTAGCCAAGCATTAGTGGCATTTGGGGTCACTATTCTACCTGAGAAGACATTCTAAGTGAGGAAGATACAAGCCAGAATATAAAAAGCATGGATTGACAGTATAATGTGATAGTTAACAAAGAACCACACAAATCTCTGAAACATATTTTGAGTAGCTTTTTCCAGAAGTTCCCTTAAATGTGTGACCACTTGGACATAATATCCATCCTCCAATCTTTAATGGAGAAAGGATCATTCTGAAGTTAAATTTACCCCAGAGTAAAACCTGCTGAGTAAATTTGTGGGGAAAACATTAAACATGTACTTTCGAAAAGAGTTCCTAATTATTTTGACATTGTAGGTTTAGAAAAGCTGATTTCCCATTTTTATTTCTCACTTTTGATGCTGAACAAAAATCCTAGGTAAGAGAAAATACAGGTGACATTTTTACTTTTCATTGTGTTTGCATAAACAACTCTCCAGGAAGGATACATTTTTAAAAATTAAAAAAGCAAACACCACAAACTCATAGAGTGAAGCCAAAAACAAGCCTAGCTAAGAAAGTCGAGCAGGGACAAGACATAGAGACTGTCAGAAAAATACTCCAGAGGAGAGCTGGATGGAACAGAGAAAAACGCAAGCAAATAACAGTGTTTCCAAACACTCCTACTTTCCTCCCCCAATTATTCTATTTTATAGATAATTATTTTATTCTTCTGTCTTATATGGAAGTAGAAAAACATTCCAGACTCATTTCTTTATTGTATTATGAATATGGAAGATAAAAATGCACAGGGTTCCTTGTGCTTTATGTAAAACAGCATAGATAATGCTGTCAAAGAAGATCTCTTGGGCTCACACAATCCCTTAGTTCATGAATGAAACTCTTCTTCAACAAGCAAGAGCCCAAGAGAAGTAGCTAATAATGAGCCAGATTTTTAGTGTTACAGCTAACTCCCTTGCAGGCTGCATTAATTACTTTGGGTCAAAAGGGAGGAAACACTCCTTTAAGAAATCAGTTTCAGAGCGTTGGTACTCAGGGATCTAGGCACTAGAATGAAGGCCTTTCCTCATCTCCTTCATACAGAATGATAGCTCAGGTGGCCTCTCTCATTAGGTGGATTTAAGGTTTGACTAATAAGGCAGCATTTGCCTCGTTCTCTGAGCGCATCTAATAAACAGAATATATTTGACCCATTTCTATTATTTACACTGGTACCCTGAATCCTCTACAATTTCCAGTGAAGAGGATTAAAGATCAATGGTAAGCAAGGCCAATGAACAGTCTTCAAAGAAGGAGAGAGAGGCATCCTGAAAAAGTGTAGGGCAGCCTGAACACACAAAGCCCATATAACGGGAGTGAGGAAAACGAGAGGAGATCTAGAAAAGTCGACTTAAGACATGAATTAGCATATGTTACAGAGATCACATGGAAACATTCCCACTGATACAATCATCCAAGTGCAGGCAAAGCAAAAGCATATAAGAAGTAATTTATATGTTCAAAATCGGAATGGATGGAATCACTAGGGAGTCTGAATTTCCAATTTCCTGTAGTATTTTTGGCTTTAAACGCTTCCTGTGAAATCCACTGACATTTTCAATAGTGCTTTTATAAATGAAAACTGATTTTGTTAAAGGATATTCTGATAAGATTAACGCTGATTTTTTTTCCCTTTTATATTTTGAAAAATTTACATGAATGAACTTTGGCATTTTGCACCTATGCATCATGCTGCTGAATTACGTAACTATTTTTATGTTGGGTCTTCTTGCCCATTAATTTTACTTTGCTTCAAATAGAAACTTGAAAATAAACACAACAAATGTATCTACTTACAATGGAAGTTTTTGGGATTTTTTTTGAAAAATTCTTTTTATTCTCTGGAGATCTAACTATTACTACTCACTTGAGTGTCTTTCCACTTGGTAATAAAGCTATTTTCTATGTCCATTTGTTTGACTTGGTCTTCTTTAACCTGTTTAAAATATAATTTGGGACAGTCTAATAAAACACATGGAGTGATGGTACTCATCCTCACATAAGCTTCTTCAGGAATTTAAAGACCAACAAGTGAAAATAAATGAGAATGGCCATCTCAATCCGTGCAGGCCCGCACAGCAAGGGCAGACTTAAAGCCAACCAGACAGGGCTCCATCAAGGTCAGAACATTTTACGGTGATACTACTTCAGGTTACAGAGCCCATCAATGGAAGCCCCTTTGCTGAGGAAGTTTAATAAGCAAAGGGGCAGACGACTGGTTTGTGGAGTCAATGTAGGTTGAGAGACAAGACTCATTTCTCAAACTATTTATTAAGAGCTTTTGAAATTTCCACCATTTAAAGTTGGATTTAACAAAACCATGAAGATAGCCATTTATTTTTTTAATCAATGAAACAGTACACACATAAAAAATAAAGAAAGCATGCAAAAGCCACACACTTTTTCCTAATTCTTTCATTTCTCAGTATCAGAATTATTGCACAGAGGTTGCTGTTGATCAAAAACAGTGAACACATATAGAAAGAAATAAAAAGAAGATCCAAGAACAAAGAGAATCCGACAGCTCTGGTGTCCATTCCTATATAAATTAAGATACAAATGGTTATTTTCCTTCATTAAAACACAGTTTCCTTCCCTTTGCTAAGGAATCTTGTGATCAGTTATTATAAGAATGTAAGAACTTTACAAGTCGTAACCTATTAGATTAACCCGTTTCATTTCATTGGTGTATCTATAGCCCTGGAAAACAAGGCATCTTATAAAGCACCATTTAATGGAATGCTCAAAAAGGTTAAATGAAAAAACTGAGTTGCCAGAAATAATAATGGCACTAGATCCCGGTATATCCTACAGTTCCAAAACCTGGGTTTGCTTCCTCTATTTGTATGTCTTTGATCTAAGAAACCTTCCCCATACTAACAGTTTTCTAATGAAACATGAAAATATTAACTTCATAAAATAGCAAATTGAAAAGTCAAATTATTAGAACAGAGATGACTTAGTAAAACCCACAGAGCAATATTTCAGAATTTCCATTTTTTCCAATTCAGTGCACAGTGAAAAGAAAACATGGAAACACTTTCAACTGCAGAATGGAACAGCCTGGCGCTTATTACTGCATTTGTACATTCATAATTTCACACCTGCAAGTATACATACTTAGTGCACACACACATACTGAGTAGGAAAAAAAACACACATAAAAACACTGTAAATAGAAATATTCTGTCCAACAGACACCAGATGGTAAAACAGCTTTAAAAGTTTAAATCAATGTTTAAGTCAATGACTATACTTTAAAAAGCTAGTTGTATCTAAAAAAATTAAAGATCAAAGATAACTAATACTTTGTCTTTATTTTTAAATATTCATAAAGATCTGAATAAAAACATCCTAAAATAAGTATTTTTGCTTGCAAGCAGTAACAAGGAAACTATTTTAATGAGAACAAGATATAAAATATTTACCTCAAATATTTCAACGTAATTATTAATTAAGTCCTCGATTACATTCACTTCCTCACTAGTTTGTCCCCTCGTTTGAAACAAACAGGATGAAAAGACTAAGGCCAAATTATGGGCGTTCATGTGATTGATTTCTGAGCATTTCTGAACCCTGTTGAAGAAAAGCATAGCTCATTATGACACACTTCTATTTTAAAATTTCACAGAACTATAAGTCATAATACTCATTTATCATTTTTAACAGATATTGAAGGTCTCAGATATAAAAGGCACAGTGGTGATATAAAGAGAAAACAAAAACAAAAACAGTTCTTTCTTCTAAGTAGCTAAGAACATAAGAAAAAACTACTGTTCAAGAATATCACTACAAGTTAAAAAGTAGTACTTGAGTATTGATTTAGAGCAGGGGTCCTCAAACTTTTTAAACAGGGTGCCAGTTCACTGTCCCTCAGACAGCTGGAGGGCCGGACTATAGTTTTAAAAAAAAACTATGAACAAATTCCTATGCGCACTGCAGGCCCGGGACGAGTCGGCTGCTAAGCAGGACAGGTAGTGGCACCCGGCGGGCTGGATAAATGTCCTCAGCGGGCCGCATGTGGCCCGCGGGCCGTAGTTTGAGGATGCCTGATTTAGAGTATCCAAATAACTCCAGATAGTGGGACAACCTATGGCTAAGGCATCAAGGTATGCTTGCAGAATAGTGTGAAAAGACCCGTGGGCCTGAAGCACAAATGAAAGAGGGAAAAGGGGGTGGCAGGTAAGAAGGAAACAAGGCAAGAAAGGTGAATCAGGAGGCATAGAGTAGAGAGTTCCAAATTCAGTGTTCAGGGCTGGGCCGAATGTCCCAGAAAGTGTATTATTAAGTGAGAAATATACCTGGCAGCTATGTCTATATGGTTATTCAAAATAGGATATTAGCTCTCAAAAAACAAATACCTAATTTAAAAATACAACTACACTTTTCTTGACTATAACCAAGAATGTCTTCTAAGGAACAGAATTGAATAGGAGTCAAATCTCTCAATCAGTAGACCATACTTGAGTCCTATAAAGATTATTTAAAGTAGTCACAAATGTAAGTTCAAAAAGATGAAGAAAAAATATATATAGTTATCAGCATAATAAAAGAACATTTGCACTGATAAAAGTGCATGAGATGAGAACACAAAGTCGTGCACAGGAAAGTATCTACTAATGCTCTCTATTTGACACTGGCTGTACATATAGCAGCTGCTTAATAGCCTAATGACATTTGCAAACTTTAAGGACACATACTAAACAAGGGAGACCAACTCCATCAAAAGAATAAGCAAGGCTAAGGAAGGTACACCTGCCTGTAAGAACAGAGATTCTAGCAGGTACAAGAAGTGAGTAAACATGACAACAATACATATGAAAATGTAAGAAACAAAAAAATGCCAAATTGCATAGCAGAGATGAAGCAAGTGCCTCCCTCCTACAGGATTTACAAGATGCACAAAGAATTACAAGTTGATAGAGAAGAATATAGTAACTGTGGACACCCCTCTCACAACTACTTCTGTACTCTTACCACACTATGGTGTGAACATCTGGAAAGTTTATCTGCATGTCTGCCTCTGTTCCTAGAATCCAGGCATCTCATAGTCGGAGACTGCTGCTTGAACCACACTACAGTGCACAATCAATATCTTGTGAATGGATTTAAGGAGATGTTAGTCATGGGGAAGTGATCTTTTTTCTAGGGCAAAGATGGAATTAAGTGCTAAATCAACCTGACCCTATCCGAACTGACCTCAAACTTCTGACGACACTAACAGACATAACCACCTTTCTCGAGATTTCCCTCCGCAAAAGCATTCTCCTTTGGTACTCTTCATCTCTCTCTACTTTCTGAAGCTGCCTTCATTCTGGCAAGAGTGTGTACAATATAGTATTTTCCTTTATGTCCCAGCTCCCACAGGTTAGCATCCCCCAGTGTTTCCTATTCTATTTGCTCAGTGTCTTCTCACTCAGGCCTTCTCATCAGAAGCCCAAGGAAACTGTTTCCTAATTAGTTTCTCTGCCTCTACTCTAACCTCTTCCCAACCCATCCCATTACAGGGGTTATTATCCTAAAGCGGATTTAATCAGTCACTCCTGATCACTTAAAGGAATAAAATCCAACATGTTTTCCATGATGGATAGAGCCTTTCACAACCTCCTGCCCGACAACTACAAACCATCTTGTCTCCCAGCACACCTATTTCCTAGAAAACACCCTTTGCTCATGTCTTAGTATTTCATGCCCAGTTCGTATCTCTTTAAATCAGAAGCATATCTGGACCTCAACACACAATGAATGCCTCAACCCCTCCTCTGTAAGCCCATGCCTCATGTAAATTCTCTGTATTAAAATCTGTCCTGATGTTGCTGTGCTTCCTTAGGAAATATAAAATACCCTGCAGCACCCCGCGAGTTCACTGTGAAGTCCCAGGGCTCCTTGGTGCTCAGTTTGGGAATAGCAGACTTAGGATTTTATTTGTCATTTATATATTACTAGAGGCCAGATGCACGAAATTCGTGCAAGCGGCTCGGCCCCTGCCGCCGCCGCCGCCACACACTGCTTCTGCCTCAGCCCTGCCACCGTGTCTTCATTCAGAAAGTCATCCAGAAGGATGTCCAGTCTAATTAGCATATTACCCTTTTATTGTTATAGATTATCAAATATTTCTGTTCACATGGACTCTGAATAGGCATTGACTTGTACACAATAGAAGGTAAAATATATGTTAGTTGAAGAAAGGAGAGCAAGAAGAAAGATGGGAAGGAATTCATTATCTCAAATTCAAATCTGAATTAAGAATGATAAATATAATGATATGTAACTCATTAATAAACTGTAGGAGCCTGATCACTATTAAAATTTTTGAAGAAAAAATAATCTGCCCCAATGTCTCACAGGCACAAAGATAGGACTACAAGGACTATATTTATATGGCACAGTAAGAAAATTAGTTTTACAGTAATAGAGTTTATGTGCATGAGAAGCGGTAGCTGGAAAAAGTGAAGAGACAAAAAATTGTGGAGGATTTCTGAATACAGACTCCAAACAAAGTACTTTGAGCAGAATTCAGCTTCACAGAAATTTATTCAAGGGGGTGTTGCATCCATGCAGGAATATATTCCTTAAGCAATATTTATACTTAGTGAGGTTTTTGTAATTAATTTTCGCTGATAGCAAAACAAACCTTTGGTTTTAACCTGGAAGGTTATTTTCAAACATCCTCTTCCTTCAGGTATCATTTCTCAAGCTACCATTATACCCTCCTCCTACCCTCCCAAATGCAGAGGACTACATGCCTTGACATGGAAAATGAGTTTGGCTCTTACAGTGCCCTCATCTGATCCACAGTCTGACACCAACATATTAGAGGCAGGTTAGATGCCAACTGATGGTGAAGAAATAAGAGTTTAGGAAGAGTCCACCATGAGAGGAGGACTCACACAGAGTCCTGCTAAAGAAGTCTGGCCCCTGGACTTCCTTCTCTTCTCCGACTTCCCTCTTAAATGAGTTTCCAAATTCTCGCACTTGAGGATGCTATACATGATCTCTTTTAACTTATTTTAAAAAACTCTCTAGTGCTATTTATTTGAAATGCACCTTAATTACAGAGACACTAAAGTGATATTTAGTGGGAATTTCACTTTGAAACCATTCTTAAGATATAGTGAACGATTTGCAGTCACATGTAGAAAGTTAACCACAGTACTTTAAATTCAGAAATAATGACTTATCAAGTGCCATGTTCAAAATAAATTAGAAAATTCATGAGTCCACCCACCTGTAAAGGTGTTCAATTATAGCTGCCAATGTTGCTCGGTTGACCCCTGAAAGAGTACTTATAAATGCTCCATATTTTTTAATTCTTTCCTTGTCATCTTGGGTATCTAGAGGTTAAAAAAAAATCTTTAGGCCTAAAATACTAATCTGTGTTACAAATTTGCCTTTTAACAGTATTATAAAACAATATTACAATTGTATTTCACTAAGTGATATAAGCACGTTTCAATAAAAATATGTAAACTTCTATAATTCTGGAAAGGGACTTACATAAACATTCCATGGCTATATGCTATACTTCTTATACTTTGTTAATTAAAAATATAGTACTTTCAAAACCCAGGGCTGTATTTTATCTTCTACTGTTTGGACTACTGAACTTCACCTAATAGAAATATAGTCAATAACTCAGAGTGGAGTGAAAATTGAAGAGATAAGCAAAACGTATTTTAACTCTGTGACGGGCCAGTGTTGCTCAGTGGTTGAGCGTCAACCCATGGACCAGGAGGTCATGGTTCGAATCCCTGTTAGGGCACCTGCCTGGATTGAAGGCTCAATCCCTAGTAGGGGGGGTGTAGGAGGCAGCCAGTCAATGATTCTCTCCCTTCCTCTCTGATATCAATAAAAATATATATTTTTTAAAAAGTTTAACTCTGGCTATGGAAAGATTTCACTATTTGTATGTTAGAATGACATTTCTGTTCTGTTTTTCTCTTGTGAAATCATAAAAATCTTCCCCAAACTAAAATCATCCAAGAACTATGAACTGTGAATTACCCAGCAGCCCCAGTACCTTCAATTTGTTGGAAAAGGAAAGCAGACAATAGACTAGATAACTATGATATTAACTTAGAGCAGGATGGACCCTGTGCCTAAAGCATGGACAGACTTGGCTAATCATGGAAAAGAGGGCAGGAACAAATTTCTCTCTGTTCTCCCAACTCCAGGAAGTCAAATACTTGGAAAAATTAGACACAGGAACCCCCAAAGTTCTCGTCTGAAGAAGGTATGTAGTGGTGGTTTGGTCTAACCTACTAGCTCACAGGGGAAATAAAAGACCTTTCTCCAAATAAATAACTTATGCTGACTTCGTAACTCAAGGGGATTGCACTTGCATACTCCCTCTCAATTCCCAGCTACCTTTAGAAACAAGACTTCTTCATTTTCCGTTTAGCCCTGCCTATTCTATTCACAGAGAGTCAGCAGCACATTAATGAATCTTTCAAAGTACATGGTCATCTGTAAAGGGCATTGGGATCCTTGGGGAGGTAAGAAACTCTGTGACATGTTTTTGAAATGCACTCCTATTCAAAACTGCACCTGAGAGCTCCTTTGTACCGAGTTAGCCTGCAGAGATCTATGCAAGTAAACACCGTCTTACCTGCGCTGGTAGGTGAATGCCTCTCTAAAAACAAGCGGGGCAAACGCCCGAATTACATTCAGAGATTATAATAGATTAAGATTTAACTATCATCCCTAATATAATCAAACATTTTACCCTCATGTCATCCAGTTTTTAACTGCAGGAGTAAGTGTATTATTCAGTACAAAGTAATTAATATTACTACACTTATAATAAGAAGTCAGGCAAGTATAGTAAATTTTCATAAATCTTATAAAAATAAAATAAACGGCATTTTCAAAATAAAGCTTAAAAAGTAGAATGCAAAGCTTAAGATAGATTCAGGTCACAGAGAACATATAATGAACTACCCAACTAGCCACAGATATCAGACAATTTAATAGCGTTCTTAGAAGAATAGATCGTAGGTCATATAAACAGGTGCGACGTCACTGTAAGGCATTCTTGGCCTTGGCTGCACGGGACCCAAGAGAGCTCTCCTAGGAGGTCACCCAGAGAGTCTGGTTGAGCCTGGTCAGATCCAGCACAGGGCCCTTCTGAAAGGTCAGGGTGAGAGCTATATTGGATTTAAACGAAAAGGACTTTAAGGCTATCTGACTCAGTAGTCAAAGCCTTCTCCAAGTCAATTCTCAAATAATTCACATCCAAGTGAAAGGTGAATGCTTTCTCCTCTGACACACGCTGTCATTTCCTACCTCCCTCCTCCTGACAGACTGACATCAAAGACATCTTTGTCAGGGAATCTGAAACTTCAGCAAAAACATATTTGTCACAGATTTTTTATCACTAATTTTATAATAAAGACACACTGTAAGTATTTATAAGACAGATACTATAAATAATTTCATGGTTATAAGTTAGAATAAAATCTTTTTAAAACAAAACTGAGGATGGCATGTTAACAGGGCTTACAGAGATGCATCATCTAATTCCGTATTTTATATCCCAGAGAATTATACAATCAACTCTTCTTGTGATTCGAGTTAAAAACCTATTGATTTGAGAAATACTAGAAAGCAAATAAAAGACTTCTGAATTATGTAAAATTTGGAAAGCTTTATTTTAATAATACTACTCTTCCTGCTGGCACTAGTAAGGGTCATTCTTAGGATAATTTTTCAAATTGTGAATGTTTTGTAAGATTATTTCAAAATTAATCCCTTCAAATATCACATTTATGTTTTAGAATAAACAAATATTTTCAAAGAAAAAATACCCGTTCCTTAATAAAGGAATATATTATCAAATTTTAAAACAGATTAATGTGTAAGAAATAAATATATTAGTAAATTATGGTATAATTCAATTATAAATTTTAAAAATTGAAAAAATATTGAAAATCATTTTGAAAGCATTGTAAATATATGGAAAATGCTTGTGATTTGTTAATAAAATGAAGATTTATATATAGGTTATAGGTGTGGGGCAAAAACTATAAAATAAAATGTAAAAATAGTTCTAGTAGAAAGATAGGATTAAAGACACTGTATTTGAAAGTATTGTTATAATGTTCCTATAAAAGGAGTTGTTTTGAATTACTAGATATAAATACAGAAATCATTTTGGCCAAATTAGTCATTTAATGAACTACTTTTCTAGAGTAATTTCTTACATAGGTTCTCTTACACTGTAGCAAAGTTTTTTAATTTCATTAAACAGAATCTAGAGAAAATAATGGAGTAAAAAATTGTCATTATGTACTCCAAAGAGGAAGAATAAATGACAGAGAAAAGCCAAAAGAGCCATATAGGAAAACCTTAGAAAACCAACCTTGTATTGAAACTTTCTTTTTAACCTTAATGAGAAATGAACAGCATACATGAACTTGCTTATAACACTTCACAACTTCAAGCAGAGTAAGAACTAAGAAACCCACACAAAACTAAGTATATAAAACTTTATTTAGCAATTATTACTATAAATTTCTTTTTAGGTAAATATAAACAACTGCTGATATTTACACAATTTTTCTTCTGAGACATATGTACATTTTTGCCTTCAATTAAAACTTCAGATCATCAAAGAAGAGTTTAAAAACCTAGCTAGCCAATTAAAAGACAAGCCTTTATGATTATAGACATTATGTGTATTACCTAAAGCAGAGATCCAATATGGATAGAGCTCCTTAGTGAGAAGCGCATCGTCGATGTCAGACAGAAACCTTTTCAGCACGCCCGTCACGTCTTCAAGCTGATGCTTTCCAGCCCTCAATTTAAAGCTTCTTGCATCTTTTTTGAAACTCTCCAGGAGTTCACTTACATGCAAAGGATCGCCATTGTTTTGATAGATATATTTGCACCCTAAACCTTTGTTTAAAAGGAAAAAAGATTATATGAAAAAAAGTCTAAAATCAAAATCCACCTTGATACCTTAAAAATTTGAACACATTTTTGTGCTGGGATGATGAGCAAGAAGAAATGGTTACCTGAGTTAATATAAACATGTCTGAGGGGGAAAGGCTTGTCCCCCCAATTTTAGTATTTACAGGGTAAGCCTGATGAAATATTCCATCCTTGGCCTTTAATAAGACTCTGGTCAGCCCTTTCCCCAGCTGTTCATAGTATCTTTTTAAATTGTTCTTTTACATCCAGTGCTCTATCTTCGCTTAGTCCCTGGGATACAAACTTGCCTCCAATTTCACTGACAAAAGTGCGGCTCCCTAGTATAAATTTCCTCAATCCTCTGCCCTCATATTTGCATATTAATGTCTGCCTGTTCCCACCTTCACCTTCTTCTAGATAAAGAGTTTGGTCTTCTTTTTTACAAAGTCATTGATTCATCAAAGGCCCAATTCCCACTCTGTCAGGACAATCTTCCTCAAGAATATCAATGACAAACCTATTTTCTAGATGCTATTTGGTTTTTATCTAATGAGAATCCCCTGCAGTGTTTGACGCTCCAAATGAATGGCATTAAAATTATGTTAATCTCATGGCCTTCATGGCATAATGATACCATATTCCCCAACTCTTCCTCTATGGCAGTGGTTCTCAACCTTTCTAATGCCGCGACCCTTTAATACAGTTCCTCATGTTGGGGTGACCCCCAACCATAAAATTATTTTCGTTGCTACTTCATAACTGTAATTTTGCTACTGTTATGAATCGTAATGTAAATATCTGTGTTTTCCGACGGTCTTAGGCGACCCTGCTAGTGGTTCTCAACCTATGGGTCATGACGATGTACATTACGATTATTACATTACGATTATTACATTACGATTATTGACATTACGATTCATTAACAGTAGCAAAATTACAGTTATGAAGTAGCAACGAAAATGATTTTGTGGTTGGGGGTCCCCACAACATGAGGCACGTAGTAAAGGGTCGCGGCGTTAGGAAGGCTGAGAACCACTGCTCCATGGCTACTCTTCCACCCTTCCATTTACTTCTGCTCTAGTACTTACTGGTAATTCCCGGAAGCCAGACTCAATGCTCTTCACTCCCCACTCCCCACAAAATTATCTGGGTAAACCCACCTAGCCTCATTACTTTAACCGCTTACATATACTTTTTCACCCAGGTTTTAATTTCTAAGATTCCAAACACACACAGATATATTTTAAGAAACATGTACCATATACTTGCAACACACACACACACACACACACACACACACAACACACACATACCATACTTACACATATGGACCAATCAAAATAAAGAAATTAATTTCCCTGCCCCATTCACGACCTCACCTCCCAACCTCTACCTGTTCTTTATTTGTTCCTCTATCTTGATATATGGCATCGCCTTCTCCCCAATACTTTCCAACGCAGAACCTTTCTTTCTCAATTCCAGATTTAAAAAACCAAAAACAAACGAACAACTATGTCACATAGGTTTTTCATTATGACCCCCCTTCTTTCCATCCTCCAGGCTGCTATTCTGTGCTTTCCGTTCCTTACTAGGTTTTTACAACTCCCTGCCCACATCCTTGTGCAGCCCCAGTCTGTCTCGACAATGCCAGTGTGATCGAAGATGTAGGTCCACCAGTGTCACCACATGACTAAAAACCTGCATAATGCCCTCCCAAGGCCTACGAGGCAAATGTGAGGGTTTAATTACAATATGTAAGTCCCTACGTGAATTTTCCTTACCCTCCCGCCTCTTTTATCTTTCCCTCTTCTCACACCAAATTCTGGGCACAGTTAATGACACAAAGTTCCCTGAACGGACAATGCCCCTCATGACTCCACACATGGGCACACCGTTTCCTCCTCTACCTTCTAATAAGCTCCTATTTTCTCTTAAGACTCAGGGTAGGCACCGCCTCACCCAAGCAGCCCTCCATGACCACCCCTACTCTGGGTGCGATTTACTCACTCCTGTACCAACCCCAGACCCGCTCTGCCACAGGGGTTTGTACACTTGAGATATAACTGCCCACTTGTTTGTCTTTGATCCACAAATCTGTAACGTCCTACAAGGCAGAGTCCTGGTTATTCTCTGTAGATAGTAGTTACATAGTGCCTAGAAGAACTCAGCAGATATTCAATGAGTGACCCCTTAATGCAAGAATAAGCAAAAATTCTACAAAAAACAATAATGACTAAGTTTCTAAGATACTATAATCCTAGTTAAGTGAATTTCTAATAGCTGGTAATCAAATAATAAGTTAACTGAATGTGAATTACATAAATTAATTTCCCCCAAGCACTAAGTATTGCAACTCATTTTAAAAAATTAAAATTCTAAAAGTTATACTGTGAACTCTGTCAAGTTCAAATCTTGACACAATGAAAACACACACACACACACACACACACACACACACACACACACACACAAAGTGGCCTTTAAATTTTAACCCAAAAGTCAGAAAGTTCAAAATAAGTGTGACTTAAAAGGCTCTGGGCTGACCACCTACATCCTAAAATCACTAGACGTTTTCTAATAAGATTGGGTTTTTCCCCATGTTTTGCTCATTAAAAACATTAAAAAAATCGTCTTTTACTGGCTCTATTACTTTAATATGCAAGTTAATGTACCTTGTGTTAGAGTTACAAAGTAGACATAATGTATGAAATTTAGTTGAAAACAATCTAGTGCTTAATGATTTTAAACTCAAACAAACATCACAAAGTAGCTTCTGATTTCCCTAGAGAAACATGAAATTGTATACACTGGAGGTAGTCGAGTTAGAGTTATTTTAATCATTTGTCAGCTTACGAGAGACTCTATGCCATTATGAAACTAACACGATGTAAAAATTCCCAGTGAGGTTATGCTCATGCCAAAACATAATGTGTGCATTTCATTCATACCTGCAAAATGCAAGCGCACTAATACTGAGTAACGAATAAAATGAAGATGATGACCGCCTTTCTCCCCCATTTCCAACTAAACAGATGATTATAGCTGATAAGATACATACACATGTTATCATCATGGGAAGAAACCTCACAATAATGCCCACGTAATGTGATTAAATACATAGTCACAGTAGACGTATAATTTAAACACAACAAATCTGAATATTAATGACAACTCTTCTTGGATTACATATGAAATAAGTAAAAACACGTTAAGATAGTGTTCTTCTTAGAAGAAAGTAGATTAATATAGACATATTATAAATTTTCAGAAATTCTTTTCTTTTTATTTCTGGTATTTTGGTACATATCAATCAATTTATTGTCAGTTCTCATGCAGAAACACGTGATTCGTGGATTTGTCTTTCACTTCCTACTCCTATGTTGCATTTCCAGGACCAAGGTCAGCGGCTGGCACACAACAGACACCCAATAAGGAAGTAAGGAGCCAGTAACACAGCGTTTCACTGCAGCTCTCTCCCTGAGATACTCTCTTTCAAATTAAAAACTCCCAAGCACATTTCTAATTTTAGGAGAACAAAAAAATTTACTACACCTTCCAAAATACCAGATCAATCATTTTACCCTTTTCTACCTTTATAATGTAACTCAATGGCATTTATCTGCAAATTAAAAGTAGAAACATTTTTTATACTAAAAATGTAGTTAAGACTTTTCTATCTTCTAGAGCAGGGGTGGGCAAACTTTTTGACTCAAGGGCCACAATGGTTTCTTAAACTGGACCGGAGGGCCGGAACAAAAGCATGGATGGAGTGTTTGTGTGAACTAATATAAATTCAAAGTAAAGGAGCGGAGGGGAGAGCAAGAGAACCGGATAGAACAGCCGGATCCGGCCCGCGGACCGTAGTTTGCCCACGGCTGTTCTAGAGTATTAAGGAAATCTGTAACAGAAAAAAGGAATTTGAAGAATACATAGGAATTTGAAACTGAACATGAAGAATAAAGGCATACTTTCACTCCTCAGGCATATCTAAAATACTACTGCAGCACATCAGAATAAAACTGGACCATGTAGGTATCGAGCTGTTTGTTTATTTTTACCTGTACACTATTCAAAGGAAATGTTATAATTAAGTCAAAACTGTTAACAAATCAATATCCAGGTGACCGAGCATACGGTAACTAAAATAAACACATACACACTGGTATGCATGCTAAAAAAATTCTTTCCCATGCTGTCCCATCATTTACCACTTCTAAAAGCATGCTGTGGCAGCACACTGCATTCCCCTAGGTTTCACTGTGGGCTTGTAAAATCTGAAAAATAGTCTTTAATCTATTTTTAATATACATTTCACAACATATATTCTTTCAATATGTTATTTAAATGTTTATGCATGTAAAGGAAGCAGAAAATAGTTAAAGTACGTTATACCATTTAAATGAGTTTTACTGGGCAAAGGAATGGCATTTAACTGAACAGTGACTACATTTATATTTTCACTGATATACTTAACAAATATAAAAGGCTCTCATTCAGTCCAATGGGTACCATTTAAAAACTGTAAGAGTGATACCATGAGTTTGGGGGTTGAATAAAAACTCCGCGATACGTACCATACTGCGTAACAAATGCTATACAGCTGTTCACGATGATGGGAACGTCGTTTTGGCTGAGCTGCTGATCCTGCAAAGCATTTCCATCTGTACCTGCTGCTTTCTCAATTGCAGCATGCCAGACTGTGAAATCCAACTTGGTGTGCCCGTGGATGTACAATGTTCTGTGAAGTTTAAAGAGCATTCCACATTATAGTTTTGCTTAAAAAAACTCTTACTTCTAGACAGATGATCCTTAAATCCATATACAGGTGATCTTATCTCACCCATGAGAAGAAATACCCTCCATCTTTCACCCCAAATGCCTCTTTTTCCTGCACAGAGGGGAGGCAGTTCTCTGAATTGGTGGTCTCACCTTTCATTCCCCAGCCCCTCTTATTCTCTTTCTGAGTAAATGAACTGGAACTGTTCTCGTAAGCATCACCAGTGACTTCTATTGGATATATGTGGCTGTATTTTCCAAGATTTTAGAACTGTTTATGATTTCATTTCTTTAAAAAAAAAAAGAGAGGGGAAAAAATTCTACCTAATTTGGCATTGTAGCACAATTCTTTCTGGCTATTCCTATCTTTCTGGTCAGTTTCTTTTTTCCAAGCCCACCTACACCTTCTGAGAATGAAGCTGTAACCTTGGTGAACTCACATGAACTCCCAGGCCTCTCCTGGGACAGTGGTGTCAATCCCGGTATGTAAACTGGTTAACTCCCAAATCCCTATCTCCAGGCTATAATTTTGTCTTACAAACCAGATCTATATGTAATCAGAAAGTAAAAGCTTAAAACAGCCTGGCTGGTGTGGCTCAGTGGTTGAGCGTTGACCTATGAACCAGGAGGTCAGGATTTGATTCCCAGTGAGGGCACATGCCGGTGTTGTGGGCTTGATCCCCCAGTATGGGGCATGCAGGAGGCAGACAATCCATGATTCACTCTCATCATTGATGTTTCTATCTCTCTCTCCCTCTCCCTCTGAAATCAATATATATATATATATATATATTTAGAAGCTTAAAACAGCTGAGTGGGGAATCCAATCACTTCTAGAACTCAAATTTTAGCTCTGCACTTACTTCTTTTGTGACCCGGGAGAAGTTATCAACCTTCTTTGGGCCTCAGGTTCCTCACTGGCCCAATGAAGGGAATAGTACCTGCCTCAGCGCTGGATAAATGTATATGAAAAACTAAGTAGTAAACCGTAATACTAAGTGATATCAATTTTTGGACACTTTCACCAAAATGTGCCACAAGCATCTCAAACCATCCTACTTCCTCACAACAAACTAGTGCTACAATTCTCCATTTATCCCACCAGAAACTTAGGATTAACGGTAGATTTAGTCCCCGCCCCCACCTCGTCACTGCCACATGCATTCAGTCACAAAATGCTGTTGGTTCTGGTTCTCTGACACACTCGCTTTGCCCCCTTTGTTCCAAGAGGGCCTTATTTCAGGTCTTATTACTCCTGAGCTGATACACCCCTCTGCATGGAACTCCTTTCCCAGTGCTCCACCTCCCTAGCCCCTGCTCCTTGGGACTGCCAGAAGGATCTTTCTAAAATGCCAAGCTAATGATGTCACTTCTTGGTCATTGTTCGTCTATAACCCTGGAGTTTTCAAGATTAAAAGGCCTTCGTGGTCTGGCCCATAATTCCCCTTCAACTTTGCCATTGCCCTACACTCAAGACACACTAAACAATCACACTGCCTTATCTTGATAATAAATATTTCCTGCTCTCTGGCCACTCCAAGTCTTCCCCAAGGTTTACTCCAGGTGATCCTCCTTGACACTCTACCCTGATATCCCTCCGACGCTTAGTGGTAACAGGTGTCCCTCTTAATCCTGAGCAGCCCCCCTGCCCTGCAGTATACCTCCAGCTCCGTGTCTGAGAATATTTTAGTTGCTAGATCCAAACATCACCCAGGCGACCAAGGAAAGAATTTCTGTATCTGTTGTCATTAGCAGAGTGTCTGACATTTAGTAGGTACATAATAGTTTTAAAGTCCTAACACTAGATATAAAAATTAATTTAAGTGTATTCACTGATGTACCACTTAAGTATATTTACACGAAAGTATAATGAT
Organism: Plecotus auritus; assembly: GCF_963455305.1. NCBI lineage: Eukaryota > Metazoa > Chordata > Mammalia > Chiroptera > Vespertilionidae > Plecotus > Plecotus auritus. Next base: position 225,856,433 of record NC_137770.1, on the reverse strand, counting down.
TTAATCTCCATTTCAAACTAAGAGAGGGCTACTTTGGATTCAAACAAAGAGAAAGGCATGACCTGCACAAACTCTGGGTTGCTGTGGTTTGTTGTTGTTGTTCTTTTTCTGGGGGAAGGTAATCTTTTACTTCCCTGATAATAGATGGGCCCTAATTTAATTTAAAGCGAAAATAAAAGGCCTTTTTTCCTTTCGTTTCTTTTCTTGAAATGCTCCTCTAAGACTGGCACCTCACCACGCTTACATCCACATCTTCTGAACTCGCAGTAACTACAGGTACTTCAGTCATGTCTGCATCTTCATCTCTTGCTTTCTTTCTATATTGTTTTTATTTTTCCACATCACTATAGCAGCCGTGACCTCCAGGTTTTGTAATTTTCTTTTTGAAGAATTCTGCCACTCTAAGATTCCTGACATGCTTTTGCCTTTTCGTTTACCTTACATTATCTTTAGCTTGAAAGCATTCTATTGCTTGGTATATTTATCTAAATGAAATTGTATCACTCAGCTAATCTTCCTGAGAAATATCAAGCCCCTACACTGTTAGACCTAACTAAAATAACATCTTGCTAAATTCAGGAGTTTAGGTAAAGAGAAAATTGTGCCTTTATTTTTTGAGTTTTAATCTCATGATTAAGCTCTAAGTTTACCATAAAATATTTAAAACTGTTTGCTTTTAAACAAAGTACTTTAATGGGTGCGTATTTCAGCAAGCAGTGAAACAAATCCAAAATGCAATGGCCCTCCTACAATACCACTGTAATTCTGCCATCAACTGTGAATGTTCCAAACGTCAAACTTCCTCTGTAGTAAGAAGAAATCCCATGATGACAGGTTTAGCTGTCTCCTTGTGAACTAGTGAGGGTTAGAACAAATGACAACTCCTGAGTCAACCTGTCAAGGACTGAATCCTTAAATATATCATCTAGTGCAGCGGATGCTTGACATTTAACTGCATCAATCCAACAACTTTCCTCTCTGATGCTTATCTAAACTCTGTGCACACTGAACAAAACATCAAAGGTATTTTCAGCACAAATGCTGGTGGAGTTTGTGATTCCAAGTGTTACCAAACAACCACGCTACCTTTCTGGATGAGAATTCCAAAGAAACATTCATTTATATCCCTAACATCTGAAAATGCGAACATCTGAAGAACTCTAAGTACAGAGAGAATTATTCTAATTGTCCATTTCCCAAGCATAAATGTTAAAGGGTACTTCAAAGTCATATAGAGAAACATCCCTATATCCTATAACAAATCAAATCAGTTCAGTAAGACCCAGAAACCAAGTGCCAGGATGAATAAAACTATTTTCTCAAAACTGCAATATAATAACCACAAAGTGCAGGCTATCATATTTGAGCCTCGTCTACTGACAAGAACCAGAAGTGTCTTCACAAATAACAGAATCAATAAATTTGTATAAAAAATTCTAAAAAGTGAATAACAGACTGCACAAACGTGACTGAACAGATAATATCCTAAGCATTTAAACAAAAATAAAAACACCAAATCTTCTAGTGTAACAGCATTTATTTGGTCTACAAACACTTTCTTTTTCTTTCATTTCTTAAAGATATTTTTGCTGATTGGAGTATTTTAGATTAAGAGCTGCTGGTTTTGTGTTTTGTTTTTTTTCTTTCCTTTATTTATTTAATTTTTTTTGCCAGCAATTTAAAAAATTTCATTACCTTCTGGTTTACAGTTTCTAACAAGACATTCTCATCTTTTGCCCTATGTTTAATGTGTATTTTCCTCTGGGACTTTTTTTCCTCACACTGGTTTTCTGGAATTTGATTACCATGTGTCTTGATGTGGTCTGCTTTATCATGCTTGAGATATGATTTTAGTACATGTGGGTTTAGAGTTTTCATCAAATTCAGAAAATGTTTGGTCACACTTCTTCAAAGATTTTTTTAGCCATCTTTCTCTTGTCTCATTTTTGTATTCTAATTATACTGAGACTGCTTGTTATTGTCCCACAGGTCACTGAGGCTCTGGTGATTTTAGTCTTATGTCTTTGTGCTTAAATTTTGATCATTTCTATTGTCATGCCCTCATGTTCATTAATCTTATAGAGTCCAATCTAATGTCAAGGCAATCTAGTGAAAGTTTTTCAGATACCATATTCTTTGGCTTTATAAGTTCCATTTGTTTGTTTTTTAGTTACCCATATTTTTCTTGCTATTGTTTATATTTTCCTTTACATCTTTGAAAATATTTGTGACTTACAATATGTAAAAATCACTGCTTAGAGTATTTGCTAATTCCATTACCTTTCTCATTTCTGGGTCAATTCCTACCAACTGATTTGCAGCTTTTTCACATCGCTAGTAATTTTAATCAAATGCCAGACATTAGGAATGTTAACTGGAGTGTCAGGATTGTGTTGTCTTCCTTTCAAGATGTTGATGCCTGTGTGGACATCATGTGCCTGTTTGACCCTGGCCACTGCACTGCTTGTAGAGCACCTGATCCTTCAGAGGTCTAAGCAGGGGTCCTCAAACTTTTTAAACAGGGGGCCAGTTCACTGTCCCTCAGACCGTTGGGAGGGCCGGACTACAGTTTTAAAAAAAACTATGAACAAATTCCTATGCGCACTGCAGGCCCGGGACGAGTCAGCTGCTCAGCAGGACAGGCAGCGGCACCCGGCGGGCCGGATAAATGTCCTCAGCGGGCCGCATGTGGCCCGTGGGCCGTAGTTTGAGGACCCCTGAAGCTTAGTCGGGTAGAAATACAGCAGCTTTTACTCTGAGGCTGGCTTGGCCTTTACGCTATGTGGTCACTTCTCTGGGGTCTTTACTAATGCCCTCTGTGTTTAATGAGGTCTGTCTAGCACGGATGGATGGAATCTCCACACATATCCCAACACTCCCTATGCTCTGGGCATTGTTCAACCCACAGCACACCCCTGGGAGCTGCCTTCTGGAGTTTCACCCTGAAAATATGCAGATGAGCATGGAGCCCAGACGGAAGTGAACTCCTATGGAGATTTCTGAAACACTTCTCTACATGTCTCCCTCTGTTCTGCTACTCCATCCTGCAAATTTCAGTGACTATGGATCCCCTGAACTCCCCATTCTACCTCTTCTGTGGAGCAAAACCGCCACATTCTGCTTGAGTCTCCCCATTGCCTGTTCCATGGACTGGAAAGTGCCTACCGATAGGAAGCCAAGCTGATCTTAATGCTCCCTTCACTGGTTTCCCTCCTCTCCCTCCTCACAATCCTGGAATGCCTGTCGTCCCAAAGCCTGAAAAAAGATGGATTCATTTATTTTGTCCAGTTTTTTAGTTTGTTTGAACTGAAAAGACATGTACCAGGAAAAAAGCTATTTATTCATGGCCAGAAATCAGAGTCTGGCAAATTTTATTTAGTCATTGCATCTACAAATCACCCTAATTTTAGTTTATAAAGATACACTATTTATTTTTTTATTTTTTATTTTTTGCATAGAGGTCGAATTTTGGCCGGAAACAGGCGAAACATTATTAAGAAAATCTGCAGATGCGGAAACTGTGTCACAAGAATAATATGGTAGAAAATGTTACCCTAAGTAGCTTGTTGCTTTTGAAGCCCACAGTACAATAAAAAGTGTCAGGGCACCTGATTTCCTGAGAAAGGCAAGGTCTCCAGTTTTTCAGTCTCATCTCTACACATTATTAGGCAACTACCTATAGGAATGAGAGAAACAGCCCTGTTTTGGGGCTGCTCAAAACCTTTCATAGTGTTCTGCTGGCTGCTGAATGAATCCTAATCCTCATTCTTAAAAATAATTTTTAAAATAGTTTTAAAATAAACACCCTTTCAAAAAAGTCTTCTATACCCCTGTAAAGGGCCTGCAATCCTTTCCAGAACAGGGCAACTTGTTCATTAACTTTAACTGGCAATACTAATAGAATACCAATCTATCTTCTAGGCCAGCGGTCGGCAAACTCATTAATCAACAGAGCCAAATATCAACAGTACAACGATTGAAATTTCTTTTGAGAGCCAAATTTTTAAAATTTAAACTTCTTCTAACGCCACTTCTTCAAAATAGACTCTCCCAGGCCGTGGTATTTTGTGGAAGAGCCACACTCAAGGGGCCAAAGAGCTGCATGTGGCTCACGAGCCAGTTTGCTGACCACGGTTCTAGGCCCTTTGGTTCATGCATCCTCCTCAAGACATTAAGGTTCAGGACAACCTGAACTGAAGTTGTTCCCTAGCCCATCCTATTTCTCTGAATCTACTGTTTCCACCTCCTGGAATACCTTAGTCTCTCAGCCATCTCAATTATTCTTACTGAAATTCTACCTAGAAATTCGAGATCCAGTTAAAAATACTACTCTAAACAAACAAACAAATAAACAAAAAGCACCACATTACCCTGATCCTATTTATCTATCCCGAAGGGATCTTCAAATCCTTTTGTTTTTCATGTATCTCATGTTTGTATGCTTACATTTTAGTAATAGAAGGGGCTTTGAATTGATTGAAATAAATTTTCAAGCAAATATATACTTTAAAATTCACCTTTTGTTAGTCCTATATTCCCTTTAACAAAACAAAAAGAAAATCACTTCATAATGTAAATTTGAATACTCTTCCTTTTTTCAAAACCTGTGGGGGGTAGTAAGAGAAGAGAATCTCTTGTTTACCTTGGCAACATTCAAATTAAAGCATCTCTTTGAATTAAATCATCAGAAAGTTATAAAAGCAGTCAAGCTGATATTGTGGGCAATCGGCTACTGTTTAATTTGCAATTACATGCACAATTTAGAAACCACTTTAAGATAATTCACCCTCTGGAGTATTGCTAACATAGCTTCCAGAAAACAGAACTCAAGGAGGGAAAAATATAACATGGAGTAAGTTGATATGAAATAAGAGCCTTCAACTTAGGCTGTTAATCTCCTGAATTGAGAGAAGTAGTCTGTTTCATAATTGTGGAACATATAGGTAAAATGTGTTTTCCCCGGTGATACCTTCTCTATGTCTGGAATTTGCAATTAAAAGTGAATGCAGTCAGGCTTTGGAACCATTAAGTGCTTTATGCTCTACTACAGGTCAACCAAGGAATCTTAAAAAACAAAAAACAAAACCGCCCTGGTCGGTGCGCTCCATGGTTAGAACGTCTCAATTCCCAGTCAGGAGCATGTACATGGGTTGCAGTTTGCTCCCAGCACCCGCCACCCTCCCACCCCCCATGGATGTGGGAGGCAACCAGTCCATGAGTCTCTGTCACAGAGATGTTTCTCTCCCTCCATCCCTCCCACTTCCCTTTCATTCTCTTTGAAAAGCAATGAAAAAATATCCTCAGGTGAGGATTAAAAACAAACAAAAAACAGCAAAATGAAACTAAAAAGATACCAGTCTTTTCTATTTCTGATAACACAGATGAGTTACTCATTCATGTTTACTGTATTTATTGCAACCAACAACCTTTCAGTAAAAGCTTAATTATAGGTGTCTTTGACAAATGGTTGCACAGTTATGAAATGTGAAGATGGTGAGCATAGTAGCTTATTTATCAGAAAGGGGTATGCAGAAGTGTGGGCTAAAGTACAAAAAAATTTCTAAATTTTAAGAAAAGGATGCTGTAATCTATTAAAGATTGAACATAAAGTGAATATATAACCTACTGTCCAGGAAAATGCCTTCTGACCTTGTGATCTAGAACATTCACTGAAAAACAATATTTAGAAAAATGATTTTTTTTTTTCCATACAGCAATTCTGACTGAGGCGTAAAAAAGAAGCACAGGATCCAGTCCTGGTAACAGCACCAAATAGCATGCCAGAAAACCCTAAGTGTAATCAAGAAAGCTTTATTTTTCCAAAATAGTAATTTTTAAAGTATACAAAGAATACATATTAAAGCGACACCATCTGGAACACCTTCTGTTTAGAGCTTTTTAGAGCAAAAATGCTCTGTATGTGGAAAATATTATTGCAATATTTTTCTGTCTAAAGGCATTCATGCTCTGCATACAGAGAAAATTACCATGAAGATTACAATATATATCTAAATAGTGACTATATTCAGTGCATGATTATCAATTTATGAACTGTTCCAGTTCAGAGGGTTCTTTCTCCTCCTTGCCTTTAAGGAACATTAATATATTTTATCACTTTAATCAAAGGTAGACAAGGACAAGGGGAAAATGTGAAATTAATTCATTAAATTTACTTATGATTTCCTATTCTGGTTCTAGCAGTTACTAGCAAAAAAAGAAAAAGTTTAAAACTTACAGCTGGTCGGTTTCTCGCTTTTCCAATTATTCATTATCTCTCTATGTCATCAACATGAGTAATTGGAAGTTGTTTTATTTCCTAAAGCCACAATTTTATCTGTCACTGACAAGTCTAACACAATCTACTTTAACACTCGTTATTCCCCAAGGGGCTAATAGATCACAAGAGAGATGAGAGAGAGGGCACAGCAATGAAATTCTCTTATTTGGACATGACATTAAAACAGCTCTTAACCAATCACGCCTATAATTAATGGGCTTGTTTGAGTGCTGAAAGAGAAGTGTCTATTCACTAATGACACAACCATTCATAAGTCACCCAGGCCAAAGGCTTAGGAGTCACCTTACCTCCTAGTTTACAAAGAACTGAACACCATCAAACTGGTGTCTCTCTCACCATCCTACCACCAAATCTAGAAAGCTACCCACATCAAAACCACTCATCAATTCTTCTTCTCTTTCTGTTATAATTGTTCTCTTGTCCTCTCTCTCATACCTTCCATCTTTCTTCTTTTCTTTCAGAAAAGGATCATAAAACTTTAACCAACATAGAATAAGCTGTATTTCTGAAACTATAATTATTAAACATCAGTCTTATCTCTATGGTTTCAAAGATTGGTCGAGACAAAAAAATAAATTCTCTTATGGCCATGTAAGAGAGGACCCATTGGAATTCGAGGTGAAGGTCACAATATTAGAAATCATTTATCTTCAGACAAATATTTGAATCACAAACTATTTTGAAATTTTGGGTTATGACTATCTGGGCCCTTTTCTTACTTTTAAAGTGAAAACCATCATGACTCAAAGCTAAATACACACAATGTGGTGGGTGTTTTTGTGAAAGTTGATTTAACTTGTTGGGACTGCTATTTGGGGGAAAAAAAATCTATGTTCTTAGGTGGCTAACAAATGTATATGTAATCCCATAACAAAAATGGCACACTACTGAATAAACCTGGACCTTCCTGAATTAAAATTTTTATATGCTTGAAATCCTAAATTGTTGACTCCATCTCTCCTCCTTTGTGTCTCTTTCCCATCCAAATTTAAAGCTCTACAAGTCCAAGCCATCTAAAAACAAACTGCACACACATTCCCTTTCTAGGTCAAATCCCTTCTACTTCGATAATCCTACTAAGTAAGCTCCAGTGTCCTTGACAAACTGTTCTCACTAACTGTTTCAGTATACTCGGTGCCTAGCCTGTACCTAATCCGGTTTCTGCTCTCTCACTTCTGCGCTTCTCTAAGTCAGCAGGCTCAGTCCGCACCACTTACTCATGGAGTATCTGTCCTCATCAGGCAGCACCTGACGCTTCTGACTATTCCTTCCTTCTTGATATGCTCTTTCTAGGTTTTGTGACACTCTCTCCTGGTTTCTGGATTCACTCCCTGGGTAAACTAGCTTAATATTCCAAGATAGCTACTCCTCCTGACAACTGCCCCACCTCCAAAATGATGTGCATTCACCAAGGCTCCATCACATTACATTTAATGACCTGTAAGGCCCTATCGGATCTGGCCCAGGAGTATCTCTGAAATCATTACTTCCCACTCTCCTATTCATTCAAATCTCCCCAGCAGCTTCCTTGTGGACCATGAACATGCCAAGCACAATGCACTAGGGTAGGGTCTTCAAAATAACCTTGACCTGATGCCTGGAACACTATGAAGACTGCTGCATCGTTTGCTTCTTCACTTTACGCAGAAGATGCCTGCCCTTGCCCCTACCTAAAACAGAACACTCTCCATCAGCCGCTCTCTCTTTACTTGTTTGCTTTAAGGCAGTTAAAATTGATGGACACAGTAAAATGTAATTTTCTTTTCTGCTTTTCTTCTGTTCCCCCCATTAGTGTGCATGCTTCATGAAGGCAGGGACCATGTCTATTTTATTCATCACCACATCCTCAACAGTAACCTGATGCACAGTAGATGCTTTGTATTTATTGAAAAAAGTGAATAAATTAGCTATGCATGAATCACATGCAAAAATACCTCAGGGTATTATTTATTCCTCATATATCTACACAGAAAATATATTTACCACTAACAAAGTGCTTCTGAATGCTTAAATGTGAATGTCCCAAAGGCATCTAGGTCTATAGAAAATTACAATAATTAATGGTACTGAGTTTCTCATAGCAAATACAAACAATATGTAAGTTTCACTCATATACTCTTTCTACTGAAGAGTATATAAATATACGTGTACACACATACAGACACACACATAAAATTCAGGAAATGTCTAGCAGGCTATAAAATCATGCGCTCTCTCCCAAGAAGATAAACAGAATATTCCACTCCCTAATTATTAAAGAGTCAAAGACAAAAATGCACTTACCTCCCTTTCTCTACCAAGAGCAAAATATCCACTTTTTCCCCATTTTGAACCATTGTGCTAATAGCTAGAGGGAGAAAAGAAAAACATCAACATATTTCTTAGGAACATTTTACTAAATACCCATAAAGAAACAATTATTAATACTGCTTGGTCATATGTTTTGGAGTGAGTCCTCATAATTTTATGTAAAAGCTACCATTACCATATGCAATAAAAAATTGTGTCCAAAATATAAGAAGAGGGCAAAAAAATCTTACTTAGCTCTTGCAGTCTTCTTAAGTTCATTCTATCTTCCTGAACTTCCTGCGTTTGAAGGCAAAAACGCAAACTAGACTTGCCCATAGCAAACCAGCCTTTTTTCCACTGATCCAGGGCATGGCAGTCTTTGTAGTAGAGTTGACCAATCAAATCGTAATTAGCTTGAGTTAAGTTTTCAGCAACAAAGGGAACAAAATGCTGTTAAGACAAATACAGAAAAGTAAGAAAGACAGTGAATATAGGAAATCCCTCCCTTATCTGCAGATATGAAGGGAAGGTAGGAAAATTATCTTTGATTTTATATTTTAAAGATTTAGAAGTAACCTAAATTTCAGAATAATTTTTTAAACTTGCTCTCTATCTTAAAAGTGAACAGCTATTAACGCATTTTCAAGTGGCAACATCTTAAACCATTTTTCTCCATATATATATATATATATATATATATATATACAATTGAAAGAAGAAGACATTCTTTCTGTTGATGTGTGGTATTTTCCAAAATGTCAGCCTTCACTGTCTTCACTTGCATCTTTTGCTGAATCTGCCATTTCCCCTTTGTGTATATCATGAGTAAGATAACTACTAATAAAAAGACATTCACAGAAATGACTTTACAATATTGAAAAAAACCTTAATCATCAAAACATGACCTTTATTTGAAGAATAATTTCCCCAGGGTCCTATATTAATTTCTTCTCTGCTTAGAGCTCTAGGAAGGTAGCTCTTAACCTCTTTGATTATAACCTTTGAAAACTTAATGAAGTATGGACATTCTTCCCAGAATCTTGTATAAAATTTGCATGGACCTCTAAAGCTCAACCATAGTCCCCAAGTTGAGAAACGTCTCTGGATTTAGGAGAATAATGCAATCTTTAAATACCTTAGCTATTGCCTCTGTCCATCTTCTTTGGGCTTGAAATGTTTCAGCTCCAAATAAAAATGCACGTTCTGAGGGCAAATAGATCTCAAAGGTAAAGATGGGCCTATGGCACACACGAATAAAACGATACCAACGGTTATGTTTGGCTCTTATGAAAACAAATCACATGAATGTCAAGTTTTTCATTACATGCATTCTGAAAACTGGATAATGCTGTGAAATCAATCTCTCAGTTTTCTGCTGATGGTATGTATTTTATTCAAATGAATAAATGTGTTTGTCAGCTCCTTCCTACAGATCCGTGGTCGGCAAACTGCGGCTCGCGAGCCACATGCGGCTCTTTGGCCCCCTGAGTGTGGCTCTTCCACAAAACACCACGGCCTGGGTGAGTCTATTTTGAAGAAGTGGCATTAGAAGAAGTTTAAGTTTAAAAAATTCGGTTCTCAAAAGAAATTTCAATCGTTGTACTGTTGATATTTGGCTCTGTTGACTAATGAGTTTGCCGACCACTGCTATAGATAAACAGAGTAACATCCCTTGTCCTGAATTCTTCCCTTGGTTTCTTATCCACAATTTAAACTATTTCATGGAACATGCTAAGGACATATGCTGCTGCTAACTCAAGACAATAAAATACCCTGTATCTTGTAGTACCTTCCTTTTTCCTCTTTTTTACCCAAAGCCTGTTACATAGCCTTCATGTTCCAACTGACCTCATCAATAAGCTCAAAACCATCTCCTTTAATTTATTCTTCCCTTTACCGTCAGTCAGTTTTTTATCTAGTTAGTCAGATGTTTAATCTTATTAGATCAAACGTCGTATTCTTTCAACCCACTTTTTTAAATAATCTCTTTCTCTAGCTAAATCTCGGTAATTAGGATCTCTCTTCCTCCAAACTCTTCCTTACCACTATAGCCAGCTTTCTCCTCAGTGCCTACATTACTGAGTTCAAACTCTGTAATATGCTACTTAAGGCAATTCAGAATATGGCTGCAACAATTATACTGTAGATGCTTTCTCCTGAATATCTATTTGTATCAGTATCATTCTACCAAGAATGTTTCATTTTTAAATAACTATATGCTGACATAAACTCATATTATTTTAAATTATATTTTATTTACTAATTAAGTATCTCAATGCATTGAATGCACTTATTTTAACATTCCACAGTAAGACACAGTAAACTGATAATTCATTTAGCATAAAAGCTCTGTTAAATTAAAATAAAAACAACTAATAATCAATTTTGTTTACATAAAAAATCAAACTAGATTTATTAGAAAATAACAGTCACCACAACTAGAATATATTGAGCATTACTTAATAATGTTTCATGTAATGAAAAAGCTGTGCAAATCTCTCCTCTTTTTAATATAGAATTTTCATTAAATACTATGCTCCTTTAGAGTTAACTTTTGCAGATTTGGTCTTTGAATTTTCTCATTAATTTCATCACAAAATGTGATGAGTAACTTCTACAACAAAAATCTTTGATGCTCTGTTTCTAAAAGTCCTCATAGAAATTTCTGTTTAACTGTGCTGTGAGACGATATATTAAATAATGCGTATTCTTTGAATTGCAACCTTTTTGAGACAATTAAAATGTCAAAGTAGATCTTTAAGAAATTTAGCACTTCCATATGTTACTAAATATACTTAGTATTTTGTTGATATTAATGTGAATAAATCATCAACAAATATTTTCGTATGTCATCTATTTGAACCATGGTGCCTTAAACGGATGCATAAATTTTGCCCTTACTCCACTATTTTAAATAATGAGTAAGTCATAAAAGTTATAGGACTACATGTCATGAATGAATTACTATAAATTTACTTAAGATTAGATGCAAACACGTCAGCCTTTCATATTACCTAATGCAATATTTTAATTTTCACTTTTTAGTGAATTCCCTAAGGAACTTTAAGAAGCTGCAAAATGAGTGGGCTTCAAGAAACCATTCAACCCTTCCACAATAAGCAATGGAAGAACCACATAACGAAACTCTTATTACCTGGTATGACAGATAACAGACATGCTTTCACCTCCTGCCCGTGGAGGGATAGACCTACCCGGTGTTTATATAGAAGTCCTCTTTGTGCACAGCCAGGCAGATGACTTCACTGATATTAATGGTGCCACTGGGAGTGGTAGACTTGTCATTTTCATAGTAACTCAAGAAGCCTCCTTCCAAAACACACCACTTTTTATTTGTCTCTAAGAATTTAAAACAAAACAAATAATCAACTGAACTGCATCACAACTCTAATTTTTAAAAAATACACGGTTTAAATAATGAGTGGATTCAAATAAATCTACTAATTTTCTATTTTGTGTAAAGAGCATGCTATTGCTTCATGGCTTATAAAGTTGTCATACTCTGCTCTCAAAAAATTTATAATCTAGGAGCACAGGGTATACAAGACAAAAATAGCTATGACATTGATGACCAGTGAATCAGGCAGAACCAAAAAGGACAGCTGCAGAAAACACTGAAACAGCAAAGACAGAGATCCATATAGACTTGAAAAGTAGGACTATGGCTGACCTCAGGTGTGCAAAGGAAGAAGGGGTCTGAACAGGCAGTTCCCTAACGCCTTAATTAGAAACTTAAATTCGTCACTATGACCTGGAGGCCAAAGGCCAAATCCAGGCCATCACTTGCTTCTGTGAATAAGTTTCACTGAAATGCAGCCAGGCCCATTCATTTACAGACTATCTGTGGCTGCTCTCCCGCTACAGGGGCAGATCTGAGTCCTGGCACAGACTACCTGACCCACAAAGCTCAAAATATTACTTTTCAGAAGTCTGCTGAGTTTTGATATGCAGTTGATGGTGAGCCATTAAAATGTTTCAGCAGAGGATTATCATCAGATTTGAGTCTTACACACTCTGCTCACTGTGAAAATGAACTTGAGAAGATGAAGCCAGAGGCAGGAAACTAGTTAGGATACTGTTGACAGAAGTCTATCTGCGAGATGAAAACAGCCCAAAGCAGGCCAGTGGGAGTGTAGTAGGGAGAAGAAAAGAGAAAGAGAGAAGGGGAGGAGGGAGAGAGAAATGAGTACATGCATGTGTTCTAAGGACATAAACATATATTGATTGGATGCAGTAGGGGGAACTAATTAATGGTGACGCTACTTAGCTTTGATTACAAAACAGACAGTGATATCTACCTTTATTTAAAAGAAAATAGAGTTTTAGTGCATGTAATATGAATTTCCTTTTAGAACACTGAATTAGAGATATCCTGGAAATCCAAGTAGAGATATATATTAGGTGATTACCATGTGGATTTGCATCTTGGAGCAAACAAAGGTCTTGATACCTAGAAAGTCTATAGAATGTAGGTATTATTTGAAAATATAAGTAACCAAGGAGACTCTCTTAGGGAAATTAAAATTGTAAGGAGTTGTCAATTATACTTTAATTAAAATTAATAATTATATTTATATTATATAAAAATTATATTATATATAAATATATATTAATAATTATATACATATTAACAGATGTAGAGGGTTCCATGAAAGCAATAAAGCAAATGAGAAGAGACAGTATATAAAAAAGAAAAGGGGTAGAGTATTTAAAAAAGGAATGATTGCTGCTATTACATAAAGCAAGGAAATCTAATAAAATAAGGGCTGAAAAAAATGTCAGTTGGTATTCAAAATAATGAGGTAATAGAGAGGATCTGTCTGTAGATCTGAAAATTTCCTAATTTTGATCGTCATACTTTGGATATTTCAGAGGAATGTCCTTATTTTGAAGAAATACAGACTGAGGTACCTAGGACGAAAGGGGCATCAAGTAATTCTGAGTAATTCTGAGAATATGTATACCCATGAATAACAGGTAAAATGCTAATGTTTGCGATGTCTGGTGAAAGCTATATGGGAATTCTTTGTACTATACTTGCACCTTTTCTGTAGGTCTGAAATTATGTTACAATGATTAAAAATTAAAAGTTAAAGAAATATGTATTGTCATTCTTTAAATTTCCCTTTATCATAGGTAGTTTTGAGAAGCAGAACAAAAAGAAAAATAAGATGAAGCGTTTAGCCTCAAACACCGGCAACAAGGAGAAACACTCCAAAGGTAGACCCCTGAGAGCTGTAGGGTCTCTGAATTCTGAGAAACTGACAGCCAAATGAAGAGCTGAATCATAACCAACCTAAGAAAACTGGCAGAAGAAGACAGCACCAAGAACTGCTTTATGGGTCCTGGGAAAGAAGCTAACCAAGACCCAATCGATTCCTGATAGACCGTTCCGGGGCCTCAAATTGAGTCACAGAGAATATATACTCTGCACACTTACATGGAAGTCACAAAAGGCCATTATGTTTAAATGAATATTTATTGCAGATTTCTAAAATATAAGAAAAACGAAAGTTAAAGAATTTATCAATTGGAGTTATGAAATGATTTCAAAACAATGTACTCAGATGCCTAGAATAAATTCATAGAGAATAAAGCACAAAATGTACATTTATTCAGTACACAGCTGATCACTGGCACATTTTAGGAATTCCACCCGGTTCTCAGGTGTCTGTAATCCAATCTAAGGGGAACTGTGTTTGGAATAACAACCATCAGGTGGGCCCTTTCAGGTGAGAATCATTCATGGAGGGAAGCCACCCTCAGTCTGAAAAGAAGAATTTCATAGAAAAACACAGCTTTTGAAATAGGCATTTATGACGGAAAGGCATGTTTCTAAAGTAGCAAAAATTGCATTCTGAACTGCAGTCATTCCATAATTCTGGGAGGAAACAGCGTGAGGAAAGTCACAGGAAGGGGAAAGTGCTGAAAGCTGATTTGGCAGGAGACTCAGGTTACACGTGAAATTGGGAAAGGGAAGCAAAATTGCAGGCTCAAGGCAGAGGCCAGGCCCCTGGAGCCTCACATGACAGGTGTTCAGGAGTTCATGCCTTTCTCAGCAGACAAGTGGGAGCCCTTGGACAGTCTTAAACAAAAAGTGCCAGATACATGATGCATAAAATAAATGTAAATGCGGAATCTAATTATGCAAATTCTAATGGGAAGCAAATGACAGAACTCTTTAAAAAGGTGAGTACAAACTCATTTCCAGTTAGAAATATGGGCTTAAGAAGATCTAGTCCTATTGCATTATCATCACTACTACCCTTGATTAGCTTCATTTTATAAGTGAAAACGGGCCAGAGGTCAGACAAGGGAGGCAGAGATATTACCTTTGAGGATTTATAATAACAAATCTGGGACAGCAAATCTTGACACTCCTATTCATGTGGGAAGCAAGGAAAAGCTTTAACAAAATTATGTCGGATTGCATTGGTCTGCGTAGGCCCATTTGGACATGGTCTGCAGACTCTGACCTTGAGAAATGTCAATACCATCCATGACACCTTGTTGGCTACGGAAGTAGCCTTACTATTACTCAGTTACTCAAATATATCCACCAAAAACAAAATAGGGGCCACTCTCAACGAATAACCCTAAGAATGTAAACTGTTTAATGGATAAGAGGCCATGGGTACGGTGGTGGACTGACTAGAGGGGCTGTTCACTCCTTCTATTCTATCTTAATGTTTAGACCAGGGAAGACAAACATTACTAGAATGTGCTCAAGCACAGGTAAAGGACTCCAGAGGTGACCTATTGAAACTGGACTGTGGAGTGATATGATACCATAGTTTGACACCTGGGCTGTTACCTACAGCCGGAAGAACGTATCTAAACTCAAGGGCCAACTGGAACTGGAAGCAGGCCCTCTGCTGCTGCTCCTCCTCCTCATGGTCCCCTCATCACATTTATGTGCCAGGCATTCTTCTAACACTTGATGTACATTAACTCACTGAGTCCTAGAACAACCCTATTAGGTCATTCCTGTTATGACAAACCCCTTCCTTGTATCTTGTAGACAGGCCCACTGACTTTCCTCAGGTCACACAAGGGCTTAGCATCAGGGCTGGAGGTAGAACCAGGCAGTCAGTTCGTGAAGCTATGGTCGTAACTACTCCACATACTACCTCTCTGAGCCTGTTACACATCTGAAGCACATATGCCCAATTTTCAATGTGTTAGGGTAGAGTGGAGGTCATACCTTCTAATACCTATGTGCACAATAAGTCTGAGATAATTCAGGTAAAACTATTATTTGTAGAAAGCATAAATAAGTCATTTCCTGATGAAGAATTTCCTAACCTGATCGTATTCAGCTTCTACTGAAACTAAGAATATACACTACATATCCTTTTCATTTTAAATAAATGTGTTTTAGCCTTGAAGAAACTTTTTTTAAAAATATGTTATTGATTTTTTTACAGAGAGGAAGGGAGAGAGATAGTTAGAAACATCGATGAGAGAGAAACATCGATCAGCTGCCTCCTGTACACCCCCCTCCACTGGGGATGTGCTCACAACCAAGGTACATGCCCTTGACCGGAATCGAACCTGGGACCTTTCAGTCCGCAGGCCGATGCTCTATCCACTGAGACAAACTGGTTAGGGCTTGAAGAAACTTTTAAAAACTATACAAGCTAGGCACTTAACAGATCATCAAAAATCCTCAATGCTAATCTATGAAATTAAATATAAGTAAATGATATAGTTTCTAGTAGTAAACCCTATCAATGACTTTCTTTTTAAAAATCCAACACTGGCCCTGGTCAGTGTGGCTCAGTGGATAGAGCATTGGCCTGCAGACTGAAGGGCCTCAAATTCAATTCTGGTCAAGGGCTTGTACCTCAGTTGCAGGCTAGACTCCGGCCCTGGTCCGGGCATATGTGGGAGACAGCCAATCAATGAATCTCTCTCACATCAATGTTTCTCTCTCTGTCTCTCTCTTTAAAGAGAGAATGTTCCTTCCACTTTCTCTCTCTAGAAATCAATGGAAAAATATCCTCAGGTGAGGATTTAAATAAAAAGAAATCAAACACTGTGTCAACAAATCAAAGTAAGATACTAAAAGGGAAAAATACGGTTGAGGGGAGAAAACAAAAAACAAAGGCAGGATGCTATTCTTCAGCTCTGTACTTAGGTTTAACACGAGCTATCCATCTTTCTTTCCATGAACACTAAATTGAAAAGGAAAAGAAAAATACAGATCAGTCTTCATAACCAGAGGCTGAAAGAACTTCAAACCCTGGAAACCTGAGCTTGACAGTTTGAAGCCTCTGTAACTCTCTGAAGGACCGCATGCACTTTATTCCCTGGCTTTTTCTTGGTTTTTAATCATTTTGCCCCATGGCTTCCGGACAAGCACTGATGGAGTGTGCGGCCCAGGCGCTTGCCATTCAGAGGCCAAGGTGACAACCACACTTTAATCTCTAAATCTGTCCAAATAATTAATCTTCCCATAAAGCTGGCCCTCAATAGGAGTAACACCACTACAGGATCTTGAGGGCAAAGCGAGAAAGGAAAAGACAAAGACACTAGAACTTTATGCTTCTTGGTAGTCCAACTTTTTCTGCTTCATTTTTAAGTAGGCTCTTTCTGAACAAAATATGCTTTTTTTGCCAGCAACTATACATTTTTATACGCAGGGGAAAAACAAAATATTAACAAGTCACTTACACTTTTACACTGGCAGTACTGTGACTAGAGAAATGGTCATTTACTGGACAAGTAGTTATCACATGATTACTATGTGTTGACACAGTTTTAGGCACCAAAGATTTGATAATCCCAAGTAAACCAGAAAATGCTGATACTTCATTGGGCTTTCACTCCAGAGGGAAAGAGAAACAAATCAATGAAGGAGGATCACCTTCAAGCGCTAAGTGCTACGATGGAAATAAGTGGCAACTGGCAGTGGGCACAAACTTTAACAAAGTGCCAAAGTGGCCTCTCTGAGTAGGTGGCCCTGAACTGATCCCTGAAAGAGGACAAGGAGTCAAAATGGGGAGGGGCCTCCTTACGGAGTGAACAGCAATTGCAAAGGGAGGCAGAAAAGAACATGGCATATTGTAGAAATAGACAGGAAACCGGTATGGCCAGGCATGATGCAGCAAAGGAAGGAATATATTCTGGGATGGGAAGATGCTAAATGTACTTGAACAATGAAAGTACATGATCTGCTTTACATTTTTAATAATCAGAGTCTGATTTTTGGAGAATGGTTAGGAGGGAGGTAGAGTAAGTATTGGCAGACAAATAGGGGAGCTGTAACAGCCCAGGTAGGATATGATGGTGCCGGGGCTAGACTATGAGGGGAGATGGAGAGTAGCCAACTGATTCATAACCCATTTTGAGTTTGAAATAATAGACCTTGCTGAAATATTGGATGGAAGAAATGAAGACCATCAAAGAATAGCCTGCCAGGAGATTATATCTAATAAAATAATTTATGTGTGTTATAAAGCCAAAGTATAAAAGTTCAATTTCATATCATTTAAAAAAAGATTTTTCCAAAATGAGAAAACATCCCTAATTAAATTGCTAAGAGAATGCAGCAGTTTCTATTTTTTAAAATAAACTTTAACCAAAAAAAAAAAAATTCTATAGTTAATTTTTAAAAGATAAAAAGGAAACAATGATTTAGTTATAGTTTACAACATCAGTCCTCAAGTGATTAAGAAAAAAACCAAACCATATTTCAAGGAAGTCTATAAATAGTATAACCACAATTGTCAAAAAATAACTAATCTTATTTTCAGCCTGCAGGGTGCTCATGCTTTATTGGAAAGCTTCAGGAAGAAAGTCTTCTATTTCAAATCCCTACTTCAACCTCCTACAATGGTTTGAAGAGTATGTCTAGGATCTCCTACCATTTAGAGGAAACATTCTAGAAAAGTTGTAAACTTACTTGCAAGTATATTTATTGCCTTATTATTCAATTATTACTTAACTAGAGGTCCAGTGCACAAAATTCGTGCGGGGGGGGGGTGTCCCTCAGCCCAGCCTGCACCCTCTCACAATCCAGGACCCCTTGGGAGATGTCCGACTGCCAGTCTAGGCCTGATCCCGTACGGGACATCTACCTCCTAACTGCTCGCCTGCCTGCCTGCCTGCCTGCTTCATCACCCCTAACCACTCACCTGCCTGCCTCATCACCCATAACCGCTTGCCTACCTGCCTGCCTGATTACCCTTAACCGCTTGCCTACCTGCCTGATCACCCCAACTACTCTGCCTGCCTGATCACCCCTAACCACTGACCTGCCTGCCTGATCACCCCTAACCAGCTCTGCCCCCGCCATGGCGGCTTCATCCAAAAGGGTGTCCGAAATGACATCCAGAAGATTGTTCAGCTGTCCAATCTAATTAGCATATTATGCTTTTATTATTATAGATAACTGCTGTAGTCAATTTACAGATCATTCAGGTACTTTCTCCTTTCTGATCAGTCAAGTTTGGACTATTTAAGGGTTAAACACTGGTAAGGAGGAACAGAAGATGAGAAAATCTCTGTAAAATTCATCATTGATTATTGAGTTAGGGTGAGTTAAGGAAGACATTAAAAACCAATTGTTGAAAGAAGCAAAAACTTCTAAATTTAAAGGATAAAAATGCTCTGCCACTGGCCAAATTGCTACAATAACAATTATAACACAGCTCAGATGGAAAACACTGCTGCTTGCTGAATTTCTCCATTTCTTCATGTGCAAATCAGCATAATATCAACTGTCTTACCGAGTTTTTATGAGGATTACAATTAATGTATGTAAATACCTAAAGCCTTACTAAAGGGCTGCTACTGTTTTCAGAAAAATCTAATGAAGTCCAGTTAATCCCAATAGAATTCTGCTTGGGGAAATACTTTTTTGGAAATAAAGCATTTACACTGAAATAATCACCTCAAGTGCACAAGAATCCAGATGAACACGTTGTTGGAATAATAGAGCTGGATTACAGCACCCAGGGAACTAACGTCAGGTTCCAGGTCCTCGGAACGCCCACCATCAATGGGCCTGTGGAGCTTAATCTCTTAAATTCTCTTTGTTCCAGGAAGACAGATCTCATAGTTTCCTGATATATTTCTAAAATTAGCTCAAATATTTGTCACATGAGCATGAAGCCTGTGTCTTTTTCATTTTGGTATTTCTTTCTTTTTTTCTTTAATATATTTTATTGATTTTTTTACAGAAAGGAAGGGAGAGGGATAGAGAGTTAGAATCATCGATGAGAGAGAAACATCAATCAGCTGCCTCCTGCACACCTCCTACTGGGGATGTGCCTGCAACCAAGGTACATGCCCTTGACCGGAATCAAACCTGGGACCTTTCAGTCCATAGGCCGATGCTCTATCCACTGAGCCAAACCGCCTAGGGCTTCATTTTGGTATTTCCAATGCCTGCCTAGCACACGCCTGACACAAGGAGCTGACGGATAAATGCCTACAGGGTCTTGGCTCAGGTAATTCCCAAACCTAGAATGTAGGTTGCCAAATCAAATTAATTCCCATCAGTATTTGGAAATCATGCTTAAGCTTTATTTTACACACACCACACACACACACACACACACACACACACACACAGTTACCACCAGAACAAACTGAACTACCTAATATTCCTTAGTATGCTGATAAAATAAGCACTGAAAACTTGTCACTTATTCCTGTGTGTTCACATTTACCTACGTTATCTCCCCTGTTAGGGTGTCAGTCCCTAAGGGAAGGGGCTGAGTTTCATGTTTCTTTGGAATAACCTTTAAATCCTGAAACAGAATTGGGTGGCCCTATGGTAGACATCAGTGAATTCTGTTGAGAATTCCCTCAGCATCCCAACCCAGTGGTAAATCCCTGTTGCAGCTCATGAAATATTATCTGTGCCTGGAAGCATTTATAAATCCTAAAAAAAACCACATTATTTTTCTACTACAAGATCAAATCTAATATCTTAAGGGGAAAAAATATCAAAATGTAAACCTAATTGTTCCGATAATGAAAGACAGTTTTATCAGGTAACCAAATCTAACAGCAGCAGGAAAGATACCTTCCAGCAGTTTTTTCTCTGCAGAGAGTTTGGAAGCAGCAGAAGGAGCCTGGTACAAAAAGTCACAGAGGAACGTGCACTGGGGGGACTCTTGACTTAATCCACCTTCGAAATGAACGTCGTGTTGAGGAAAATCTAGAGAAATTACAGAAATAATGCATTTGACATCTAAAAGGTAAACAACTTTCCCTTTGCTTATGAATATGTAGGTGAGGTTGGAGCTAGAAGAAAAACTACTTCAAATATACCACAGCATAAATACACAGAAATATTTATTTTACTTTGCATAAAACTTGCAAAAATAAGCACTTAGGTTCTGTTTATTATTCATATATGAAAATCGGATTTGATTTTGGTGCAAATGATAATGTAGGATTAACTGTTTTAATCTTCCATTTGTAAGATTAGAGAAACATAAAAGATTTCCTAAACTTTTTCTTTAAATAAAACGTACTCTGACGCATCTTCCATCTTTTTGTACTCACATTTTCCCTCATTCTGATGGCTTTTCTCATGTTAGAAATAAACAGATTTGGGCTTCTGTCCATTTAGGGACACATCAGAAGAAACCAGGATAATGAAGGGATGGGGGCTAACCTGAGAATTTGTTGTGGTAGAGAAATTCCATCTGCAGACTCTGCCCGGCCTTCTTGGCCAGCAGGTAGGGGGTGCTGTGCACGGGGTCTCCGGTTGCACACATGACATCTGCTCCACTGAACAGCAAAGCCATTGTTTCCAGAACATCCGATTTCACCACAGCAGCACACAGAGCCTGGCCATGGAAAGAAAACACAGCTCTTAAAGGAAGAAAACGCAATTCCAGCTACTAAAATGAGAGAAAGTCTGTCCATGTACGATATGAAGCTTGTATTCCTTAACTAAAAGATATCATTATATGTGTGCCCTGAATTGAACAATAGGCACTGGCCTCCCATTTTCTTCCAAGTCCTCTGATTTTGCACCCTGATTCCATCTGACTTCAGCCTCACCATTTACCTTCTCTCTGACGTGGTGCATCTGGACAGATCACTAATTAACTTGCCCTCCACACTGCAACCTCAGGATAATTGCTCATTAGCTACCCCAATGGGCAGCTCAGAGTGTGCAGCCAAGGAGTCTCAGAATGTATTCACAGTTCCTGTCTACTAGTTAAAAAGTACTTCTCTTTCCCACCATGGTCTAGCTGACCTCCAGAATTTCCTTCGCTTCAGAATCAAGAAGCCTAAATTCTTGACCTGGCACTAATTATCTAGATGACCTTGGACAATCCTTTCTCCAAACTCTCTGGGTCTTAGTATTTTCACACCTGAAAAATGAGGGTGTTAGAACATGTAACAGCTAATGTCCCTTCCACTCTTACTGCTTTTCACTGTAATCATATGTATTTCTTCGTCTTGTCTCTTTCATCATCCTAGTCTTATCCTTCACAACACTAGATTTGTTATGGCCTATTTATTGAAGTTCATCTGTTTATGGTCAGTCTTTCCTACTGAAGTTCACTCTCATGAATGAAATAAGCTCATCTACAAATTGTATCCTCGACACTAAAAGATAATCCAGCAAGTTTTAAGTATGCAATAAATATCTATTTACCAAGAACACTCCATGGGGAAAGGATATTCTCTTCAACAAATGAGGCTGGGAACCTGGATAACCACATACAGAAAAATGAAATTGGACCCTATCTTAATTTATTGGACTCCACATAAATTAACTCAAGCTCTGGCAGAGTGGCTCAGTTGGTGTGTCATCCTATGCACCAAAAGGGTGGCGGGTTCGATTCCAAGTCAGAGCACATACCTAGGTTGTGGGTTCAATTCCCAGTCAGGGTGCATACAGGAGGCAACCACTCAATGTTTCACTCTCAGATGATTCTCTCTCTCTCTCTCTCTTTCTCTCTCTAAAAGTCAATAAAAATATATATACTTGGGTAAGGATTTAAAAAACTCAAAATGTACTAAAGAATTAAAAATAAAATCTGATATTGTAATACAGTAATCGTCTTGGCAATGATTTTTGAATATGACACCAAAAGTACAAGCAACAAAAGCAAAAATCAGCAAGTGAGACTACATCAAACTTAAAAGCTTCAGCACAGCAAAACAATCAACAAAATGAAAAGGCAACCTAATGAATAGGAGAAAGTATTTGCAAACCATATACTATCCAAAGGGTTTCTATCCAAAATCCAAAATATATAAAGAGCACATACAACTCAATTTTTAAAAATCTGATTCAGTAATGGGCATAGAAACAAATTAGACATTTCTCCAAAGAAGACATCCAAATGGCCAATAGGTACATGAAAAGATGTTCAACATCACTAATCATCAGGGAAATGTAAATGAAATCCACAATGAGATATCACCTCACACCTGTCAGAATGGCTATGTTGGAGAAGACAAGAAATAACAAGTGTTGATGAGGATGTGGAGAAAAGGGAACCCTTGTGCACTGCTGGTGGGAATACAAGTTAGTTCAGCCACGTTGGAAAACAGCATAAGTATTCCTCAATAGACTGAAAAATACAGTTATCATAGGATACAGCAACCCCACTTCTGAATATATATATATATATATATATATATATATATATATATATATATATTCAAAGGAAATAAAAACAGAATATTGAAAAGATATCTGCATTCTGATGTTCAATGCAGCATTATTTTTCACAATAGCCAAGCTATGGAAACAACCTAAGTGTCCATCATTAAATGAGTGAAGATCAAGTGGGTAGCATAAAATGGTCACAAAAGACCTGGAATCACTCAGTCAAAAGCAAATGACAGTTCAAATCAGCAGCACTAAGCAAAGCATTGCTTGTAACAATAAATGAAGTAAATAATGTTAATTCTGGTGACAGCAAGTCAGCAAAGTATGAGCTGAAGCGTGACCTGTCACCTAAAATAGGGAAAGTTGTCAGGGGTTTAAGAATAATCGGATATGCCTGAAATCTTGTGGACAGAGAGTTTATCTGCCATTGATGACAACTCTTTTAAGAGAAACAATGAGAAACCATGGATACAGTCTCACAAAAGGAAATAAAATGAGATTAAACAATAATTTCATCAAATAGCAAAATATTTTTTCTTTCCAAAATCCTTAGCACATATTTAATAAGATACTAAAAATGCATGTCTATTGTTATGTTTTATTGGATACCTTATTTAATTCTTCCTTGGTGAGAGATGCCAAAAGGGTTTTTCTGAATCTCCCTTCTTTGTATTTCTGAGTAATGAAGGTTTTTCTCTTTTCTACTGGCGCGTCCATGTGTAATTCTTCATCTTTTTGAAGGTTACCAGCCCAAAAGTCATTTGCTCTTTTGTTTCCAATGACAATAAAAAGCTGAATTATCAAAAAATTACAAGACATATCAGTTCCTAAAATATTACTTAAATCTGCAGAAAACTGACTCACATGATAAATGAAAGCATAACTTAGTATAAAATATGCAAAAACACAAGAAAGATCCAACTTTTTCAGGAAGATGGAGTGTGAAAGCAGACACGATTTCTATTTTAAATACAGTCTAGCTGCTCTTAATAACAGTAAAAGATTAGCGAGGAAGGAAATTGCAAGCCACACAAATTGCAGCCAAAGCATGATTATTTTTTGAAGCTCACATTGAGACAGATTCATTTAAAATGGCTGAGTAGGTGGACTAACGTGGCTGAGAGTGGTGCTGAAACGAAGCAGAAAATGAAACTGGGAGACAGCAAGTTAGACATAATCACAGTTAATGACACAGCATGGCCAAGATAAAGAATGGCAACTTTTGCCCAATGTTTTCATCACTTTTCTAATATTATATCCATGCTGGGTTAAAAAGAAAGTAAATTCTGGCTTAATGGAAGAGCTGCCAAGCCCTTAAAAATAGTTATTACAATTAAAGCTCCTTGTACTTCTTTATTTTTAAAACAACTATCTCACTTAGGAAGCATTATGAAAGTTAAAGTAGAAAGTTGCTACTATCAAAGAAGCTATAAGCCATTTCTCTAATGTGGTGAGAAGTTGATCAAGGAGTCCCTAACGTAAACTCCTAACTGGCATCTCTCCTCCCAGACCTCTGCTCACCACCACCACAGTAAGACCGGGCTTACCTCGATGAGTTCATTACTCCAAATGCTTGCATCCATCTTTAGACTTCTAACCTTGGAATCTTTTGGTCCTAAAGATCTATGTTGTCCTAAAGTAAAAAAACAAAACAAAACAGTTGCATTCTATTTTAATTCATACGCAAATGTATTTACCTTTTTAAAACAGTGTTCATGTGTGCATGGATGTGTGTGTTTATATATTTTTTCAACTGAAAACACACTGATGTCTATTTCTACCCAGAAGTAGTAATGGTGTTTATACAGAAATCATAACCAACCACAGCGAAGTTAACAGTAATCACCTTCATCACCATCCTGTACTGGCATAAAACTATACTCTCAAAGGTGTGTATGGATGTGCATGTGCATGTGTGTACATATGTGTGCATGTATGTATGTATGGATATACATACATATCTAATTTTTGCATCGTTTGGTAATTAACTAGAAATAGTAGTTCACTGAAAATATTTTATAATGGGTCTGTGTAAATTACATGTATGTGAAAACAGATATTATCCCTTTACTCAAAAAAACTAGCTACAACTCTAATAAATGGGTACTTAATCTTCAATGGATTCTTTAAAATATATATATATATTTCTATTAATTTCAGAGAGGAAGGGAAAGGGAAAGATAGAAACATCAATGATGAGAGAGAATCATCCATCGCTGCCTCCCACACACCCCACACTAGCGATCAAGCCCACAACCCAGACATGTACCCTAACCAGGAATTGAACCGTGACCTCCTGGTTCAAAGGCCTACACTCAACCACTTAGCCACTCCAGCGGGCTTCAGTGGATTCTTTATTCTACTATTGTATGCATGGTACAGAGTAACAGCCCAGCATTCTATTATTATCAGTTCAATTCTGCTGTATAAATCAACATTCAGTCATTACTAGGCACCCAGGCATATTCAGATGCTTTACTGTCTAAGCTCCTGAGAAGGAAAAGGGACACATGACATTACCTTTGATCTTAAGAACCTTCTTCCTTAAAGCATGAAAGAGTTCCTCTCTCTACCTTAAAAAGGTT
Organism: Plecotus auritus; assembly: GCF_963455305.1. Classification (NCBI taxonomy): domain Eukaryota; kingdom Metazoa; phylum Chordata; class Mammalia; order Chiroptera; family Vespertilionidae; genus Plecotus; species Plecotus auritus. The sequence continues at coordinate 225,830,647 of NC_137770.1, read as the reverse complement.
CCTTTCCTCTGGTCTTTGAGATGGAAACTACTCAGAACATAAAGCCCTAGAACTCCCAGGGCAGAAATTTGCACAGGTTTGCATTTATAAAGAACACCTAAAAGCAATTGGGGTCAAACTGAGAACCAAGTAGGAAGAATTGGACAGAGTAGCCTAGACAAAAAATGACAGAATCTGAGTTAAGGTAACAGAAAGAGAAACAAAGTGGAGGACAGATTTAGAAATACTGCAAACATGAAACTGATGGGACCCGGTGGCCTGTGAGGAAAGGGGATGGGTCAGGAGGATCTCTGGGATTTTAAGCTTTACAGATTGGGCATGACTGTTCCGACCAGGATTTGGAATATAGGAGAAAGTGCAGTTTTACGTAATGAGCTGGCCATCAATGAGAGCTCCATTTTTAAGATGTTATTTTTGAGGGATCTTGGGCAAACCTAAGAAGAGGTCCTAGTAGGTAGATATAAGAGTGTGGTTTCCAACAGAGTCATCGGCATAAAAATGAGTGCCGAATTCCAATGATAAAAATCACCCCTCAGGAACATCCAGTAGAAGACAGCAGAGCATGCAACCCCAGGGAACACACCTATTTCAGGAGCAGGCAGAGGAAAAGTAGCCCAAGAAAGGATGACAGAGTAGAAAGAGCACACAACAAGGAAATGGTCTCCTGGAAGTTGAGGGAGGATGGGAAGTCATAAAGCGTCAGATTGTTAAATATCACAGAAGACAATAAAGACTGGAACTGACCACACAGACATGGAGAGGTAGAATACATTGGTAAAAGGGGGGAGAATATTTTTACTGGAGCAGAGAGAGAAGAAGACTGATTAGAGACGCTAAAGAAAAACTAGCAAGTTAAGGAAATGAAGAAAACCCATGCAGATGACTACTCTTCAAAGCATTTGTCTATTACAGAAAAAAGGGACAAAGATTGATACACAGAAGGGAATGGTTACATTTCCAGAAAGCTGGCGTTAACAGGACAGACTAAGGCTGGTTTATATATGGAAACAGAAGGAACCATAGTTGAACACCTACATAGAGAGTGAGAAGAAAGGAAAGAAAGGGAGCATAGGTAGAAAGAACAGCCTTGGACAACACAAAGGCTATGTCTTCCTGAGACTGGAAAGGAACATATGCAAAGTAGAGGGGGATTAATGGATGCTCTTGGTTGCTGCTATTAATGTTGTTAATTAGCTGTTTGGGAAATCTATCCTGTGGTGATGAGAAATGTGGTAGCACTGAGAGTATTAAGGGTTTAAAGCAACTGTTCTTGTCTTGGCTCCAGCTGACTTAGGTGCTTCTCCTCCATGTCACTCAATGAAACCTGTACTCTACTCTTGCCCTTATCCTCCTCTATTATAACCACTATTGATATGCTGCTGCAGGAAATTCCATGCCTTCTACATCTTTTTAATTCCTAGGCACAGCACAGTACCTGGTAGAGCAAAAAGATGCAGTCAAGTTTGGGTTGGGGCTAACTTCCTCCAAGATCCCCATGATTTCACACCTAAGCTGGGGTCCACTGCCTGCATGCACTTGGACAACTGTGTGAGCTCCCAATGCAATGAACTAGCAGTCTATAAGGTGAAAGGCTACAACAGGAAAACCAGTCATGGCACTGGTTGCTTTCATAAATTTCACTACACGTGGAAAATGCTTCTGTATGAAAATTCTCACTAGAAGAGGTACCGGACCTGGTATACCAAGTTTAGAGCTCTGAACAACGTTGATGTGAAAAATAGGATTTATAAAATATGACCAAAGAAAAAAGGACAAATCATACAAAGAGCAAGGTGTTCACCGTGTGTTCTGAAACACATTCACCTAAAATCTAAAAATGTTGACGCTGTCTTTTTATAATCCATACGTGGACCAGTAGGCACAAAAAATAATTACATGCTTAAAAATCAATTTTGATACCTAAGCCATGCATAAGAGAAATTCAGAATTGCATTTCTAAAATTGATTTAAATGTAATAAGCTTTCTGTGTTTTTATTTTCCACAACCATTAGCTGGGATACATCATATATGACAAATAAAGAGCATCCAGTGCCACTCTGCCACCAGACAGTGATGAGCATAACTTATCACTAATTACCTGCACACTTCTTGCAGATGACGACACAGAGATTGATGGATGCCCAGTCCGGATCCGGGGCTTTGCAATCTGCACAGCTCCTGTTGGACTCATTGAACCAAATCTTCTCAGCTACTTCATAATCAGAGAGAGTTTCTGCTATCGATTGCTGCACAGCTTCAATCCACTCTTGTTTCTCCTTTTCAGACTCGGCTACAAAGCTGAAACAATTAACGTTTCTGCATTATTGATCTCCCTGGTAAAGGCCAATTAAGCGGTACGTCCAGTTTGCATATTCATTTCACTCACACGTTAAACAGCAGCTGAAAAATATGCCTTACAGGCAGTTGGATAGTTTCTTCTGTTAATTATCTAATTTAGAAATCTATTTTTTTCTTTAATTTTTCACATTGCTTATCACTTCGTTTATATATCTTGAAGCAAAATTAACACATATATTTTTCTGACCAGGATATAAAAATTGTCTTGTTAGGTCAAGAGATTAAATGAGAGGCCCTGTTTCCTAAGTAGTGGTTATATAATAATCAACAAGAGACTGTCAGAGTTTCAGATTTATAGGATTATTTCCCCAAGAAAGAATGCCAGGGTAGTCTGAAACTAAACTACAAAACTATCCACCAGAAATTTTAAAATTTTTAGTACTAAAAATAGATTCTTATGTCATTTAAAGAATATACAGATGGCTTTAAGAAACTGAGAAATCAAAAGTTTTTAGTGATTACTATTCAACAGAATTCTAACTCATTTTTAGCCATGTTTTGATTTATTCTAAATCTTAGTGTCTATTGGGTGCCTCAGTGAAAGAATAAAAACATTAAACATCAGTTTCTTAAACTCCTTTAAGAAATATTTACTGAGTACCTATCATGTGCCCAGAAATGTGCCATACTCAGTCAATGACCCACAGAACAATGCTTCGCATTACTATTTTCTGTTCTGAAGAAGAAAATGGTCTGAAATACAATGAAAATACAGACGACTAGCATGTTTTACACAATCAGGAAGAAAACTGAGTGGCCTGTGTGGATTTTTGTTGAAGTTCTTTATGATGCCATCATCACTATAATAGTTATACATTCCTTAGTGGTTTCTCTTTCTATATAGAGATTGGTCACAGCCAATAAGGTTCAATGGAAAATAGACATTTGGCCTTTACTGGTACAGAGCTCTAAAACCATTGGAATGATAAATGTGTCTTTTATATGCTAATATGATAACTTATGGCTGGTAGTCTAGAGCTGGACACCAGAAATACCAACGTTTGATTCGAGCTGGAACTTTCAACCAGCCCCACCCCCTGACCTCTGGGAAGGAGGAAGGACTAGCAGCAATTGAGTTAATCACCAATGGCCAAAGATTTGATCAATCATACCTTTGGAATGAAACCTCCATTAAAAATCCCTAAACAACAAGGTTCTGAGGAGGGTGGTACATCCAGAGAGGGCACAGAAGCTCTGTACCACTAATCCCTTGTGCCCTGCCCTCTGCAGCTCACCCATCTGGCCTTTCCAGGGTTGTATTCCTTATAATAAACTGGTAACGGTAATTAAACTGTTTCCCTAAGTTCTGTGAACAATGCTACCAGTTTATCAAATCTGGGGGAAAGGGAGTCAGGGAAAGTGTGGGTACCCAGAGACCCAATACTTGCAACTGGTATCTGGAGGACAGTCTTGTGGGACTGAGCCATAAGCCTGCGGGGTCTGATGCTCACTCTGGTATGGCAGAATAGAACTGAATTGTAGAACACCCGATTGGTGTCCAGAGAGTTGGAAAACTGATTGGTATGAGGAAAACCCCACAGATTTGGTGTCAGAGTGTTGTGAGTAAAAACAGCTCAGTCAACGTCTACATTTTCAGTTGAAGCATGAATTTGCATATGTGAAAATAAAGCTTATTATTCCTTACGTCTTTTGATTGTTCCTAAAATTGGAGCCAGCAGACATATTTTGACAGATAAACTGAGTACTAAACTTGTATTTTTGAAATTGGTAAGTAATTGTTAGTCCTTAACGAACTTTGACAATTGCCTCTGACCTTTATACTACCCTGAGGTATGTTGATTATTTGTGACAATTGAATTAATGTGGTTGAACTCAGCAGATATTGACTTAGACTTCTTCTGTGTACTAAAGCTAAGGAGTCATTATAAAGTATTCTGACACATATGAAGAACATATATTGAGTTTCACTATGATAATGAACAATTACTAGAATACCATAATACAAGATATATAACAAAGCACTAAAATATTTGATCAGCAAATGCTAGGAGATCCATTAAATTCAGCATCATTTTAAACTGGAACTCCTTTTAGGAAATCATTACAGAACATTTATAATTAGGGGTTGATCTTAAAGGAGGGACTATACTTGATTAGGCTAAAAGAAGGTAAACAACAACACAGCCTAAAGACAACATAATATTCCCTTTTTACTTTATTCTTTCAAAATGTGAAGTTTTCATATATTTGTCGGTAACAAAAATGAACGTACTAAGTCCACTAAGACAAAGATGTTTTAAGAAAAAAAACAACTCAAATTTCATGAAATTAGTATCTGCAGGTCTTGTGATTATTCAAATCATTTTCACAGGTGTTTACAGAGACTGGCTAAGAAATTAAACAGAATGCAAAGTAAAAACATTGTTTTACTAAATGTCCTACAAGAAATAAAATTGCCACTAGCAATGTAAAAGTGGCTCCCCAAAGCTGTCCTGCAGTAGTACAGACACAAAATATTTAAGTACAGCTTACCTAAAACTCTTATAGGGAGTGATAATTTCAAAAGATTGTTTCACAGTCCGGTCCACTTGCTTTACATTGGCTACATTCATCGGGATTATGGTAATACCAAGTCCACCCTTAAAATCCTAGTTTGAAGAAAAATATTAAAAAAATGATAAAACAAAAATATGAATTTCAAAAGTACAATTACATTCTCGAAAACCCAATATATCTTACTAAATTTGACTACACACATATGAATGGAATTAAACAATTCACTTAAAAAATGCATTGAATAGTTTTATTTTAGGTAGTCACTTTCAATACATGATAACAAGGTCCCTTCTAAGCTTGACAACTGGCTATTAGTCAAGTATGGGTTTCTTTCACATGAAACGTAAGTTGAGTAGAACATACATCTTTGAGCTACACACACCTGGCTTTATTACCAAGTGCCCAGCAGTTTTCTAGGTGGGGGAGCCAAAGACACTGTGAGGCTGCTATAGTTACTATTTATGTAATAAGAAGGGGAGGTCAAGGCACAGAAAGATGGTTCCATGGAAAGTGCAGTTGTCCATGGTGGAAAGAGGCTGAAACCCAAGCCATCTCTTTGCTCTTCCTTTGTGCTTATTGTATGTCACCTCTGTTCTGTCACATTGTTTCTCATTTACTCTCAAATGTATGCGTTACTTACACTGAGTGCCAGATTATTATGATCTCTGAACGCATAATAATCTGGCCACTCAGTGTATATCCTATATAATAAAAGGCTAATATGCAAATTGTCCCCTTGACCAGAGGTTTGACAGCAGGCAGGCTGGCCAACCGCCTATGTCCCCTCCCCCTGGCCAGGCTGGCTGGACCCCACACACGCATGAATTCATGCACTGGGCCTCTAGTATATATATATACTAGAGGCCCGGTGCATGAAATTCGTGCACGGGGGAAGGGGGTGTCCCTCAGCCCAGCCTGCACCCTCTCCAATCTGGGACCCCTCGAGGGATGTCCAGCTACCCGTTTAAGCCTGATCCCAGTGGGCTTTGCCTGCCAGCCTGATCACCCCCTAACCACTCCCCTGCCAGCCTGATTGATGCCTAACTGCTCCCCTGCCAACCTGTTTTCCCCTAACTGCCCTCCCCTGTAGGCCTGGTCACCCATAACTTCCCTCCCTTGCTGGCCATCTTGTGGTGGCCATCTTGTGTCCACATGGGGGCAGGATCTTTGACCAGATTGGGGCAGCCATCTTGTGTGTTGGAGTGATGGTCAATCTGCATATTACTCTTTTATTAGATAGGATAGAGGCCTGGTGCACAGGTGGGGGCCAGCTGGTTTGCCCTGAAGGGTATCCCGGATCAGGGTGGGGGTTCCCTTGGGTCGTGGGGTGGCCTGGGTGAGGGACCTGTGGTGGTTTGCAGGCTGGCCACTCCCCCTGGCAACCCAAGCGGAGGCCCTGGTATCTGGGATTGAAACTTTGTAGCCTGGAGTGGAGCCAAGCCTTCTGCTTGCTCCGTGGCGACAGCCATTTTTTGGGGGGATTTATGTATCTTCTATAATTGAAACTTTGTAGCCTTAAGCAGAGGCCTGGGCTGGCCAGGGTGTGCAGAAAGCTTGGCTTCCTCCATCGCCGGGGGCAACCCTAGCCTCCTGCTCTTTCCAGCTCTGTGGCTGCTGCCATTTCTGTTTGGATTCATGTATCTTCTATCATTGAAACTTTGTAGCCTTGAGTGGAGGCCTGGGCCGGCAAGGGCAGGCGGAAAGCTTGGCTTCCTCCATTGCCAGGGAAACCCAAGCCTCCCTCCTGCTCTCTGTGGCCGTAGCCATCTTGGTTGGGTTTATTTGCATATTCGCTCCTGACTGGCTGGTGGGCGTGGCTGGTGGGTGTAGCGGAGTGATGGTTAATTTGCATATTACTCTTTTATTATATAGGATATATATTTACATATATATGTACACACACATATATATATATTTACATATATATGTACATATATATTATATACACACACACACACACACACATACACTGAGTGGCCAGATTATTATGTGTTCAGAGATCATAATAATCTGGCCACTCAGTGTATTTTACAATTTTATCTCATTTTCAGTATTTTATTACATTCCTCTTTCTTCAGTCAGATTCTGAAGAAGCTCTTCCATTGCTATTTTGGTTTGAAAACTGCCTTTTGTTCAATACTTACGGCAACTATGTTTGGTTTGTCTCACCAAGATTAGAAATTGCTCAAAAAGCTACACAGTCTGCATTTTCAAAATATTAAAGGTTGCAATATATTGTCTAGTCAGAAGGGCTTGGGAATTTGATTTATCAAATAAATAAGCTCAACACGTTAAAAATATAATTAATCTGTACCTCAAGAAAAGAAAGTATCTGTGTGAACAGATGCAGAATAGCTGTGATTTGAATTCCTAAATTAAATTATGGCTGGGAAAAGGAGCCATAATGAAGGCAGACTGCAGAAAACACGGGCCCAGTTCCCATAAGGGCACCTCCGGCAGACTGTGACAGTAACAATGCATGGGACTTCTTCCCTTTGTCTCTCCTGCCACAAGGGTCAAAAATAAAAGCACTATTTTCCCATTTTGCTTGCAGGTGGGAGGGGCCATATCTCATAGTTCTAGTCAATAAATATAAATAATTCCTGGCTTGGGGCAGGAAGGTGGAGGGAAATGCTTGCCTTTCCATCTTCCTGGGAAATAACATCCAAGAAGCCACTTTAGCCTGAGCCCGAGGACAGATTCCTGGACTCTAAGGAGTCGGAGTGAGTTAACAAACAGAAAGAACCCTGTTCCCTGGTGGCCTCCGCTCGCCACTGCCTACACCAAGAGATTTGTTAAAACAAATAAATCCCTACAACGGAGCTGTCCTTCAGGAGTTTGATACTAATGCATGCCTGACATAAAATAAGTGAAATAAAATAAAAGATTTTCCTCCCGCTTGCAAAGGTATTCAGACTTTCCATCACAAATTGCAGAAAGTCTCATTTTTCAAATTTGTCTTTATTTTTGAAAGTATTACAGATTTCCCCTTTTTTCCCCATTCACCCCCTCCACCCTTCTCACGCCCCCTCCCGTGGCCTTCACCCCACTACTGTCTGTCCATGGATTATGGATATATGCATATAAGTTCTTTGGATTATTTTTTTAATTTAAAAGTTTTTAGTTAGGATAAGAAAATTACTCATAAAATAAATCATCAATTAAAAAACTTTTCTGATGAAAGAACAAATGACTCCTTTTGCTAGGAGAAACAAGCTAAAAATTGAGTTGATAATATAAAAGATGTAGAGATATGCCAAGTGTTGTAAAATAATTAGAAGAATGTGGTATACTTCTACTTTGTATAGTAAACCCACTTAACAAAAATTAGTGTTTAACGTGACCTATACAGACAGAAGAAAGGGAATCAAACTTTTCCAACATGCTCCATATCAATGTTTCAGCATATTGTTTCAGTGTTATACTTACTAATTAAATTAAAATCAAATTCTCAATTATCATAGCACAGGACCAGCTGGATAATGCAACTGTTCGAGAAACCCCAATGCATGGGATTGGAAACGTACCTCTCTTTTAAAAAATGAAATAAAGCAGGGGTAGTAAGAAGAGAAGATATTTTTGAAAAGGGTTTCTGATGGCTCAGCTTGATACAGGGATAACTCTAGAATAAAATTGTTAAACGGCATGTCCTCCCAACAGTTGTGAGTAATGAAGCATTTGACAAGAGCTGGCTATCAGATCGCTGCCGGTTGTGTTTTCTGAGGGGGGTCTGGCCTGCAGGCACCGGGGGTTACTAAGGGCAGAGTGCACACTCAGCCATCAGACCAGCAGATGGGAAGACTGCAGCCTTTATGGAAACGGATGGGCCTCTTCAAGGCTCCAGCCTGAATAGATGCCCTTCCTTTCTACAAGCAAGTCATGAGAGGTCTACTCACAACGCTGAAAGTTCTGTTAAAAACAAAATACGTGAGGATTGGCTCAAGGCCCCACACTTCTTCTGAGCAAGGCAAAGATGATTTTTTAGCCTGGAAAAAAAAATTACAACCCATTTATCAGCCGCTTGCTACGGCCACATGGTTTGGAGTAATTAGAGGACCCACTGAACTCGCCAGCACAAATGGACTGTGAAATGTACCGCAGAGGAACAAGATAAATGTCAGTGCTCTCGAGAGCTATTAAATAAGAAACAACTGTGTTTCTTATTAAAAATATCTGTGGTGACATTAAGCCATCTTTTCAGACAGTATTTAGAACATATTTAGAATAGATCTCATTCCTTGATGCTCATCGAAGTTAACCATGTAGATGTCTCCCTCCCACCTGAGATTCTGATTCCACGAGTCAGAAAGTAGAGTCTAAAAATCTTCCATTGAAAAACAAAGAAAATTCCAGACTGGTGTGGCTCAGTGGTTGAGCGTTAACCAATGAACCAGGAGGTCACGGTTTGATTCCTGGTCAGGGCACATGCCTGGGTTGCAGGCTCGATTCCTAGTGTGGGGCGTGCAGGCAGCAGCCCATCAATGATTCTCCCTCATCATTGATGTTTCTCTCTCTCTCCCTCTCCCTTCCTCTCTGAAATCAATTAAAAAATATATTTAAAAAATAATAATTTTAAAAAGCAAAGCAAAACTACAAGCCTGTGATTCTCACATGTCGCCAATACTGAGAAACACTGAATGAGAGAGCGGAACCAGTGGTGGAATCAAGACAGTATGAGTCTGCAATATTCACATATCAGGATATAAACAGTTTTCTTTCTGTAAAGCCAAAAAAGCACAAGATCAAATCATACAAAAATCATTTGAAATCATTAGGACGAATAGTAAAAAGAGGCTGGTCAGAACTCAGTGACACATTGGGTTTTATCAAGAACCTCTTTGTCCTAGGAGCCAATCCCTGTGCTAATACCTAGAGGCCTGAAATCATCAGTTTTCACGGAGCACATGCAGAGCACTCCATCATCGGCTTCGTAGCTATTTGTGTAGTGCTCTGAAGCTGACAGACAGCTGTGAACCCTCATTTGCTTTCTTGAAGAATTCTGTGAAGAAGGCAGAGCAGATATACTCTTTTTTAAAATGGGAAAATTTGACCTGGCAAAACGGCGTGTATGAAGTACTTAGCAAGTGCCCGAAAGTGTGCTAAGTCCTGGGTCAGCCCCAAAGCCTAAGGCAGGGTGCCCGCCTCGGAGAAGTTTCGGTTTAAGGCGAGAATGAGAGGGAACTGCAGTAAGGCACTGGAAGAAAAGTGCGTAGACGCCTGTCGGGAAGCGCCGAATCCAGCCCAGAGAGGAACTGTGTTCATAGGAGGCTTTCCAGAGGCAGTGACACTTGACTGGACCAGCTTGATACGTGATACGTCTCTTGCTTCCTGAAGTCCACTCATTTGTAAAATGGAGATAACAGTAGTAGCTATTGCACCACTGTGGGGAGCATTAAATTCACACCATTACAAATGCTTAGCTGCACCGTGGTCGGCAAACTGCGGCTCGCGAGCCACATGCGGCTCTTTAGCCCCTTGAGTGTGGCTCTTCCACAAAATACCACGGCCTGGGCGAGTCTATTTTGAAGAAGTGGCGTTAGAAGAAGTTTAAGCTTAAAAAATGTGGCTCTCAAAAGAAATTTCAATCGTTGTACTGTTGATATTTGGCTCTGTTGACTAATGAGTTTGCCGACCACTGGCTTAGAAGAATACACACCTGGTACGGAGTAGGTGCTACACAGTTCTGGGGAGCAAGTGTTATTTTCTACCTGCTTAACTTTAAAGCCAATTGAAGATATTACCTACTAAAAAGCTAATTACCAGAGAATACATGCATAAAAATAATAAGCATGTGTAGATTTTTCAAATGTGATGGAATGTGAATGTTAGACGTTCAAGAAAATTTAAAATAAATTACCCACTAACTGCAATCTGATTGTCAGCACTATTTTCATTTTGAAAAACAGACACAAGTCCGGAACAAGCCAAACTTCCAACCCTTAAAATGCCATAAACTGGACTGAAAAAAACAAACACACACACACACAATACCATAAAAATGAAATGCCTAGAATATTATTCTAGAAAACATAAAGCTAAACACAGATTGTGGAGTAACCGATATTTTACATTTAATTTGCTGTCAGAGAATGTGGAATCTCAGAAAGCACGAATCCCCCAGCGGGACAGCTGTAGCAATGCCGTGGTTGGCAGTGCAGGCCTGGATGACTGCAAAAGTGGTGATGACCAGGAGGCACTGGGGGTCAGGCCTCAGGGACAACCTTGGCTGAGCCACTCACTCGCTGTACGACTAGCTGCTGGTGAGTCATTTAGTTTATCTAGACCTCAATGTTCTCATTTATGAAAATACAGCAATATCTACCATATATGCATTATTATAAAAATTGATGAATATAAAATTGAGGGTCTAATATATCCAGATCATCCTTGCATTTGAGGGTTCTAAAGCCAGAATTTGTCTTCAATAAGAACATTTCCATTTTATTTAGAATGACTGAAAGTAGTCACACCAATGACTCCATATTAAATATCCACATTAGAATTAATGGTTAAGTATTTACCGAGATACTGGGTTATTTGTACAAATCTGAAACAACAAAATCTGGTTGAATCTACATTTTAAAACTATATAGTGAAGACTGCAAAACAAAAGTTTGATTCCTAAATAGAAAAAATAAAGAAGAGTCTATTAACCCCAAATATGCTGAAATCTCAAAGCCTATTTTGAGACATACTGGATGCCAGGTCCCCATGCCAGGAATTTAAGAACTTAATGCTTAGACATTTGTTGAAAACAGATGTGGCATTGTATGACATTGGCACCAGGCTTCCTGGGAAACACCAGATGCATAGTTTGGCCAGATACAGAACCCAGAGAATCGGAGGCCACCACCTACTTCCTGCCGCTTCTTTCTGCACCACACAACCCGTAGCCCTATGAGGTCTATTTAAATTCTATCAGAGTTTCAGGCCCACGCCAGACACCAGGGAACATTATGCTGGGGGAGTGGGGGGGAATGAGCCTCTTTTTATACCCTGATTTGAGAATGTTTAATCGAGTAAATTTATGTAGTTAAAACCTCAATGCCACAATTATCACTAAATGGATACGCAAAACCACCAAGCAAGACATCTGGCTGTTATGATTCCGCTAATATTAACATGATATTCAAAAACACCCATTAGGAAAAGATGGCAGATTGGCTTTCAGGACAACATAACAAATGGAAACCAAAGCCCAATATCTTACATTTGTCTTATATTCATGGGCAGAAATTTCGTTCAACATCCATATTATTTCAAGATTAATAAATTTATAAAAACAATTATTTTTCCAGAATACAGAAAATCTATAGGCTTTGAACTAATACAAAAATAATTTAATCACATAAACAAAATTTCTATACAACAAATAACTGAAGAATGAAAAGTAAGCAATAGCTCAGAAAAACAGTTGTAGAAAATGAGGACTAATATTATATGAGGAGTTTAAAGAAATTCTAACAGAAGACAAAATCCCAATAAATAAGTAAAGAAAATACAAAGACAATTCATAGAGAAGATTTTTAAAAGAAAAATATTTTAAACTCTCTAATCAAGAAAACAGCTGTAAATGACCATGAATTCAACAAGTTCATTCTACGAAATGTTTGCTAACTGCTGGCTACCTGCGTGAAACTCCTCAGGACACAGCAGTGAATAAAGTAAGTATTATCCATTAGTTGGGGAATATGAAAATAACAGAACACTTTTAAGGTTAAAATGAAACTGACCTATTCACATGGCTAAGAGCATTTTAAATATAAACAATTCTTTAGAAAAAGGTCATAAATATTCTTGCCAAAAAGTAATCAAAAAGGCAAAGATTACATACAAAAGGCTCCAGAAATCTTATTGACTTATCACAACATAATAAACAGGAGGGATATTTTGGGTTCCCACTGGACCCCTAGTGCCTAGAGCAGTCCCCAAAAATGAGAAGGTGCCCAATAAAAATTTGTAAAATAGATGAATAAATACAGAAGCAGAGTGAACTGTAGTATAACCTATACAAACTCAATCACACAACTCATTTTATACAAAGATGAAGTAACAATAGAGAAAAACTATCATAATTAAACTACATTACAGGCACATAAAATGTAAGCCAAGACAAGAAACAGAACGAAATGTGCAAAAATTAAACACTTTGGAGGGTAGTGCTGTGAGATGGTGCTAAATATTTAACGGGTTGATATTTAATTTCTGTGATGATAGCACCATAGTGTTTTGAAAATGAGTAAATAGAAATCATTTTATACTACAGAAAACAGTATGGAGATTCCAAAATAAATTAAAAATAGAACTACTATGTGACCCAGCAATTCTACTGCTGGGTGTGTATCTGAAGAAAATGAGAGCAATAATTCAAAAAGATATGTGCATCCCTATGCTCACTGCAGCACTGTTCACAAAAGTCAAGATATGGAAGCAACCTAGGTGTCCATCAATAGCTGAGTGGATAAAGTGGTGCATGTGTACAATGAAATACTATTCAGCCATAAAAAATGAAAGCTTGCCATTCGTGACAACGTGAATTGACCTAGAGAGTATAATTTGAACAGAAAAAGACAAATATGATTTCACTTGTATGTGGAATCTAAAAGAAAAACAAAACAAAACAGAAAAAAAAAAAAAACAGAAAAAAAGAGAAACAAACTGATAGGTACAAAGAACAAACTGATGCTTGACAGAGGGGAGGAAATGGGTGGAAAAGGGGTTAGGGATTAAGAAACACAAAACTTCCAGTTAAAAAATACATCACAAGGATATAATGCACAGCATAGGGAATACAGTAAATAATACTGTAATAACTAAAGGTGACAGATGGTCACTAGACTTCTTATGGTGATCACATAGTAAGGTATATAAATGAGGAATTTCTATGCTGTACACCTGAAACTAATATAATACTGTATATCAATTTTAATGAAAAATAACTTTAAAAGATAATTTTAGTATCAGTGTCTACTTTGCTATCTTACTCTCTAACAAATGTTTTGATATCTCCATGTGGTTCTTTTCTACTTTTACAGCCTATCTGGAAAAAAAACAAACAAGTAACATTCCCTATAGGCATTTCTCCTACTTAGCCAAGATCTACTTCAAGTTTCAGTTCTTACAATCTGCTAAGTATTGAAGGTGAAAGAAAAAGATGAAAAAAGTAAATGTTGGAACTGTCCATCTGAGAAAAAGAAAAATCCGTGCTGATTCCAGAGTTTAGACTTGTCAGTGAAACAAGAGAATGTGAAGACTGGCATCCCCTTTGCTATTATAATGCCACTTCTCTTAGAAGAAGTTTTGCCCTGGTGGTTTGGCTCGGTTGGAGCATCTTCCAGGGCACTGAAGGGTCTCAGATTTGATTCCCAGTCAGGGCACAAACCCAGGTTGCAGGTTTAATCCCCAGTTGAGGCGCATACAGGAGGCAACTGTTCAATGTTTCGCTTTCACATAGATGATTCTCTCTCTCCCTATTTTTCCTCTAGGTCTGAAGTCAATTAGAGAGAGAGAGAGAAAAGAAATTTCTATTTAAACTTAGAAAATGCAAGTTCTTGATTCAGCAGAAGGGACAGATCCAGAAAAAGTGAATTACTAAAAATATATTTGTAGGGATGCTTCACATGGAATCTTAGGGACACCTATTAGAAGCAGAGAAACAGCTTTAGAAAAGATGAGCAATAATCAACAAAATTAGAGTCAATTTCCGGATATACACAGAGTTATAGGAACATATGGGATATAACAGTTTCAAATTGTTTTTCAAACACTTTCTTTTATGCTGACTTTGCAAATGGAGTTTTAATTTCTCCAATAAAGCATTCTCCTGTTAATAGAAGTCTATGTGAAGAAAATAATAATAGGACTTTAAGCTGAAAAATTAAAATTTATATAATATTATTGACATTTTTTAGCAAAAAAAAAAATAGAACACAAAAAAAACCCAGTAGCTATAGTTTAGAACCATATATAACTTATTAGCAACAGTTCTTCAAACTTAAAAAAATATTACCACTAACAATGATTCTAGCAACCTTCCACTTAAATGTTGCACATTTCAAAATGTCCAATCAAGAAAATGATATGCTTACAAATGCAACAATCACAAAAAGAAGTTTAGCAACCTCAAGTTAATGAATGATGAACTAAAGAACCACTCAAAGTTCTGGAAGGCTGTTTTTACACATTTTCCAACTCCAGAAATATCTTGTTCACTTACTATGGATGCTTCTAGTTCTGCAGAAGAGAGAGCTTAGAGCAGTGTTTTACTGGGTGTGGTCTTGGATCACCTGTCACTGACTCGCCTAGGATACTTTCTACAAATACAGATTCCAACACACCATCTCCAGAAATCCTAAGTCAATGTGTCTAATGAGTTCAGATAGCTGAATTTTAATAATGGCCTTGGAAACAGTAATCTCTCTCTCTCTTCTTCACATGATGCCATTTAAATCTAAGGAGATTAACTTAATTACCTGCACCAAGTTAACAGCAGATCAAGAATGAAAACCCCGATCTGGCCCTGTGCAGTCCAGTCGTCTTTGTTCTAAATGCGCTCCCAAGCTTCTTTTATAATAGCCCTTCCACAGATGCTGCAAGAGCTACCTTCCACCTCTATCCTCTGTTTACGCTAGTCACCTCCAAGTGAATTAGTAAGACTATGTACAAACAGAGAAAAGGAGAGTGAAAACTGTTCATGTTAGGGTGGTGTTAAGTCGATGTTCTTTATTTTTTTTTATTCTAGTCCAATTATAAGATATGTGAGCAATAAATTCAGTCTTAAATTTTTTAAATGAAAATAATTAAGCTTTGATACATGGAACTAAATGAGAGCCAATATAAATTAAGATACAGAGGTTCAAATCAAACACCCCTTTTTCTGATGAGATTTTTCCATCATCTTTTTTTAAAAAACCACAAGATTACTTTGTGTCGTGTGTGTATAAAACTTTTAGAAGTTACATCAAAATATTTTATTATCTTTTAGTACTTTTCCTAAAACACTAGCTTAAAGCCCTGCCCATTCAGAAGAAAGACTCCTTATTTAGCATGTCACCCAAATTCTTCGCACAATTTGCTAAACCATGTGAGCAAACCAATGGGCAACTTTCCTCTGGGGCCGTGGTCAGCAAACTCATTAGTCAACAGAGCCAAATATCAGCAGTACAACGATTGAAATTTCTTTTGAGAGCCAAATTTTTTAAACTTAAACTTCTTCTAACGCCACTTCTTCAAAATAGACTCGCCCAGGCCGTGGTATTTTGTGGAAGAGCCACACTCGAGGGGCCAAAGAGCCGCATGTGGCTCGCGAGCCGCAGTTTACCGACCACTGCCCTGGGATGTAAAAATAAATACAATTGGAAGAGTATGTCAGGGCCTAAACATAAAGGGCCATCCTTGATTTATTCATCCAGTCTTTAGCCAACTAGTTCTTTAGACTAAGTCCCTTAAGACCTGGCTCCATACAACATGATGAATCTGATATAAGTTTTTAAGAGCACACATACAAACAATAATACGCACTTTGCAAGCGTGTGTGTCTATGTGAGTGTGTGTGTGTGTGTAGCATACACATATGTTAATGCATTAAAAAGGTCTTGAAATATACATCCATCAAAAATAGGTTTATTGTCCTGCCAGTGTAGCTCAGTTGGTTGAGCATCGCCCCATGCACCAAGAAGTCAGCAGTTCGATTCCGGGGTCAGGGCACATGCCCAGGTTGTGGGCTCAATCCCTGCAGGAGGCAGCCAATCAATGTTTCTCTCTCATTGATGTTTGTCTCTCTTTCTCCCTCTCCCTTCTTCTCTCTCTAAAATCAATAAAAAACATACTTTTTTAAAAAGAGGTTTATTTCTGAAAAGATGAGGAGGGGTCCAGTATTTATGCTTTAATTTTATGGAGAATATACTCATTATTTGTGTACATGGAAGTGTTCTAATTCTCAGACTTTATTAGATGCCCTTTTCTGCACCTCCCTGTAACTCCTACACAAGCCTGACAGAGCCCTGAGCTCACCATCTATCACGGACACTGGTCTTCTCTGACTTTTCCTCCTGGAAGACTTGTGTCCTCCAGCCAGCGCATCATTTTTCGAGTGCCTGGCATGGTATAATGCTTATTGAATGCACACTGTGAACCTTCCAGGCAACTAAATTATTCAAGGAAAGAATCTCCGTCTATTTCTAAAAGGTCACAGGCCACAAATTTTCTTTTCAACATACAGTTTAAAAAGATAGTTTGCTAAAGCGGCTAAGAAGCTAGACTTAGAGTTACAAAGTTCTGGTTTTAAATTAAACTCTGCATAATGAACTGAAATACTCAACAAGTTACTTAATCCTCATTTTCCTCAGCTATAAAACATGAATAAGAATATCTTCCTCCCATATTTGTGGGTAAGATTAAAGGGAATGTGTATAAATTAATTAGCACAGTAGCTGGTACTCAACAAATGGTAGTCATTATTATCCTTTTTTATACTCAAATACTAATGTTAAAGCAAAAATTTCAAATATTTCTTGCTAATCAGAAAATATTAGTAAAACCTTAAAAGCATTATACTTTACTTCTAGAGAATAACAAACTCAGTCTAACGAATGTAAGCAATTAAACTAATAATTTGAAGCCCATCAGGTCTATGCAACTAAAGATGAATACCTCAATTATTTTGTGGAATTCATTTAACAAAGGAACTACCATACTGATATATGCAAATTATGCATTTTTAACCACCATTCCAATAAGAAAAGTTTTAATCATCTAACTTCACAAACGGAAAATGTTCATATTGAGTTCATACACGTTATTAAGCTGCACATCACTATTCTTGAGAAATAGGCTAACTATCCAAGTTATTAATATGCCAAGAGTGTTCAATCAATGCTGTCCACAGTTAATTGGCTAAGAAATCTTATCCCAAAAAATGTAATGATTAAGTTCGCACTGAAGTTCCAGAGGATGCCTTGGATAAAGATCTAGGGTTAATGTTTTTTGAAACTATTTGTTTTGAGCTTATTTCACTATTTTTGTTATGAAAACAGTCAGCATTCATAGTTCACAATATCATAACCCATTATACTGTATCATACAATGAGTTCATTTTAGATCAGCTATCCAAAACACACCTTTAATTCCACAAATAATTACTAAGCATTTAATATATTCTAAGCTGAAAGATTAAGGAAGAATTAATTCCCAAAAAGGGATAAGGAATTTTCTTATACATATTAAAACCAAGATATGTTAGAGAAAGAGAAGTCTACAGCAGTGGTCGGCAAACTGCGGCTCGCGAGCCGTGGTTTGCCGCTCTGTTGACGAATGAGATTGCCGACTACTGGTCTACAGAATCAAATGAAGTTAATGAAATTTATTAAAACTTTATTTTAACATCAGTCTCTCATAACACTGACATTTTCTATTGAGTCCTTCCATATTAACCAAATTCAATAACAAGTTAAGCCTATTTTATTTACATATATGTGATATGTATTTATGTGCATATGTGTGAATGCGTGTATATCAATCACTTGTTTCTAGTAAATTATTTCCTCTGCTAGCAACTTATCTGCTCAAAACAAAAGCTCAAAACAAAAGCCAAAATTATAAAGCACATATTTTCTGTAAACTCAAGAAAATATGTGCTTTATAATTTTGTCACAAAAACAAAAGAAACACAACAGGTGCCTATTTCATCAACAGTTGTAATGTGTAATTTGTTCTTAATTACTTTCTCATGTAGTTTTATAACGTTACTTCCACTAAGGAATACTTTTTAAACTTTATTTTCAAAGATTCTATTCCTCAGTCCCTTAGAAAGGTGAAGTCTAGTCTCAACTCTAATATAGATGACATTTTTTGCTGCTGAATGAACTGAGAAAATTCAACAAAACAGCTTTGTTACATTTAGTGGAATACTCAAGGCACAAGCAGGACTGTAAGTAAAAACACTAACCAGCCAACAGAGCACAGCTGCTAATGTAAGCAGGGACTGCGATCCGCAATTGCTGTAACACAGCTTACCTGTTCGTTTTTGCAGAGCCACACGCTGTTTCCACTTAACACAGTAAAAATTTTGGCTTTATACCCTCTCAATTCAAGATATCCGCATTTCTCAGGTGCAGCAACTGCTTGAGACTGCGAGGAGGGGGACTGCGATTTCAGTGCATTTAGTAGTATGCTGACCCAGTCATTTCTCTCCTCTGAAAATAAAGAGGGGAACAAAATACATGTATCCGTACTTACATACATTATACACACACAGGAACAGGGACCAGGAACCTACTCTCTCTACAACAGATAATGCCAAGATTCTTTCCCACCAGTACACTGTGCATGCTGGGCCAATACTCAATTCTGTAAGGAAAAGCAAATAAAAAACACAACTCAGTTGTCCTGTACAAGTGACACTGGCTCCCCCTTGGAGTTGATCAGAAATGCACACTCTCAGATCCGCCCCCAGACATGATGAATAAGAATCTTCCTTTCAGCCCAGCCGGTGTGGTTCAGTGGTTGAGCGTCAACCTATGAACCAGGAGGTCACGGTTCAATTCCCAGTCAGGGCACATGCCCAGGTTGCGGGCTCAATCCCCAGTGTGGGAGCAGGCAGGAGGCAGCCAATCAATGATTCTCTCTCACCATTGATGCTTCTATCTCTCTCTCCCTCTCCCTCCCTCTCTGAAATCAATAAAAATATATTTGTAAAAAAAATAATCTTCCTTCAAACAAGGTCCCCAGGTGACATGTTCATGTTTAAGAAGCACTCTTTTAGATTATTTGTGAGATTGATTTTTCTTCTTTTAATAGAAGAAAGTCATAATGTGACCAAAGAGTTAACATATTGTCTGGGCCAGTGGTCGGCAAACTCATTAGTCAACAGAGCAGCAAACCGCATGTGGCTCGCGAGCCACAGTTTGCCAACCACTGGTCTGCGCAATGAAGTTACTCAAATGCCCAGAAAATTTTTATTTTCTGTCACTGAGAATGTATACCTAAAGGGTATGTTGCCTGATATTCTCTCACCCATTCCATCTCACCACATTTGGTAAATTGAAATTTGGGTTTCTCACTTTTTCCACAAAAGCTAAGTGACCTTCATCTATGTGCAACACACTGTTACAGGCACAAGAATTTGATCTACTCCCCAAAGAGCAAACAAAGCTATAAGGCAAGTTAGATATAAACACATAATGAAACACAAAATCTACATATATAAAAGGCTAATATGCAAAGTATCCCCTCAGCAGTTCAACCGGAAGACTGGGAGTTCGATCGCTCACTATGACGTGCGCTGACCACCAGGGGGCAGCACAGAACGAAGGAAGGACCTGGCTGGCAGCCTGAAGGAAGGCCCCAATGGGCCCTGATCGCCGGCCTGTGCAGGAATTTCGTGCACCGGGCCTCTAGTTACTATAAATGTCAATCGAATAGTATCAAATAATAAATGTCAATTTAATGAAGGTAAGTGATTTACTGAAGGTCATACAGCAAGTTAGGGTTAAAATAAAGAGAATCAAATGTTTTCACTGTCAGACCATTGTTGCTGGCACTATGAAAGAAGGGGGGTTTGTGATAGGTCTTGAGAATGAAGAGCAATTGAAAAGACAAAACAGGTTTGGGATAGGAGACAGAAGAGCAGATTATTATAACTCTAAACAGAGGAAAACACAAGAAAAAAGGCAAAACAAACCAACATCTATTCAAGGACCAACTTATAGATGAACATATTTATAATTTTTAAACACACAAGGAAATAATGGGAAAAAGGGCTATAGATTCTCTCCAGTGTCTATGCAAGAAATCTTGTCTTTATTACAGAGGCAAAGGAAATTCAGGATTCTTAACAAGGAAGGGGCATGATTAGGATGATGACAGGTAGACCAAAAGGAAGCTTGGAGATTCAGGAATAAGGCAAGAGAGATTTAAAAGTACAATGAAACTGGAAACAAAATAACACATTAAAAGGAGTAAAAAGTAGCTGAGGCTTTGAATATGTTTGACAGGTGTCCACAAAAATTAAGTTACTCGGAATAACAGGTGCCTTGGTGTCATGAATTGAAAATTCCATTTTATTAACAGACTTCCTCAGGTTCTCAGTGTCCATGAGCTTCTAGAAAGACTGAGAGCAACATGCAAATGAATGCAATTTATACCAGAGCAGACAGACCCAGGAATGTGGATAAATGTTTAATGTAAAAGAAGAAGAAATGGACAAACCTTCAATTACAACTGTATCTATGAGACTGGAAAATTGGTTAGCAAAAAAAAAAAAAAAAAGGAGAGAGTGAGAGATGAATATCAAGGCAAAACAAAATTCCCAGAAGAAAAATTTTTGAAGGAGAAAGATACTCTGTACCAAAGCTTGGGAAACTGGGCAATGTCTCAGAGACTTCTAAGACAGGTTTTGCCAGAATAACTCCATTGTAAATTGAATTATTACATAGTTTCCATATTAGACTTGCTCACATTAAAACATGAGCCCAAAGTTATTTCATAATAGAACCCTTAATTCTAAATTATCTTTGTATTTGCTCACCTTGGAAACCACTAAAAACAGTTATTTCATAATATGTTTTAATTTTAAAATTATCTTCCTTCTTGCCCATCTTCAAGACTACTGAACAGTTGTGTCTTTAATTGCCAAAACCAAAATATTTATTAAACACTCACTCAACAATGTGTATTGTAAGTGTTACATAATCCCCAGGTAACAGTGCTTGTTCCTATATATCAGGACAAAATATTTACTGAATTTCCCCAGCATCATTATAAACTGAAAGATGTGAAACCTTCCAGTAACTAGGTCAATGTCAACAGGCAGCAGCTATTCTACATTTGAATATGTTTGACAGGTGTCTATTCTACATTTGTATTTGATTCTATAGTAATAATTTATTATATTTTCAGTTATGACAACAGACCTTCCATTTAACTTGGTTATTACTCATGATCATTAGTTTCACACATGATATCCCTGCTAAGTAAATAGAATATAAGTTTTGGTTGTGTTCATCCACCTAAGTCACTGAGTTTGAAATGTTGGTTATAATTTTATGTTGTGGCTTCTGGATTACTATTAGCATAGGTCTCAGTGTCTGGAAATAATTTGAAACAGGCAATTGCACCTGTTGGACTTAAGCAAATTATGGCTGCATCTCAACAAATAGTTCCCTTACAGCCTATAAGAATCACCTCGCTCCTAAAGGCCTCATCTACTAATAGGAAGGATACAGCCAGGAAGAAGACTAGGAATTAATAGTGATATTCAGTTTATTCTAATAACCTACGCCAATAGAGATAAACAATGATGCAGATAATTCAAACACAACAAAATGGATTACAAATTTCACTTGGTATGTGGCTGTATGATGTGTGCTTCCTTAGACATGGTAAATATGCTTGGTAAGTCACAATATTCCAAAACAAATAATGATTTTTTTTTTCTTTGGGGCAAAGTGTCTTGGGCAAAGCTAGATGTTATCCAAGCTTTTGCCGGCTCTTCACACCAAGGTACTTTTATTCTTTCCAATAACAGATATTGAGTGTCTATGCACCATTCCTTCTGAGAATATCATACCTAGATATGACCCTGCTCAAAGTAGAATATTTCAGATGGGAGAAAGAAAAAAAAGGGGTGGGGGGTAGAGTAGAGGAAACAAATTGCCACTTTCTTGAAATTATGCTAGAATGTAAGTATAAGATAACAGGAATTCCCTCAAACCTCAAATTAGTACTTGAGGTGTTCAGGAATGCCAACTGTGGTATACTACTCAAAAAAGGAAATTTTAAAAAAATTCAACAGCAGAGACTTAATATTCTTCAGACTACTGGATTTAGTAGTAGGCATAAATATTAGCAACAAAGGATATATTACACTAGGTATTACTATGCAAGGGATGTGTGACAGATTAATAATAGAATCTAACCAAGTTTAAATGAACCCTTACTTTTGATATAATCTGATATGATAACACTGTTTTTTTAAATCCCTCCAAGTAACCCATGATCAATTTTAGGGAAGGAAGTATTGCACACCGGGCTTGTTCTTGAAATCAATAACCAATCATTCACACAAATATTTATTGAGTGCCCACTACAGTCCAAGACCTATTCTGAACGCCGGGAATGGAAGACGGAACAAGACAGATCATGGCCTCACTCTGCTGGAGTTCACCACACTCTGTGCAAAAAGGAAGGCAATAAAATATAGAGAAGTCTGTTACACAGTGAGGAGTGCAACAGGATAAAATAAAGAATAAGATGAGGGATACAGGGAAGTGCAATTTTGTATAGACTAATAGAAAAGGCCTAGGAAGGTGATGGTGGAGCAAAAGCCGAAAGGAAGTGGGAGTAATAGATCGTGTCAGGAGGAAGGCTGCAGGAGGAGCATTCTGGAATAAAAAACAAAAAAACACACAAAAAAGCAGCAAGTGTTAAGACCCCAAAGCAACAGCAGGTTTGGCCGGTTAAGGAGAGCACAGGAGGTAAGGACAGAGGGACCAGGACCACCCACATGGGGCTTCTGGGCATCCTAAGGGCTTTACTCTCAGTGAGATGGAAAGACACAGACCACCTGGAGTGGACTGCCACGATCGGACTTTCTTGTTAAGTGACTGCTCTGACAGCTGTAGTGAGAATATGACTGTCGTCAATCAAGGGCGGTTCATATAATGATCCAGACACACGTGGTGGCTTGTACTACTAGCAGAGTGGAAGTGGCGGAGCTGTTGAGTATTGGCCTGAATACAGACATATTTCCAAACTCAAACTGATAAGATTTGCTGATGGACTGGATGTGATATAGGAGAGAGAAAAAGATAGGAAAATGACTCACAGTGTGTGGCCAACTATATCATGAAAAACCTATCAAAGGATGCAACAGAGAACTGTTTATCACCCGGCTCTCCCTCCAGGGAGAAAATGTTCCATGCCTTGCTTCTGAAACACTGGCGATTTCAAAACAGGTAAGTCTGCTTGCCCAAAACAAGGGGAATTTATGTTTTTTAGCCCGTGTTCTTTAAAAAGAAAAGAAGGGGGGGAGAGGGAAGCCTTGCGGTATTGCAGTGGCCACTGGAGGGCTGTGTGGCATAGTCTAGATTTCCAGACTAAACATGGCTGGGAGAATGACACTTCCTGTCCCCCAGGAGTCCAGAACGGGCGAAGATGGATAGGAACACGGGACCTCCCGCTGAGAGCCGGTGCTGCAAGTGGCCTGGGAAGGGGAAGGACCCCGTGGAATTCTCAAGCCCCGCTTTAACGCTGAGAACTGTGCACTCAAACATCACCTGCGTTTTGAGTGTGTGCAGTAACACATCTGCATGTGTCCACAGATGCCGAGAGGATACAGACTAAATGAAGAGATCATTAGCTTCTATGACCAGTGCCCATGGCTCTGCTTGAGGACAAAAAGAATCAGACTACATTTTCCGTATGAGGAAGAGCACTTTTAAAATGTTATTATTTCAACTAAGAGAATGACAGTATTGCACTAGGCAACCGGGGGGAATTGAGCCTTTGAAAATGTGTGGGGAAAAGAGGCCAAATTGTAACCTGGTATTAGCAGGAGGCTACGCAGCACTTTGGAAGGAGTGACACTGGTTTCAGGGGAGACGGGGAGCTGCTGTACGTAGGTCACTCAGAACCTTCCTGCCCGAAATGCAGAATTCATCTCTGTTAGGAGAGGAAACCATTTCCTCTTTTTGTTCCAAATGTTGGTCTTGAATGATGAATAGATGGAAGCAAAGTTTAATTTGGCTTAAAATTCATTAAGTCAAATCTTTCCTAAACCATATTTCATTTGATTGATTTCTCAGTTCCCACAAAATAAAAAGTAATCATTTGTATACATGGAAGGAAAACAACACTTAATGAAACATATTTAGTATCTTGTTGAAGGTTCCATACTAAAGATATGGACACTCAGATAGCATTTATGTATATGTACATGTACACGTACGTACACACACACACACACACACACACACCACACACATCGCTATATCCACTTATCTTTATTTTATTTTTTTAATATATTTTTATTGATTTCAGAGAGGAATGGAGAGGGAGAGAGAGATAGAAACATCAATGATGAGAGAAAATCGTTGATCAGCTGCCTCCCACACCTTCCCACTGGGGCCCGCAACCCAGGCATATGCCCTGATCAGGAATCGAACCATGACCTCCTGGTTCATAGGTCGATGCTCAACCACTGAGCCACTGTGACCGGCTACATCCACTCACCTTTAAAAACGTGACTTGTTCCTCTGTAAAAATGACTTTCAATGAAAATAACTTGAAAATTACCTTCAGTAATTCTATGTGAATAGAGTCTCCATTTTCACTAAAGCAGTATTTTCACGCTTTCAAAAATTAAAGACCTAAACTTATTTAACAAATAATTTATATCAAAGTTAATGAAATTGTTATACTAAGTTCCTATCACAAAGATGAACTATGTATCACAGATGATTCAAGGGTCAACTATAAACACGTAACTTTTAAATGTGTGGGTTGACAAATTCCACTTAAAGAAAATGTGCCTGTTTAACTTTTAACTGCAGCAAGTAACTATGGCTAACCAATGTGGAAACTTTACTTGGCATGTCTATCTTAAAATGCAGGCCACGTGGCAAATGTGGAATTCACTCTGACAGGCCAAGGGGAAGGTGATAAGCACTTCAAAGACACAGGCAGTCACCTTCGGGGCCCTGGAAACCAAAGCAGAAGGAAAGATCACCCTGAGAGCCAGCCAAGAGCAGCGACGCCAGGTGTTTGAAGAAATAACCTAAGAGAAAACCATGATTTCAGAGACAAGTTCCATATCGAGTATCACAACTGTGGATAACTTTCTGAATTTTAGGCAATGAATCACAAAAAGTGGCTTCTCACATAAGCAGCAGGTCTATATAAAGTGTTCTAGGACAGGACAGGGGTTGGTGAGCTTTCTTTCCATAAAGAGGCCGACCGTAAATATCTCAGGCTCTCCTGGCCATACAGGCTGTGCTGCAACAGCTCAACACTGCCACTGAGGCACAGACAGCTGCAAGATGAGATGTCAGTGAATGACGGTGGCTGGGATCTAACAAGGCTGTGTGCACGGAAACAAGCTGTGAGCCACACTTAGGCACCTGGACATGTTGTGTCAACCCCGGCTAAAGCGCTCAACATTTGTCTAATAGCAAGTAAGAAACACTTTCACATTGCATGGGTACAATATATGCGTCGGTATGTTTCACAATAAATTATTTAGACGCACCAGAAGCGATGTACTTTGGTATTTCTTACTCTTTTTTATGTTTGTTTGGTATTTTGTTTTGTTTGGGTATTTTTGTTTGTTTGTTTGTTTGTTTTTGTTATACCATTAGAAACCACTAAGTTGCTCTCTCAAGTGGTGAGTGAGTCACTGGTGGACAAAAGCTGCTCCAGTAAAAACAGCGGCTGGGACTTACTCATTTACTGACTATCCCAAGCAATATAGGAAGCTTTCTAGAAATAATATTTATGGAATGTTTTCTATGCGCCATGCCCAAGCGCATGTTCTAGGAATCTAGCAGTTTAAAAATAAATAAACATTGCTCTGTAACAGTTAATATTGTTGTAGTTTATAAAAAATGAATGCTCATATGTGTAAAATGGAATAATAATTGCAATAACTACATATATCACAAAACTATTGTGAAAATGAGTAAGTTTTCCATATCACCATTATTCAAATAACTAAGTACCAACAAGTAAAAGTACTTTTAAAAATCTAGTTGAGTTATAATCTATCCTAAAAATGAGCTTTAAAATAAGTTAAAATCCTATTTAATTAATGAATAGAACCTTATCTATATTTAAAAGTAGTGGTGTTTAAAGTAATGATGCTATTGGCAGTCAATCAAAATACACAACAGAAAATCTTAATTCCCCTGGCTCTAGCTCCTTCTCTTCCACCCAAAAAGTCAGAGAAGGTTTAAAGGTTTAGATTATATCCCCAAACCACCTTTACATCAATTTTCACCATCAAGTGACCTGTAGCAGCTGATGCAGGTGAAAATATTCAAGAAAAAGAAAAGATGCTGCAAAATGTATGTTAGAACGACTACTGTGCCTGTGCGTTCAGTTAAAGCCTGCTGTAAAACCAACCTTGGGATGGTAAGAAAAACGAATTTTTGCATATTAAATAATTATTTTGCATTACTACCCATAAGAGCAGAGATGTTTGTCTACTTTTTTTCATTGCTGTATACTCAGAATTTAGAAGAGTCCTTGACCCTTAGTAGATCCTCACTAAGTGTTAGCTGCATGCAAGAACAGTGAATAAATACTTGTCAACTTGCTTATGGCATTCAAAAAATTAACATAAAATGTAAATTATTTAAAAGCAACATATTTAAAGATTTCTTGAATATCTGCGAGTCTTTTCATAGGGACAAAGAAATAATCTTACCTTCTTTTTCTACTCTAAAAACAAAAGTTCTTTGTGTTGTAACAACCTCAAATTTGTTGTCTCCTTGAACTCGTACTGTAGATACAGCAGAAAGGGGAATTATTCCTTTTGAATACTTCTCCTATATTGGTTAGAGAAAAAGATACACAAAAGAAGACATTAAAATTCTTTTGATCTTAATTGGGGGGGGGGGGGAGAATGGCACAACATTTACAAGTGCTTCTCTTTCACCGTTTCATCTACATTGTTTAAATGACATACAAATAGTAGATCTCCTTATATACACTTAATACTCCCAGAAAAGAAAATATAAAATGTTCCTTTCAAGTAAAATGTCTTCAGCAATCTCTACATCTGGAATTAAAAGTCAAAGAATGAGATACAAACAATCATACTAGACCAGCAATATATATATAGCTCCAAAGAACAGTGGTTTGGTCTTTAAAACAATCTGGTCAAAATGATTTTATGGTGTTTGCAGGCATCTGCTGGCCATAACAGGTACTGTAACTGAACCATTTCAAAATGACTGCTCTTACTTATTATGAACAACAATAATATATCTAAGAAACAAGACTGTTGGATTATATCAATTACTCATATTCCTCAATGCTCTGATGATGATGATCTTAATCTCATAACTGCATCACTTCACTTCTTATTCTCCAATGACAAAAGAAAAAAGAAAAAATATGGATGTGGCTGTTTGCAATCGATATATACATACAGATCCTAATTTTGCTCAAGAGCATCATTCTTAAGGCTCTTGGTAACTCTGTCTTCATTTACCTGGACCATCCTAAACCATTTGGCATAATGACTGCCACATAAAGTCCGCTGTTTACTAAGGGTACAGTGTTTTTTGTTTGTTTGTTTGTTTTTTCTCTTTTTCAGTGATACATATATATATATATATTTTATTGTTTGAAGGGTACAGTGTTTAATGGGCCCTGTGTTGGAAAGAAAAATCTAGGAGAATAATGTACTCAACCATTCCACGCAGAGAACAAAAGCCAAGTTCATATTCCCCCAGGGGTAAACTGCTGTACCTAGCAGACAGCAAGGGACAGTCAGGCAAGGGACCGTCACTGTCAACAACACGGCAGTCCTCTGGGAGCTTTATCCTCTGCTAGTGGAGAGGATATATTGTACTACCGTGGCATTTCCTTAGTTCTTTGACAGTTTCTTCTTCTCCAGAGCCTCTGTTCCAATCTCCCATCCCTTTATGGATCCATCAAAATCCTACCAAAACTGAATGTGAGCCTGGCTGGTGTGGATCAGTGGCTAAGCATCAACCCATGAACCAAGAGACTGATTCTAGGTCAGAGCATATGCCCAGGTTGCAGGCACAATCTCCAGTAGGGGCCATGCAGGAGGCAGCCTATCGATGAAGTTCCTCTCTCATCGAGGTTTCTATCTCTTTATCCCTCTCCCTTCCTCTCTCTCTAAAAATCAATAAAAACATTTTTTAAAAACTGAATGTGCTATTTGAACTGTGATTTAGAAAGATGTGTAGGCAACTTCTCAGAAAAAAGAAGAGGGAAATGAGTATCTTCCCTTACAAAGTATCTTCTTCTTGTTATTTTCCTTTTTCTATCTTCCCTTCTTGCTATTTCAACTACCAATTTCATGCAGAGTATTCCAAAATCTGCTCCTTCCTTCCTTATCCATTTCAGTCAACTTCACTCCCATATGTCATCATATAACTGTACCGTCAGCACCTCAAACTTTAAAACTCAACTATCTCCTCAAAATATATTGTGCCTCTATATCTGTCCATTAAAATATTACTCTTCTAGTCCATCAGTCTTCAACAGAACAGTCTTTGACCTGTGCTGACCTTTTGACCCACATAACTTGGGACTCTCCCTTCAGCTACAGTGTCAACTTGTTCCCTACTTCTCCCTGACTCCACTCTGTCCAGTCACAGTGACCGTCCTGAGGTCCCTTAAACATACCTTTTGCATACTCTGTTTATTCTTCAAGGAATGGTTTTAAAGTATTTTTAAAATTAAATTTATTGGGTTAATGAAGTTATATAGTTTTCAAGTGTACAGTTCTATGATACATCATTTGTATAGTGCATTGTGTGCCCACCAGCCAAAGTCAAATCTTCTTCCATCTCCATATATTTGACCCCCTTTACACCCTTTACCACCCTGCCCACCCACCCACTCTCTCTGATAACCACCATGCTGCAGCCTGTGTCTATGAGTTTTTGTCTTATTTGTTCATTAGTTGCTGTCAGTTTTATATGCCACATCAGTGAAATCATACGGTTCGTAACTTTTTCTGTCTGACTTCTTTCTCGAGGAATGGTTTTCATACCCAACTTCACACAACTAAAGATGCCCCTATGACTTTTCGCATTTCAGCATATTACATGCTCCTGCAGAAAGCCTTTCTGACCAGCCTCCTCTCTCAGTCCTTCATCCTCGCCCAGGCAGGTAACCCTAATTTAAGCTAATAGCAACCGGTACCTTTCCTTTATAAAAAGTACTAAATAAAATTCAAATGATGGTTTTTATACTTACTGTGTGACCATTTGATTAATACAGTCTCCCCAAACAGACTGTGGTCACACGTCTCTTTTCCTCACCACCTTTCACAAATCAGTTTTGTATAAATATTTTCTGAATGAATGAATTCTATGTCCAATCAAACTCTGACAGCTCATCCTATCTAATAAAGAGGTAATATGCTAATTGATCCTCAGGCCATCACAAAGATGGCAGTGCCCACAGCCAATAAGGAGGAATATGCTAATTGACTGCCCCACCCTCAGAAATGGCAGCACCCTCAGCCAATAAGGAGGGAATATGCTAATTGACTGCCACGCCCTCAAAGATGGCAGATAGCAGCACCCACAGTCACAAGATGGCAGCGCCCAGTCCCCTCAGCACTGCCGGGGTGGCAGGTGCTCAGCCACTCAGTGCAACTGCCTCTGCCTCCGGATTTCCCCAGTCCCCTCAGCCCTCCAGCCCCCCAGGGCTGGCCCGAGGCACAGGCAAGTCTCGGATGGTGGCTGCCCAGCCGCCCAGGGCCGCCCGAGGCGCAGGTAACCAGGGCCGGCCGAGGCTTGTGCTGCCGGCAGTGGCAGCAGCAGAGGTGTGATGGGGCATCACCTTCCCCTGGTTGCCGGGTCGCCTCCCGCCCCTGAGGGCTCCCAGATTGTGAGAGGGGGCAGGCTGGGCTGAGGGACCACCCCTCCAGTGCATGACTTTTCATGTACTGGGCCTCTAGTGTTTAATATGTTTCCACTGGCCTATACAGCCCACACCTGGTTAAGGAGCACCTGAGTTACTGCACACCTCCTGGTCTGCCTCCTCACTTTCAGCTTGTCTTCCCTCTAACATTTCGTGCATCTTGTTCGTTTGTCACAGTTGGAGAAAAGAACAGGTTCACAGAGAAGGGTAAAAAGGTGGGTCCAGAAGTCTGTACAGGGTTTTCATGGATGGCAATGGACAGGAAAGTTGAGAGGAAAGAGCAAAAACATGGAGAGGAGAAGACATGCGCCAGGTTCCCACAGTGTGTCCAGATATTATTGAAAAGGCCATTGCCAAGAAATAAATGAAATGACCGGCTTTAACAAAGGAAATCCAGTAACTGTGGGTTACAATGGCAATACCAGGCAATACTAGATCACTAAGTGCTCCAGGAATGACGGGTTCTGGGGGATGTCTCCCTGTTGTGAGGCAAGCTAAGGCCTGGGAAAGGGCACAGCACCCCTGTGGACAGTGTGAGGGCCTCTCTTGGCTGCAAGTGGTTGAGACTAAACAGTCAAAAATCTAGAATGTCCAAAACATTTGTTCTCTATCCTTTAGGTGATCCATTCTCCAATTTCAGTTTGCCTAAGAATTAGGTATAGGAGCTTATAAAGGTACTAGTGACCCAGGGCACGAAATTCGTGCACATTAAAAGGGGATTAGAGGAAATAATTTAATATTGCTATTTGCCCTTTCTCTATAATAGAAGTGTCAGAGATGAAAGAAAATTAGTAAAATGTATATGAAAACCTTCCTCCTGTCAGAGTCTTGGGCTCACCACAGGACCCAGAGTCAAGTCCCTGCCCACCCACATGCACCTCAAAATCGCGTGAGACCCAGACCCGGCCAGGCCCCCACATTGGGCGAGATCCAGACCCGGCCAGTCCCACTCTTGTCAAGCCCTGACGGGCAGGGGGCATAGCCTCAGGTCCCCTGGCCCAGCGCCAGGGCAGGGGGTGTGGCCTGAGGTCCCCCAGCCCAGACCGGGGCGGGGGGCATGCCTTGAGGTCCTTCGTCAAGCCCCGCCAGGTGAGGGACACAGCCTGAGATCCCCTGTCAAGCCCCGCTGGGTGGGGGGCATGGCCTGAGGTCCCCCGTCAAGCCCTGCCAGGTGGAGGGGCACAGCCTCAGGTCCCCCAGCCCAGCACCAGGAGGGGGGCGCAGCCTCAGGTCCCCAGTCAAGCCCCACTGGGCGGGAGTGCGGCCTGAGTTCCCCCGACCCAGTACTGAGGGTGCACCTTGAGGTCCTCCGTCAAGCCCCGCTGGGTGGGGGGCACGGCCTGAGGCCCCCTGTCAAGCCCCGCTGGGGGGGGGGGGGTGCAGCATGAGGTCCCCCGGCCTGGTGCCAGGGTGGGGGGGCACGGCCTGAAGTCCCCTGTAAAGCCCTACCAGGTGGGAGGCACAGCCTGAAGTCCCCTGTCAAGCCCCACCTGGTGGGGGGCACGGCCTGAGGTCCCCCATCCTGGCGCTGGGGGGGGAAGGAAGCAGCCTGAGGTCCCCTAGCCCAGCTCCAGGATGGGAAGCACACCTTGAGGTTCCCTGTCAAGCCCTGCCAGGTGGGGGACATGGCCTGAGGTCCCCTGTCAAGCCCCACAGGAGCGGGGGAGGGTGTAGCGGCCTCAGGTCTCTGCTGATTGCTCATTAAGGCTCCTTATGGGAACTTGGCCTCAGCTGTGGGTGCAGCCATCTTTGTGATGGAGTGATGATCAATTAGCATATTCCCTCTTTATTAGATAGGATATTTCCAGTAAAATGATTATTTATTGAATAAAATATTACTATTAACTCATTTTTCAGTAGAAAAAAAATCAAGTAGCATTATAAAAAAAGAAACAGGAATTTTAAAAAGGAGATTTTTTTCCTTCCTCTAGATATCTTTAAAGTGATTAAAAAAACAAGTCATTAAAAAAGTAACAACTGCCCTACATGCCTGTAATAATGAAATTATACCTAACAAGTATCTATAGAAGAGTAATAGAAGAACAATTATCCATAAATGATCAAAATGTACTTAACATGCTAAATACTGTGTCACTTTAACCTCAGGAAGTTGTAGTTTCTCTAATGGCTTATTTATAATCTGTCATGGGAAGATTACAAGATAAATCTCATAATTTTTAACACTGTGGAGTTGCATTTATGTTTCTCTCCAAACAACACACACTAAAGACTAAAGACAATTTAGAAATAACAACTCAATGACAACAGACTCAAAATGACTATGTTTTTCAGAGTGTGAAATTTTCCTTAAAAGAAGAAATTTTAAAGCATCCCTTGAGCCTGTAACACACAGATATGTAGGTCAAGTTTGTCATTTATCTACCACTTTCAGACAATGAAACGACCACAGGGCAATTCTGCCCACAGCTGAGTGAGAATGGGGGTGAGCTCCATTTCTTGGCAGGTGATAAGATATCAAGGCTATGGGGATGTTGCCATTTTCAGCAACACAATGAAAAGTCCTTGCGGAGACATGATTGAGCAGTGCTGAGAAAAGTGGAAGGAAACCAGGGAAACAGGCAACTCTGCACACTGCCTCCTGAAAGCCCAATACATGCTCCCCAAGTACACATGTAAACATGGAAAGATGTGCACATGACCACTGAAACTGCACACCTACTGACGCAGGAGCTAAGACTGCATCCATGCCTTCTACTCCCTGGTCTTGAAATACCCTCTTCCCAATTCATCTCTTCTGCCAGAAAGGTCACAACAAAAACTGTGTCTCCTGCCTGCCTGATGTTGCTCAGCAGTTGAGCATTGACCTATTGAACAAGGTCATGGTTCAATTCCTGGTCAGGGCACATGCCCAGGTTGTGGGCTCGATCACCGGTAGGGGGCATGCAGGAGGCAGCTGATCAATGATTCTCTCATCACTGATGTTTTATCTCTCTCCCCCTCTCCCTTCCTCTCTGAAATCAATAAAAATATATTTTACTCTCACCCCCCTGGTGTCTGTGTCCATTGGTTAGGCTTATATGCATGCATACAAATCCTCTGGTTAATCTCTCCCCCTTACCCCACCCTCCCCTACCTTCCCTCTGAGATTTTACAATCTGATAGATGCTTCTCTGTCTCTGGATCTGCTTTTGTTCAGGCATGAGTGGGGCGGGGGGCAATGGAGGGATAAGGCCACATATGTAATACTTTAATCAATAAAGAAAAAAATTAAATATACATATTTTTTTTAACCATATAAAAAGAGGGAAAGAAAACTGTCTCCTTTTAGAAAGACCCATCCCAGTGTTTTGTTTTTCACCAAGATAAACCAAATCATCTGAAAAGTAAAGGGGGAAAATATCACAGAGAACAACAATTTGAATTTTTAAAAATTTGATGTTAAGCTAAAGGATTTATAATAATTCATTTTAATGCAAACTTTTTTAAAATATATTTTCATTGATTTCAAAGAGGAAGGGAAAGAGAGAGAGAGAGAGAGAGAGAGAGAGAGAGAGAGAGAGAGAAACATCAATGATGAGAGAGAATCATCGATTGGTGCCTCCTGCACACCCCGCGCCGGGGATTGAGCCTACAACCCAGGCATGTGCCCTTGACTGGAATAGAACCTGGGACCCTTCAGTCCGCAGGCCAATGCTTTATCCATGGAGCCAAACTAGCTGGGGCTTAATGTGAACTTTTGTCCTCAATTTTAAACTGAAGTTGCATCAATTTTATTACATCAATATTTAAAAATGTGACAGGCCCTCATCGCCTCACTGCACTGGAAATGAGTTTTCAAAAGGACAGAGTGAGTCCAGCTGGACATAGATACTAGGAAGTCTCTCACCGAAATGGCCATAATGACACCACCATCAACAGAGCTTCATGGCATGGAAGCCTGTCTCATTCCTGAATAGTTTTCCTCCTCATTCCAATGAGACCAGAGAAGGGCAGAGGTACTGAAGAAAACTAGGGGTCATATTCCATCAGATACAGAGACCACATTGTACCTCCTCAGGCAAAGAAACTGTCTCAACATTCAAACACACAAATAGCCCCATAGGTGTGGCTCAATGGTTGAGCATTGACCCAGGAACCAAGAGGTCACGGGTTCAATTTCTGATCAGGGCACATGCCCAGGTTGCAGGCCCCATCCCCAGTAGGGGGTATGCAGGAGGCAGCCAATGGATGATGTTCCTCTCTCATCTATGATTCTATCTCTCTATTCCTCTCTCTCTAAAAATCAATAAAAACATATTTAAAAAATAAAAATAATTAAATACAAAAATAAACTAAAAACCGTAAAGCAGGAAACCAGCCATTAAAAAATATTCATCTATCTTGCAAATTTCCAAGGGTACTGAAACCTATTTGATGTTTTATCTGGATCACTGCAAAGTGAAAACCAAGCAATTAGCACTTCTCTAGACTATTCTTCTTTTTTTTTTTAAGCAAAAACAAAGTTTTATTACAGAAAAGCTCCCTGCGGGTTGCCCTTTGCCCTCTATCATTCTTAGTGTTGTACTGTGCCCTGTGCTATCTTCTGTCCAAAGCCATATTACCTTCTGCCCTGCAGCACTGAAGAACCAATATATGGAAGGGAATATAAATCTCTAGTCAAGCCACAAATATCACCAATATTAGACAGTGGAAATCTCTAAAGAATGGAAAAATAATGTTATATTACAAATAAGAGGATGTGGATAAGTGTTAAATGAGTATGTTAAAATAATGGATACAGTTAAGACTATAAAATTATCCGATTTCATTTAACTAAAATATGGTATACTTATTAGGTTCCAACTTTTGATTAAGGAAATTAATTTTTAAACACAAAGAAGTTGAAGGATCAGTACAATGAATACCCACGTATCCTCCACTTAGATCTGACAATTGTAATTTTTGTTTTATCTAACTATGCATTTGTGCAAATATCCTAATATATAAAGAGCCAGGGTCCGTCATGACCTAAACGACCAGATGGATGACTGAACAGCAGGCTACATGGGCAGGAGTCAGTCCTGGGTCCTGGCTGCAGCGGCAGCGGGAGTCAATCCTGGGTCCTGGCCGCAGCGGCGGTGGGAGTCAGTCCTGGGTCCATCACCAGTTAGACGGCATCTTAGGGTGAGGACCATCACCTCAGCCAGAACTCAAGATGGTCACCTGGCCTGGCCCCTCCTCAGAGGCAGCTCCTTTCCCCCATGTACACTGCAGAGGACAGACAGGGATGCCTAAGAGGCTGGGGCCATGGTGCTCCATCCCTACCCTACTCCCTGGCCTCCTTCACCTGTGGCCCCCACAGAAGGGTATGTGTAAGAGCCCTTCCCCTGCTACCTCTCACCTCTGTCTCCACCATCCCTCAGCACACTGGCATATCGGCTTTCAAACTTGCCCTACTCACTTCCTCTCACCCCCTTCCAGGGCCTCTGCTCTGGATGGGCCCTCTGGAATCCAGGGCTCTAGGGTTTTACAACAGAGCTGGTATGAGAAAGGGTAAACAGCACCAAAGATGGCTGATATGGCCACCCACCTCTGCCTCAGTCTGACCAATTAGTTCACCCTTAGAACATGGCACTCCGAGGGGATCCCTACTTCCCCAGTACCAACTTCCTCTCCCCCTTGGCCCTCCCCACAGCTGGTGCTTGCTGCAGCTCCATGTGCCTTACTTAACCACCCCTTCCTTCCCTGTTCCTACAAAGAAGGCTGCATCTTTGTATGTTAAATTCATATAAACTTTGTAACATTTTGGGGAAAAAAAAGAATGACCAAGAGAATGGCGCAGTAACGTCCGGAGTCCAGCTCAGGAGAATGGAGAGAAGGGAGAATTCCATAAGTTGGCTGATGCCAAGATATTTCTGAGTGACTGCCTGGCGTGTGACAGTTGTGTGACCACAGAGGAAGGAGTCCAAGTTTCTCAGCAGAACACCAGGACTTCTTCCGTGTTCTGAACCTTTGCTCTGGTTTTCAGAATTCCCTGCTCCCCATCTGCTGGCTCCCTCCCTCTGAGAGGCGCTTGTTGTCACATGGGTGCAACTGGAATATTGTATCTCGAGAGGATTGCCCCAATGTATGTATCCTTTTGTCTGACGATGAAAAAATCCCAAAGAATAATAATGGAGACAGACTACTGTCCTTTAGGCTTAAAAAAACCCTGGAAGTGTCCTGCGAAGAGCTGAGACTTGGTTCTGTCCACGTACCTCAGAGAGATTGGATGAGGAATTGGCCCAGTTTGGCCCTGACTTTACCCACTTATGTTACTCTTGAAGGTGTCTTTGCCACAATGTGAATAAACTGCCACCTTTTGAAATAGGGGCTCATACCAGAGTCTGCATTCCCAACTTTTCTTGAAACAGATCTATGTTCTGCAGCTGTGGCCACCGTTCTGAGACCAGGTCCTGTCGACGGGAATCAGGAGGCATTGGAGTGGAGGTGCTCCCTGCCGCCCTTTTACATTCAGGGATTGAGCTGAACTCACTCTGGGGGAGGCCTGGCCAGGGTGACAGGTGTCACAGATAGAAGGATGGAGAATGGAGAAGCGGACACCCTGCTTGGTCCCTCCCTGGGTGGGGTCAGGCAGATGAAGGCCGGCCAGCCTGCCCCACAACTGGGTGAGATAGTGTCCTCTGTGTCCACCTCTCACCCTGTATGCTCGGCCACTCCCCACAGCTCCGGGAAGCCCTCTGCGTTCCACAACAGCGTACTCTGCCCTCACATGCTGCTCGCCCTAAATGAGAAGGAAGAGAGCAGTTGGCCCACAGACAACTACACAAAAAGATAGGGCTCATGGCTGGCTAGCACAGTGGCGGTGGCGGGAGCATCTTCTGCCTCCGTGGCAGCGCTAAGGAGCAGCAAGCCGATTGGTAAGGAGCAGCGAGCAGGTGGGAGGTAAGGAACAAGGGGTCCCAGACTGCGAGAGAGATTTCCAACTATCAGCCTAGGCCCATTCCTAAGCCAGCAGGCGGACATCCCCTGAGGGGTCCCAGACTGCAAGAGGGTGTAGGGCGGGCTAAGGGACCCCCCCCCGCTGTGCATGAATTTCATGCACCGGGCCTCTAGTCTACATATATAAAAGCCCAGCGACCGGAACGGCGCAACAACCACAACAACCGGAATGACCAGTGGCTATGACATGCACTGCAGCAGCCAACCAGCCTGATCCGGGCCCTGATCGCCCCCCCGCCCCCCACCCTGGCTGGCCCAGACCCGGATCAGCCCCTAATACTCCAATCGAGCAGGACCGAACCACCCACGGCCCCTCCCCCCAGCCAGTCCTGCCCCCAATCAGTCCGCCCACCCCAATCGGGGACAGGGACGGCCAGCCAACCACCCACGGCCCCTCCCTCCTGTCAGCTCGGCCCGATGGGCCCCCATCGGGGTGGGCCAGCCGGACCCCACCCATGCATAAATTTGTGCACCAGGCCTCTAGTTGTAACATAATTGTCAAGATTTTCAGTGAGTTCTAACTCCAAACATCCTTCTCAGTTTCATCTCCCAAAGTTTCCTTAACATACACTATCCCCCAATCGGAGAAAACTACATCCATAGTAGAATGGATTTCCCATCTGAGCATCTCATTGTTCTCTCTGCTATCAAGTCCTGCTCCCACTAATTTCTCTTTACACGAACATTTCTCTGTTTTCTCCATGTACAAACATTCTTTTCTTCAAGACAAACAGCAAATGAAATCCCATGCAAGAGACCTTTGTTTCTTCCACAAGCCCTTTCAGAATACAGAGTAACTCTCCTTGCTTTGCCATCCCCTACCGTGATGTAATTTTGCAAACACTGCTTGGTGCTCTCTAGGATAAAGGCATTTCCTTGTTCATCTGTATATCACTCGTAGCAATTCCTGTAGGCTATACGAGATGGTCCATAAATAACTGTTATTTACCTAAGGTGTGTGTTTTTTATTCCAATTTTATGTTTCAAGAAAAAGTTAAATTATAAAGAGTATTTTACCCTATTATAATTCTTTTCATGCGATAATCCAACTCATGTTCTCAAAAAAACAAATGTCGCTTGCTTGGTTCACTGAAGTACGCCTAGGATGCGTAAAGCAATCTTTGAAAACTGTAAAATGTACTTACCTTCTCGTTATTGTAATAAGAAATGCTAAAGCCATCAAATTTCACCCATCTCTTCTGAAACATGCGTTTTCTGTAAAACATATGAAATTGTTATTTAAGTACCATGAACTGGAATTTTAAATATGTTTGTAATGTGACTGCATTGAGTGCATTCCCACTTGCTGTTAAACAGTGCAGAAAACAATAGGCTATAACAATGCACAGTTTGGCAATTGTACGCAAAGAGAAAAAATATGTGTGATGGCACTTTCTAAGCACCTATATAGGAGTCTAAAGCACTGCCACTGTTAACAGTGTTGTCACCCACATCTGTAAGGTAGAGTGCAAAACAAAGTATTGTCAGACACCCTATCAGCATACCTATTCCCCTTCATAAAGATAACAGAACTTTCATCCCTCATTAAGCTTAAAACACTTATTTTACCTCCATTTCTGCTTTGCAGAATGAATAATATTTTGCTAAAATAATAAAGCTTTGTCAATTGGGTTTATATAGATAAACTATTTAATTATGATCTAATAAGCTGAAAAAGCCCTGTCCACATAGAGAATCATTTACAATCACCCAAAATTCATTAACATGTTTTGAAAAAGAATCATATGAAAGACAAATGCCATTTAAAACGGATATTAAGATGAGGAACAAAGCAAAATAATGGCATCACGGGTTTCCAAGTTAAGCTTAAAAGAAGAAAAAAAAAAACAACTTTTTCTAGCTACAAGGGAAAAGTAAAAAAACATTTCTACTTGGTCTTTTTTCTGTTCTGTCTTGTTTTCGTCTCCTTTCCTGAAGACAGACAATCCTGAAGGCTTTGAAGATCCTACTTTCTACATGACCTCTCAGTGTGGACTGACACAATCCAGATACTTTTAGCTTTTAACACAGATATGAAAACTAACTTTTTGAAAAAATTCACCTCTACACAAAGAGGGAAAAACCACTGTCTATCTTTTCCTTTTGCACTGTTCTGGTGTGTTTAAGATAAGGAATTGGAATGACTTTATGTGGTTTTCTAGAAGATTTAAAGATAGAAAAAAAATTCAGAATGTGTAGAGAATTTTCCTTCTGGGCTTTTCCCTGAGTACCACACATCCATTATGCCTCCCACACTCATCCTTAGCCAATTTATTCCGCTTAAAATAAAATTAGAGAAAATCAGATCAAATGGAGAAAAGTTTCAAAGTTCATCAGTGCAGACAACATTCTCACATATAAGCACTGAATTATGACATCTTAAGAACGTGTAAAGACCTTACGATCATAGAACCACAACTAACTGGCCAGCCCTCTTTCTATCTTATTCCCTCTTCTTTCGGCTTCTTAACTTCTAATGGTCTGCAGTTGGTTTTCTTAACATTGCAACATCCACCAGGTTTTCACTTCCTTCAGCAACCCAAGGGTTCTCCAAATTCCCAGCATTAAAATTAAAAAGTAAAGAACATTAAGCAAACACAATAATAATACATTGAACAAGATCACTGCGCATTCCTTTCATGCTGCTCTCTGTCATACTTAAAGGCAGGTAAACACACATTATTCTGTAAAACAAGATTTGTTTGAGCCCTGCCGGCCTTACATTGAGAATGGTGGTAAAAAAAACAAACTCTGTAACATAAAATATTCCGTTTATAAAAGTAATCAACATTTATGGGCAATAAAGGCCTTAGAACCTTCCACTAACGCTCCATTCCCTTTGCTAAATAACTACTCCTTATCTTTCAGAATTTCACCTATACCGCCTACACAGACATTCCTCCCCTGATAAGCCAATTCAGAGCAGATCACAAAATTATTCTCCCTCTTTTTCCTCATAGCTCTGAATACAATCTCCCATTATAAACATACTGTATATTTGTCTACGTGCTTAACGTCTTTTCTCCTTGTAACACCAGCCCTCATGTGTTACAAGGACAAAGTTCATGAACGTTTCATTCTCTACTGTAGGACCAGCAACTAACCCAGAGAGAAATAGGGCACTAAAAAAAATAATAATAATAATCTGTGGAATGAATGAGTGACATGATTATGTAGCTGGCTCCTTATCCGTGAGATCTCAACTTGAAAGTAACTCCCTCCGAGTAGCCACCCCTGACCACCAGATGGATCCTTCAGGTCCCCTGGGTCTCCTGCTCCATTTCTTGAATCAGACTACACAGATTTTGTAATTATATATCTGTTTTGCTTTATCCATCTCCCATGACAGATCTTTAGACACTTGAATATAGAAAAGATTTGTTTTGTTTATCAATGTAAAACTAGCAATTGCCACAGTTCCTAGCATATAAAATGTGCTTAACAAATATTTAACAAATGTATTTTTCAGTGAAAAATATTCCAATTTGCTTTCATATAGAGAAAATAAACATTACTAAAACACTTTATCTTTAATTTCCTTATTTTTTTTATTTTTTCAAATACTAAAGACCAGGTCCTGAAATGACCATATAAAAGCTCTGTAAAACTACCTCGTTATTAAAGAAAAATTAGACGCTACAGAAAACATGAAAAAAAATGATCATTTTAATTTCCATGCGATGTTAAAATATATTTTAGAGTTAAACATTTTAAAAATACGTTCTTTAAAATGTATTCATTTGATACTTTCCTATTTAAAATGCAAGTTAGTCAATTTAAGATGTTTCTAAAACTAAATTTATATACACAACCTATTTTGCTCATTAAATGTGTCAACATTCAATTAGTTATTTTCTGCATGTGAACTTTAATAGTGAATTCTAATAACTGGTTAATTAAAGAACTTACACTTAGATCCTTTTTGACATTATTCCCCCTTTTATCTAATGAAATTTTGATTTGCTAAACCCTACAAATTAATCAAAATTTCAACTAAATATTAAAAGAAATAGCTTAAGAAGGATTGTTTCTAAATGTCAATGTACAATTTTAAATCAATAAATATATTGGTAAATACTAAAGTTTTAAGAATTATCTTTTCTGAGCAACGGTTAAATATTTCTCTCACGTATTTATAAAAGTCTTTTAGATATCAGGTAACTAATTCCACTGGAATTATGTAAAATTAATCTACTACACACAATTAGAGGCTGCTAAAGTACTTTAAACATTTTTTCTGATATAAGTTATGTCTTTCCCTTAAATATATTTTAACAGCTAGTAAATGTTTAAAAAAAAAAAAGACAAGGTATAAAATGCAACATCACCAATCATCACACAACACCAATTAGATCTGAAATAGTGATGAATTATTACACAGAGAAGAGATATTAAAGCCTTAGTCAATTAGCAATTTATTTGGCACAATAATCTTGGTAAGAACAAACAACAAACACACTTGTTCAAGGCACCGTTGCAAGCCATACACAACTATTCATTCATTTAATCCTCCACATAACCAGATAAGAACTATTATTATTCTCATTTTACAGATGAAGGCACAGAGGCCCTGCTAGGTTTAATAATTTGCCTACATCACATAAGTAAAGAGTAACTGGGAGTCAAAACCCAGGCAAGCTGTGCTCTTAGCCACTACTTAAGCTTGACTGTAGTACAATTTATAGCAAGAAATCCTGAACCTCCCTTTGGGCAGCAATAACATTTGACCTCTACCCTTTTATATGTGAGTTTAATTTTACGAAGCCCTTCAGAATTCCTTTAGGAAAAAAAGGTAAAGCAGACAAAAAACATATTAGCCTAGGTTTTATCCTACTTTGTTTTTAGGGTTCTAAAGGGAAACATTTCTTTAAGAAGCATTTCTTACAATAGTTTCGAAGGCTTGTGCAGTGTTATTGAACGGATTTCTACAAACTCTTCCCTGGAGCTCTGGGAGGGCAGGGGGTGTAAAGTTTCAGCGGCTTTCATAAACAAACACTCCTTACCACCTGGTGTCAGTTTTTGTTGTCTCAAAATTATGTATCTTAAAATTCTTTTTTAACAACAGTGCATATACAA
Organism: Plecotus auritus; assembly: GCF_963455305.1. NCBI lineage: Eukaryota > Metazoa > Chordata > Mammalia > Chiroptera > Vespertilionidae > Plecotus > Plecotus auritus. The sequence continues at coordinate 225,788,127 of NC_137770.1, read as the reverse complement.
TTAAAACTGTATTTATTAAGTGCTCACACAGAGGCACTTCTATTTAATATCTCTCCTAAGTACCAGCAGAATTTTTTAAGATTACATCTGATAGCTTTTTTATTACTCATGATACTTAAATCATCACAAAAGTACTTCTCGCTCATTCTACAAAATGTCTAAGAACAAAGATACTAATATGCTTTACCAGATTCATGGGCTTTGTTTACATAATCCTATAGAATTATGTGCACATTGTATCTTATTCTCTGCTCTAACCCTAACTAGACTGAATATGTTTTGAGACTACTATAATTACCCAAAATATAGACTTTTATTGATATATTCACTCATTTTTACTTAGCTAATTATTATTTTACCTAATTTTATTTTAAGTCTGAGGCTTTTAATGATGCAGTATTAGTTATAAAGTATTTTATAGATAGAAATCCAAGGAGCTATATTTCCCTAAAACACCAGCACTTTTCTATTAGAACAGAATAATGCATTTCCTCACTTTTAAGCAAACCCAAATGAGAGTTTCTAAGATTATAAAGCCAAAATTGAATTGGGGCCAATAAAACATGAATATGTGCTAAAAGGACCCTGGAAAGTCAATAAAAAAGCATGAATATGTGTGTGTGAAAATCAACTTTTACAATATTTACAAAGAACTTAGTGTTTACATGATATGGCATATGAAAAGCTATGTTAAAAGATTCACACCTCTTTATTTTGTGGCCTCATCCTTTATTTTTTTTTAAATCCAACATTTAACCAGTTTCTAGTTAAGATGATCACTTAAAAGCTTGTTTACCTCTACTTCTCCCAAAATTTCAAACAATTAAAAGAGCAAATAAAAATATCTACAAACCAACACTGACCAGAGTAGATGATAGCAGCAATACTTAGAAATTGGGAAGCAGAAGAAAGGACAGGAACTGCCTTAGGAGGTTTCAGAGAGCTGACTGCTAAGCCTGCGAGTGATCACAGCAAGAGGAAAACCAATTTACCCACAAAATCTCAGAAAAATCTCAGGAGGTGGAGACACTTGTGGAAGCGACTATGAAGGGGTGCTGAGGATAGAAACATTTGTTGAAAGGCCATTTAAAGAGGCGTGTGCCCTTCTCACTGCATCCCAGTATCCCTCCCTCGCTGTGCAGGGCTGGAAAACTGTCCTTCCTCAACAGAAAGGAAGTTTCTTCGACGTGGAATATCACTCAGGGCTCTGCACGGGGAGACTGAGACAGGAAGGAAGGTAGGGGACAACGTTAAGAACAGCAGAATCACAGCATTCTTCACGGAGGCCACGGCACAGAAACAACTGAAGTGTTCTTCAGTAGATAATTAGATAAAGAAGATGTGGTCCCTATATACAAGGGAACACTACTCATCATAAGAAGATATGAAATCCTGTCATTTGTGACGGCATGGATGGATCTTGAGAATATCACACTAAGCAAAATAAGTCGGGCAGAAAAAGTCAAGAACCCTATGATCTCACGCGTAAGCAGGATACAAAACTAAAAGCAAAAAATGAACAAAGACAAACAAACACTCAGACACAGATAACAGTACGCTGGTTACCAGATGGAAGGAAGACGGGAAGTAATAAAGAGTAAAAGGGGTGAAATATATGGTGGCAGAAGGAAGTTGACTTTAGTGGTAAACACATAATGTAATTTACAGACGATGTATCATACATACAACTGTCCACTTGAAATCTATATGATTTTATTAACCAATGTCACCTGGATAAATAAAAAAAGAAAAAAAATGAAAGTCTGTGTCATAAATATTTATACTCAAAGTCCAATTTCCGTATTAAGTTCCCAAAAAGTTGTTTATCGCTTTATCACCCTCAAGAAGGGAATTCATTTAAACGATGTGGCATGAGGAGTCTCCAAGGAAACATGTTAGTAAAGAGCTAGGAACATCATCTCATGAAAAACAGACAGCCATACCCATCAGAGGCTGTTCCAATAAGCTTTGTAATATCTCACTTTAAAAAGGAATAGCCCAAGATGAACAAAACATTTGAGGAAAACATCTCTAAGGTAAAAGATGGGAATGACCCCCTCCCTCCCAAAAAAGAAACAGACTCAAGTGGAGAAGAAAACTTGAAAAACAACAACATATGAATATCCTCAAAGAGATGAAGAGAGTACATTGTATTCATGGAACAATAATAGCATACTATAGAAAGAACAGTCTAAAGTGAGAAACTGCTTTCCATGTTAAATATAGGATGACAAAACACAAAAGTAGGTTCAAAAGTATAATTGAAGAAACTTCCCAGAAATGAAAAAGCTATATATTTTATCAGCATTTTGGCACAGGAAGTCCAATACCAAAGTACCACGAATTCTAGAATCCCTATATTTAACATGGGCCACTGGCTTCTGGGTGACCTGATGCCTAGCCACTGTCTGGGCTTTGACTTTGTCTTGGTATTTGGCCATTGGCTTTGCCCTAGTCCTCTGTCCAACCAGAACATGCAAGACACTGGCAGTCTCTCCCTCCTCATCCGAGTGCCCAACCTTGCATCTCCCATAAAATAACCCCAGCTTACCCCTGCTATCCATCTCACATACTGCGGATCCTCCAGGTATCGCCCCAAATCAGTGTCCTTCCTCTCCTCCTTCTAGCCAGAAAGTATTTCATCTGAAAATGCCAGTTCAAAATGTATCCATTTTCCAAAGACCAACTGAACTGCTACTTCTCCGGACAAGGTCTTGGAAGATATGTTTTCTCAACAATCCCTTTGTAAGCCCACAATTCTGTACTCTATGAACCTGACCTGTCTGTGCTATTATTAGTATACTCTGCCTTTCGGTTTTATTTTTAATTTCCTAAATGGAAGACACACAAAAGGACCGCACACATCTCACTTATCTTTGCATTCCTCCATAAATTCTTAAGCTAGCGTACATTCAAATTGCTGAATGAGCCTCATGCGTTCAGCTTCTGCTGCCCCAGATTAACATAACCACACGATGCTTCTCCATGATTCAAAAATTAATAATTTTTTTTAAAAAAAGAGAATTTATCTAAGTAAGGAAGTCCAAAGCAACTTATGAAGTAAACTATGAGTTCTTGGAGATACACTGTAGTTTTTATAACTATGCTCAGTGTATTATGCTGAGCAACAAACATCAGTAGAAAACAGCAAACTAAAGACAAAAGAGTCTCCTTATTGCAGACATTCTTGGCTATTTCGATATGTGCATCTCCCATAAAGGTTACAGACGTTACACCACGTTCTCCTCTTTACAGAGCTCACAGGATTCTTCCTCTGAATTACATACTTGGAAAATGCTAGAATAAATTATATCCAATTGTTCATTTTTGCATCTTTTCAGATTTGCTTAAATGCTTGAGCTTATTAATTACAGCTAGAAAAGGTGAGTGGGGCATATTTGTTTTATATCCTCTAAACTCAGTATTTTAAAACAGGTACCATTTATTAAGTTTATCATCTGCTTGCCCTAGTTGTAATAACAGACTCCAGTTCAACATTCTATCAAGTTTCTTCCATAAAAGTTTGTAAACCAATAGTATCAAGCTACATTATAATTAGACTAGAGGCCTGGTGGACAAAATTCAGCCCTCAGCCCAGCCTGCACCCTCTCGCAGTCCGGGAGCCCTCGGGGGATTTCCCACTGACTGCTCAGCCCTGCTGCGGAGGAGGGAGAGGGTCCCGCCCCCACCACTGCGCTCGCCAGCTGTAAGCCTGGCTTCTGGCTGAGCGGCGCTCCCCCTGTGGGAGCGCATTGACCACCAGGGGGCAGATCCTGCGTTGAGCATCTGCCCCCTGCTGCTCAATGCATGTTATAGCGACTGATCGTTCCGCCATTTGGTCAATTTGCACATTAGCCTTTTATTATATAGTATCATTCAAATTTTAAATAAACTTCATATGTTAAGCTCACCTGGAAATGTTTCAGTATTTCTTTTTAAAAATATATTTTTTTATTGATTTCAGAGAGGAAGGGAGAGGAAGAGAGAGACAGAAACATCAAAGATGAGAGAGAATCATCGATCAACCCTCCACCCCACCCCCTGCACACCTCACACTGGGCATAGAGCTGCAACCTGGGCATGTGCCCTGACCAGGAATCGAACCGTGACCTCCCGGTTCATAGGCTGATGCTCAACCACTGAGCCAGGCCAGTCGCGCTCAGGTTTCTTTAGTTGCATAATGTTACAGAATTATTTTCTTACTAAATATTTGGTGGGTTTTTTTACATACTGTTCATTAATTCAGAACTGGCATTTCCATTTCAAAAGCAAATAGATACTCAACCATGTGAATTAAATCCAGACTATGAATTTATTTTGTTTAATGTCACTCATGACTGAGAACCGTTTCAAACAATATTTGGAGAAGGATAACTGAGTGTGGCTATTTATTTTTAAACTGTGTTTTGACAACACATGTAAGTGTCTTCAGGGAGCAAACAGAATTATAAGGAGAACACTGAGAGGCCACTGCTCTGGAAATGTACACCAGCACCACCAATGGCACCTGCAGATTTTCAACAGTGTTCAGAGTTCAGTTTTACAAAATCCTTAGAAAAATGCAGAGAAAAAATTATGTCTAATGCTAGTTTTTTTTACTGATTCTGTCGACAATAAATATTAAAGAATCTATCACGTGCCACATTGTGGTTACTGAGGATACCGCAGTAAACAAAAGCCAAGCTAGATGCTGTCCCCAGGGAACGTGTAAGAAATAAGTAAGTCATCTAGTACAGAGTCGCCCAGAGAAAACGAAAGTAACTAAGGGAGTAATTGGGTGGTGGGGGAGGGGCAGTGATAACTTGAAATTTGGGTGCTCAGGGCCTCAAAGCAAAGGAGACAGACATTACAGCAAGCACTTAAGGGGGGTAGGGTACAAGCCCTATTAGTCTCCGGGTAAGAGCATTCCAGGCAGAAAGAACAAGTGCAAAGGTCATGAGGGGGCTCCTGCTTCTCATTACTTCTAGTTCTACAGAGTCATAGAAAGGGGTTTCTCTATTTTGTGATCTGTCAGGTTATAATTTTCTATTTGGGGCCCAGGGGAGATTGAAGAAGATGGTGTAAGATTTTAGCCAACCATCTAATCTGTTTTGTGCCTCTATGGCTCACAGGCCAAATCTGGCCCATTGTCTGTGTTTATAAATAAAGTTTCATTGAAAAAGCCTCATTCATTGGCTTCCATATTCTCTATGGCTGCTTTCACGCTACAGCTGCTGAGTTGCTGATATCCCATAAAGATCACTGTGGCTGTAAAGATTAAAATATGTATTATCTGACCATTTACAGAAAAAAGTTTGCTAATACCTTCTCTCTTGGATTCAGAATGTCATCTAAATCAGTGCAACCTGCACCAAAGCAACATGTGACCATGAGTTAAGCACAGCTCAGTAACCTCTGCATAAGGAATGGGCAGGTATCCATTGTCTAACTAATGAGCATCTTAAACACCCTCCCAATGGCCGGAGTCTAATTAGGAAAAGGAAAAATTCAGATTCTACTTCTGGTCTGATACATGCTTCTTGGTCAGCTACACATTGTTTCTTTCCAGTCATGGCAATATAATCATGGAGAAATTTTTTAAAAATGCCTTGGTGATATAACAAGCTCCTTTGTCTACTTTCCTATATCCATTCCTCCTGGTATTCGGGAGAATACAATTTAAGCCAGAAAACTCAATTATTTCTCCTAAAATGGAGAGATATACATCTAGAAACCTTACAGCACCTAACCTTAGGCAGATTCAGAAGAGAAAGAATGAAATGCCAGAGTTCTGACAAAGAGAAGGGAGGAAATGTTCTACCTGTCCCAGGGGTGGCCAATAATGGTAACGCGTTCTCATTGTGCCTGGAGCATAAACATGCCAACCCTGAAAAGAGCTAGGTGCCGCCAGAGATTACGCAGGAAACCACGGCTGCTGAGGGCTCTGTACCCAGAGTCTGCAAAACCTTCCGGCGATATTTGGAAAGCCCACTCGGATCTCCCTGAACACTTAATTTTACAGAAATGAAAGGTCTGAGAATATGCGAGCTCACTGTTTCATTCCACCAGTGTGTATGATCTGAGTGCTGACTCATACGTTTGCTATTTACCAAAAACACTGGTAACTGATGAAAAGTAGACACAGCTGACTACTTTATCATCCTAATGCAACCGGGAAGAAGAGAGACAAAGTAATTGGTACAAGAAGTACTGGGCTTCGGTTTACTCAACATCGAGTTTGCTAAAAAGGATGCAATCATATGAAATGTTAACCATATAATTAAAAGCCACAAAAGCATTGGGGGTCTTTTGGCTTTCTTAAAACAGGCCACACCTGCTCCCACTAGGCAACTGGTCATTCTTCTGGTAATTATTTGCTAATAAAATTTATTTCGGGTCAAACCAAGGCCTTCGAGAAATGATGAACATTTGCGGGGGGAGGGGGGAAATAGCAGAGAAAACCAGCACATTGTAGAGATCCACCACATTAATTACTTAAACAGTAGAGGTATAATCCAAAAATAATGATTCATGAGGAACATTTCAAATAAATATTGCAAAAAGACATCCAAAATCAAGATGCCAGAAAACCATTCTAATTAAACGTAATCCCTCCCCAAAGATTTCTCATTACTCATAAAATGCTTAAGGGACAGAAGTTTCTTCGTAAACAGAAACGACAAGTCTGTTTTAAAAGTATAATATTCAAGGGACTCTGACCTCCTGTGCAACATACAAAAATCAAAACAATATATCAATAACAGTGAGGCCCGAAATCTAACAATGACGTTTTTTCCCTTAACTACAATAAGCTTTGTATTCCCACACAGAACACTGTTATGAGATGAGCAAAAGCCAAACAGTGTGGCCTGAGTAATACCAACTCAATCTGTGTTGTTTTTCTTTGCTACAAATTGGGACACAATAGTGAATTTTGGTGCAAAGTTAGAAACTAACCCTAAGGTTCTAGAGGTTAAATCATAACTTCCAGTTTTAATCTGCTTTTCAGCACCTTAACCCCTCATTCCATTTAGCACATTCCACAGGCTTCTCTTATGTCTAAACAACAGCTTTTGCAAAAGCATGTTGAAAGTCCAGAAAAACTATATATATGCATGGCCAGGAGGGGTAAACGAGGGGGCTACTAGCAACCTAGCAGGTTTAGAAATGGATAAACTTGAATTTTTGAAAATATGCTACTTATTAAAATAAATGAATAAGTACATACCCTTGAGGAGAGAGTTTGTCTAGCCATCCCGATTTAACCTTCCTTGCAGATGATCCATAAAAGCAGGCATAAGGAGATATTGGACTTGAGGAAATGACTGATGAATCAGCATTTCCACTTGTTGAGCTTAAGGGATAACTGTGCCTATTAACAGGGTCCAAGTTCAATACTTTTTGAGTCCTGGCTTTAGATGCCTTTGAATTTTTTCTTTTTAAACTCTGAAAGCATTCTTCTACTGTTGAATATTCTGAATCTGCAGCACAGCCAGTCGGAAAATTGTTTTTGTCTTCTCGAGGTATCCAAATATCTTCCACTTTGTCTTCACTTACATTCTCCTTCCTGTTATCATATATGCTAAAGGGAAAAGAATAGTGTAAACATTTCAAAGTGCTTATGTCATTTAAGCCATCGGTTATTTTTTACATTTATAAACAACCCATCACAGAAATTTAAGACCAGGAAAATCTTAGCATTCAATTAATCCACCTGATAATTTTTAAAATTCTTCCAAGAAAATTAAATACAAATCTCTCATTATCCTAAGACCTATTTGAACACTACTAGAAGTAGTATATTTTTTCTTGCGAATCATTTAATCCTATCTGTTTATTTGGGGGGTTGGGTACAGGTGGTAAGGATGGAGACTGGCTGTATTCTTTGCAACACAATTTAAACATCTGCACCAGCACCATTAACTGGCCAGCCCAACCTCTAGTCCCTGGGCAACATCATGAATGACTAACTTATGTTTTTGGAGATCTTTCTTCTAAACTCGTTGACTCTTCTTTGACTCTCCACTCCCAGGACCTCATGTTCCATTACAATGTAATAGGACAGGGAGTACTTCTGACTGATGACAGCTTTAGTATGATTTTGCAACACTAATGAGGAAGAAGCAGACCACACTGCTAGCTAGAAAATGAGAAAGGGTCAGGGTTACACTAAGAAGAGCTGTGTAGCATCTAATATTTACTGGAACACATTCATAATAGCTAAGCATATTGCTATACATTTTAGGAATGACAAAACAGAGTCACTGAGTAATTTATGTATAATAAAACCCATAACCTATAAAGAAGGGTTTTTTTCTAATCAATAAAACATATGTTCAGGGGGTCCAATTACATTCTTCTGGATACAGTGTTCTAAAAACCAGTACACTTCCTTAAAGAATGATTTAGCCTGGCCCCTTGCACTTTATGCATTATAATAGGGTCATATCAAGTGCTTCCTGAACTAGTATTTCGGTATCTTCCTTAAGTTTTAGTATTTTCCTTAAGTTTAGTTTCAACTATAGAAGGGAAACCCACAACAGTGTTAGCCTTTGAAAAAAGAAGGATAAAATAGAAGATAAAACGAATGTTAAGTAATGAACCAGTATACCAAGTCCTAATAGAGATGAAAAATAACATTTATGTTGGAGCTTTAGAAATTCTGATTAGTTTCATGGGTGATCCAAATAAGTGGATAATTGTCAAGCCACTTGTCAATGATGACCTTCCAATAAAAAGATACTAAGTTACATTTGTGAAAACTCACGTAGAGTTTTTTTGCACTGCTCCTTTCTCCTTCATATTAACTAACTTCTTCTAATCCTTAAACTGCAATCAGAGTCACCACATATTTGCCACACTGGGAAGGGGAGAGTGGTTTCAAATTAGAGGAAGACCAAAGTAATCTGTCACAGAACACACTTGATTTACAGACTCTAAATGCAATTATTAAATCAAGTTCTGCTATTGACGCATTAAAAAAGAAAAGATTTGATGCGCTAGCTGGTGTGGCTCACTGGCTAGAGCACTGGGCCCTGCACAAAAGGGTCGAAGGATCAGTTCCTGGTCAAGGGCACATACCTGGGTTACAGGTTTGATCCTTGGCCCCAGTCAGAGCACGAGCAGAAGGCAACCAATCGATGTCTCTCTCTCATAACGATGTTTCTCTCTCTCTCCTCCCTCTCTTCCAATCTCTAAAAATTAATGGAAAAAAATATCAAAAAAGATTTGAACTTACCAATGTAAACTATTTTCTTAGAAACATAATATGAGCAAGAAGTCAACACTGTGTAACATTTAATTCAAAAGAATTAATCATCATTAGTCATGACTTCATACCTTGATTTGACAAAAAAAGAGTTTCTTTCAGTTGTTGCTTTCCCTTTGAGTGTTTCTTCATGGGCCCAAAATTCATTCCTTATAGACTTTTTCTATTAAAAAAATACATACAGTTTTTTTAGGGTTTCAATATTCTACAAAGATCCACAATATCTGGGTTGAATTTTATAAACCAAATATCTAATTGCTTAGTTCAATTTTCAGTAAAAACAATCTAATTAGGAAGACTACATTAAACAATAGCATTTGGATGCCTTTTTCAAGAACTAATTTCAATCATTAATAACTCATCATTTCAAGAAAAAACAGAATATGCTAACCAAGAATAAAATTTATTTACTTTTACTTTCCCAATATTTTTTGTCTTCTAATTTCTTTTTTATCATGACCAAGAAATAAAATAGCAAAGAGCATATATACTGAAGAGAAAAGACTGAAACTGAGTAATTAAGATATGTAACTAACTAGAAGTCTGTATTTGGGTATAATGCAAAGCAATCGGGAAGGGTGGGGAGGGGTTGTTTGCTTTAGCTTGTTATGATTTTTTATTTTTTTTTTAAAGTAACTTCTCTTGCACAAAACTATGAACACACACTAACCCTTATTTCTGAAATCAAACTGAAATTTTGTTTTTGTAATATATATTTAAAGATAAAATTTTATCATGATTTTACAGAATAGAATTTTACTGACTGATAATTTCATTCTTCAACATAACAGTCTTCAAACAGCATATAGGAAAATGAAGCAGCAAATATAAACAGAAGAGTAAATAATATGAAAAAAAATAAAATGATTGGAACAAACCTTGGAAGTTTCTAGTCTCTGGAAGAGAAAGGTCTCTCCATAAGGAAAGATGGAAGATGAATTCTCCTCATTTGAATCTTTTGGGGAAATTATAAGATGAAAATGAAAATATGTAAATAATGGGAATTATTGTTTTTTTTAAAAGGCATGTGTTTATGTTAAAGCAATATCACAAGTTAAGTTTTATTCTCTGAGAGTCCAAAATTATGCTCATAATTCTTACCCCCCAATAAACTCACCCCATGGTCTTCATGATGTAGCACTCACTATATATACCCCTCACTTGTACAATAGTAAAAATTTACTATTTCTTAAAGTATGATGTGTCAGATCTATATGTCCTTGCTAACCTCTAAGATCTACATTAATATAACCAAGCACATTTCCCACTGTATACAATGGAAATTGTCATGGTGCCATTTTTTTCCTTTATTTTATTTTTCCCATCATTGTTTCCCCCATACCTCTTCCACCTCCACCCACACCTCCCCACAGTATGATGCCATTTTTAATGTCAATCCTATATAATAAAAGGATAATATGCAAATTGACCCTAACTGTGGAACTAACAGGAACGACCAGTCGCTATGACACGCACTGACCACCAGGGGGAAGATGCTCAACACAGAAGCTGCTCTGTGGTGGTCAGTGCGCTCCCACAGGGGGAGCTCCGTTCAGCCATAAGCAGGGCTGACAGCTGCAAGAGCAGCAGCAGTGGCGGGAGCCTCTCCTGCCTCCTCAGCAGGGCTAAGGATGTCCAACAGGGCTGCCAGAGGGATGTCTGACTGCCAGCTTAGGCCCGATCCCCCAAGGAGCAGGCCTAAGCCAGCAGGTGGATATCCTCCGATGGGTCCCGGATTGCAAAAGGGCACAGGCCGGGCTGAGGGACCCACCCCACAAGTGCATGAATTTTCGTGCACCAGGCCTAAATAAGAGAATGGTATTAACAGCAGAAAATTAATCTTAATTCTATTATAACTTTCAATAAGTAATTATTAAAAATTCACTAACAGAACAACTAGATGTTATAGGATTCAAAATACCAGAATCCACTTAATATAATCCTTCTGATTCCATAGCTACTAATACATCTGTAAATAAATCATTTCAAAAGCACTGCCACCATCTTTGAATTACACCAATCTACAAGAAAGAATTCTCAACACTTTCATTTTCTGATAGGGCAAAACGATTTTTAAAGGCTCAGTAGCAAGTATTTGTTTGCCATCTTGTTTTTGAATGTTCCTGAACTTGTGAAAACAGAATTTTCAGAAAGAAAGAAAAGCCCTTGTCAATGGTCAATTCACCAGAGCGATGTCAGCCCTTTCCTGTTACCATGGCAAAAATTACTTTCCATAATCTATGTTCTGTAGCTCAAACTGTCAGAAACCACTTAATTCAGTTAAATGCCTTCAACTGTGGCTAATGATAAATGAAGCCTGTATTAAAAAAGATCTTTTTACATCACCATGTGCAAATTTCCAGGTGTCTGTGTGTGTATTACTGTCTTTCATTCACTCACTTTTAAAGGTGTCCAAAGTAGTATGAACCCTAGCAGAGAGTGTTCCCATTAGTCCCTATTCTCCAGGTGGGCTGCCTTCTCCATCATGATTTAAACACATTTAAATCCATCAAGTGAGTGCTAATGATTTACAGAGACTTGAAATGCTAAGACTCACTGTGCTGTGTCACAGATTTTCCAGTTGAGGTAGCACCATTTCTTCTCTCACGGAAATAGCTTAAAGGAAAGGAAAAAATAGGTTAAAATAGATATGTAAAAGGATTAATTATAGAGACATACATTCTTTTAGTTAGCAAAACAAATATTCAAAAGTAAATCTGATTTTAAATAAACAGAATGGGCAAATTCCACAAATGTGTTTTTCTGAATAGCGTAAAGGAAGATATTTCAAAGAATTTTACAAGTGTTTCTCATATTCATAACTCACAAAAGCAAACATATTTGCCCAATGCTGGTATGAACATAAAGCAATTTCAAAACCCCATCCATACCCATCTGAGAAACAATTTTTCTAACTAGATTTCAGTATATATGTAGTCATTAGTTTTATCACACGGAATAAAAAGCCTGCCTGGCTCCATGAGCACAATATCAAAATACACAAGACTTTTTTTTCTCAAAGATCTGATAGTCTTGGAGGAGAGACTTTACAAGCAATTCGTTAGTATACAACCTAACAGCAAGCCAGAGGAAAACATCATGGAAGCAGGTGATAAAGAATACCCACCACAATATGAAAGACTTCTATCTAGTTTTCCCTCTAAATGTAAAGGTCTGGACACTGTCCTTATACACTTATCTGTCCAAGTAACTACAAGAAAGTAAATAATAAAAAAAAAGAACAGAAATCATTAAAATAGAATATGAACAAAATTTAAGTGACTGTAACTGAAATCTAGTTCTTTGAAATGATCAGTAAAATTGATCAACCTCAGAGAAGGAAAAATAAGAGACAGAAGACATAAATTACCAATATCTGGAATGAAAGAGGGAGCATCACTACAAATCCTATGGACATGAAAGGGATAACTACAGATTACTAACAAAACTTTATGCCAATAAATAAGATAAAGTTGAAAAATTCCTTGAGATACAAATTAGCAAATATGACACAAGAATACATAGAAAATCTTGATATCCCTATATCTATTAGAGAAATTGAGTTTAGTAATTAATCACCTACCCACAAAAAACTCTATGTCCAGATATTTCATTGAGGAATTCCACCAAACATTTAAGGAAAAAAATGACACAAATTCTGTTTCAGAAAATAGAGGAGGGGTACTTCCCAACTCATTCTTAAGTCCAGTATTACTGATACCAAAACGAGTAAAAAACAAAACGACATATAAATGTTAAATACTCCCCATGAACATGAGTGCAAAAATAATTAAGAAAAAGCAAATCAAATCCAATGAGATATGTAAAAAGGACAGCCCCGACTGGGTGGCTTAGTTGGTTGGCCTGTCATCTCTTCTACCAAGTAAGGTTGTGGTTCGATATTTTCTCTCTCTTTCTCTCAAATCAATAAATATATCATATCCTCAGGTGAGGATTAAATAAACAAAAAAGAATAATATAAGCACATGGCAGGAAATAAAATATGTTTAACATGGAAAAATCTATGTAAGTCACCAAATTAAGAAAATATGGGAGATAAATCACATGCTCATGACCATAGATCCAGAAAAAAAACACTTGACAAAATTCAACATCCACTCATGAAAAAGACTCTCAGCAAACAGGAATAGAAGGAAACTTCTGCAACCTAATAAAGGGCATATATGAAAAACCTACATCATAATTAATGGCTCAAGTCTGAATGGCTTCACCTAAGATTGGGAGTAAGGCAAGAAGGTCTGCTCTCCCACCTATATTCTCCTCATTTCAGAGGTCCAGACCAGTACAATAAGACAAGAGAAAGAAATAAAAGGTATGCAGATTGGAAGATATCTTACAATAAAAAGATATCCAGGTAAGCCAAAAATTCTAAATATACTAAAAAGCTTCTCAAAAAAGTAAGTCTAGCAAGGCCCAAGGATAAACGGTAAATACTTTTAAAGTTCAATAATATCCTACCTAGTAAAAGAGTGATATGCAAATTAACCATCACTCTGCTACATCCACAAGCCACGCCCACCAGCCAATCAGGAGTATGCAAATTAACGCAACCAAGGTGGCTGCGGCCACGGAGAGAGCAGGAGGGAGGCTTGGGTTTCCCCGGCAATGGAGGAAGCCAAGCTTTCCGCACACCCTGGCTGGCCCACTCCAGGCTACAAAGTTTCAATTATAGAAGGTAAATAAATTCCAACAGAAATGGCGGCAGCCACGGAGCTGGAGAAAGCAGCAGGCTAGGGTTGCCCGCGCCGATGGAGGAAGCCAAGCTTCTGCAGCCCTGGCCTGCCTTGGCCTCCGCTTAAGGCTACAAAGTTTCAATTATAGAAGATACATAAATCACAACAGAAATGGCTGCTGCCACGGAGCAAGCAGAAGGCTTGGCTCCACTCCAGGCTACAAAGTTTCAATTATAGAAGATAAATAAACCCCAGATACCAGGGCCTCTGCTTGAGTCACCGGGGGGCATGGCCGGCCTGCAAACCAACACAGGTCCCTCGCTCAGGCCGCCCCACGCCCCAAGGGAACCCCCACCCTGATCCGGGACACCCTTCAGGGCAAACCAGCTGGCCCCCACCCATGCACCAGGCCTCTATCCTATCTAATAAAAGAGTAATATGCAGATTGACCATCACTCTAACACACAAGATGGCTGCCCCCATGTGGTCAAAGACCCTGCCGCCATGTGGACACAAGATGGCCACCACAATATAGCCAGCAGGGGAAGACAGTTGGGAGGAACCAGGCCTGAAAGGGAGGGCAGTTGTGGGCAATCAGGCCAGCAGGGGAGGGCAGCTGGGAGGGACCAGGCCTGCAAGGGATGGCAGTTGGAGACAATCAAGCCTGCTGGGGAGGGAAGTTAGGGGTGACCTGGCCGGCAGAGGAGGGAAGTTGGGGGTGACTGGGTCTGCAGGGAAAGGCAGTGGGTGGGGACCCAGGCCTGCAGGGGAGAGCAGTTGGGGGGTACTAGGCCTGCAGGGGAGGGCAGTTAGGAGTGACCAGGCCTGCAGGGGAGGGCAGTTAGGGGTGACCAGGCCTGCAGGGGAGGGCAGTTAGGGGTGACCAGGCCTGCAGGGGAAGGCAGGTAGGGGCAAACAGGCTGGCAGGGAAGCAGTTAAGCATTAATCAGTTAGGGGCAAACAGGCTGGCAGGGGAGTGGTTAGGGGGTGATCAGGCTGGCAGGCAGAAGCGGTTAGGGGCAATCAGGAAGGCAAGTAGGCGAGCAGTTGGGAGCCAGCAGTCCTGGATTGTGAGAAGGGTGTCCGACTGTCCCACCAGGATCGGGCCTAAACGGGCAGTTGGACATCCCTTGAGGGGTCCCAGATTGGAGAGTGTGCAGGCTGGGCTAAGGGACACCCCCCACCCCCCCGTGCACAAATTTTGTGCACCGGGCCTCTAGTTTCTAAATATTAGCGGTGAACAATTGAAAAATAGTTTGAAGAGACAATTTTCATTGTAAAATACTAAGGGATAAATTTGTTAAAATATGAGCAAGATCTGCACATTGAAAGCTATAAACATTGCTGAGAAAAATTGAAGAAAATCTAATCAAATGGAAGAATATATGGGAAACTGAATATTACAAAGACACCAATACTTTCTATGTTAATCTATAGAGCCAATGCAAAAAAGTTACAGAGGTGAGTGAATGTGTGTGTGCATGTGAGTGTGTTTGTGCGCATATGTATGTAATTTGACAAGTCAATTCTAAAATTTATATGAAAAGGCAACATACCAAGAATAACTGAGAAACTTTTGAAGACCAGACGAGAAGGCTTGCTCCACCAGGTATCAGGATTTATTATAAAGTTACAGTAATTATACACTATCTTACCTAATAATAGACAAACATGTAAATTGACCGTACCTCCGCTACACCACCAGCCAATCAGGGGTTATATGCAAATTAACCCAACAAAGATGGAGGTTAATTTGCATACACAGGTGCCGAGTGACTGGGGTAGGACACTTGCGTTGTCGCCATGGCAATGACGCAGGCGTCCTGCCCCACCCCCGGTCTCTCAGGGCCTCTGGGCAGCGTGGGAAGGCGGTGCCGAAGCGGAAAGAGGAGGCTCCCAGAGCAGAAAGAGGCGGCTCCGGGCCTGAGCGGAAAGGGGCTGGGCCGGAGTGGAATGGCGGTGCCGGCAGCCAGGGAAAGGAAAGCCCATTCTAGCAGGAATCTTCGTGCATCGATCGGGCTTCTAGTGTTCCTGATAAAAGGATAAATAAGTAGTAGATAGCTATAAAGACAGGTATAAAGTAGAATAGAGTCCATAAACAGACCCAATTTTCATTTAAGACAAATATGTCAATCTTGAGCAATGAGGAAAGCATGGTCTTCTTAATAAGTAGATCACTCAGATATCCACACTGTATAAACAACACTTCATGCCTATCTCAAACTATATATGGAAACCAATTCAATGGCAGATTATAAATCCCAGAGTGACAGGCCAGGCAAAGCTAGAGGGTAAAATAGAATATCCTCATGTGACTTAAGACACAAAATGTTCAACCCTAAGGGAAAGTATTGATAATCTGAATAAATTAAAATTACAAACTTTTATTCATAAGTCACCATCAAGGAGTAAAAAAAGCAAGAGGTAGAAAGGGAGAAGATATATTCAACAAAAGGCTCATAACCACAGTCCATAAATAACTTTTAAAAATCATTATGAAAGGAAGAAAATGTAATTCAAAACAACGAACAGAAAAAAAAAAAAATGGGTAAAATCCTTGAAAAGGCCCACACAAAAGAAGATATAAGCATGGTCATTAACCAATAAAAACATTAAAAGGTGCTCAATTTTGTTAGTCCTCAGAAAGTACAAATTAAAATCCCAATAAAATATCACTATACACCCACCTATATACACAGCCAAATGTGGTAGAGGGTCTGAAACAAAAGGAACGCACAACCACTTTATAGGAACAGTTTTGCATTGCCCACCAAAGTGGAAGACAATCATATCCAATAACACTTAGGAGCAATTTTACTCCTAAGAATATACTCCACAGACATGCACCTATAGATATGCTCCAAAATAAATAAATCAATAAAACCACCCAGTGTATGTCCTCATGTGAATGAATAAACAAGTTATGGGACACTCACACAAATCAACAATAGAAGTAACAAACTGACATGCAACAATATGGATGTGTCTCAAAAACACCATGCTGAGTAAGACACCAGATACAAAATATTACTTGCTATATGATTCCATGTATATGGAATTCTAGAACAGGCAAAACTGGCATAGGGAGATCAGTGGTTGCCGGATACAGGGAGTAATTTACCTCAAGTGGACAAAGGAGATTTTTTAGGGCGGAGTGGATGAGTGACTGAATGTCCTGTATCTTGATGTGGTAGTGGTCATACAGGTATATATGTATTTTCCAAAACTCATCAACAAGTATACTTAAAATGAGTCTATTTTATATGGAAATTAGATATAGAAATTGTTTGAGGCATACTTAAGAGGTAAACTTTTTTTTTCAATAAAGAAAGTAATTGATATTTAAAGTCAAGATAAAAGCTGGCCCTCGACAGTTTGGCTCGGTGGATAGAGTGTTGGCCTGCAGACTAAAAGGTCCCAGGGCGTGCAGAAGGCAGCCAATTAATGATTCTCTCTCATCATTGCTGTTTCTATCTATCTCTCTCCCTTCCTCTCTGAAATCAATAAAATACATACATATTTTTAAAAAAGATAAAAGTTATCTTTTTTATACTGTTATACAGCTATAATTGTTTCCTAAAATTTGTATGTTTCTGGCACATGCACATATTAATGATTTGAATCCTTTCGTAGAGCAGCACTCAAATTTTCTACATATTTGGTAACTTTCTCTGATAATAAATATTGGTAATTCTTATGACCACTTACTATATGCCAGAAATAGGTATCAGAATTTTACATACATATGTAAAATTTCACAGATATATTTGTACATACATATAGTCACAAATACCCAAAGAAGTAAAAACTATTTTTATCTGCATTTTAAATAAGAAAACTGGCATATAAAGCAGTTAAGTAACTTTTACAGCTGATAAGTAACCAGCAGGATTCAAACCCAGTCAGCTCAGCTCCATAACCTCTATTCTAAACTACAGTGCTTAATAAGTGCCACCTTACCTGTAAAAAATACACAAATTAAAGAAAAAGATTTTGAACTATTTTAAGTACATCCATTAGTGGTATTTTAAAGCATATTTTGTTGGTTTTACTATTAGTCATAAATTGTAAAAATAGTTGTGATCATTTTTTATTTCGATATTCAATATCCACCTGCAAGTGATTACCAACTCTACCAAACAAGTTCATTTGATCTACTGCAGCTCAAAGATTCACTCAATATAGGAAGCAAGTTGTTTTGAAAACTGGTGATTAGCAATTTATATTCTTATTTATCTATGAATAAATTATCACAAGCGATTCTATATTCTAAAACCTATTATGCCCAAAGCATTATGTTAGGGGTTTACATATCTACATCTCACATTTCATTCTCACAACAGCCCTATAAGGTAGGACCTGGTGTCCTAATCGTACCAATAATGAAAAAGGAGGCTCTCCTTGCCCAGTCCCACAGCTAATAAGAGGCAAAGCCAGAAGTCAAGGTCAAGTCTGTGATGAGAACAAAACCCATGTTCTTTATTCCTTTCTGCCTTATTATTTTCCCACCAGTTAGCCTGAAAACTGCAGATAGCTTTTAAATTTTAAATATAAAGCATGGTTAATCTGTGAAATTTAAAAACCCATACAGAAAAGCAGGAGTCATCATCCTTATTATTATGCTTTTGTCATCTTGGTCAAGTTACCTAACAGCTTGGAGCCTGGTTTCCCCATTTATTGAAGGAGAATAAATACTGCAGTCTACGAATATTATGAGAATTAATGAATTAATGCATTTAAAGGGCGTAAGTTGTGCCCTATTCAAGTACAATGCAAACACGCAGCAGAATGACCCAATCATTATTATTTTTATTAGAGGCCCAGTGCACAAAATTCTGCACTCGGGGGGAGGGGGTTCCCTCAACCCGGACTGTGCCCTCTTCACAGTCCAGGAGCCCTTGGGGGATGTCTGACTGCCCGCTTACTCCATGGGAGCGGGCCTAAGCCGGCAGTCGGACATCCCCCAAGGGGTCTTTAGTCCTGCCGCGTAGGCGGGTGAGGCTCCCGCCACTGCTGCTGCACTCACCAGCCATGAACCCAGCTTCTGGATAAGCAGCACACCACCTGTGTTGAGCGTCTGCCCCTGGTAGTCAGTGTACGTCACAGCAACCAGTTGTTCCACCGTTCGGTCAATTTGCATATTAGCATTTTATTACATAGGATTAGAGGCCTGGTGCATAAAATTCGTGCACGGTGGGGAGAGTCCCTTAGCCCGGCCTGCACCCTCTCCAATCCAGGACCCCTTGGGGGATATATCTGACTGCCAATTTAAACAGGCAGTCCCGGGTTCAATTCCAGTCAAGGGCATGTACCCTGGTTGCAGGCACATCCCCAGTAGGGGTTGTGCAGGAGGCAGCTGGTCGATGTTTCTCTCTCACTGACATTTCTGTATCTCTATTCCTCTCCCTTCCTCTCTGTAAAAACTCAATAAAATATATTTAAAAAAATAATAAAAAAAATAAACAGGCAGTCGGACATCCCTCTCACCTGCCTGCATGCCTGATCACCCCTAACCCCTCTGCCTGCCTGCCTGCCTGATTGCCCCTAACTGCTCACCTGACTATCTGATTGCCCTAACTCCTCTGCCTGCCTGCCTAATCACCCCTAACCACTCTGCCTAACTGCCTGATCGCCCCTAACTGCTCACCTGACTATCTGATTGCCCCTAACCACTCGCCTGCCTGCCTGACCACCCCTAACTGCCTCTGCCTGCCTGCCTGATCGCCCCTAACCACTCACCTGCCTGTCTGATCGCCCCTAACTGCTTGCCTTCCTGCCTGATCATCCCTAACCACTCTGCCTACCCACTTGATCGCCCCTAAATGCTCGCCTGCCTGCCTGATCACCCCTAATCGCCTCTGCCTTGGCCCCCGCACACTGCTGTGGCCGCCTCTGCCTCAGCTCCCAACACCACAGCTTCATCTGGAAGGTCATCCAGAAGATCATCCAGAAGCACGTCCGGAATGACGTCCAGAAGGTCATTTGGCTGTCCGGTCTAATTTGCATATTATGTTTTTATTATTATAGATTAGAGAAAATAATGGTTGATCCTCCTGGTAAACTTTTAAAGCCCTTAAGAGAATGAACACTCTTCATCTGTAATAGTGAAAAAGTGTAAACAACCTAGTAGGAAAATATGTTTATTTCTTTTAATAAAATACTACACAGGAGTTATTGCACAAAATAATGTGCATCAATGCAGACAAATCTTAAAAATAATACTAAATGAAACACCAATATAGAATAACTGCAAAAGAATAACTGATCATCAAAGAGAATCCCCATCATACCTACTGATGCTATTTTTTCACATATTTTTAATCACTAAAATTGCCAAGAAAAGCAGTGGCACACAGCTTAATTAATGTCAAAAATCTCTCTTTATGATTTACACTTACCTATTACTTAAGTGAGGCAGATACAACAAAAAATAATCATTTATGGACCATAAAGCGTCTGTCATTTCACAGAATGTTTGTCTAAAAAGAAATTTCAGTGCTTACAATTCATAACAGACTAACTATAAAAGGCTGAGTACAGGTCATTACAGAACTGAACTAAAAAGGAGTTCCTAGTTTTATCTTTGGACCAATGGACAAAGACCTACCAAGTCCAATCAGAACTATTCCATAATAACCAATCAGAACGCATAGTACCAACCAAAAGGATTTTGAGATTTGGACAAATATAAGTGTCTAAATTTGAATATCTCATTTACATAAAATGGACCTAATTGGTTGAAAACTTTGTATGTAAAAGACTGCCTCCCCTTTCTCGGGGTGGAATACAATTGAGGTTACTACCTAAATCAGTCTCTCCAGAGCTGCAACTTCTTTTGCTCAAATTAATGCTTTTTATTTTTTATTACAGTGTGAAGTTATTTTTAGTTTACAAAAATATATTTTTTCAAACAAAGTGGGCCTTTTTTAATTATGAAAAATAAGTATAAGCATAATGTGTTCTTGTAAAAATTAACAAGCAGAAAGGTATCTTTATCCTCTAACAATAAATCAAACTATTATCTAAACTTTGATTTATTTAGATGTTCAAGTCAAAATTTCACAGCCTATTTTTTCATAGAATTTATAAAAATTCATTGTAAAACCCAGCCTGCGTGGCTCAGTGCTTGAGTGTCAACCTACAAACCAGAAGTCACAGTTAGATTCCTGGTCGGGTACATGCCTGGGTTGCAGGCTGGATCCCCAGTGTGGGTGTGCAGGAGGCAGCTGATCAGTGATTCTCTCTCATCATTGATGTTTCAATCTCTCTCTTTCCCTTCCTCTCTGAAATCAATAAAAAATATATATTTTTCTAAAAGGGCATTTTAAAGAAAAAAAAATCTGAATTTTAGATTGCTAAGCATGTTTCTGGTATAACATGAAATGTGAAGTTTTTCTTAAGCATGAAAAAGATGTGATGAGTTTCTGTACTTTTTAAAAATTCAATGCAGCCAACAATTGCTATTTCCTGTACATTTTTGCTCATATACATTTTGACATTAAAGTCTAAAATATTGCTACTCATTTCTAATGTCTGTATCATGTCTATGTACATCTAGAGAAAAATATCTAAGATTTTTATTTTTTTAAAAAGTTCAAAGAAGACTGGAGAATTCAGGTTTAGGTTTCAAACCTTTTTTAAAATATATTTTTACTGATTTCAGAAAGGAAGGGAGAGGGAGAAAGGGAGAGAGAAACATCAATGATGAGAGAGAATCAATGATGGGCTGCCTCCTGTACACCCCACACTAGGGATTGAGCCCACAACCTGGGCATGTGCCCTTGACCAGAATAGAATCCGGGACCCTTCAGTCCATAGGCCGACGCTCTATCCACTGAGCCAAACCAGCTAGGGCTAAATTTCAAACTTTTGAAAAGCCCTCAAACAGCCAATATAGTACCTCGGTCTTAGGGTAAGTTGTAATAGATATACTCCAATCATCATGCTGCCTTGCATGCTATCCTTCTCCCCAAAGACCTCTCTCTGCGTCCTTTTCTGTCCCCCCAAAAATTCAGAGGCAAAACACCTAAAAAAAAGAAAGGGCTCGCCCTAACTGGTTTGGCTTAGTGGATAGAGCGTCGACCTGCGGACTCAAGGGTCCCAGGTTCGATTCCGGTCAAGGGCATGTACCTTGGTTGCAGGCACATCCCTAGAAGCAGGTGTGCAGGAGGCAGCTGATCGATGTTTTTCTCTCACTGATGTTTCAAACTTTCTATCCCTCTCCCTTCCTCTCTGTAAGAAAATCAATAAAATATATTTTAAAAAAAAGAGAGAGGGCTCTTTGAGTTGTGCCAAGGAAAAAATAATTGC
This sequence comes from Plecotus auritus, assembly GCF_963455305.1. NCBI lineage: Eukaryota > Metazoa > Chordata > Mammalia > Chiroptera > Vespertilionidae > Plecotus > Plecotus auritus. The sequence continues at coordinate 225,765,876 of NC_137770.1, read as the reverse complement.
ATGCAAGATGTATAAAATCATTCAACTGGGGAGAATAAGAAAGATACCTGTTCCTTCTTGCCTCGAGCACTATGGAGGATCTTCCCGTAAGGATCACAGGACACACCTATGGCTCCCAAGGAAATGACAGCTGGTTGGACTGGCTTCTGCTTGGAGGTTTCCACAGCATTAGGAAGAGCTCCAAGTGAAGGTAATAAGGAAGAAACTGGCTCTCCCAGCCTAGTCCTAACCTCTCCCTCAAGAGGCAGAAGTTTAAAAGAGATCTTGAGATTCCTTATTCAGCACAGCACCACCCCGCCCAACTGTCCAGAGAAAAGGAATGGAAGTGATGGAAAATGCCCAAGGCCGAGGAAAACAATCATTGTGACTGGAGATTCAGTTGTGTAGATAAAGGGGGAACACCAAGGGCTTCACCTCAGAAAAGCACTTCTAGCATCATATTCCTTTCAACAGTTATATGAAAAGTTTAATTTGTAAAGAAATTAGCTGAAAGCACTGGTCACAAAAAATATTTTTTGATACATCAAGGAATGTACTAAATATCATTTAGATGTTATTTGATTGGAGAGAATCTCAGTTTACAGAATTCACAATTTTATTTTAAATATCAAATTGTAATATTTTTTTAAAATTTGCAATTATTATTTGCAATTCTGGTGAGGACCACAAGTAAAAATAAACAGTAAACTCTTAAAATAACTTAATTACTTTCTCTTTTATGTTTTAAGCACCACGAATGAGTAACTACCATTACTGCTGTAATCAAAGAAAAGAAAGGTTACAACAGGTAATCTGGCTGTAATGCAGCTACCAAGTTATTTTCTACCAATTTTAACATTATTTCAATTCTCATTTTCAAGGACTCATGGTCATAATGGGAATAACAAGCCTCTCAATTTATGAAAACTAGCACATCTTACTTAAAACTTAAGCCAAATGTTTCTTATCTGAAGTTACCCTTATGGCTCCCAAAAGGATTTTGTTCTGGCAAAGATGCAATTTTAATGTGCGTAACTCACAGTAGGCCCTTCTCAGATTACTTTGTTTAAAATTAGCAAAATATTTTTAAAGCTAACGGGTCATACCAAAATTAGTCCCCTTCTACGTTCTTAAATTATATCCCAGTTCTTATACAGGCACTTAGCTTTTTCTGCTCCATAGATGTTGCCTTTCTTTTTCTTTTTACAGATTGAAGGCAAGACCCTCCAGCAACAAAAAGAATTTGACTCCCTATATTGGGGTGGTCTGGAAATTAACTTGCAATATCCCTAAGGTATACCTCTATATACAAGTCAGATTTACTGGAATGAAATCCAGTTCACTACCCTTGGGATCCTAGGAAAATTAACCTCGTAAGACTCAGTTACCTCGTAAGAAGATGGACGAATATTACCTACCTCACAGGGCCATTGTGAGAATTAGATAACCCACGGAAAATTATAATCCAATGTAGCACTTAATAAATGACACTATGATTATTGATTTCCCAATAAATACTACACACTGCGATTGGCACTAGGGATACCAAGGTAGACAAACAAATTAGGGCCTCTGCCCTCAAAGAGTGGCTGCTCTGATGGGAGTTACTGAAATTAATAGTCTTATAAATTGCCATGTTTTCTCTTGCAAATATTAAATCTCCATGTTTTCTCTTGAAAATACAACCACCATTTCAGGCTGTAATTACCAAAGGTACCTAAGAGCAAGAGCTCAGAGTAGATGGTGGTGGGTGGGGAGGGTATGTGGGAGGGGGAATCTTGCAGAAATGCCAGCCTCCAGCCAGTGCAATAAATCTGTAATAGCTTTCAGTATCACATCAGCAACAGCCAAACTTGAACAGCCTCATGGCTCCCAGCAGAGAGACAAGTGTTAGCTTTTAGTGAAAAAAATATTCCACCGCAATACTAGAGAAAAACCACGACTATTTTAGGCGTAACTTTGAGAAACAGATAAAAGCTCTCTCTGCTGCAAGTCGGCTCAACTCAGACTCCGCAATTACCTCATGCTACCAATGACCAGACACTCTGGTCAGACCCCTCTTTAGAGTTTCCATCTCTAGTGAACCTGGTTTCATACTGTATGTACTGTTACCATCATTTTACATCTGTCTCCTACACCACACTTCAAACTCCATTATTCCTCTATATCGTTAAAAAAAGAAAAAAGAAAAGAAACAACAGACTCAAAATGGAGTCACCCATGCTAAGCTCCAAAAAACCTAACCCCATGGTCGGCAAACTGCGGCTCGCGAGCCACATGCGGCTCTTTGGCCCCTTGAGTGTGGCTCTTCCACAAAATACCACGGCCTGGGCGAATCTATTTTGAAGAAGTGGCGTTAGAAGAAGTTTAAGTTTAAAAAACTTGGCTCTCAAAAGAAATGTCAATCGTTGTACTGTTGATATTTGGCTCTGTTGACTAATGAGTTTGCCGACCACAGACCTAACCCAACTGCAATTTCAGTCTCTCCCTGGAATGAAACCTTTAGCTAGATAATATAGAATTAACTGTGCGACGCTAGTAAGGCAATCTGTAAGACAGCCCCGATTTCACTCCCCAAGGAACGTGACCTTGCCTGAAACAATCCATTCTTTGCTAGAATAAGTCCTCGCCCTGCCTCCATCTGCCTAGAAAAGTCTTCCATTGTGTACACCTCCTTAGAGCTCCTTTCTATTTGCTAAATGGGGTGCCGCCCAATTCATTAATCATTGAGCAAAGCCAATTAGATCTTCAAATTTACTTGGCTGAATTTTGTTTTTAAATACTACCTCCTTCACACCTAGCACAATGACCAAGAGTACCAAGTAGATATTCATCAGATGTCTGTTGAATTATTAATTCATGCCAAGTATTGTACCAGGAAGTAGAAGTACAAACATTAGAAACATGGCCCCTGCCAAAGAACAAATAATTTAGTGGGGAGACAGAGTCAGCAATTCAAATACGAAAACAGCACTCATGGAAAAATGTAAAACCAGGGGTGGAGGAAAGGTATGGGAAGGAATATCCAGATAAAATAAAGAGATTAAGTTGTCAAAAGCTAAAGAGTTCCAGGCAGTTAGTTACAAGTTGGACACAGACTCTGGGAAATAGTGTTCAAGAGACATGGCATAACAAAAAAAGTTTTAAAAGAGAAGAAAAGGTTAGTTAAACAGGTAAATTAATAGAAGTCAAATTTAGGAAGAATTAAACACTGAAAATATAATTGTTTAAAATAACTAAATCCCTCCAAATTGAATACACTTACAACTTATCATAAAAGTTCTTACCTCCCTGAAATTCCTTTTGTCGACCCTGGAATCTCAGGTACAGGCCGATGTCTTAGCAGAAAAGATCGAGATGGCCTTGAAACCAACTTGCTACGACTTCTCATAGGTGTCAGGAATGGTGATGATGGAACATACAAATCATTTAGAACCATTTGTCCTTGAAAGTTAAAGAGAGGGGATGGTGGTGATCCTTCTAATAAACCATTCGTTCCATGTCCAGAATTGGCTTCCGATACTGAACAGCCAAGGGAAGAAAGGCCGTCAGGGTCTACATGCGGAAGCGTGTTCACGTCTTCTGCGTTCAAACCAACTTTCCCTGTTTGTTGTTCTTCAGTTGTACAATCCACAGTCTCCTTTGTAATCAAAGGTTCTATTTTAATATTTTCACTACCCAATAAAGAATCTTGAAAAGAACCTAATTTCAGATGGTGTCCTTCTTCTGGAATGGGGAAGTTGTGTCTAGGAAGAGACAGCTCATCATCTGATTTAAGAAACTGGCTGTTTTCCACACTAATGTCACTTTGATCAAGATTTTTTGTAACAGACTCCAACTGCGCTGGGCTAGGTGTCTGAACACTAGATGAACCTGAACGTTCTACACAAGTATCCTGGCCAGAAGATGGAGCGGGGTGACCCTTTGAAGTCTCATCATTCTTATTTATTTTATGAATATTTGCATATATTGGGATATCTTGCATTTTTGACAAGATTATCTGTAACTGTTTAATGATCCTCCTCCGATGTCCTGTAGGTGATATTCCAATTTTGTGTAGCACGCTGTCATCTATAGCTGCACAGTCCTTCACGGTATTAAAACCAAACTCACGGAAGTGTGAGACATACTGCTCCAAATTAATGCTCATTAGGAAATCTTTGATATCGACATTTACTTCACTGACTGAGGACATAATGGTGGCTTCATCACTAAGCTGCTTTACAAAAAGCAGTACAATGAGACACACACACAGGAGGGTGCGCTTCTGTATTGGTTCTTCCTCTCTCACCGGCAGCGGAAAAATGTCTCAAAATGGTATTTGCTCCATAGTGAATGCTTTATGTGCTTCAGCCTAGAAAAACAAATTAATTTATTAGGAAATTTTAGTAATTAAAACCTAGTTTTACATTATAAACTATAACATTATTTTTATAATTACTTTCACCCAGTGAGAGTTTGGAATCTCTGTGCATTTACTGTGATGCCCTGGAAAGTCAATTCCTAGGTAGAGCATGAAGGGACAGGACAGAAATGCTATGGAAGCATCAAATAATGATTTTTAACAAGGCAAAAAATGACTCTCACAGGACTACAAAATGAACTTGTGTCAAAAATGTTTCTCTCTCTCTCTCTCTCTCTCTCTCTCTCTCTCTCTCTCTCTCTCTGTCGTAGAGTAAGACTGGTAGGTTACTTAAAAAAACAAACTGAAAACAAACTGGTTAATGTCCTACAGGGTAATAAAAATCACAGGCTTTAGAGTTGTCTATCTACTGGAGAAAAATCTGTAAGTGAATAATAGGTAGCTTGCCAGTCCTGGGCTTTAACCAGAAAGTGGAACACAAGAAATAGAATTAATACCCTGAGGGTGGGCTGGTTAAACAGTACCCCTAACAATGCATTGAATGAACATGCTGTATATATTTTTTTTATTACCAAGTTTTAGATAATTTCTCTTAACAGCAACCAGATATGAACAACTTCCTCCTTTACTACACTTTCTTCAAAGACTTTCTTAACAAGCACAGTTAGAACCTATTTTTCAGGTCAATAATTTTCATTTCAAAAAAGCATCAGCATGATATGTACAACACTGACATGTAAGATAAGACTAGTTGAATGATTAATTCTTAAATCATTATATAACAGGAAGTAAGTTCATATGAAAGTAAAAGGAAAACGTTTAAAGGTCACATTTTCCTTTATACACAGCAGATTCGCATGGCTTCTTTTTTCTCCCAAATGACATCAATAAACTTTTTAAAAAGTCTAGTGATCTAGGTTCTGTTTTTATAGCTATGTTCACTTTGTGAAAATGCATATTGCAAATTTCTGAATATTACGCTTTAATAAAAAGGAAAAAGTACAGAATACGCATAACACCCATATAACGAAGGAGTAAAATGAGACACACCCAAACAAGGGAAATTTATCTGAACAAGTGTTGATGCAATGTTTCTGGAGATCACGTCTCAAAATAGCTCTCCAAAAGGCACCTCTCAGACACTGCATGTCTTACATGCCAACAACCCAGAAACTATTGCCCCAACTATTTAAAATATCAGCAAATATTGACAAGCAGGTATCAGATAAGAGGGCAGGTACATATATTTAGGCAGCACTGCAGAAGCAGAGAAATAAAAATACAACGAGATGAAAGGCAGGAAATGCCTTTATCAATAAGACATCCCTCTATCACACTCAAAATGACAAAATGTCAGTAAAAAAAAAAAGTAGAAAGTTTAACCTCAACACCACATACAAACCTAGATCTCTGATATACCACTCTTGTTATACACATTTATTTTGTAAATGAACATATTTTCCAATTTTTTGGCATGTCACAAAAGGGGAATCATTATTGCCAAATCTGCTGGCACCCTGATCTTGGGCTTCCCATCCTCCTGAACCGTGAGAAAATAAATGTCTTGTTTAAGCTAGGCAGTCTGTGTTATTTTGTTGCAGCAGCCAGAACTGACTAATACACTCTTCCATCCTCACTGCCTTTGCCCTGGTTCAGACCTTCATTATAATATTTCTTGCCTGGATTACTGCAACACTCTAAACAAATCTCTCAGCCCAGTCTCCATGTAGCAGTGAAATCCAAATTTGGTATATAAAGCCACATCCTCAACAGGATAAAGTCTAAGTTTCTTATGGTGGCATAAACACAGTCCGGTCTTGGTCTAACAATAATAACAGTACTAGTGATGTAAACAGCAATTATGTACCAGACAACATACCTCATATATATTTCCTGCAACGTAGGTGTTCCTATGTACTCACTCCAGGCTCAAGTTCAACCTGTGCCAAACATTCTACCCACATCCTTCACGCACTTTAGCTCACTGTTAATTATTGTTCCCAAGGCAAACAACTGTTTAATAGCCCCATACCTCTTTCATATGCTCTATCTACCTGCAGATCTACACATTTTGCAAAGTTCTATGCCTATTTAAAATTCTGAGTAGGCAGGTATTACCTCCTCTGTGAAGGCTTCCTATTGACCTTAGATAGAATAGCTCCTTTTTCAATATATAAGTAGGATCCTTGAAGTGCTTGGAACATGTTTAAGAGATGAGATGAGAGGTTGGTGGGGTGGCAGAATTGCTTGAGTCCACTTCATTAGTTTTTTGGTGTGTAAGTGTTTTAATACTTTCCTTCTCTTGCAGTATGTACATATACTTCCTCAGTGGCAGACTCGGGGATGGATACATCAAATATTCTACCCCTATACACCTTTCTCCACTCTCAGTCAACATGCTGAATATGGCTAGTGAACCCGATTCCTTTTCCTGGCCCAGAAGAGGCTCCCTTCCAAAGGCCCCACAATCCTGTGTACTTGAATATCAGCTCATCCCCCAGTCACCTGACTCTTTAGCTGTCTTACCACCCCAGGATGTTCATAGAACCACTTGCTCTTTAGAGGCTTCTGAAAATCCATATGCACTCATCAGAGGCCAAGGGATGGACGCGCCTAACTATAAACGTATGCTTAATATGAAATAGAAGCCTTCCATGTTCTGACCTCCATTTGGGCACAATGGCATGTGTGCCATGCTCTAGGTCAGTAGCCCTGCAGGTGCTAGTCTGTGGATCTGCTGTACAGCAACAAGTGCTGATAACAGGCCCAGGAATCTGAATTTGATGACTGGGATGCGCAACAAAATTGGGTAATTACAGTTTTAAATTCCTCATGCTCCCCAATGTGCCTTATGCCATCTCACCTGAGACTAAGCTCATCACTCTCCTCCCCTAGGCTGGAACCACCCCCTCCCCAACACTCTGCCCAGGAGTCCGGAGTCCAACGCAAATCCTACCTCCCGCACTTTCTACCAGTGGTAACACAGGCACATATCTGTATGTCAGTTTCCTTAACCATAAAATGGAAACACTCACAGGTACCTCAGCACTGGTAAAGATTAAATGCGATAATCCATCTGTAAGTGTTAAAATAGTGCTTAGTATATGGCAGCGATGTTCAACCAGTGTGCCACAAGAATTTTTAAAGCATGCAATAACTGACTATTTTGTCATGGGCACTGAGCTCTTTTCCCTTAGACTATCGAATAAAAAAATGACAAGAGTGAACACAATAGCCATCTAGTGTGAATGCCCTGTATTGGACCATAAGTATATAGGTCATTTAATAGAGTTCCACCATTTTATTGGTCACATTGCATAACAAGTTTGCATGTGATTGGTTAAATCTTGGTACCAGAAAACTTTATATACAAGTATAGGCAACTCTGTGTGTGTATGTGTGTGTGTGTACACAGACACACACTAGTCTAGTGGCCCAGTGCATGAAATTCATGCACATTAAAAGGGAATTAATTAGAGGAAATATTTTAGGGTCCGGGGTACAAGGTAATGGGATTCCTGGTTGGCAGGCCACTGACAGCAAGCTGACCAATGGCCGTATCCACAAGAAATGGGGCTCCCTTCTCCCTCTTGTCAGGGTCTGGGGTGCAGGGGAATGGGATTCTTAGTTGGCAGGCTGCTGACAGCAAGCTGACCAACGGCCGATTCTGTGAGGAATGGGGCTCCCTCCTCCCGCCTGTCAGGGTCCAGTTTGAAGGCTGGCCATGCCCCCGATCACGCGAGACTCAGAGTTCCGCCAAGCCCCGGCCAGGGACCAGGGCTCCCTCCTGCCACTGTGTCCCAGCAGGGGCCCAGAGCTCCCTCCCACCAGCAGCCTGCTGTCCGGTCATCCGTCCGGTCATTTAGGTCATGACGGCCCTTGACTTTTAATATATTAGGATTTATATATACTAGAGGCCCTATGCATGGAATTTGTGCAAGGGGCTTGGCCCTCGCAGACCCGCGCAGCCTCGGCCAGCCCTCGCAGCCTCGGCTGGCCCTCGCGGCTCTGGCATAGTCTGGAAGGTCATCCAGAAGGACATCTGGAAGGTTGTTTAGCTGTCCTGTCTAATTAGCATATTATGCTTTCATTATATACTGAGGCCTGGTGCACAAAATTCGTGCACGGGGGGGTGTCCCTCAGCCCAGCCTGCACCCTCTCCAATCTGGGACCCCTCGAGGGATGTCTGACTGCCCGTTTAGGCCCGATCTCAGTGGGACATCCCTCTCACAATCCAGGACTGCTGGCTCCCAAATGCTCGCCTGCCTGCCTTCCTGATTGTCCCTAACCACTTCTGCCTGCCAGCCTGATCACCCCCTAACCACTCCCCTGCCAGCCTGATTGATGCCTAACTGCTCCCCTGCCAGCCTGTTTGCCCCAACTTCCCTCCTATGACGGCCTAGTCTCCCCTAACTGCCCTCCCCTGCAGGCTTGATCACCCCCAACTGCCCTCCCTTGCAGGTCTTGTCCCTCCCAACTGCCCTCCCCTGCTGGCCTGATTGCCCACAACTGCCCTCCCTTGCAGGCCTGGTCCCTCCCAACTGCCCTCCCCTGCTGGCCATCTTGTGGCAACCATCTTGTGTCCACATGGGGGCAGGATCTTTGACCACATGGGGGCAGCCATCTTGTATGTCTGAGTGATGGTCAATCTGCATATTACTCTTTTATTAGGATAGAGGCCTGGTGCACGGGTGCAGGCCAGTTGGTTTGCCCTGAAGGGTGTCCCAGATCAGGGTGGGGGTTCTCTTGGGGCGTGGGGCAGCCTGGGCGAGGGGCCTGTGGTGGTTTTCAGGCCAGTCACGCCCCCTGGTGACCCAAGCAGAGGCAGTGGTATCTGGGATTTATTTATCGGCTACAATTGAAACTTTGTAGCCTTAAGCGGAGGCCAAAGCAGGCCAGGGCTGCAGAAACTTGGCTTCTTCCATTGCCAGGGGCAACCCTAGTCTCCTGCTCTCTCCAGCTCCGTGGCTGCTGCCATTTTTGTTGGGATTAATTTATCTTCTATAATTGAAACTTTGTAGCCTTAAGCGGAGGCCTGGGCCCGCCAGAGTGTGCAGAAAGCTTGGCTTCATCCATCGCCGGGGAAACCTAAGCTTCCCTCCTGCTCTCTCCGTGGCTGCAGCCATCTTGATTGGGTTAATTTGCATACTTGCTCCTGATTGGCAGGTGGGCATGGCTTGTGGTGTAGCAGAGTGGTGGTTAATTTGCATGTTACTCTTTTATTAGATAGGGTGTACATACATACATATATATATGTATATATACGTATGTATGTAGCCCTGCGCACAAATCCGTGCGCCAGTAGGTCACTGCTGCCCTCCTGTAGCTCCCCACCCTCTTGTAGCTCCCCCATCCCCCTCCCCTCTCTCCCCCTCATAGCTTTCTGCCCTGCCCCTCCTGTAGCTCTCTGCCGCCCCTGTAGCTTGTAGTTCGGTTCGCTGCCCCAACTCCTGCAGGTCCATGATCCAGTCGTTATGCGGGTTGTCACGCCTCAGGGTGTAACAGATAATTAGCATATTCCTCTCTTATTATATAGGATTATAAAGGATATTTCAGAGAGGAAAGAAGAAGGAGAGACAGAAACATCAATGATAAGAGAATCATTGATTGGATGCCTCCTGCACACCGCCTACTGGGGACCGAGCCAACAACCCAGAGATGTGCCCTTGACCGGAAAAGAACCCAGGACCCTTTAGTCCTCAGGCCCACATTCTATTCACTGAACCAAACCAGCTAAGGCGGCAACTGACTTTTTAGAAAGTCACTATGGAGAAAAAAAGGTAGGTAATTACTATTATTATTATTTTTATAAATCAATCAAAAGAATACCTATACTTTGTCAGATCAGCCAAAAAAAATGTGTTTTTTTTGGTGTGCCACAGAATTTTAGTAATTAGTTTATGTGTAACGTGAGATGAAAAAGGTTGAAAATCACTGGCATATGATAAGTGCTTAACAAACATTCATTTCCATCATTATAATTATTTCTTTTCATCACTACAGTCATTATCTTCCCACAATTGAAATCTTTCCCATTCTTTGAAGTCTAACTCAAATGCTATTTCCTTCACAAGGTTTCTACTGAACAAGAAATAAACCCTCTCCTTTATACTCCCCACAGCACTTACTTCAGAGGATTAAATTATATTTTATTCATTTAATAGTAACCTACAGAAGTGGCACAATACAAACGCCAAGGTGATGGAACTGGAAAACCTGGGTCAAATCCCAGTTTCTCCAGTTTTAAGTTCTGTGAACTTGAACAAGTGTTTGACTTCTCTGTGCCTCAGTTTCCTCATCAGGAAAATGAGAAGAATAATAGTTCTATTTCACAGGGCTGTCGTAAAGGATTTAGAACACCAACTGCACACAACAAATGCTAAGTAACTGTTTGCCATTGTAATTACTTTTTCTTAGCCTATTATAAACTAATGACTCTTCCAAGATGATGACCAGCCCTTATAAACTGCCCAATAAATTCTAGTCAAATTATTTGTTTATAAACTTAGTGCGTGATGTACATGCAGAACATGTTTAGAGAGTATACAAAGAGTGGGCGTGACAGATGTGGTTGTGCATTTGCCCATCCTATCCTAAGTAGAAGGGAAGTAGCATTTAGAAGCACCTGCTACATGCCTGGCTTGCAACATCACTAATAAACATGATCTTATTACCTTATTGAGCTCTACCTCTGAACTATATCCTGAACCAGCTACTTCTCACCACCTGCCCTGCTCACATCCTAGTCCACACCATTATCTTCTCTATCTCATACCATTGCAATAACCTCCTGACTGATAGCCCTGATTCTACCCTGGTCTCCTACCCCTACTCCTTCCCCACAGCATATCTCAATATAGCAGCCAGATGACATATTTGATAATAAAAGTCACTCCCTGAGATTTCCCAACTTTCTCTGGCTTTCCCCCTCTATCACTCAGGTTGGTCTCAGTCCTGTTCCCACCTCATGACCTTACCTCTCGTCCTTGCATCTCTTTCAAATCTGTTTCCCCAACATTTACTCACAACTCATGGTTCACTACATCACCTTAGCAGGTCTCTGCTCAAATGGGCCCCTTTAGAGCAGCCTCCCCTAATCTCCCTATGTATATAAGCATGCCTGTGCCTCACTGCTCCTTACCCCTGCTTTACCTATATCCGTGGCATTTGTTAATACCTGACATATGTGGACTGTTGCAAGAGGGCAGGGATCTTGTCTACTGTTCTCTGCTCTAGCCCTTAAGTTTGAACACTATCAGGCATATAGCAGGTGCTCAATAGATGTTTGCTGAATAACTGCTTGCCCGCTTTGAGGAGATTTAAGACGAAATGTGGAAAACATGCATAGTTTTAAAGTTTTGTCTGTTAAGATAAACAAAATTCTCAGGAGCAGGGACAGGATCCAAAGACAGATTTCTCCAATCCATCTAACCACAAAAAAGAGATCAAATCAGGAGTTAGGGGTTGGCAGGGGGGCAGCTGGAAACATACAAACCACTCATGGGATTTTAAAAATCTCATAGGTTGGGAGAGCCTTCCCTGTCCCAATGCCCCAAAGTAAGGAAAACCACCACAACGATCTACTCCCCACCCCCAGCCCCTAACCCCCAGCCATTACCAGTGGGTTTTTGTCATTTCCCTTAGTTGAGCTAGGAAAGAAAACATGTAAAACCTTGGGTGCTTACCAGAAGGTCATTAATTATTCAGTGCTGATAACTTCTGGAATCACCTGTGCCTGACTCCAATATCTTATGGGAAGGAAAAATTAACACAGTACAATTGAATTAGCTGCTAACTTCAATCCATTTTTTAAAAAGCACACCATTTTAAAATCAGAAGTATAACCTTAGAGACTTTCAAAAGTGCAAATGTGTTAAAATAATAGGTTTAACAATCACAGAATCACAGGACTGAAAGGAACCTCAGGGGGAAAAAACACAAATAAAATATATTAAATGGCCACATGAATAGTGAAACTTTATAATGTTATCAATACAAGTCTTACAGATTACAAGAACAATGGGAGTTTACTGTATTCCAGAATACAATGAGATGGTTCTCAATAGAGTGGAACCACCTCCCGGGAGAAATCCAGAAACGTGAAAAAAAAATGCTTTTGCTGGTCATAATGGCTGAGTGGCACCAGTAGATAGGAAAGGTGATTTATGACATCCTACAGGTACCATTTTTACTCCTCCAATTCTCTACAACTAATCACCCCTGGAGGGTGCCTGGTGCTATAGGTAAGAGATGTACCCCTGCCTTTAAATTGCTAATAAACTTACTGTGGAAAAGAGCTAATCCTTTAAAAAAAAATTAGGGGGCTCACTCCATATGGATAACTTGCTGAACTAGTTCAGGCTTAACAGATCTTAACAGAATTCCACCTTTGCATTAGCACAGAATATAATCACGAGAAATAGGTATCATGGTATTTGCACATCAAGCAAAACACTGTTTAATATCAACATATTAAACTCTAAATATTCATAAAAACAACATGTTCTACTTTGTTCCCCACAGCCATGCAGAACAGGAAGTGGTTTTGAGGAAAATATACTTGTCATATTACTCCATCCCACAGTATAGAGTGAATTGCAAAAGGTCACAGGTCAAGGATCATAACTTATTGTTGTTCTACCCAGAGTACTCAGTCCCCAGAACACGGTAAAACTGGCCATTTAGTATCCCTCTTCTCTGCCATCCATTCACCTACATTACCTTGGGGCAACACTACCCTCATTAAACCCCTTACAGGAAGCCCAGTTTCCTCAATCTGGCCATCACTCTTCACTGTGGCCACCTCCACTTCCTGTGCTCTGACCTCCTCCGCCTCCAATTTCTCTACCTTAATCACTACTACTTTCCACCCTCAAAACACATCCACCCTCTTTCATTCTCGCTCAGAATTTTATTGCTAATAATAATAGCCATATTTGTGGAGTGTTAACAAACTCTCTGTGGAGGATCTCCCATAATCCTCATAGCTCCCTTGGGTGGAGTCTTATGGCAAAAGCCACACAATGGAGCCAGAATTCTAAGGGTCAGACTCCACCGCCCATGCTGCCTAAGACTATACAACTTACTTAACAGTAGAGGGATATGAAGGACTTCATATTTTCTATCTCCTCTGTCTAGCTAAGTACGTATAGTCACTAAAGAAATGCTACTTAAATATAGTAGGCCTTGCAAGACCTAGTTTTTTCTTTGTTTGTTTTTATTGTTGCTGTTAATTATGCTCACCTAAGGGTATTTTCCCAATGATTTTTAGAGAGAGTGGAAAGGAAGGGAAATGACAGAAAGAATTATCGTTGTGAGAGAGAGACATTGATTGGTTGCCTCACACATGGGAGGCTGGGGATCAAGCCTGCAACTGAGGTAGGTTCCCTTGACCAGAATTGAACCCACAATCTTTTAGCCCAGGGGCTGACGCTCTACCCACTGAGCCAAACCAGCAAGGGTACAAGCCAAAATTTTATATACTTTTTCAATTTGATTGTGGGTATATATGTACATGTAAGTGTTTAAATATGGGAGCCTACATTCATTTACATTTAATTGTTTGAGATCTAAGAGCCAATGACACATTAAGGGAGAACATCTTTGAAATCCTATCTAATAAAAGAGTAATATGCAAAATGACCATCACTCCAACACACAAGATGGCTGCCCCCATGTGGACACAAGACGGCCACCACAAGATGGCCAGCAGGGGAGGGCAGTAGGGAGGGACCAGACCTGCAAGGGAGGGCAGTTGGGGGTGATCAAGCCTGCAGGGGGGCGAGTTAGGGGTGACCAGGCTGGCAGAGGAGGGAAGTTGGGGGTGACCGGCCTGCAGGGAAGGGCAGTTGAGGGGGACCCAGGCCTGCAGGGGAGAGCAGTTGAGGGGGGACCAGGCCTGCAGGGGAGGGCAGTTGGGGGGGACCAGGCCTGCAGGGGAGGGCAATTAGGGGTGACCAGGCCATCATAGGAGGGAAGTTGGGGGCAAACAGGCTGGCAGGGGAGCAGTTAGGCATCAATCAGGCTGGCAGGGGAGTGATTAGGGGGTGATCAGGCTGGCAGGCAGAAGCGGTTAGGGGCAATCAGGAAGGCAGGCAGGCAAGCAGTTGGGAGCCAACAGTCCTGGATTGTGAGAGGGATGTCCGACTGCCCATTTAGGCCCGATCCTATCATGCATGAATTTCATGCACCGGGCCTCTAGTTACTATATAAAGAAATGTTAATACAGAATTTAGTTTATTAAAATTTATTTTGCATCTATGACTGCAGAAAGAACTATGTAGGACAACTGATACAGTAAGTAAACAATATGAAGGCAAAATAAAATCTTCAAATACAGCCAAAGATTTCACTGCTCACCAGAGTAGTCAATGGTGATGGGGTGAAAAAACAAAACAACTGCTTGACTAGAGCAAAAAGTATTAAAGCATTGTTTCAAAAGGTACTTAACCATGGTTGTAAAGGTTTAACTGGAAACGTGATACAAAGGAAGTCAGGGAATGGAAGTGTTGATGGATGAACGGATAAACAAAATGTGCTATATACACAACTGAATACCATGCACCCTTAACCAGGACGGAAATTCTGCAATATGCTACCAACGTGGATGAACCTTGAGGACATTATGCTAAATAAACAAAGGCAGTCTAAAAAGGACAAATACTGTTTGATTCTACTTACATGAGATATATAAATTGGTCAAATTCATAGAAGTAGAAAGTCGATGGTGTTTACCAGGGGCTGGGAGTGGAGGGGCAGGTGTTTAATGGATAGAGAGGGTCAGTTCTGTAAGATGAAAAAGTTCTGGAGATCCTTTCCACCACTGTGTAAACATACGTAACACCACTGAACTATACACCTAAAAATAGTTCACTACTATGTGTGTTTTTACCACAATAAGGAGATAGGGAGATTGACTAGAAGATTCTGGCCAACATTTCAGCTTTCATTCAAAAGGAACTCCCCGTACCTACTTTGGCTTTTTCCTTTCCTTTGGGGGCAATTCAAGTCTCACAAGTGTGTTCCGCCACATCCATGAATCTTCCCTACCTATTCCATTCCCCCTTATCGATTCCTCATTAATTCTACCTCGTCCGCAGTACAGGAAGAGAGCAAAATGCTCTGGAGTCAGGCTGCCTGAATTCCAAGCTGGCCTTCCCGCTTGTTAACCGTGCACCTTGATTACACCATTTATCTTCCTGGGAGCTCGGTTTCCTTGTCTGTCAAATGAGGACAATATTCCTCAGACCTAACAGGATTTCTATTAGGATTAAACAAGTGAAAACTATAGGGTATATACAACAGTACCTGACATGAATTAGAAAGTCGGCTATTATTATTATTACTTCATCTGTTGTATACAATACTGCACTTGGTCATATTCATAATAGATTACTGCCTGCCTAGCAAAATTACATTTCTTTTAAATAACACTGTAAATTATTCTCCTAATAAACCTACAAAGCACCTATCACAGCAGTAAACACAGTTTTATTAATTTAGCAAAATGCAGATGTGGTTAGAGTAGTGAAAACGATGATCTTACTGAAGACTTTAGACTTGGGACACAGAGCACAGTGATTATCAGTGATCCCAGCTCTGCCGTGTACCAGCTGCAGGACCTTGGGAAAGTTCCTGTATTTTTCTGAGCCTCACTGTTGTCATGTGTAAGCAGTGATGACAATAGCGCCTACAACACAAGACTGTTTTGAGAATGAAATGAGTAAATATACATAGAGATCTTAGAACAGACCCTGGCAACTAACAAGCATTGCTGAGGTTTGAAACAGCCAGGCTCTGGGCAAAAGCATTCATGGCTTGGATCAAAGGAAAACGACTGTTCTACATTATGTTTTGATTATTTTATTTACTGTTACCTGAAAAATACAACTCTTTCAAAATCTAAAACTTAATACCCACTTCCACATCCGGCGAAGGCCAGAAATGGCAATTCCTTTACTTGTTATGAGAAGCTACTAGTGGCTTAAGTAGTATCTAGGTTAGAGTTTTTAGGTATTATCTCAATAGTTACATGGTTGATAATCTCCTCAGCTTCACGCAGCTTCTCTTTCAAGCTGTCCACCTACATTTTAAGTTAATTGGCTAATGTTTGAGACTTGTTTTCCATTAGAAATCTTTAAAGTAGAGCCATAAATCTTGGGCAACCAGAGAAAGATTTCATCTTCCTAAGTTCCTACAAGAGCAGAAGTGGGGATAATTAAAAGTAATAATAAGTGGAAGCCTGCATCACTATGGAGGCCTTCCAGCTGTGTGCCCCTAACACCTGGACAGCTTCCTCTGCCCAGTACCAGCCCCCTCCCACCCCCTCTGCAATCTGGCCACATCCAACAGGAAGAAGAAAAATCAGACCCCTGAGAACCCTTGATATGAACATAGGCACATATTCTTCGGGACTCTATTCCAGTGCATGCTACAATGAACATAGCTGTAATGTTTGATTTACTCAGATCAAAACTAGCATGATCATTATAGTTCAATAAAAAGATTTTAAAATGTTCACTTAGAATATGTGCATTTTTCATACATACATTCTATTTTCAATCTGAAAATATAATACAAATGTGTGCCCCACCATTCCTCTGAATTTGAGCTGCATTTTTAGTCTAACAACCAGATGTTTCAAAATAGCCTACTGTGAACTGTTTCCTCTCTCTGCATTTATAAATAGCACCCTGACCTCTTTTCCAACTGAATTTGAGGGCTTATTCCTAGGGGTTCTGTAATTGTCAAAGCCTCTTTTTTCTTAGGAAAAGAGGATATCTCTGCAAGTATCTCCCAACTTATTGATTCATTTATTTATAATTATTCATTCCCTAAATATTTAAGGCACACAATTTACTCTCTCCAAGATAATAGTGGGAAATATTTGCAGTTCAAGATAGCAGCACCTATTTATCTCATTTGAGAACAGTGTGTTAAAGTGCTACAAAGAAAGTAAAGATGCAATGTCTTCTCTCAAAGAGTTTAAACAAAAAGGGTAGATTGGACATGACTACAACCGAAGGAAAACAGCATGCCTATGAACAGTCAGTTCCTTGCTACAGCAAGAAGTACCAATACAGAAGGAGCACCAAAAATTGGAAGACTCTGGTGTACCCAAAATAGCACTTAAATAATAAGAAAAATCAAATTGTGTGACCTTGACTTTCACATGGTTTATATTTTAAGTTTTGTTTTTTGGTTTTTTTTTAGTACAGAGAGAAGTAGCACCAACATCTTTCATGAATGCCAGGGGAACTCTCAAAATCTCCAATCAGCTTCATGAATATAAATGAAAGATGCAGTAATTTGATCCTTGAGGATGGAGTGCTCAATGAAGGAGCTGTAGAGGATGTGAAGAAGAAATGTAGCAAAAAGGAGACAAAAGCATCTTAAGTAGAAGGAATGCCATAAAGGGAGCAATGAGGGAGAAGATGTCTGCAGGCAATAGCAAGATGAGAGTCCTGGGAGGGACCAATAGTCTAATAATAAAAGGTGATGCCAGAAAAGGAAGCTGGACTTGGTGATGCAGGGCCTTCAAGGGCAGACTAAAAATTCTCAACTTCATCAAGATACTGTGAAAGCATCTTGGCAACCACTTTCACCATCACCACCCCAGCAAGTCCAAGTCTCCTGGTAATCAGCATGGAGACAATACTTCTCTTTTGCTCTTTCTTGATTATCTCTCCAACTCCAAAGGATTAAACCATTCTCTTCCTAAAGCTATGTAATATAACAATCCTTTCTGCATCCCATTTTTGTGAGAACTATGAAGGCAGATGCACTATCTTGAGTATTCCTTCCCTGAGTATTCCCTCACCTACCCATGCACCTCTGTACACAAATGGTATAATACAGAAACATAATTCTTCCTACTTCTCCGGTAGTTTTATCCCTGAAGCTGCTCAAAATGATTTCTTCAACCCAGATCAGGACTCCTTTGTTTCCTCCATGGCATGAGTAAGGAAGTAAGTTTATGCTGAGTCAAAACTGTACAAAATTAACAGATCAAATTTCTAACTAGAAAAGATCATGTGAAGACAGTATCATTAACTGTTAGTAAATTAAGGAAATAAGCAAGCAAAATGGTTTACCTATCATTAAATATTTAATCTGGCTAATGCTTAAAAGAAACCTAAAATAATCAACCACAGGGGTCTAGGACTTCACAAAAAAGGTGAATAAGTCATCTCCTAGCCTCCAATCTCTCATCAATCACTTCTTGTCAAAGCTAAGAAATATCTCCAACATTAATAACAAGTTCTCCCTACCTAATTAATATTTCACAGAGAATTTTTTTAAATCCCTCTGTTTAGAGTAATGAAAATACTGGATCCTATGAGTCAGTAAATGAATTGGGGGGGGGGGGGGAACCTTTGTTAAAATAAGATTTTAACAGCAATTTCCATTTTAACATTTTCATAGCATCTTTCACCAAACTTTCTCCAAGTTGCAGGGACATGGAGTAGAAAGTACAAAAGAAGAAATACCTTCTTTGATATCATGAGGTCTATAACCCAGAATCCTAAGCAGGCTTCTATTTTTTTAAAAACCTTTATTGTTAAAAGTATTATATATGTCCCCTTCTTTCCCCCATTGACCCCTTCTAGCCTACCCCCATGCCCCGCCCCAGGCCTTCACCACCCTATTGTCTCTGTCCATGCGTCATACATATATGCATACAAGTTCTTTGGTTGACCACTTCCCACCATCCACCCCCACCTTCCCTCTGAGATTGGACAGTCTGTTCCATGATTCTGCCTCTGGAACTACTTTGTTCATCAGTTTATTTTGTTCATTAGATTCTACATATGAATGAGATCATGTGATACTTGTCTTTCTATGACTGGTTTATTTCACTTAGCATTACTACTCTGCAGGTCCCTCTATGCTGCCTCAAAGGAGGACAGATCCTTTTTTTTTTTTTTTTTTACTGCAACATAGTATTCCATGGTGTAAATGTACTACAACTTTTTTATCCTCTCATCTACTGATGGGCACTTGGGCGGTTTCCAGATCTTCGCTATTGTAAATAGGAATGCTACGAACATGGGGTGTATACATTCTTTCTGATTGGTGTTTTGGGTTTCTTAGGATATATTCTTACAAGTGGGATGACTGGGTCAAACAGCAGTTCCATATTTAATTTTTTAAGGAAACTCCATACTGTTTTCCGTCTAAGCAGGTTTTTAAACCTTCATAGTCTCAGAGTTTACAAGAAAATAGCAATTTATTATAAAATGAATCCTATATTTAACCACAGTAACTAAGAGTAGTGAAATTGAAAATTATTAACTGAATTATCTGTAAGCCTCACACTGCTAGGAAGTTTTAGTGGTAGATGATTACAAATTTGTTTTCAAATGTACCATCAGCCCAGCTGGTGTGGTTCAGTGCTTGAACATTGACCTATGTAAACCAGGAGGCCACGGTTTGATTCCAGGTTAGGGCACATGCCCAGGTTGTAGACTCAATCCTCAGTAGGGGGCATGCAGGAGGCAGCTGATCAATGATTCTCTCTGATCATTGATGTTTCTCTCTCTCTCTCTCTCTCCCTCTCTCTCTCTCTCTCTCTCTCTCTCTCTCTCTTCACTTCCTCTCTGAAATCAACAGAAATATATATATTTTTAAATGTACCACCAGCTTCTCCTTTCATGGACAACATATAAAATTTAACAGGCTTACAGAAGAAGGAAAAAACACAACCACATATAGGCCCTCATACATAAGTTTAAATCCTTTGATTGACGCTCCAGGTATTTAAAATAAATCTTTGAGTACTAATGACAACTCAACTCCATATAAAACACTCCTGGTGTTAAGATATATTACGTGTGTATTTAATAGTATACAGGGGTGGGCAAAAGTAGGTTTACAGTTTTGAGTTTGGGAAACACAATTCACTTTTGTATTATTGTTTATTAATTCTTGTCATAATTTCCATACAAACAACTGTAAACCTACTTCAGCCCCACCCCGTATGTTTAAAAAGGAGCCAAGGAGATATTTCCACTTTAAAGCTCTAGCCTAGTTCCATGACCCATTTTATTTTTTCTTTCTTTTTAAAACATAGTTAAACAGTGGAATGTCCTGAGAATTTTCCCTCAATATTTCTCTTGTACGTGCATGAAAGTCATCACTAAAAGTTTAAGGGTATTTTTCTCTTTTATTTTTTTTTTCTAAAAAAGTTAGCTTCCTTAAAAAAAAAAAAAAAAAAAAAAAAAAAAGCCATAACTTCATCTTCCAATTACTTGTGGGCAACGTTCCACAAATTCTCTGGGGTGTAGAGTGCTTAAGTGCGGGAAAATCAATACTGAGCTTGTAAGTACAATACTATTATTGGTAATCACAATGACATCCGATTAAAAGTAATTTTAAAAATAGTTCCTGTTTCAGTACACTTTTTTAAACCAAAAGGAGTCTACTTCAAGGGCAAACGTGCAGAAAATAAAATTTAAAAGTGTTGCTATCACCACACAAACTTGCAAGAGCCTAACACACTATTCCACACACACCAGCTTCCATTTTCCTCTAATTATCAAAGGTTATAGTTCACAATATAACTTCACGACGCTTTCCCCCACAGCAAAACAGCAAAATAGCTCCAGATCGCTGCAAGGAGGAGAGGGGAAGTGTTCAAGAAACAAACCAGGACGAACTTACTTTTCTAAATGAGATGGGCACCCATCCCCCTGCAAGAGACCTGTCTCCAATAGGAGAGGAGAAAGAGCAATCTGGTCAACTCACTGTCCACAGGTCGCCCGCGCAAGGTGTACAGCGGAGGCAGGTGGAAGTCAGATGACAGCAATTAACGTGTATTTACAGGCCTGTCGTCCCCCGTGCACAAGGAGCAGGATGCGGGGGAGCTCGAAGATCAGAGCAAACTCATTATCTCGACCGAGAAAATAACTTGGTGCCTGAAACTCGCTACAGGGCGACTCCTTTCCGTTTATTTTCCTTTGGAGGCGGGGGGATGAAGGACGGTTCTAACTGTCCGGATTGTCACCCTCCCGGGCCAACGCGCCTCAGTAAGTGGGTTTTTTGTATCACTTACCCGCTTCTGGTTTCCTTTTAGACGCCCACACGCGGGAACGAAATCCAAGGGGCTGAAACCAGAGTCCAGCACTTGGCGTTCTGGAAATTTACCCGAAAAAAGTACCGAAAAGCCCAGACCCAACCCGAGACGGTCCTCCCACCTCGGCCCGGTCCACGCCGCCCAGCCCACCCCGTGGCCCCCGGCACTCGCCTTGCGCGAGAGCCGCCAGGCTCGGGAGGCGAGGCGGGCGGAGGGGGAGCCCGGGGGCCGCGCCTCTCCCCGCCGGCTCGCAGGGTCCTCACCCGTCGGTCCCAGGCGCAGGGCCTCCTCCGGTCCCGCCGGCTGCCCGCGCGGCGTCTGCAGCCCGGACGGCGGCCACGCGGGCGGCGCTGTCACTCGCCGGCGCCGCGGCCGCCGCACCTGGAGGCGGGAGCGCGGGGAGCGCGCAGCTCCGGAAGCGCCGCGCCCGCCTCGGCGCCCAGCCCAGGTGCTCCGCTCGGCGCCGCGCCTCGGCCGCTTCCTCCCGGCCGGCGGGGGCGGGGAGCCGGCGCCCCGCGCGGGGGCAGCGCGGGCTCAGCGGCGGGGGCGGCCGAGCCGGCCGTCCTGGTTCCGCAGCATAGCTGGGCGGCTGACTCAGTGCGCAGCGACTTGGCCGCGCCTGGCACCCGCGCACCTGGCGCACCTCGGCTCGGAGCTCCCGACCCGCGGGGCCGGGGAGGCTGCGAGGGCGCGTCCCGGCGTGGAGAGCGCAAGGGTAGTCCCCGCCCGGGAGGAGGATGCCCGTGACCGCTCCCCCGCTCCTGCCAGCCAGTGGGTTTATTCATACGCCCTGCTGGGGGTTTCTTGTCAGTTGCGCGGAACCTCACCACCACTGATTATTAGTGTTACTGTACTTTCCAGGTGGCCTCAGCGTTCCCCAAACTGGAGACTCACCTAAGCCGCTCACTTTCCCAGGCTGCTTCTAGTCGAGTTGCATTCCGTGGGCCCGGGAATCTGTTCACCACGCCCCGTGCCAACTGTTAAGCCGAGCCCATTATATTGGATTCTCCTGCAAGTCAGCCCTGTCAGGAAGGGGTGATTATCCCCATTTTCTAGTGAGTGCGTCTTGAGAACGCAGAGCAACTTGCCAGAGCAGACAGAGCATTAAAGACTGAACGTGGTTTTCAGTTTAGATTTAAACTCTGTCCCCTGAGAAACAGAGCCTCTAAATTCTAAATTCCCCTTTCTTGACTTTTCCGCTGGAGAGGAGAGACCACCATGCCCCAGTCCTGCCTGCACCTGAGATTGTTAGAGCCTGGAAAGACATTTCCCCTTGGAGTTGACACTGTGCTCTTGAAGTGATCATAAGGAGGCAGCAAAAGAAAATAAGGGATAAAAAAACAAAACAAAAATCTGTGCACCCCACCCCCCAGTACCAGAGTTTGCCATGAGTTCAAAGGCCAACTCCTCATTTTTATTTATTTATTTGCTATTATATTTTTATTGACTTCAGAGAGGAAGGGAGGAGAGAGAGAGAGAGAGAGAGAAAGAACTCTGATGAGAGAGAATCATTGATTGGCTGCCTGCCGCATGCCCCACACTGGGGAAGGAGCCTGTAACCAGGCAGGTGCTCTGACCAGGAATCCAACAGTGACCTCCTGGTTCATAGGTGGAGGCTCAACCACTGAGCCACACTGGCTGGGCTTTATTTTTAAAATAATCATCTCTTCACAGACTTACCTGAATTTATCTCCCTTGAAAGATGCAGTGTCCTGATCTTTCCCCTGTACCTGTCGATGGAAGTGGAGCCATTAGGGAAAGTGGTGAACTTATTATGAAAATGAGATAATTGGTGAGATCCAGCGTGTGGAAGGCTTCCCAGGAGCCCAGGCCCTTGGGAGGCTCATCTTCATAAAAATTCCTGGGCACCAGAAAGCACCCTCCTGCTCCCCAGGCTCTGAAACGGCTGGCAGCTCCAGAGACACCAAGCCCCAGGTGGGGCTGAGCTGGAACCAATACTTCAGAGCAAATCCAAGTTCCACCAGGGAAGTGTTCTTGACATTTTCTAAACCTCAGGAATTCTCTTTTCTTTGGATTCCTGTAGAATTTTACTTATTTGCCTCTTTCCTGGCTTCATTTTAAGCCCATATTCATTTTAAGTCCGTATCCTTGTTTTTGTGTTTTTGTTTTGTTTTGTTTGGGTGGTGTGTTTTTTTCTCCCTCTCAGAGTTCTCACATGCTTTTTCATTTATTTCTATCTGTGTAAGCCATCTTAAATCCCTTTCTGAATAAGGTGGGTTATAAATAAACAAAAACTCTTACATCAGTTATATGTCTCAGAATATCAAGCATTGTCTTATCAAGTTACTTCTCTTAGTAAAATTTGTAAACTAATTTGGACTTTGTGCCTCTTTGTAACAATATCTTAGTTCCTTGATTATCATTCAGTCATTTATTGTTTAAAAAATTTATTGAACACTTACTTTTTAATAGTTTGAGAATACAGTGCTTAGTACATACAATACAACTTCTGTATTTAGTCTTCTCTGAGGGGAAATAAAGTTCAGAGCTGTGTGAGGCACAGCGATGATTTAATAATAGCTCTGGGAAGTGAAAAAAATAAAAATAAAAAAGCTCCCTATTGAATGTATACATTGGTTATAAGATGTATTCTGGTTTTAAGAACCTTAGTATGCCCAGCCTGTGTGACTCCGTGTTTTGAGAGTGGACCCATGAACCAACAGGTCATGCTCAATTCCTGGGCAGAGTACATTCTTAGGTTGCAGGCTCAATCCCCAGGAGGGGGCATGCAGGAGGCAGCCGACTGATGTTTCTACCTCTACCCTTCTCCCTTACTCTCTCTAAAATCAATAAAAACATTTTTTTTAAAAGAGTCCAATTGTCCACATACATTTTTTTAAAAAAAGAACCTTAGTATATGGAGAAAATAAAAGGTAAAGGAAATATGGCAAAACAACCTTTTATTAATCATACCAGATTCTAGGCAAATATCTAACATATATGTTCTATGATACAACAACTCTATGAGTTGGAAATTTTTTCGCCATTTTTTAAATATAGGCTTCATTGAGACTTAAAGAGGTTAAATAATAAATAATAGATAAATTGAACATAACTAGGCTGTAAATTATTTATGTAGCAGCCTTCATAGTGGGGCATTCAGGGAACAAAATAGGAAAATTAAGAATTGAGGTATGAAAATCTGTTTACTGCCAAATTGGAGTATGTATACCCAGCCATCTTCATCTAAGCTGGATTTACCCCAAAATGCCCACTCCCACCGGCTCCTCCATTTTGAGTAAGCAGCAGGTAGAGCTCTGTCCTGGCCAGACTTGGCATCTCTGCTCCTCCCACCCCTCCTACCCAGAATGCCCTGTGCTTCTGACAGAGGCGATCTGAGAGATTAAAAGTCCTCCTGCTTCTCTCCTTCCCTCCCTCCTTTTTCTCCTTCACCTTTTCCTTGCATCATGGAAGCTAACACCCACAGAGCATTTAAGAGCCAGTTGCTATTCCCAGCACTTTACTTGTAAAAGCTCATTTAATTATCTCAACAGCTCCTTGAAGAGATGATGTTATTATCCCTGTGATAAGAAACTTAAGAGAGGTTGAGCAATTTACACCAATTAGGATGGTAAGGGAGAGAGAAGTCCAACACAGTCTTCTAGATACACCCTGTGCTGGAGATTGCCTCCCGGGGAAAGCCCAGTGCTGGAATTGAAAGTTAATTGTGTGGGTTGTGGCATTGGGAGCAAACTCATTAATTTCTCTGAGCCTCAACTTCCCCATCTGTAAACTGGGAATAATAATATCTATGAGAATTCAATATGATTACATATCTAAGGCCCTAGAAAAGTCAAGTCCCTTAATATAGTTACTTCTCTTTTTTCCAATGATTCTTCAAGATTGGTTCAAATCCCACTTCCCACTCAAGCCTGAGTCACTGATACCCAGAATTATTTACACAACAGAATTTAAAGTAATCTCTTCATTGTTCTCAAAAGAAAACCTACTATTATTTTTGCCAAATATAAAATTTTAGGGATATAGATAAAATGGTCCTGTCTACTTATTTAATTATTTACTTAATACTTAATTTGTCATTTTAGGTAAACAAATATAAAAGTAAAATTATACATTAATGTATAAAGACTGCCTTTTCCATTTATATTTTTTAAAGTTTTATTCAAATTATAACATGCAGCTTGACATCAGTGACTTCATCATGAAAGCCACATTTTGAATCATCAGTGGGTTTTTTTCAGAGCATATTTTCTTCACATCTGTCTATATTTTTGACTATCTAACTTCCTGAATCCTTTTATGATTCTGTCACCGGGAATTTTATCACAAACCATATTTCCACTTGCTTCATATTAAGAAGTTGTTTTTTTCTCATTCACCCTAAATGTGTAAATGAGTTATCTCCACCAGTTTTTTGGTTATTTGAATGATTTTTAAAATATATTTTTATTGATTTCAGAGAGGAAGAGAAAGGGATAGAGAGATAGAAACATCAATGATGAGAGAGAATCATTGATCAGCAGCCTTCTGCATGCCCCCTACTGGGGAAGGGGCCTGCAACCTGGGCATGTACCCTGCCTAGGAATCGAACTGTGACCTCCTGGTTCATAGGTCGATGCTCAACCACCGAGCTACACTGGTCAGCTTTCGAATGATTTTTAAAAGAATGCTTACACTGTTCTGGCCAGCATGGCTTAGTGGATATGTTGTAGGCAGCAGGAATAGCACCAGGTGTCAGACCAGTGGGATCAGACCAAACTTGGGTTCAGCAACCTCGGTACTTGAGTTCTGGCTAAGAAAGTAATTCAATCAAGACTCAAACTCACTAGAGAAAATCTTTTGAGCAAGTAAAGAGAAAGTATACTCGAAGAGAAATTTCAAGCTGACAGCTCGAAGAGGGAGTGGGCTAAGATTCCTATGAAACCCTCGGAGGGGAGTTAACTGCTTTCTTCTTCTAACTGACCTATCAGGGCCTGTGCTGTTGTCGTCCGTTTTTGCATGGATGTTAGATGGGGGTTTCCTCCAGCCCCTATGTTCTCCTCTAAGGGGTGGTCTACCACGTGACTAACCACATGCCAGAAGAGAAACGGTCAGGAGAATCTCACCTGCATGACCGGAGGCATTGTAGGGTGGATAGAAGTTCTAGGATCAAGGTCTTGAATTGGATATCTCCAATATTTACTCTAATGGGTGTTTTTCATTCCTAGGTGTCTGGGATGTTCTGCCATAGTGATCTTCTGTACCTGGCCCATTCTCCTTGTTCTGCTCGTGTCTATCTAAATGCCCACTACAGATAGAGCATCGACCTGCACACTGAAGGGTCTCGGGTTCGATTCACAGTCAAGAGCACGTACCTGAGTTACAGGTTTGATTCCTGCCTAGGAGGAGACCATGCGGGAGGCAACCAATCAATAATGTGTACATCGATGTTTCTCTTTCTCTCTCCTCTGTCTCTGTCCCCCTCCTCCCCACCTTTGAGAGAGAGAGAGAGAAAGAGAGAGAGAGAGAGAGATTGAAAGAGAGAGAGAGAGAGAGAGAGAGAGAGAGAGAGAGAGAGAGAGAAGGCTTGCACTAACATGGAACACTAAAAATTGTGGGTGATAACACAATAATAATTACTTAATCTGTTTTAAATAGCTTTGCCTCCTTGTATTTTATTTTATTTATTTTTGCAATGTCTTCTTTTTAATTTAATAAATCTTTATTGTTCAGATTATTACAATTGTTCCTCTTTTTTTCTCCCCATAGCTCCCCTCCAACCGGTTCCCACCCCACCCACTGCCCTTACCTCTCCCACACTGTCCTCATCCATAGGTGTACGATTTTTGTCCAGTCTCTTCCCGCAACCCCCACACCCCTTTCCCCCTGAGAATTGTCAGTCCACTCCCTTTCTATGCCCCTGATTCTATTATATTCACCAGTTTATTCTGTTCATCAGATTTTTTATTCACTTGAGTTTTAGATTCACTTGTTGATAGATATGTATTTGTTGTTCATAATTTTTATCTTTACCTTTTTCTTCTTCTTCCTCTTCTTAAAGCATTTCATATAATACTCTCCTTTCAGCATTTCATATAATACTGGTTTGGTGTTGATGAACTCCTTTAGCTTTTTCTTATCTGTGAAGCTCTTTATCTGACCTTCAATTCTGAATGATAGCTTTGCTGGGTAGAGTAATCTTGGTTGTAGGTTCTTGCTATTCATCACTTTGAATATTTCTTGCCACTCCCGTCTGGCCTGCATAGTTTCTGTTGAGAAATCAGCTGACAATCCTATGGCTGCTCCCTTGTAGGTAATTAACTGTTTTTGTCTTGCTGCTTTTAATATTCTCTCTTTGTCTTTTGCTCTTGGCATTTTAATTATGATGTGTCTTGGTGTGGTCCTCTTTGGATTCCTTTTGTTTGGGGTTCTGTGCACTTCCTGGAGTTGTAAGTCTATTTCTTTCACCAGGTGGGGGAAGTTTTCAGTCATTATTTCTTCAAATAGGTTTTCAGTATCTTGTTCTCTCTCTTCTTCTGGCACCCCCATAATTCGGATGTTGGTACACTTGAGGTTGTCCCAGGGGCTCCTTACACTATCTTCAAATTTTTGGATTCTTTTTTCTTTTTGCTTTTCCGGTTGAGTGTTTTTTGTTTCTTTGTATTTCAAATCTTTGACTTGATTCTTGTGGTCCTCTAGTCTGCTGTTAGGTCTCTGTATAATATTTTTTATTTCATTCAGTGTATGTTTAATTTCTAGTTGGTCCTTTTTCATATCCTCGAGGGTCTCGCTAAATTTATCAGCCTTTTCTAGGAAATTCTTGAAAAACCTTATAACCATGGTTTTGAACTCTATATCCAGTCGTTTGCTTTCCCCCATTTCTTTCATTTGTGATCTGTTTCTTTGTCTCTGCATTTTCACTAATTCCCTGAGTTGGTAGAGTAGCTTTGTGTGCTAGGTGTCCTATAGGCTCAGCGTCCCCAGTTACCTGAGGTGGACACTTCTGGTGCACCCCTTTGTGGACTGTGTGCACAGCCTTGTTGTAGTTAAGTCTTGATTGTTGTTGGTATCACTGGGAGGAATTGACCTCCAGGCCAATTGGCTGTGAGGATCAGCTGTGTCTACGCTGGGAGAACTTCTGTGCTGGAGACACCCTTCTGAGACAAGACTTGCAAAATTGCAAAAGCCTCTGTGCTCAGCTTGGATGGGGCAGAGTCTCAGGGTGGAGCAGACAGCCTTGGCTTCCCGTCAGCCCTGCCCTATGAGGCCCCTGGGTCTCAGTGTCCCTCGGTAATCACTGCAAGCACCTCTGAGAGAAAGCCACCCTCGAGTTTCGCCCGCTGCCAGACAGTCCAGTTTCTCCCCAAATGAGTCTGGGTCCCCAGAGTCTCGCCCGGAACTGGAGTTCAGCGCTGTCAGGAGCTTCCATCTCCCTCCAGCTTGAGAAAGCCAGCCACGCACTCAGCAGTCAGTCCTCTCCACACGTGCGCATCTCCCTACCTCTGCCTCCTGCAGCTCCTCTGAGTCTCAGTGTGCTTTTCTCTTTCCTCTAGTTGTAGAATTTCCACTCAGCCAGCTTTCCTATGATTTTGGATGATGTATGTTTTGTCTTTTAGCTGTAGTTTTGAAATTGTTGTGCGACGCAGCAGTGTAGGTGCTTACCGATGCCGCCATCTTGGTTTCTGCCTCCTTGTATTTTAAACCAATTTTGTCAGATGACCTTTGTATAGATCCTACACTAGCACTGATTAAGGATATTTCATACTACACTCCCCAACCCTGAAGACAGGTAGATATCCTGTGATGTAGATTGTGTATATCAAGCATAGTTACACATGATGAACTCTTAATCCTCTCAACAGGGCTGGGAAGTAGGAGTGATCATTATGTCCTTCCTTAGCCAGTAAAGAACCCAAGACATCAGATTTGAACCCAGATAAGGTGGATCCAAAGTCTATGCCAGGCGTCCTCAAACTACGGCCCGCAGGCCACATGCGGCCCACCGAGGACATTTATCCAGCCCGCTGGGTGCCGCTGCCTGTCCTGCTTAGCAGCCGACTTGTCCCGGGCCCGCAATGCACATAGGAATTTGTTCATAGTTTTTTTTTTAAGCTATAGTCTGGCCCTCCAACGGCCTGAGGGACAGTGAACTGGCCCCCTGTTTAAAAAGTTTGGGGACCCCTGGTTTACACCTTAAGCATTCTACTGTGATGCCTCTGAGAAGACCTGAAGTTTTGCCCACAAGGACCGCTTTTCAGATGCCTAATTTTGGGGTGAAAATGATGTATGTGCTTTATATTCAGGCACATATTATGCTCTCTCTTGGATTTTCCCATTGCCCTTTGATTTTACTGTTATTTGGCTTGTCAGTGGGCTTTGCATTGTGGATGTTGAGAATATTTCCTTATTACTATTTGTATACCATTACCTCTATTAGAGTACTCTGATCAGTCTGCCTTGCATGGGTACTTGGAATCTTTATTACTATTTTAATTTTCTGAAGTACCTATCATAAGGCCTTAGATAAATGTTTGTTTTATTAAATTGAAATACTTATATTCATTAGGGTGACTCCTTTTGGTACTCTGTTATAAGTTTTAAGAGTTGTTTTGAAAGATTTTCCTCTTTAACTCTTTTTCACCACAAGGAAACAGCTTAGTGCAGTGGTCGGCAAACTCATTAGTCAACAGAGCCAAATATCAACAGTACAACGATTGAAATTTCTTTTGAGAGCCAAATTTTTTAAACTTAAACTTCTTCTAACGCCACTTCTTCAAAATAGACTTGCCCAGGCCGTGGTATTTTGTGGAAGAGCCACACTCAAGGGGCCAAAGAGCCGCATTGGCTCGCGAGCCGCAGTTTGCCGACCACAGGCTTAGTGGAAGTCTGCTGTGAAACCGACAAAGGAGCAGTATAAAATATTCCATCAATTGAATTATTGACTAAAATTTGGTGGTATTCTGGAATTAATTTATTTTAAAATACAAGTTTTTTCAGAAAGCATTAAGTGATATTCAGAAAAAAAGTGAACTTAAGTTTTCCTATAAAACTAATATTTTAGAAACTCACTGAGGCACTCGAGATTAGAATATTTCATTGATGTTGAAACACATATTTTTAGAATTTACTTCTGAAATGGGGATTTATCTTAAAGAGAATTGCTGTTGACCAGGCAGCAGTTCTGACATAGTTGTGATTGTCTTACATGTTCATGAACTTGGTCACAGATGTTGACCAAGTCACTTCACTTAAGTTACTTGCATTGACAGTGATATACATGCTGAGTTTAATTATCATTTGAAATGTCCTCAAAAGTGTTATACTAGGCTTTTGAAGAAAGGCAAGGAAACAGAACAATGTGATATTTGGTAAAAATCTATGTCTAAATAATTCTCAAAGCATTTTCATTAATATATAATACATAATAAAAATTCTAAGTGAATAGTGTTCTGACACAGTTTAGGCCACAGTGGTATTTTTTTTTCTCATAGTTTGGAATATATTCACGTATATGAAATTTGATTGCATTTTAGCACTGTTGACATCCAGTAGTTTCTACCACTGCTAACATAAAAAGCTAATTTTGTTTTTCTATGATTTAAGGAAAAATCATTTTTAAGAGAAAGCCTAACTATTGCCCAATGGGTTTACAGATGAAATACCATGTTTCCCCGAAAATAAGACAGTGTCTTATATTAATTTTTGCCCCCAAAGACACGCTAGGTCTTATTTTCAGGGGATGTCTTATTTTTCCATGAAGAAGAATACGGTACACATTTATTGTTAAATGAAAATAAAGGAAATTTATTACCTGTATACGGTATGGTAGTACGGTAGTTGTCAACACAAACCAGACAAACTGTGAATCCTCCAGTATCAAGAATTTACTCATTTATTCAATGACAATCATGTCATCATCTTCTGGAACATCATCATAACAATCCAATTCCTGAATTTCCTGGTGAATTTCTTGTGACTCCATTTCTTTCAGAATCAGTGGACCAAATCTCTCATGTTTAGCAATAGCACTGTCTTTAAATGAGTACTTCTTGTCAAGGTAGCCTGCTCGCAGTGCATTTGCAATGCAACTGTCAGTGACTTTCTCCCATGAATTCTTCACCCAAGTCACAACTTCTTGCAGTTTAGGTTTCACAAAGTTTCCACGCTGATTTCTCTCCATTCTATTTTCAATGTAGTCATTAATTTCCATGCGCAAATTGTCTTTGAATGGCTTGTTTATTGCAATAGCAAGAGTCTGGAGATAGGCCGTCATTCCTGCGGGAATCATTATCTGATCTATTTTTCTTTCATGAAGAAGAAATGTCTTCATGTCTTTAGCGCGGTGAGTGCTGGCTGCATCCCAGACTAGCAGACCTCTTTGGCTCCCTCGCATAACAAGCAGCAGCATTAAATCGACCCACTTCCTTATAACTGCTTGTATGGCCCAGGCTTTTTCAGTTTCAAGAATAAAAACGCCCAAAACACGTTCAATCTTTTCCTTCTTGCCCTTAGAAATGATTAAAGGTGGGATTTTAGTGCCATCCAGACGAATTGCCAAAATATAGGAAACACGTGCACTTTCGTAAGCAGTGGAGGGAATGTACGCTAAGGAGGCACCCCGCTGTTCAATTGTTGTTTGAGATGATTGGCCCATAAACACTGCAGTTTCATCTATAGCAATCATGTTGGAAAGATTGTATTTAGAGAAGTCAGCATCATCAATAAAGGACTTGAATGCAAGTGCTCGCTTCATAACTTGAGTATCTTCCAACCTAAACAATGTTGTAGATCTTCTTAAAGACAGTTCACTTCGCTGAAGGAAATTATCCAGCCAGTGTTGTGATGCTTTGAAGTCTTTGGGGGCTATGTCAAACTGTGGTGCCATTGCAAGGGCAAATTCTTGAATCTGAGCCCTATTCACAACAAAGCCTTTGCTCTCCTGTCAACAACCCATTCACAGATCAGGTCTTCCAGCTCGGAAAATAATGGTTGCCGACCTGATCCACACTTGCGCTTTTTAGCATTTCCCTTGTCTACTTGTTCAATGAGGTTACCATACTCTGCTCGCCATTTTCGGACCAATCGGATACTCAACATCTTCTCTTTGCAGAAAGCAGTAAGATTTTGGCCCCAAGAGTCTTCCACGATTCCTTTCTTGTACTCCACGGAGTAGCTTTTTCTTTTTGCACTCATTTCTAGGGGTACAAAAAAAGGAATTGGGGTATCAAGGTGGGGGGAGGGGGATCACTCAGAATGACACAGGGGGGATCAGAAGGGGGAATCAAAATGGCACAGGAGAATCAAAGGGGGGATTACCATTTTAGTAACCCCTTTTGATCCTCCTGTGTCATTTTGATTGCCCCCTCTGATCTTCCTGTGTCATTTTAAGTGATCCCCCTCCCCCCACCCCTGTGCCACTGAACACCTTCACCAGACATCCCCCCTACCCCTTTATCAGACATTTACCCCCTGGGGCCTGCCTGGGGACTGTCACTGGGCTTGCTGGGGCCTGGATCTGGGCTGGAGCAGGGTCTGCCACTGACTGAGAACCTTCAGTCATCATGAAGGCGGCCGCGAGCATCAGGTAGTGTCACCAGAGACAGACCAGCACTCACCACCTTCGCTGCGTCCCGTCCGCTCTAATCCCCCTGTTCTTCTACACGCATCTGCGAAAGTCTCCTCCTCTCTCCCACCCCGCGCTCACTGCTCACTCCGACCTCTGCTCCGCCTCCACACAGCAGTGATGTCAGGACTCCACATAACGTCACTGGTTGCTAGATGCCAGTCGGGGTGGCCCTAGAGGATGGTCGGTCAGCTGAGCAGTGCTCCTGCTGTGGGAGTGCACTGACCACCAGGGGGCAGCTCCTGCATTGAGTATCAGCTCCCTGCTGGTCAGTGCGCATCATAGCGACCGGTAGTTCTGGTCGTTCCAGTCACTAGGTCATTCGGTTGCATAGGCTTTTATATATGTAGATATGGATTTCCAGCTCCTCTTGAAAAAAATCAATATCTGACAGCACTAACATCACATTTTCACAAAGCAAGTTTGAAGGGATTGAAAAACTGGCTGCCCTTTTTGGACAGGATGTACACTCTCGAGTTTTCCATCGTCGCTACTCACCCTACTCTCCTTGAGGTTATGCCTTAGGAGCTGTGGAGGTTGCAACCATGGGACATCACCTGAAAATATGCTCCGTGAGAGATAAACTATATGAGGGAATCTTGAGGCAAGGTTATGGACTTGTGAAATGGAAGTCTTAGACTTATACAGCCCAGATCAAAAATTAACATACAAATATTAAGGATGTTTTCTCAGCAGAAGCAGTAGCAGTGTGATCATCACAATAGCTAGTATCTACTGAGTTCTAAAAATCAGTCAAGCCCAGCTGGTGCACTCAGTGGCTGAGCCTTGACCTATGAACAAGGAAGTCATGGTTCAATTCCTGGTCAGGGCACATGCCTGGATTGTGGGCTCCATCCCCAGTAGGAACCATGCAGGAGGCAATCAGTGATTCTCTCTCATCATTGATGTTTCTGTCTCTCCCTCCTTGCAGACGGTGAACAGCGGTGACCGTGGGGGGCGGGGCTGCTGCACGGCTCCCAAGTGCTGAGGGAGAAAGGGCAAACAGCAATATTAAAATATTTATTTTAATTATTTTCCTTTCAATGTGCACAAATCTGTGCATCAAGCCACTGGTATAGGAATCTCATGCAGATATATGTATGACATGTGCATATAACGTATAGTAGACAGGCATACCTCAGAGATAGTGCAAACTCTGTTTCAGACCACCGTAACAAAGTAAGTGCCACAATAAAGTGAGCTAGACTCTTTTTGTTGGTGGAGGGTCTTGCCTTTCATTGGTAAAAAGCAAAATGCCTATAATGTGCATAAAATGAAGCACAACAAAACGAGGTATGCCTGAATACTATATGCATTGACACATATATTACATACACAATATATCTATACATGCAAACATATCTATATATTTCATGTGTATAGAACATATACATGCATGATTATGTTTAAACCATTTGAATTTGCTGATATTAACTTCAAAAATGGTTATGTATAGGGTTCAAATTTATTCAGTTTAATTGGGAATTGAGAAAATGTTTTTCCCCTACTCCCAATCTTTACTTCATGTAGAAGGATTTTCTAACCCCCCCTGACCTCTCTTTGCCCCTGTTTCCACTCCCACCCCCAACCACACACACACACACACACACACACACACACACACACACTCACTGTCATGTGTGATACTGTGGTAACTTGTTTATTTGAAAGGAGGAACTGGCCCCATGAGACCTGCTCTTTCATTCCCTCATTCTTACAACTCACACATTCTGTGTTGCTCTTCCAAGCTGTAAACCATGGATAGAAGTTTGAATCTATGCATGGCTTACAGAGTCTGACATTTGTTTAGAGGTAATTATTAAAAGTAATAATTCCTTCTTCATCTGCCTGATTCCTATCTTTCCATTCATTTCAAACAAGGTACCTAACAGTTGTTTTATTAGAAATGAACATGATTTTATGCCTGAGAATAATAGGGGAAGGAATGGTTTATAATGGATAAATCAAAGGAGTCCTTTTTAAATAAGTGACGTTTAAACTGGGAAGGGAAGGCTGGTTGGGAGTCAGCTGCATGTGCTGTGTGTGGGGGGCGGGGGTGAGGGGTGAGGATGGAGATATATTCCAGGCAAAGAAGATCATTTGTAAAGAGCATTTGTTTTGGAGGAACTGAAAGAAGGTCTATCAGCTGGGTAGTGAATAGAATAGAACAAGATAAAGCTGGAAGGACACGCAGGTACATTATGTAAGGCCTTATGGGGATTTTATCAGAAGGGAATGGGAAGTCATCAAAGGGACTAAAGCAGAGAAGAATATAACTATATTCTTATCTTATATAGTCTTCAAAATATCTCTTGATGGAAGACATTATTATGATGATGCCTATATATCAGCTGAATAACTTAAGATGCAGAGAGGTTAAATTGCAAATGTTACTACTTGATGGAACATATATATGATGCCAGGGACCATCCTTTTAATCACTCTCTGTTGTACCTACCCAAAAGATTCTAAAGTCTAATCAGTGAAAATTTCAGGGCATATGCATTTGTAGACTATGACTTACAAATAATAGATATGACTAACTCACCATTTTTTGAGTGATTTATAAAAATTATTTGGTATTTGTCATTTGATACCTCTATGTTTAGGGAAATAAAATGGACAACAAAGTCAATTCATCATTCCAGTTTCTACTGTAGAATTCCAATATTAGGGGAAATTTAACTTTTTAACTGTGAAGTACCTCTTTTGTGTTATGTAAACAAATTCAATAATTTTTCCCTAAAGCAGGTAATCAAAATAGATTAGAGGAAGGGAAATAGAAGATAAGAATATGCCAGCACTTGATGAAAAAGTTGCAGTAGATTTTGAGAATGAAGATACTTACCAAGTTAATCTCTCTGTATCTAAGAATGCCAGAAATGGACACGTGATTTAAAAGTTCATTCATCATTGACTGCAGGTCGTTTGTACATTGTACTAGTAACTCCTATGCCATCAATGTCTGTTCTTACTTTAGAGACAAAGTTCCATATAGCCTGTCTCTGTCTGGAAAGATCGTATTCTCCATTTTTTAAAACACACTTTTAGAAAAGATATCCATCTGCCATTTGATCATTTTCTATGTGTGAAATATGACATACCACCTCAGTAACGCTGCACAGCAGGTGCACAGCCCTTCAAAGACCCAGCTCTCAAGTTTGCATTTCCTTCACTCCACATGGCTTCTGAGGCATCCTGTGTAATGGTTTGATATTTTTTCCTGTGGAAACTCTTACCCACAATACTTCAACTTCAATCTGGGTTAGCAATCAGAATACATGGTGTCTGCTTGTACATTTTGCAAGCGTATTAAGGAGACCGTGGCAGTCATGCTTGACTGAACTTTCCTTTCTCTCACTTGTAAAGGAACTGCTGCTCATGCATTCATTCAGCCACGAATGCTTGGCGTTTTCATTACAGTTACTAGGCCACTAAAAAAGGAGGGTTGTTTTTTTTTTATTATTCATTTCCAAAAAGAAAAGAAAACAGCACTGAAATCTGTCCCTTTTCTTTATGCCCTGGGTGTGGACAGTTTTTACTGAAGCAGTAATAATAATAAAAAACATATACCAATTTAACTCATTAGATTATCTTCATAAAGTGCAGAGTGCACTTTCAAATAAGAAGCAAGACATTCATACAATCATTAGATTGGTAAATGTCTTATTCAGCCAGCTGGGACATATGTAATACCGTCAACAAATAAAGAAAAAAAACACACAGAATAGTCACAGAGATATAAATTACAGCATAGGGAATATAGTTAATAATATTGTAATAACTATGTAGGGAGCCAGGTGGGTATTTGCAAGAGCAGGGGACCTCTCTGTAAACCACTATGCTGTACATCTGCAACTAATACAGAATAATATTGAAAGCAAATTATAATTAAAAAAAATTAATAGCAAAAACAAAACCCACTAACTCAAAAAGATATCTGCATCCGGTTGCCAAGACATAGAAACAACCTAAGTATCTGCCAATAAATAAATGGATAAAGAAAATAAATAAAAAAGAACTTCAGTCTTTCTTTCATCGTTCCTTCCAAACTGTGCTTTTGAACTTACCTCTTCTCCTGCCCCTGAATGAAATATAGGATGGGTTCCTTAGATTTTCTGTTCTGTGTCAATGACAAGAACAATCTAAATTATATGACAAAAATGTCCAGAATGATTTAGCAAAACAGCCTAATCACCAACCCCTTTCCTACAAGCCTGCTTCAGGTCAGGAAGCCTTCCTTGAGTGGTGAGTGGAATCAGAGAGCTAAACTTTCTTCTCTCACCTGCTCACCTCTTCCCTCATTCACTGCATCAGAACCCCCCCTCAAGGTTGTGTTCAACGGGAAATGGAGATTGAGAGGAAGGGTAGTCTCTTAAGTAGTGCATGCAGCTGTAATTTTCTAGCTCTTTTTCTCCTAGTTCTCCCCAACTCTGTCTCCACTATCCCCCAAAAAACCACTGTTGGAGTCTACCTGTTGACTTGGATGCTCCTAAGATTTTTCGAATACTTCCTCTCAGCCAGCTCTTGATGCCTTTCCTCAGCCCCCTTTTGGGTATATTAAGTTGCTTTCTCTCAACAAATTGAGTGCCTACCCTGACTTCTCACGTACATGCCACAGCCTTCACCAAGGTCCAAGATACATTGCCGTCATTATTGCAGAGGTACCAACTGTTGTCTACCTTCTTCACAGCTGACCCTCAAGCTGCTTTACGTACTACATCTAACCTGACTAAGATATTGAATAACAGCCTAGGGCTAAGTATATCATTTGGTAGACACAGATTATAAAAAGAACGTGTCACTACATCCACCAAGCTGGAGTCTTTCATATTTGTAGGAGTGCCTGCATGTGTGGGTGGTCGTATTTACTAAATGCTTGTTACTAATATACAAGCTCAGCACATAAACTATCTCCCTCCATCCCCAAGCAACTCTATTAATTAGATTCTGTTATTAGTCTCACTTAATAGATGAGGATACTTAGAGGTTTAAGAGTTTAAGTAACTTGCCCAAGGCCACACACCTTGGTAATGGTATACAGTATCTGGAATTCAAGCTTAGTACCACTGTCAGAGGCATAGGCCAACTTCACCATAATTACAACATCAGGCCACCTCTCCTTGGAACCAAAGTGTTATTAGTATAAGTAGTGACGGCAGTTAGGCTACTTAAATGGGTTCTTGCATCTTTAGCCAAAGGTTTACCCAGATAACAAACTGTAACGGCAGCTTTCATCTCTGTGTTGCTGATAGAAATCTTTCATCGAGCAAGGCGTGTCCCAGGTATAGGCCTGTACAAGACTATAATCTTCCTATTAAACAATACAAAACAATAACACCAAGTCTGCAGAGTCATCCATCCACTCCCTCAAATATCATCTAGTATATTGTATCAAGAGTACAATCAACAATGTTCTGATTCAACTTCCTTCTTACAGTTAATGAAATTTATAGTTTATTTAGTTATTATTTCTAGGAGTCTAGCTATTCATTTTGAATTTCAGCTTACAGGTTCCTTGTGGCATCTTTGATTATTGAAAATAATCTTATTACTTATAATAGTTTGTGAGGAAAATAATGGGTTCAGTCAATAACATTAGCAGGTGGGTCATCCACAAGCCACATGGGTATCATTGTGAATTCAGAGCAGATGGGTTTGCTTAATAGACAAGACAGCACTTCAAAGTCTTGAAAAATAAAAAGTTCTTGGCTAGTAGGCCTACAGGGACCTCAGTGGCAAGAATCAAGAAGGAAGAGAAAGCCAAGATTCAAACCTGAGGACAGCCCCTGGGAATGGTCATTATTTTAATGCATAGTGTCTCAAGGAGTTTAAGGAGGAAGGGACAGATCCAGTAAAGCATTTGACTAACAGTTGAACTTGATGGGATGGTTATGCCAACAGAGAACCCATATGATCATGCAGCTCTCCAATGACCATACTTAAGCCAACCAAAAAAATTAGCATTTCAAAACTAGGGTTTCATATTAGGTCCACATAATGCTTTATAAAAAGCAAACACTGCTTGATCAAGTAAGTCCTGAAAAATTCTACAATTAATACTCTCTCCTAGAGATTTATGGCATATTTATCATATTAAAGTCTTCACAGGAGTCCTGCAGAAAAAAAAAAACAAACACCAAAAACATTTTGAACCTTGTTTAGATTTATTTGATAAGGAAATCATCTTTTTGTGCAACACATTTAGATTACTGAACCACACTTTCAGAAGAGCTGATCCAGTGTAATTGGGGAACCACAGACCCTAAAAATCAGTCCTTCAAAGAAGATGA
This sequence comes from Plecotus auritus, assembly GCF_963455305.1. Taxonomy (NCBI): domain Eukaryota; kingdom Metazoa; phylum Chordata; class Mammalia; order Chiroptera; family Vespertilionidae; genus Plecotus; species Plecotus auritus. Next base: position 225,726,583 of record NC_137770.1, on the reverse strand, counting down.
ATAACTATAACTTCTTACAACAACGCTATTGAGAATGTTTTGGTGGGCATAGTTTAAGGACCTAATCTTTAAAATGTTGCCAGCATGCAGATAGTCTGTTCAAGTTTCATAGGCATCAAGCTGGAGATAGGGCTGGCAAACGCCAATGAGAATTACAGAACCTCTGGGACATGAGCAGCAATAGATCAGTCTACCTCTTCATGGAAAAAAGAAAGAAGATGTCTCTGTGTGTAAAGGTAAGATTTTACTTAAAAATAAGTCCTGAATATAATCCAACCCATAGCTTAAAAGTAATAAATATCATAAAGTTCCATACCATAGAAAAATTTAACCCAGAAAATTTGTGAATTTATGATTTTAAAAAAATGGTGATATAAACCCTAAAAGATCTTACTAAAGTATCCTTACAATAAATAACTTGTTTAACTAGCTTGGTTATATTATTTCCAAAGAAACAATTGAAATTGTTATTTGCCAAAAACACATCCATATACCTAAATGGGTTGGCAAACTGCTTTAATAATAATGTTAGCTAATAGTTTTGAAGGCTTATTTTGTGGTAAGTACCAACGTGAGCAATTACATGGCCTAACTATGTTAATCCTCATAGCAACCCATATTTTTTAGAAGAAAAGGGAATTTGAAGATAAGAGACTTTAACTAATTTGCTCAAATGCATACTGGTAATAAGTGGTTGAGCCAGAATTACCCACTCTATTCAAGAGCCTATTATAGGATTTTAATGTATTTGAGTTTTTATGACTTAGGATACTTGTTTAGATGTTAGAACAAAGGCAAAATTAAAAGTCAACTTAAATAAGATAGAAATTTATTCCTCTCTTAACTCATGTAAAAGTAGTTCAGAAATGGGTTAAGCTCTTTCCATCTATATCAACATGTGGTGCATATCTCATGGATAAAGACGGCTACTATAGTTCTCACCATCACACCCACATCTATGCTAGAGGGAAAAGGGAAAGGAAGAAGAAGAAAGGGCACAATATACTCTTTTGTAGTCCATATCTGAAGTTGCCATTTCTTTTACGCATATCTTATGGGCTAGAATGTAAACAAATGGCTACACCTAGCTTTACGGGCGGCTGAGAAATGAAATCTTTATTCTGGGCAATCATGTGCTCAGTTAAAATCCCAGGGTTCCGGTACTAAAAGAATGAAGGGCGAATGTCTTTTAAGGAAAACTAGCAGTTTTGTCTCTGAGTCATTGGCTACAGGCTAGTTAGAGATTCCTACCAAAAATAATGTTTTAGCTTTAGAATGTTTGTATTAGCTAATTTTTTTCTGCTAGAAATTGAATACCAGGGCTAGTTGGCTGGAATGGTATGTGAAGTCTGAGTCAACAAAAGTTTCTTTCTTCATAAGGATGGGAATATATTGATCTTTCTAATGGAAGATACAACTAACTTATCCAAAATTATTATAAAATCATTGGAAAGCATTGTCTGACCAACCTAGAGATAAAAAAACACTTGCTGTGCCTGGCCGGTGTGGCTCAGTAGTTGAGCGTCAACCTCTGAACCAGGAGGTCACAGTTTAATTCTGGGTCACGACACATGCCCAGGTTGTGAGCTGAATCTCCAGTGGGGGATGTGCAGTTGGCAGCCAATTGGTGACTCTCTCTCATCATTGATGTTTCTATTTCTCTCTCCTCCCTTCCTCTCTGAAATCAATAAAAATATATTTAAAAAAATATTTGCTGTGTCTCTATGATGCTGTTAAGATGTAGATTGAATAAAAGCATAAAGGATCAACATTGAGCTCATGCAGTTGAGTCCATGAATGATACATGTCCACAAAGCTCAAGGATTAATCACTAAAGCTATTAACAGTCTCATTTATTCCTACTGGATTAAATGGATCATAAATAAGAAAACTAAACATGAATATGTATTACTCACCAATTAAAACTCACATCATAGGCAGTAAAGAATATTTATCCTAATTAAATACACTGTGAAAACCACTGAGCTATCTATGAAATTAACTTGGAGAACACAAGAGAGAAAAATCTACAGTAGAGCAATCCCCATTCCAAAATCCATAAGGACAGAACACATCAAACAATTCTATAGAACTGTCTATTGGGACCCATTTTCCTTTGCAAAACAATATGAAAAATCTATGGAATCACACAGAAATTATTGAAAATATCACAAGTACATGACCCAATGTTTGAGAACTATTTTTTTTACATTTTGATAATTTTGACTAATAAAAACTAACATATAGTGTTATCACAATGACAGAAATACGTCTGTTTTTAATGGCTTCCACTATATAGACTTCTGATTTCTTTTAAATTTCTGTATTTTCATTTCCCTTTCTTTTCTTTTTTGCCTTTTCAAATATTTGACTAAGTATTGACTTTTATTGAGGAGAGTACTACAAATACCTACACCTCACTTTTGTTAGTACTTTATAGCTTTCCTATGAAAATTTCATTTACTTCTTGAAACTAATGCATATTAATACAAGGTGCTATGTGTTATTAGAGATCTCCAAAGCTCAACACATTCCTTCATTTTCTCTTGTTTAACTAGTGAAATTCACAGGTTCTGATTTATGATCTTTTTAATTTATGGGAGTTTTTCTTGTACTCTGGAGCCTCCAAAGCACTAAGTGTAACTACCACATCTTTTCCAATAACTTCTTTGAACCCTCAAATACAATTTCAAGGAAAGTAAGCTTTGAGTCTCCTCAAAGAAGGAAGATTATGTACACACATCAATATTCTTCAACAAATAAAGGAAGAATTTATTCTTCATTCAATGTTATAAAACTTGGGAGAAATTTATATATTGAATCCTAAGAATCATGAGCCATGTAAATATTTTTTTACATTTATAGTGATGGTCTCAGCTTGAAACTTGGGCATTTTTATCTTTGGATTTAGGATCTGGGCACATCTGGAGGTCCTATGCTAGCAGCTTTGAAAATATATTTATAGCAGAAGACTCCTTTGTTCAAATGAAATCTTCAAAGGAAATGAAAATAAAACAGATGAAACTGGTGATAATCTGGTTGATACAGGACAGGCATGGGGTGGGATCTCTTCACCTCTGTGGGATCATGGGTAACTTTAAGTACTTCATTCTATCAGTGACCCAGGTTGCCCTGCAGCTCCCTCCGCCCTGTGACTTAGACCTCTGCCCTGGAGTAGGACTTGTAATAAAATAACTAAAAGTAAAAGCTGTTGTCTCCTTGTCTAAAAGATACTGAGAGCCCAACAAAAAATTCATATGCAAAGTACCTCAAAGAAAGCAGCTCTGGAAAGTAGAGGTTATATTATGATGGATTTTTTTTGGAGCAAGAAGAGGCCACAGTAGATTGAGCAGCAGAATGAGGAAAGGTCTGTATTTGGACTTCCAGGCAAGATCTCACCCTTGATGCCTATTAGCAGAACCTGAGTTTTATAGCTTTCAAGGCCTTGGCAACAGATGTCACAAGGAATCAGGAAGAAGGAAAACTGCAGATGCACATGGTAGCTGATAGGATGTTTCTTGAAGCCATGTAAGACATACCTTAGAAACACTCAACAATAGTTGAGAGGAAGAAGGAGGCAGGGAAGATCTCAATCCCCTTTTATTTGTTAAAAGTCATATAATAGTGAGACTATCCAACCAGGTTTTTCAGGAAAGCAGATTTCACATGGAGTGTTTCCACAGAGGGTTTAAAATGCGAAGGTGACACAGTTGTGGGAACACTAGAGTAAAGCCAGAGCTAAGAGAATAAACGATGACTTCCCCAAGGGCTGTGCGAACGAAATGGAAAATGGAATTTACTGGAGTAGCAGCTTAGAGGAGGGGCCTACAGAGCTGAGGCTCAGACTTTTGATCAGGGGTCCCACCTGGCTGGTGCTGGTTTCTCGAAGGCATCTGCTGAGACTTGTTCTGGAAATGCTAAAAGCAGTGGGAACAATCACTTCAGGGAGTAATTGCATTGCTAGGCAAGTTTCTGCAGCCTGATCACCCCCTAACCACTCCCCACTCTCTGGGACCACCGCGAATCACCCAGGGGTGTACAGGAGGCCTCTGTTGACCATCAGGGCCCGCAGGCTGGGAGAAGACCTACCAGCAGAGCAAAGGAGAACTAAGACATGCAGAACCCAGTGATCACCACTTCACCTGTCCATCATCTACTCTGGCTGCAAAACAACTTTCAGAGAGTAATGTCTGCCACGTTACTTCCAGTTGTCAAACTTTTTGCAAGTTCTTCTTTTGATAAGCTCAATAGGAGGGGAACCATATAGGAGAGGAGATTCTGGGAAACAGTTCTCAGTTTAACCAAGATGACATAATAGTCCATCACAGCCTGTCTGTGCAAAAACCTTACTAAGTAATCTTCTGTAAAATGGGAATAATAATAATGCGGTGATTGTGAAGATGAAATGGCATAATGCAGGTTAAGATTTTAAGTGTCTACAACATGGTAAACACTCAAAAACGGCTTTTATTATTATATATTAAATAGACTAACAAAAATGGGAAGTACTCTGCTCAAGGTAAATTAAGGCCATAATATGTACAAGGTAAATTAAGGTGGTTATAAGAATATGTCTTGCCCTGGCCAGGTGGCTCAATTGCTAGGAGCATTATCCTGCACACCAAAAAGTTTTGGGTTCAATTCCCAGGGCACATACCTAGGTTTCAGGTTCAATCCTTGGTCAGGATGGAGCACATACAGGAAGCAACCAAATGATGTTTCTCTCTCACATTGATATTTCTCTCTCTCTTCCTCATCTCTAAAATCAATAAAAACATGTCCTCAGGTGAGGATTAAAAAAAAAAAAGGAATGTGTCTCTGAGGTCTCTGTCTGACTGCTGAGAGTTGTAACTAACTAATGTCCCAGTTGCTAAGCTCTGGAACCCACCACCTCAATGTGCTAGGGCCACACCTTCCCATTGGTGACTGGGTCTGGCAGTGATACTAGGACAGGACAGTTTCTGGGAAACCTGGGATTTCTCTAGTAGTGGAGACTTTGGAGTAAGACCTCCTGATGAGGAAAATAAGAATTTGTGGGGGGAGGGCGGGGGTGCTAGCAGCCTGACTCTGTATCCCTAATGCACATTCCTGTTAGCCTATCCAGGGGTGGGCAAACTTTTTGACTCGAGGGCCACAATGGGTTCTTAAACTGGACCGGAGGCCCGGAACAAAAGCATGGATGGAGTGTTTGTGTGAACTAATATAAATTCAAAGTAAAGGAGCGGAGGGGAGAGGAAGAGAACCCTCTGCTCTTTCGGCTCCGCGGGCCGGATCTGGCCCGTGGGCCGTAGTTTGCCCACGGCTGGTCTAGTCACTGCCTTTTCCTTAATGATCTGGTCTTACAAGACCTGTTTACCTAAATACTCCCATTTTACAGAGACCATAAACCATGAACATTACATAACCCCAGGAGGGGGTTATTAGCGCTGGTGCCAGACCAGGCCTTTAGGTGTAGTCTCAAGGCCCCCATCCCAACACACAGGGCTTTTTGCAAAGCCTGTGAAAGTTCTGGAAGTATGATCCATATTTGGGGGACAAGGAAACCAAAGGGTATAAAGAGAAAGCTTCCTTCATATTGGTTTACTCAGGATTTGGAAAAAGGCTCCCCTGAGTCACGGTACTAGTACATCTGGAAATAAATGGGTTTTTGCTGTATCTCTGGGTACTCCTGTGTATTTTTCAGTCTCCTGGTAAATGCTGTAACACTCCCGGATGGCAATGCTGAATTTTCCTTAGAACAGCCAGGTCCATCTAAAATCTCACTCATTTGTGGATTATAATGAACAATATAAACTGATGGACAAAAACAGATCCAGAGACAGAGAAGCATAGATCAGATGCTCAAACCTCAGAGGGAAGGTAGGGGAGTGTGGGGGTAAGGGAGAGAGATCAACCAAAGGACTTGTATGCACACATATAAGCCTAACCAATGGATACAGACACCAGGGGGATGAGGGCATGAACGGGAGTGGGGTCAGGGGGTAATTGGGGGATAAGGACACATATGAAATACCTTAATCAATAAAGCAAGAAACAACAACAAATAAAATAAATAAATAAATAAATAAATAAATAAATAAAATCTCTCCTCTTTTCCCTTTTTTTCCCTTCCTTCCTTCCTTCCTTCCTTCCTTCCTTCCTTCCTTCCTTCCTTTCCTCCTTCCCTCCTTTCTTCCTTCCCTCCTTTCTTCCTTCCCTCCTTCCCTCCCTCCCTCCCTCCCTCCCTCCCTCCCTCCCTCCCTCCCTCCCTCCCTCCTTCCTTCCTTCCTTCCTTCCTTCCTTCCTTCCTTCCTTCCTTCCTTCCTTCCTTCCTTCCTTCCTTCTCTTTCTCTCTTCTTCACCCAAAGTCTCAAGCCTTTTCCAATTCCCTCCTCTATATAAAGAAGAGAAGGGAAGAAAAGAACCATTTTCCTCACCTACAGAAAGAAATATTTAAGTGAGTCATGAACAGTTTAACAGTTCCAATTCAGGTGAGTGTGTAAAGCTTACATGTAACTCTTTTATTTAAAAGAATAAATCTTTCCTTTTCACCCAAGTCAGGTACTGGAACTGGAATATGGAACTGATTGCTAGCGGATGTAGCTCTGCAGTGAAACCTCATCACTGTTCATCCTCAGTGTCCTCAATCATAAAACAAGGAGGCGGGATAGGAGGGCCTAAGGAATCATTCCCAGCTCTGGAATTGTATGTACCTTATACATTTAAGCTTAATCAATTTCAACATTTAAATATCTAATTATCACAAAAGAGCACAAACAGGAATGACAAAAAAGAGGTGGCATTGGCTAGAGGAACTTTCCAAACACTTTTGTTTACAAAGACACAGTCAGGAAATGGATTCTAGTGAAGCATTTCCTCTCAAATTAAATTTGAATGTTGTATCACATAATGAGCCTTTTGAAGTTCCAGGAACTCAAAATTCCATCCAGTGATCTGACCTCATGAAAATGGATCCTCAACCAGTCAAAAGAGCTAGTTCATTATAGGGGGGAAATGATCCTAAAAATATCTACAATTTCTTAGTCATTATAGTAATTTTGTGCACCTATAACCAACTTTAAAACACTGTGTTGTTGTTTTTTTAAGTAAATAGTGAATAAAGCAGGCACAATACTTGATAACAATGGGGAATAGTCTTGGTAACTATGTGAAACAGAGCAGTTTGCTTTGCTTCAAGCATAATTGTTAATAATTACTTTACTCTAACAGTCAAGATAAACAAAACAATCAGATCTGAAAGCATCTGGTTTTAACTTTGTTGTGAAATATCAGATAATCTTTACACGCTGCAACATGTTGAGAACAGCTCTTTTACCTGTAGCACTAATATAAATACCAAACAAAAATATATAATACATTCAGATTACATAGCATTTAGAGATTGTTTATTTAAGTCTGTCTGCAATAGTTGGCTAGCTAGCCTCTGCTGGTAGGCTAAACTACACAAACAGGATCAGTCACCCACTCTGATATACAGCTCCATGAGGAATGGGACTTGTGTCCTCAGTGCTTAAAGGGCTCCTGACACACAGTAGGTGCTTAGTCAACATTCATAATGAATGAACATATTTGTAAGTTATCTCGCTCAGTTTAGGGCTTAAAATTGAAATGATTACCGCTCACCAAAATGGATGGATTTCATTTCTTCACAACACATGGAACACATTTTAGAATGTACGTGTAAACATGTATCTATATTCAGATGCCACTTACATTTCTGGTATAGGACACAACTGTTTGAGGTGGTTGCTATTGTTTTCTTCTAAATATTAAACATGAACTCTCTACTTGTGGAAAATCCCTTGAGTCTGAGCTGACAAAGTGTTATAAGCTCGATTTTATCATGGTATTGAGGCTTTCCAAAGGATATATCTTTCAAAACCTCAAAGGAAACTATATTTTATGTAGCAGATGCAATCAGCTACAGCACAAAACAGCACTTTCCTGAAGGCTCATAAGAGATCCAAAGGTTTTAACTCTCAATTTTCAGCTGACAGGGGCTAGAAATAATTACGGGCTATTGGATGCTTCCATTGGTTTACCATTTTTGTGTCCCTGAACATCAATTAAGAGTAAACATAGGGGGGAAAAGTCATACTGGCAATTAACATAGAGTAGTGGTAAAAATCCCAGGATATCCTAGAGAGGAAGCAGGTGTGAGTAAACTATTTCTTTCAGTGCCTTATATATTGTAGGTTAAGAAACACACACACACACACACACACACACACACACACACACACACAAACAAACAATGCTTAAATTTCATTCAAACTCACGTCCACCAAGTTTTCTCTGGGCCAACCAAATTTAATTATATATCAGCTTGAGAGATTCAAGGATTGAGCATAAAAATGTCATTGTTAAAAAATAAATTGGTATATAACCTAGAGGGTTTTTTTTTCTTTTTTTTTCAAGTTCAAGATGTTGGCTGCTTTACAATTCTTGTCCCCACGGCAACAGGATGTGCTTGGTATAACTCGATGATGCAGCATCCCTGGGGATGGTTTCACCATTTAGCTCTCCTGACTGCCACACACATGGTTCATCTGCTGTTTTCTACAAATCTGGGACTTTCCAACAGGTTTGCAGTTGCACTTGAGGATGTCTGAAGTTATTTATATTTAACATCTACCACTCCATTTGCCTGCCTGTGCTACTTGCTGTCTCTTCTCTTTGCTTTCCTTATCTAATCTACAGCACTCTTTCTTTAAAAACCCTGTTTAATACATGGCTAATTTGCTTTTTTTATATAAATTTTTGGTTTCCTATGATCATTACTAAATTTAATGTTTAGTCACTCCAACTATATTAGATCCACAAGGACCTAGTACTATTTCTTTTAAGCCATTTACATATTAGGACAGTGCTTAGCACACAATAAACCCAAACATACATTGCCTGGTCGGCAAATGTCTCACATCTGGGCCCCTGTTTCTGTAATTTGTATGTGCACGGGTCAGTTGTCCCCACTTTATTTAGCAGAGATTTGGTGATAAAAATTGTCCTTCACTTGAGTAGGTTATTACAGATGATGTAATCTTGCTGTTTGGTCTAGTCATGGTTCTCAGGTGACATTGATTAAAGTTGTCCCCAAATGGCCCAACCAGCATGCCTCAGTGATTGAGTGCTGACCTATGAACCAGGAGATCATGGTTCAATTCCTGGTCAGGGCACATGCCTGGGTTGTGGGATCAATCCCCAGTGGGGGGTGTGCAGGAGACAGCCAATCAATGATTCTCTCTCATCATTGATGCTTCTCTCTCTCTCTCCCTCTCCCTTCCTCTCTGAAATCAATTAAAATATATTTTAAAGTTGTCTCCAAATGAGTTGCAATATCTATTATTGGCCCAATTCTCACAGGAATGCTGTAGGAAGGATATCATGGTAATCATGTTGAAACAGCAGTGCATAGAAGCTGAAGCTGTATCCACATAGCAAAATTTCTCAGGAATTCACTGCCTTCTTATATTCTGCTTCTTTATTTATTTTGTATAATATAAAAGGGCATTGCCAGAGCTGCTGAATTAAGTAATGGCTGAAAATATCAGTCTTCAAGGTCATGCAAACACACCGCTATTTCCTTTTTTGTACAAAAATAAGGATTTCAACTGTAAAAAATCCTCAAAACACTTCTATATCCTCCCAAATAGCTATCCTGTGGATCACCTCTTCTTCTCAAAAGCATATAGAAAATGTTTCGTGTTGTTTTAATTCCTAGCATGTCCTCTGCTATCCATCCTTAAAGTACTCCACTTTCTGGGTCCTTAAGAATGTTGACATTGTTTTCCACATATTAAGTTTAGAGCTTGTTGAAATGAGAACGAACAAAGTACAAGAAAATATTTGAGAGCCGGGTACTTTAAAAAAATCTAGAATTTCTTAATGAGAATATTTTGAATATGTGAAAAATTCCTATTTAAAATCTTATAGCTTATCACACTATGTAAACTCCTTACACTTCTACTTATTAAATTAGTAATTATCAATTCTTTTACTACTTTAAACTATCATTAAAATTTTGAAACTTTAATGGATGAAATTGTGGTTTTTAAGCGTTCCCAAACAGAGGAGTCAGTTCTTCCCTTGGATGAATATATTATTTCTCCTGTACATTTGAAACAAGAGAAGTCTTCTGGTATTGAACATTCTGGCCTGTTTCTCCTTCTTAGGATATAAATAAGGCACTGAGGGGATTAACTCCTTCAAAACACAAGTTAGCCACTTCCCATGCAGAGGTGCAGACTAACTGTACCATCCTGTGTAATCAAATGAATCCATTGGCACCTTTACTGAAATGCAATTAAATCATTCATCCCTAAGCACCAAGTTTTATTTTTCTGGAGTGATCTTAGACTTTAGAAAAATACAAGCCAATTTAAGATTAAGGAGGGATTACAACCATGTATTTATAACAAAAGGCAGCATGAAGGGTGGGGTGGGGAGGACAAATTGGACTCTACTATTTAATCTAGAATTTTCTTTCTTTCACCCCCACATGGACAAAATGGGTTAGAGCATTCATGATTTATTTGGATTTCTCCTTTTAAAACAAAACTAATATTCTTAAGCAATAACAATAAATATATATAAAAGAAGTGTAGACCTGATTTTCACATCGCTTTCTCAGTTCCTTTGTAGGTAGCAGCCAAGAGTTAAAAAGGATCCTCGTCTTGTGTTAGATAATACCACAGAGTATTTCTAACTTCAGCTTTAGCTTCTGTCTACTCGCTAGACCTATTTAAATTTTCTGAGCCGTTTAATGAGCTCCCAAAATAAACATATATTATAGAGAAAATCTGAGCACACTCACTTGTTACAGAGAAATGACACAGAGAGGGCATCTATGCAGTATGCGACCTAAATAACCCAAAGCAGATTTAATTCAATATGGGAACCAGGGATTACACTGGCGCTGTTATCTGGGTCTACCAGCAACTGTAACAGCATCTTTAAAAGGTGGCACATTCTTGGATCACCTGTGCGCTAACAATAATTGAATCCCTTCATGACAATAGAAATTCATTCATTCATTCACATTCTCACTTTTCTCACAAAGAGTTAAAAAATTAAAAATCAAATGAGGTTCTCTTAACATTTTTTAAGTAATTCTGAATTAAGAAATGGACCAGTAAAAAAACCATGCATTTCTGATAGTGCTCAAAATAACAGAAAGAAAAAAATGTTCCAAGTGATATCACTTCACTTGCAGGCTTAACACGTAGGCTTAGAGGTACCTGGAAAGACATCGCACAGAAGCTTCAATTTTACCATTACAGATTCATAAAGAAATTCAAGTAAGGTTGGTGAGGAAACTCACAGACCTGCCAAGACTCTAGTGCAAATGGGTTTATCCAAATGATTTTTGGCAGATGACTCAAGCTAGCAGGAGAGAAAGAACAACACAGAAGATATGCTGAAAGGGAGAGATGGGTGGAAAACAAGTCCAGAAAGATGTCAGTGATCATTTCCAATGAAAATGCTTGCCTTGGGCCAGCTTTGGCGGGTCCTCCCACCCATTCCCACTCACCGAGGTCCTAGGATGGCCCTGAATGGGGTGCTGAGAGCACTGAAGAGGGAAAGTAAAGCAAAAACCAAAGATTGCTAGTATTTTTTTCTGATATTGACTATGGTTAACATCTGGTTAATAAGAAATTTGAGACAGCAGTTGGTAAGTATAAGATCAAATGTGGCAAGATAATGATCTAAGGGAGGAAGAAAGTTGTGATTCTGAGGAACTTAATACTTTATTTATAATGAATTTTATTTCTGAGAAACAAAGACATTTGAGGATTCAATGTGTACAATATTGTTCTTCTAGTAATGAAGGACAAGGGGGGGGGTTTAAATGGGGGATCTCAGCCCTTCCAAATTTAGTTGGAAACCTTCAATTATTTCTGAAAAGCCTCCAGATGGGCATCCCTCAGCATCCTTTTTCACTTCAAAAAAGTTTCCATGATGTTAAGGGTATAGTTTATGCAGAAGAATTTGTTTCTTTCAGATTTTTTTTTTTTGCAGTGTGAGGAATAAGACTACTGATGACAACTCCCCTTTCAGAGGCGTCCTTGTCTGATAAGTCTAGACATAAGGTTGCTAAGAGATGTGATAGTGTGTAGGTAGAATGGACATTCTATGGAGGAGAGATCTAGAATATAGTTGTATTTCACTGGATTTCCTGCCCTGAGGGAAGGAAGGAACCTAGACATGAACTTGGAGGAATACCTAGTGTCAGAACATATTACACCCTTTCTTTTTCTCCTTTTAAAAAACTATTTCTTCTTTATTTTTGACAGAACTGTGTCTCAAATCTCGGACCATGCCCTGGTAGAAGTCAAGCATGAGGAAGGTACAGAAAGATCTTCTAAATCCTGGATGTCATGTAGGAGTGCCCCTGGCACACCCTCATTTGAAAAATCTGTCTCAGAAGTCTGGCAGAGCAGAAAACTGTCTAATTTTCATTTCACACTAAAATTTACTTCATTGCTTTTAAATCATAGGCCCATGACTGTATAATGAGTCATAATCTCTACAAACACAATGAATGACTCAATAGAGAAGTGTTGCAAAGCCTTTATCCAAAACACTGATATTCATTCCAGAGGCCATTAATGCTGTTTAAAAAAGAGGGCTTGCTATCCAATTAATGAAATACTCTTAATTACGTTTATTTAATTTTTTTAATTTTATTTATTGATTTGAGAGAGAGAGAGAGAGAGAGAGAGAGAGAGAGACAGAGAGAAACATCAGCTTGTTGTTCCACTTATTTAAGCATTCATTGGCTGATTTTTGTCTGTGTCCTGACCAGAGATTGAACCAGCCACCTTGGTTTATTGGAACAACACTCTAGCCAACTGAGCGACCCGGCCAGGGCCTACTTTTCAGTTCTAACAGAGTTCTTACATCCTGAACAACCATGCTCTTTCCACAGTGACTGCAAACTTGCCCATAAGAACTTTCACTACTGAAGTCCAAGGTATGACAAAACATTTCAAAAATCAATACTCACTGTCATTGACTAGTAAAGATTCAAGAATGTGCTTAACCTCAATGGACTGAAACTATCCCTGCAAAATTGTCTGCTTTCGTTTTCAAATCTGAGGACTTAGTCTGAATCAATTTACCACTGCTTCTCATCAACACATGAAAATGACAAAAATAAAAGACATTTCAAATCTATAGTTAAACTGCTCCATCACCATTTTTGTTGGCATAAGTTGCTGTTTTGAAAATGAGTTTTCAGTTGTTTTAATTCATATGAAAATCAATAACAAGGAGTGAGTTAGTTGCTTGTGTGGACCTTATTTAGAGCCCGCTTTTTAAAATGTGTGCTTTTTTAAAAAGCAGGGCATTTGTGACTTTTATGAGACAATTGGAAATTTGAACCTTGCCCAAGTATTTGACATGAAGAAATTTTTTTAAATTATGTTTTTAAGAAAACAGTATGTTGATTTTTTAAAGGAACGTGTGGATTGTTTATTACATTTCATTATTGTCTTAATCATCAAACATTTGTTGACCTTCCAATAGATCCAGACCTCTGTGCTCCAGATAAATTATTTTATATTGGGCCATGGCCAGGTGGTGATTATCCCACCGCTGCTTGAAGATCATGCCCAGCCCAATGACTACTTATAATTTAAGTTCATTCTTGTACACTTGCCACTGAATTCCAAGCATTTAAAATGATAAATTACTCTTTATAAGGTTAACAGAGTATGTGTTAGCTATTCTTAAGTAGCCCACATGAGGTGATATGCTATGTCAATTTCAATCTCATCGTCAAGGGATCTGTAGTGAATGTAACATTTAGCCATAGTTCTTTTTTAATATGTGCATTTAGCTTGTTTCAAAGTAATACATGTTTAGTGTTTTTAAAGAATCAAAGATATGACAACTCTGAGAAAAACAATAGATACTTGGTCCTTATCCGCCTCCCAACCCAAGTGTCCAAGTATCTGTCAGTGACCTCCAGCCAAAGAGCACAGAAACACACCTGTAATTGAATAGGATGGGCTTATCACTCATTTCAGTGAGGAAATAAAAAACTTAAACCATGGGAAGCCGTGGAGCATCTCAGTTAAAGAGTGTTAAATGTATTATAGGATTGGGCTTTGGTTGTGTAATTTTGGGAAAGTTTCCTTCTCTGGATTGGATGCTGTTTAAAAGTGGGGACAACGGGAAGGCTGGGGAGGGTTGGGGGGCAGAGGGGAGGTAGGAGATCAACCGAAGGACTTGTATGCATGCATATAAGCATAACCAATGGACGTAAGACACTGGGAGGGGGGTGAGGGCATGTGCCAGGGGGAGGCTGGGGGAAGGTCAATTGGGGAAAAATAAAAGGAGACATATGTACTACTATTTGTAATACTTTAAACAATAAAAAAATAAAAATAAATAAAAGTGGGGACAATTCCATGACTGAGTATCTCAATAATTTGTAAATGGGGAGGTCAGACTAGAAAGATGCTAACGCTACATTCAGTAGAAAGCAGCCCTCACTCATGTAACTGGAAGAGGAAGATATGTTTGGTATTTTGTGGCTAGGACAATGTTCATATCTTGTCTGTGTTTGGATATGATTATGGAGTGGTTTTCATTTTGCCTTGATCAGTCATGGTCACTGAGTGGCCTTGTCTGATGTTGATATTCTGTGAAATTCTTCATGTTTAACAGGTGGACACCAAGGTCTTGCAGATAGCTCTAGACTAGTTCTTAGAGGTCAGGAGTGGCTTTCCTTTGTAGAAATAAGCCTCTTGCTCTCATACCCATACTACTATACTCATTCTCCACATACACACCTCTGCACCCAGCCAAAGGCCACAGGTCCTGGTAATGGACTTATATCACCAGTTTTAGTTAAAGTAATTATAAATATTTTGTTATTATGGCTATGTAAATATTATGCATAGCAAGGGTAGTATACTATGACTATAGATTCCCTCTCAAAGCATCCCCTTTCCTTTAGAATTTAGTTGATCAGTTATCTCATTTTATTGCATTTGCTCAGTTATCAATAATTCTTCCCAGAAATCTCCAATGGGATTGCAAACGTTCTCTTAAAATGGTTAAACATCAGGGAGTTCTCCAGCCCTCCTGGGTTGCTCAAGTGGCTGCTATCCCCTGCGCTAGAGCTCTTGAGGCCTATGGCATTATTGTCACCTAGGACTTCATTTCAGGCATCTGAACTGTCTCTCCTTTGCTGGATTTTCTATTTCCTGACTTTTTTTCTTCTGTTACTCTGTTGCTTTTGTTAGAATATATCCCTTAATGGCTTTTCAAGAAAAGACACAGGAGGCCAATGTTTTTATATGCATACCTGAAAACGCCCCCTCTCTCTCACATCAGTTGAATGAGGCTTTGGAGGAGTCAGAATTCTAAATTCCAAAGAGGTTTCCCTCAGAATATTGAAGTCACAACTCTGTTTTTTCCTAGGTCTCAGTGGTTGTTGTTGAGACATCAAATGCCTACTCATTAAATGTGAATTTTTCTCCCTTTTTGGAGGCTATTAGGACTTTTGTTGTCCTTGGTATTTTGAATACTCATGATACTATGACCAGTTATACTGTTGTTTTCTTTCTTTGAATGTATTGTTCTGGGCCTTACAGTCTGATATTTCAGGTCCTTCTATTCTGGGAAATTTTGTAATACTATTTCTTTTATTCTGTTCTCTCTCATACTAGTTGACCGCCTGCATTGAATCATTAATATTTTTAACCTCCTTTTTTCCCTATCATTTCTTTGCCTTTTTGTTTGACCTTCTGGGAGAACTCCTCAACTGCTTCTTCCTACCCTTACACCAGTTTAAAAAATGCATGTTATCATATTTTAATTTCAGTGTGGTCTTCCTTATTGTCTGAAAGCTCCCTTTTTAAGAAAATTGTTTCTTATTTTGTGGGCGTATTATCCTCTCTTGTCCCAGACTCTAAGAATGTCAATTATAGATTTATATATTTTCTACTCTTCCTTGTGTTGCCTCTATTTTTTTCAAGTCCTTTATTTATGTTTCTTTACTCTCTAGCATTACATTAGAGTCTTTCTCAAATGCCTGCCTTCCTTGACTGTTACCTTATACTTGAAAGTTAGGTATTGGAGGTTCATATACTTAGATTGGGCTTATGACTCGGTGCTTCATTGTTGATATCTGGCAGGGTCAGGGAGAGCTCTTTGGGGTAGGGGGTGGGGGGAGGGACACTAAAAGTTTCACTGCTGATAGGTTTTTCTTTTCCTGTGTTGAGTTATTCCACTCATCTTCTGCCTGAGAGGATAAACAAGCAACTATCCAACTTACTTGAATTTGGTCTCTATTCGTTTTGCTTTTTTAATATCAAAAAGAACAGTTGTCTTTTCAACTACATAACGTATCATATATTCAAGACTGCATACTAATTCCTTTAATGTTAGTGGAAGAACAGAATTCTTAGTTTTAAAAAAAAAGTATAAGAAAGGATTAAAGGTCATACTAACTAATAGCCACGGTGAAGGTGTTAATCAAATGTTAAATCTATCAAGATAAATTTTTACAAACAACTTCTGTGGGTATCACAAATGTTGCCTGCAAATGTTGGTTCTTTCCGTGGTTAGTGACATCAGTTGATTGAAAAACAAGATGCAGGAGCATACAGATGCCTGTTTTAACAAGTAGATGCAGCGTGGCTTGTGGAAGGTCTCACTTTGCAAATGTTACATGTTCTTGGGAAGCCAGACAGAGAACAAGTTTGGACTTGAGAAGAATGAATGTCAATGAGGCTAAGGAGAAATATTTTGCGTTTTTTTTCCCCCTGCCCTGAGAAAGAAGTTTTCTACATATCAAAAGGGAAAAAAATGTACATTGGTCCAATGATTTAGCATTTTATTTTAAGTTTTATTCAATGCTTAAAATGATCTCCAATGGTGTCTTCCACTTTCAGGGATCATTCGCCACCCACTCACTACTGATAGTCAAATAGGCCAATATTCTGACTTTTCTTCTAATTTTCTAACACATTTCAAAAAAATTTCCCGAGTTATCTCAAATTCAACAAACCCAAAATTAATCAAATTATCTACCTACTAAGCCTCTTTTTTCTAAATTCCTTACTTCAATTATTTGTTTTACCATATGTTCAGCCACCTAAACTAAAAATTGTAGTCATAGTCCACTACCAGTACAGTTCTTGCACCAGCAACCAATAACTGTTTCTCAAATAAATGAATGGATGGATTTTCAATGCTTTCTATTCATCTCCCTTTCACCAGTGGGTCAGCAAGTTCTATTCACTCTGCTTCAAATCCCCTCTCAAAGCATCCCCTTCCCTGGCCTGCACTGTCGCTGGTCTCATATAGCCCTCAACAGTCTTCACAGTTAACTATCTAAACCATTTTCATTCCTCCAGCAAAAGTTTGATCCTATTTTAACTTGGTCCAAGAATATTTAGTTTCTCTTTTTTTATCTGCAAAAGAATATTCCAACTTCTCTTGACTCCCCACAATTAGTACACTCTGCTCTCGCCAATTCCCTGACTCCTTGACTGAACCCTCTTCTAAAGCCACATTTTCCCTTATTTGATCACACTGACATTTCATGCCCCCATGCCTTCGATCATATTTCCTATGCTGGAGTGTTTCTTCACTCCCTTATCTGGCATGCTCACATCCTGATCATCCTTTAGCTCCTAATTCAAACATCTCCCAGGCTTCTAATCGGAACTCAAGCTTTACTCCTCAAAGCTTTTACTAGTATGGTTCTGTTTATACATTCTTCTGCTGTAGCTTTCAACACAGCCTAAGCTGTATTTTAATAATTTGTTCATGTGTCTGCCTCTCTCCAAAGTCCTAATAAGTCCTATTCCCAGCGATTAGATACAGTAAATGATATAGAAAGTTTTCAGAACTGGCATTGAATTAAAGCCATGTATGAATTTATTATTGAGAGTCACACATACATATTTCAGGAGTTAAAAAGAAAATTGAACCAGAAAGTCTTTTATATTTGGAAGAGGGTGAAAAGTATTAAAACAATGTGATTCATGATGTGATATGGACTCATATCATGAATAAATCAGGTCACTTAAAAATCTGATTTCTTCTAGAGAATTCTAGCCACCACTCCTCATACTACTCCTTCCCTTTTCTTTCGGGCTCTTCCCACCACAGCAGCTTGGGTAGTACTTAGACCTGTGGCATGCATTCTTATACTTAGGCACTAGGTTTGAGTTTCCCCATCTTGCGTTCCAGGTGTCCTGAGTGTAGCTCTAAGAACTCCAGTGCCTCAGATGAGATAAGGCAACGCCTGCGGGAGGAAGCATTTCAGCTTCCTCTGGAGGGCTTTCATTTCCTCCCCGTGCCTCTGAGAGAAGGAGCCTGTCTGGAATGCATGGTCCTCTCCCTAGGCGCCGTGTTCTCCCTGCTTAGAGAAGGGGGGTTGGAAAGGAGGAAGCAGGGTGCTCTGGGTTCCTCTGCAAATCCCCAGGTTTCCCCCTCCCCGGTATCGTCACATACAATGCGCCAACTTTGGGGCCAGCGTGGTGAGAACTTGTGGAATCTGAATTTTTATCTATTAAACATGGTGAAGTCTCCTTGTTAGTTCAGAGAAAGCCACTTTTCAGGTTGGCTTTATTTTAGTGAGGGGGCATTTTATCCACGTAGAGGGAAATTATCAGAGAGTAAAGAAGCCAAGTATCTACCTCAATCTGATAGCAGATGTGCATAGAAGAAGGTACTAATTAAACGTACCTATGCAATGGTCATAGACTCTACCCAGCAAAGGAATATTTTTTTTAAATTACTCATTATTTAAAAATTATAAATATATGCTAATTAGAAGGGCCCCATGTGTAATCTTATCTAGGTTCAACAATGATTAACTTACAGCTAGTCTTATTTCATCTATACACCACCCCCATACGCCCAGATTATGTTGAGGAAATTAAAATACCGTATTATTTCACTCATAAGCATTTTTAAGTATCACATAGGAATCTTATTAGCAGTATTGTTCAAACAAGTTACCTTTATAATAAACTTCTCATCTTTCCACGGAATCTGTATTTTGTTCCCTTGAACCTTGAAGTCTATGGGCACTGAATGTGTGAAACTTACACGGAGAATGGGGTTGTGTGAGCTAGCTCCATCCCTGTGATTGATCTGTTCTGTACACAATGGCACCCAGGGTGCAGAACGCCCCTCCTTTGGTCACCTAGTAACATCACACTGGTCAACAAGAAGCTGAATAAACTATTATGTTTCGCGAAAGTGCTTGGCTAGCTGACTTGGATCACCGCCTAGATTTTAGGAGAAATAACCATTGCCAAGTTTGAATTTGCTAAACCTTTAGGCTTTGCTGGCAGGAAAGAAGCATTCCCCTCTTGAAGCATAAAATGGATACAGAAGATATGGGCTCAGGTAAATTAGGCCAAATATTGAAGCATATTTGGAGACAGAACCTGATGCTGAAGCAGGCACTCCTGGGCCATGACCATGGTGAAGGGGCCGGTGGGGCCACTTGGACAGCCACAGTGGTCTTTCTGGGTCAAGAGCTCAGTGGGGCCCTTCAGCAGCTCTTGGAGCACACAGCAGGCACACTGCGTTCCACCTGCCAGCAGCTGCGTGTCCTGCTTGACAAGGAGAATCAATGTACCTGGAGACAAGGCAAGTATTTATTTTATTCATTATTTCTGTAAGAAATATTGATTGGGTAGCCACTCTGAGAAGGGTTAAGGGGCATACAAAGAAGGTTAAGATAGAGTCTCTGTCCACAAGGGACAAACAACGTAATAGGGGGGAGTAAGACTAGACAACCCCCCAAAATGCAAAGAGGATTGAGGCCAGTTCCATTTGAAACATACAAATAAAGTGTGTTAAGGCTACAGAAGCAGGTGAGGTCCCATTTTTAGAGTGAGGATTTGGGAATGTCGCTAAATAAATGTTATATTTAAACTGAAGCCTAAGGAACAGAAACTGGGAATCTTGAAGGAGCATTTCAGGCAGCCCTTGCCAGTTTGGCTCAGAGAATAGAGCATCGGCCTGTGGACCGAGGGGTCCTGGGTTCGATTCTGGTCAAGGGCATGCACCTCTGTTGCAGGCTCCTCCTGGGCCCAGGCTCTGATCAGGGCGCAACCAATCAATGGTTCTCTCACATCAATATTTCTCTCTGTATTTCCCTCTCTCTTCCACAATCTCTCAAAAAAAAAAAAAAAAGTCAATGGAGAAATATCCTTGGGAGAGGACTAAAAAATAAATACAAATTTTAAAAAAGTACATCACTTTAAATTTAAAAAAAAAAGAAAGAAAGAGCATTCCAGGCAGAGATATTATCAGCAGGATCCAAGACTCAGAAGTAAGAAAATATAGGCTTACTTTGAGGAAGAACAAGCCGTTTTTCTACATTGGAATGTGATATTCTATTTTCAGACTTATTTGAGTTTGAACCTTCAGTTGAAAAAAATTGAAAAGGCTAGGGTTATCTGGGTTATGGAATTGGATTCCCCCTCCCCCTCTGTGTTCAGATTCCTGGGAATAGGCCCAGTTATGGATGCTGAGAAGTATAGTACAGCAGGAATGACGAATATGACCTCAGATAACAATAATTACTCTAGATTAAAAGACGGGGGAATTATAAAATCCAATGCTAAATCATATAGTGTCAAGGCAAGTGGGCAGGTCTTATCACTCAGGAATCTAGGGCCAATGATGTTAAGAAATCCAGTCTGAAGGGCAATGGTGGGCACCTGTGAAAATCTGTCCAAAGATAACTGACCCAGAGACTATCAGCTGGAACTCATAGCCAGGATTCAAATCTCTGCAGAGAACTCAATGTGCTCCTAGGCAACATATTAAGTCAAATTGTTATTCTTAGAAAATGATAAGGACTCAGCTATCAGAAAAGAAATTCAAAATAAAAACGCGGTCTCAGATACAAGACAAAAAAACAAGTTGTCAGAACTGGATCCCAAAGTTAAGTTTAGACTAGTAAAAGGATGATTTATTGATGATTCTGAAAACACAGAGCTATGGGGTCTTATATATCAGATTCCATACTTCAGAATTGAATTCTGAAGACGGGAGAGTTACTAAGACTGCAAGAAGGCATCAGGTGACCCCACTATGAGGGGAGGAGAAATGAAAAGGAGAATGGTAAGCAATGGGATCATGATGAGGGTTGAAGAGACTTGACTTTGTTTAGTGGTGTTTCAATAGCCATTGCAGCTTCCAATCAGAGAATCAGTATAATTAGAGCTATTCTTTGAAAGACTAATTTGCAAATTGCCAAGGATCACAAGCTCAGCAGGAGAAATAGTGCCAACCTAATCCAATTCTCATAACAGCAAACAAAATACTCAATATAGCATCCACACCCACAGAAATAATGTTGCTATGGTATACCTCTACCCAAGTCTCATCTAGAGTGTTTGCTGAATTTTAGGCAAATAATTATAAATGGATAATTGATATAGTACATTCAAAAGAGAAAGAATAAGTCTCAAAATTTACCTAATAAGGCATAGCTGACTTCAATTGAACAGTCTATGGGGAGGCTGGAATATATGTCCTTCAATATTCAAAGAATTTTCACAACAAAAAGGATTTGATTTACTACTAGATTAAAAGCAATTTGTCCCCATTCCTAGATGTGTTAAGAGAATGACAGTTGTACAAATGACTTCTCCCTCAGGAGGGAGATTGGCTTAATGCCCAGTATGGGCCTTTGTAGGGTTTCTAAGGTTATCTTGCCATAACTCATTACATGTCAGTGGAGAAACATAATTTGGTTTCGTTTTGCATTTCTTTTTATGTGTTTCTCTGTGTGTATGTGTGCGTAGAAATCATTACTTTCATAGACTGCCTCATGAAAATAAATGAATATTTGGGGAGCACTGCTACACTTCTAAAGGAAGAAGAAAAGCAGATGTGTAATTTATGCGGCATGTGTGATGAATGTACTCCACTGCAGACAATGCCTGCCATTCAGGATATCAAAGCAACAGACATTGCTGCAAGAGGGGAACAAAATGTCATAGAAACAGCTACTCTTTCTCCCACAAATGGGGAGGAAAGTCATGACATGCACCAGGACAGATTAAAGAAAAATAAAACACACATGAGTTTGGAATCAGTGGAGAAAGAAAACAATACATCAATGAACGGAGATGTCACAGGGCAAGAAGAGGCACAGAACGAAATGTTCCCAGATAATGCAGAAAATGAAGATGATAAACAAATAGCACACGTGACTGCTGAAAACACGAATGGCAACAGGGATGAGACACATAACATCACCCAGACAACAGAAAGAGACATTCAAGAGAGCTCAGAAAACCAAAGAGAAGAGACTCCCACATCATGCGATACGGCCAATAAATGTGCAAATAGCCTTCTTCTCAATGATTCAAAGAGTCTAAAGCAAAAAGATAACATAATGGAAAAGGAGTAAGTAAATGTAATCAATGTGAGAGATTCTTATATATGCCTATTCATATGTATTTCTGTGGTTAGCGGTCATAGCATTTATACATAAATAAAATTTTATATTTATATTTAATATCTCCAAAAGATATTGTAAATCAGTAATTCAGTTTAAATTACTTCTATAAAAATTTGTATGGCTACTATTACTAATATTGCTTGTTTCTGATGGCTTTAGGAGACAAACATAATACTTTTTAAAGGAGGAAGAAATTGATGATATGAGAAAGTAGTTAAACTGTATCAATATCCAGAATAGAGACACGTTATAATCACTGTTTTTTCAATTATAATATGAAAACATTAGGGGCTGCAAAGTGTTCAAAATTTAGGAGAGAATTTCCCAACGTCAGGTTTATTTTATTTACATTCCTCAGTAAATTCTCAGGTTTATTTTATTTATAAATAATCATGAATTCCTGTCAGCAGAGCTCCAAGGGATCCTGGAAGGGCTATGGGAGGTTCTTAAAACTGAATGCATATTTTCATACCAATTAAGTCCTTGGTCCAGAGCTTCCATAACATTCTCAAAGAAACTGTGACTTCAAAAAGTGTGTAAGACTGATCTTTTTTTGTGTGTGTGAATTATCTCCCCGACACAAGTTAGGTAATTATCCCTATTTGTTCAAATAAACTACTTACAAGCTATATTTTTTTCCAGCAAAAATAACACCCTTAGAAGGCAATGTGGAATAGTGAAAATAAAAATAAAATAAAATAAGTATAATTGGCTTCTGAGTCAGATAGACTTACATTTTATCTCCTGTTTTTTTACAAACTAGTTCTATGACCCTGGGCAACTTGCTTCATTCCTGAGCCCTCTTTGTAGGAAATTGTATCTATTTTCTGGGATTACTCAATTAGGTCAAATGAGAAAATCATGTGAAGGTCCTAGCCCCATGTTACTTTGCAGGAGTTCATGCTAAGCTAAATGTTAGTGTGTTCATTTATTTCACCCCAACAAGCCTCACGTTCTCCCCGACACGACCAACCTTCTCTTGTCCCCTCGCTGCCACCAGGTGTTATGCTCTTTCAGATGCAAGGTACCATTTCAGGACAACACCACAAATGAGTCTGTGATCACAGGCAAGTCATTCTTGCTCACTTTGACTTTAGTCATCTCATTTATAAAATGAAGAGGTTGAGCTAGTTTTGCTGTGAGGACGCTATAGGTCTGAAAAATCTAATAAATTCTATAGGTGTCCCAGAAGTACATTCAGTGCATGAAAGACCCCCATGGTTCGAAAGAATTAGCGCCCCTGCAAAACAACTGTTGAAGTAGTCAAAAAGTGGCTGCCCATTTCACTTGAGAAAAACATTAACACTTCAGGATCCTCACATTCAGAAATGACTCAAAGCATCCGCTAATGAGTCATTGCTGAATTACTCCCTCTCACTCCTTTAGGTGTTTTCTAGTGGCTGGTTTCCTCTTCGCAGCCTACAAACCAGTTGTGCTTGGCTTGCATATTTAAGAAGATGACTACTCATTGCGATCTCTCAGGCTACAAGGCCCTCTTGACACATAAAAGATGAGTGTTATAAAAAAAAAAACAAACACCTACCACAGAATCTGAATAGTCCTCTCTGAATAGTTTCTTTTGGGGGGAATAAAAAAAGTCTATCTTTTCTACTGTAGTTGTCCTTGTATGTACAGACTGAAAGGGAAACAAACTGGAATAAACCCATGTGATTATTTTCGAGAGACCTTGCCTCTTTGACTAGAGTTAGGGTAAATGAACAAATTTACAGGTCGCCTCACCTTACTTCTTCTGGGGCACAAAAGAGTCATTCTTGAAGTCATTCTTCTTGAAGTCATTCTTGAAGGCTGGGTCATTGAATCCTCTACTAGACAACGTTTCTCATTTTCTGAATTACCATAATCACCATCATCAGAGAATACTTCTACATACCAATGGGCTGGGTAATTTTCTACTTCTTCTAGCTTTATGGGTTCAGAATTATAAATACAAATAAATAACCTTCTCTGCAATTTCAACATATATTTCTAGATGTCTATGTTCAAGTACACTATAAAATTTAAGTTACTAAGAACTGAAAAATAGTTAAGACATGGTAATTCTAAAACTGATTATTTTTAATTAAATTTCTTGAGGTGACATTGGTCAGCATGAGCATGTAGGTTTCAGGTTGTGGGTTTCTCTTAAAACTGATTATTAATGTTATATTTTATGTATCTCCTCTAATTTCTCTAAAAATATTTCAATTTTATTTCATTTAATCTTCACACTATTGTGAATTAGATATTAGTTTCAGTATGTAAGGCATAAAAATCTCAGGACTTTAGAATGATTTGAGAAAATATGATATTAAATTAGAAAGTTTGAGCTTTTGTGTTCAAGATGAATGGATTAAATTACTGATTCTACAGCTTACCATCAGTGTAATCTTCAGGAAGTTAAAAATTTTAGACCTCACTTTCCTTATCTGTAAAACTAGAGGCCTGGTGCATGGATTTGTTTATGGGTGGGGTCACTCTGCCTGGCCAGCTATTGGGCTAGTTGGGCCGATGGGGACCAGTCAGGCAGGGGGAGGGACTGTGGGAGGTTGGCTGGCTGCAGGAAGTTGGCTGTGGTAGCGCACTGACCACCAGGGAGCAGCTCCTGCATTGAGCATCTGCCGCCTGGTGGTCAGTGCATGTCATAGCTACTGGCCAGTTGTCCAGTTGTAAGGGTCACTTAGGCTTTTATATATATACTAGAGACCCGGTGCATGAAATTCATGCACTGTGTGTGGGGGTGCCCCTCAGCCCACCCTGCACCCTCTCCAATCTGGGACCCCTCGAGGGATGTCTGACTGCGGAAGTCGGACATCCCTCTCACAATCCAGGACTGCTGGCTCTTAACCGCTTGCCTGCCTGTCTGCCTGATTGCCCCTAAATGCTTCTGCCTACCAGCCTGATCACCCCCTAACCACTCCCCTGCCAGCCTGATTGACACCTAACTGCTCCCCTGCCAGCCCAATTGCTCCCAACTTCCCTCCCTTGCTGGCCTGGTCTCCCCCAACTGTCCT
Organism: Plecotus auritus; assembly: GCF_963455305.1. Classification (NCBI taxonomy): domain Eukaryota; kingdom Metazoa; phylum Chordata; class Mammalia; order Chiroptera; family Vespertilionidae; genus Plecotus; species Plecotus auritus. Next base: position 225,701,113 of record NC_137770.1, on the reverse strand, counting down.
CCCCTGCAGGCCTTGTCCCCCCAACTGCCCTCCTCTGTTGGCCTGGTCACCCCTAACTGCCCTCCCTTGCTGGCCTGATCACCCACAACTGCCCTCCCCTGCTGGCCATCTTGTGGCAGCCATCTTTTGACCACATGGGGGTGGCCATCTTGTGTGAGGGAATGGCGGTCAATTTGCATATTAACTCTTTATTATATAGGATAGAGGGTGATGATATGTTTACCTGACCTCATAGTGTGAGGATTAAATGAAATAATGTATAGCCTAATACCTAGCCCATAGGAAAAGCTAGAATATTAGCAATTTTAATACTAATTATTGATGTTTAAGGTTAAACATATAGCAAGTGACTGATCTCAAATTTGAATTTGAGGCTATAAGACTCTAAAATCTTTGGCAAAGGTGATGGTATAAAATTAAGAGTAACACACATAGTTAAAATAAACTTTCTGTCAAAATATGCTTTTGGATTGATTCTTTGAGGATTTTAAATATTCGGTTTCTGTTTCTAATTACCTTGATTAGTCATAATTTCACAGTACTTTTGGACCTCTCTCAGTTTTTCCAAAAAATGGAATTAACATCATAATTTGATTTAATGTGTTTAGACAATTCCAATACCACATATACATTTACTCCCCTCATAACTTAAGAAACTTCTCAGGTGTTAGTATTTGGTTTATCAAGAAGCTTCAGCAATCTTCAGATTCATATTGTGACGTGAACAAAACTGAGGGATGAATCAATCACTTAAATAATAATGCCAATGAAAATAGTAACAATAATAATAAATAACATATGTAATACTATGTTCTAAGTACAGACTAAAAATACTTTTATTGATTTTTAGAGAGAGAGGAAGGGAGAGGGGGAGAGAGAAAGAAACATCTATGTGAGAGCGAAAATTCGATCTACTGCCTCCAACACATCCCCCTACTGGGAATCCAAAGGGCAACCTTTCAGTACTTGGGATGGTGCCCAACCAACTGAGCCACACTGGCCAGCGCTAGGCACAACTTTTTCATTACTTAACATATAGTAGTTCATTTAATCTTCAAAGCCTTCCTATGAAGTCAGTTATTATTGAGGAAACTGAGGCACAGAGAGGTTCAGTATATTGCCCAAGGTCACAGCATCAGTAAGTCAGAGAACCGGGTTCACAAAAAGAAAATGTGACCCTAGAGCTCAGGCTCTTCTATATGTACCCATACAATTCATAAATCAAATATTTCTGAAAACTATGTCCTTTCTCACCCCTGCAGGTATCTTGATGTGCTGAGTGATGAGAGGGGCCCTCAAGTGTCTTGTTACATCACAGCGCCTTCATACCTTCTACAACATCTAGAATGCCGAATAATTAACAGCATGAGTTCTTTAATAGTGAGTGATAATGAAGAGTTGGTCAGCAATGTCATCACTATTGAGTGCTCAGATATGGAAATAAGGATTCCATTTCCAATATGCATTGCAATTCCCTTTACTGCACGTTACAGGGGGAATTACAAAGACATCCTAGTGAAAATGTCTGACATAAACCTTCAGTCCAGTTACCTAACCCCAAGTTCCCTGGAAGGAATAAGAGGAAGTTACAAGGTTGGTAAATCATTGGCTACATCTACACTTGCTGTTTGGTTCCTCCTCTAAATATTGCTTACACTACCAGATTGTGGAATAGATATAATTACTCATTAGTAGCAAATGAAAGGGCTCATAGATTTTTTCTAGTGCATTCACTCTTTTTTTTGCCACAAAGATCAGAAAGAACGGAAATTACACATGCTGGGAGTTAAAAATTATAATTTTTCCATGGTACACTTTACTGTATAATTCTGAGGATCTCTAAGGTCACGAAGATCAAAGAACAGAAATTACTGGCCAAATAGAGGGATGGAGAACTTGGGTCTAGGACACAGCAAATGTTTTTACGCAGTTAACAAAACCAACACCATGGCTTAATTAACTTCATGTCTTTGTTAGACTAGCTTTAGACTAACATTTTTTAAAAAAATATATTTTTACTGATTTCAGAGAGGAAGGGAAAGGGAGAGAGAGAGAGAAACATCAATGATGAGAGAGAATCATTGATCCGCTGCCTCCTACATGCCCCACACTGGGAATCAAGCCTGCAACCTGGGCATGTGCCCCTACCAGGAATCAAACAGTGACCTCCTGGTTCATAGGACGACATTCAACCACTTAGCCATGCCAGCCGGGCTTTAGACTAACATTTTCACTGTGATGGATCTCTGCAAAATTTAAGAATGTTCCCAGCTGATAGTAGCTTTATTATCACTCATGGGTTGGAAAATATGTTAAAATGAACAACTGTGCGTGTGTGTGTATGCTTTAAAATAGTTATTAAGTCTATAAATCATATTTAGTTCATACATGAAAGACAGTATATGTGGTTGTTAGGATGTGGATTGTGAAGGATTCAAATGTGGTTCATATACTTTCTTGCTATGTGAACTTTGGTAAATTATGTAACCTTGCTATGACTCAACTTCTTCATCTGAAAAATGAACAAATAATAGCATCTACCTGATAGGGTCATAAGGACAAAATGAAAAGCTATTGTACACTTAAAAAGATAAAAGGAAGCCTAAAAACACATGTTAGCAGTTAAAAATGATCATTTTTTCCTCATGGTACACTTTACTGTCTAATTCTGAGGACCCCTATGGTCACACATCCAGATGTTTTGAAGAAAGAATATACACAATTACTAAACTTTGCATAGATTTGATGGGAACAAAAATTTAAGGTACTTCTGTGGGCTAGTGAACTTACTTTGAAACAATTTAAATATTTGTCTTTTTTCGCTTTATGTAAATTGTCATTATTTGAAGAGGAGGGCAGGGCATAAATGTGAAAACATTCCATGTATACAAGAAATTCTTTCGAACACATCTCTACTTTTTCTGGTTTGGTCTTTTCTGATTTACAAATAAGGTTATACAGTTAAATATGAGAGCTAAGCCTGTTCTCATTATTTACTCCAATTCATGCAACTAATACATGATATATTTAGTCTAGGAAGCATGTAAGTATAGCAGCTCTTGATTGGGGCTTTTTAATCTTGGCCATTCTGCCTGACATAGAAACAAAAAGTGCTCAGGTACAGATGCTTTTCACAAAGTGGGTACACAAGATGTTTAGCAAGAATAATGAGAGAGAGAGAGAGAGAGAGAGAGAGAGAGAGAGAGAGAGAGAGAGGGAGAGGTGGGGAACACCATTGTCTACTAGGAAAAAAATAAAAGCATATACTTTTCTCTTTAGAATATTCTAATAGTAGTTATCTCTATTTTTAGCTCAAGACAATTTAAACTCTGGATTCCTTCCAAATGTTTACGTGGCTCATACGACATTTAAGAATTCTAATTCTGGAGTCAGACGAACTGCCATCAGAGCTCTCTTCATGACACTCCCCTGATTAACAACCTTTCCTGTTTCCCAGCATCTGCCAGATGTGCCTGAGATACAGGCCAACCACCACTGGTTCCCAGAACACGTTCTTACCTTTCACCATTTTCCCTCCAGCCAATTAGGGACATTCACCATGCCCTGAATTTTCCCAGCGACGGAGTCATGCAGTGATATTGTGAAATATTTTCCTTAGTCAGTTTTCAAATGATAGATTAGTTTGCATTGTGATTGTCCCTGAAATGTTTGTGTGTCTGCGTGATTATCCGCTCATACCAGGCGGAGCCCGGCTAGTGCTCAGGAAAGCATGAATAGATCAAATTGCTTCTGTCTTCCTTCTCATTCTAAGCGCTGGAGATTATATGAGTAGATAATTCTGTTTTAATTTATGTACAGCTCCTTTTATGTGATAAAAAAGGCTTGAAATTTAAATATCACTATATAAAAATGAAACACAAATGTCTCTTTGTAGTCAACTGCTCCTACTGCATGGAGGACAGAAGTAGAGAAATGACTTCACTAAGAGATTGTGAGTTGTCAGAAGGAAGAATCTGCTGACAGTACAGGTTCTATAATGTGTACGGAAACTACCCAATGAAATTTCAGTCCTAAAGCAGGGTTGAATCTTCTGGATAAAGGCCAATATTTAAAGTTTATTCTGGTAAACTTAAGGAGGATGGGATTCCAGAAGTAATTAATATTTGTTAAAAATACTGAATGTGATTGCTCATTGTACATATAATTTTTCTCTTTGACATTTATTTTAAATTAAAAAATAAACTGACATCTTCTCTTTTCTGTTATATAGCTCAAAATTGAGAAATTCCTGGTTACCTATGTTCAGTTGTGGGGGATTACAGGGACAGCATGCAGATTTTTTTCACAGCCACAGAGCATGTAAGAACAGTGCTGTGCTAATGTCCTTGTCTTAATATCTTCCAATTCACACAGGGGACCTGTGCTGAAGTGAAAGTTTATAAGTTGGGTATCTTTTCTGTCATGTCCTGTTTAAAGAAAGAGTCCTTCACAGTAACAAAGAAAGGCCTCACTCTCAAGCCAAGCATGGATTCGCGGATATCCCTGCATTACCCTCCAGGAGTTTTCGGCTCACCCGTCCTTGTGCAATTAAAGGTAAATATTAATAACTGGTGATTTCCTTCTTATAGATTGTGTGAGTCATCAAACATGGTCCTAAAAGATGAAGATCAAAATATGTAATAGCACAGTAAATGAATTCTTCTCTGATACTTTTATTAATAAAGTGATGATTTTAGTATTTTTAGTAATAAAGTGATGATTTGGAACATACTGAATCTCACTGCAAAATGAATCTCTACTTTATCACTTTATTTGAAATATTTTTTTCTAGCTAGTTTTTGTATTGTTTTGTTTATGAACAAAAATATATGTTGAGTATGACAGAATTGATGCCAGGCACTGGACATTCATATGATTCAAGATTTCCACCTGAGAAGCTAGTCCATTAAAATATTTATAATTTTGAAAGTCTGGTTATATGTAATTATAAAACAGTCATTCTTGGGAAGAAATTTTTAAAGAATTCAATATATACAAAGGTGAGCAATGATATATCAATGTACATTTTAGAAGATATATTTCCTCAGTTTTCCCTGTACTTCTGGCCTCAACTTTTTCCAGGTGCTTCTATTTCTCCCAGTTGTTACCATAAAAGGAAAACAAAGAAGAAAAGTTTTAAATAAAAGCTATTACGAATAATTAATTTTTATAAATATTTTTCATAAGCTTTGAAATTTTGGAATTATGTTAGCTATTTTTATTATTAGCTAAAGCAGTGTTTTCTTATGTGAGAGAAAACACTTCAGTAAATATAGTCTTGTTTTTCTAGTTCCTAAGGATCACTTGATGTAACAATAGTTTTAATTAGAAATTACATAAAATGCCTATTTTGTTTTCTAGGTCATTTTGTTGCCTACAATTAAGAGTGTTTCTCAGTTCTTTATAAAAAAGAACAGGGAACCTAGATTTCACAAAGACTTTGTAAAAAGGGACTAACTGTTGTGCTTTTTTATAAATTAATGCAGTATTGATTCAGCCAGCAATATATAGAGAAATATATTAAAACTACATTTCTTCCAAGTTTCAGAAAACTGGTTTATAAATATGCTGATACTTTACATCTTTTGCTAATTAAATATATGAATATATATGTACACAGGGTGTCCCCCAAAATGTATACACACTTTGAATGATTATAAAGTGCTTATTAACATACTAGAGGCCCAGTGCATGAATTTATGCATGGGTGGGGTCCTACTGGCCCACCCCGATCGGGGCTGATCAGGCCAGGCCAGCCAGGGGTAGGGGCCGTGGGCCGGCCAGCCCCACCCCAGATTGGGGTGGGGGGCAATTAGGGGTGGGGCTAGAGGGGGGAGGGACTGAGGGCGGTTGGCCAGCTGGCACTGCCCCCTGGTCGAACTCCTGGTCAAGGGGACAATTTGCATATTAGCCTTTATTATATAGGATAGTTCATTTTCAAAATTTAAAAGAATTTATAGAAATGAATAATTATTTTTGTTAGTGCCTGTTTTCAACTGATGACCATTCTGGTCGAGGCACTGATGATAAAGTGAAGCAATGGAATCACAAACATCAGGAATCACTTCATTTGGTATTTGTGTGCCCTCAATTTGTGGACTTTTGCTGGTTTTGTACCGTAAACTTTATCTTTTATGTATCCCCATAAAAAAAGTCTAAAGGCACTTTAGGATAAATTTTCTTTGTCCAAAGCTTAGTCTGGCTTCACCCATTATTTCAAATCAGTTAAACCTGAAATGGAGTGAAAATTGAATTATCAGTTGTTAAACTGTGTATACATTTTTTGGGAGACAAACTATATATATTTTTGTTTGTTTAGATCCAACCAGTTGACCCATCTCTGGTGGCATATTTAAAAACACAGCAAGATACTTCCTACTCGGTACTATCCACCAGCCCTCTGATTCATGTGCAGCACCCATCCACACATCCTTTCCAGAAGCCAGTCACTGTATGCCTACCTTGTTCTTCACACCCTGATAAAAAAAATTTGGGGTCTGAGGTAGATCATAATAGAAGAGCCACTACCACAACGAAAAGGATGGTACCTTTATACTTCAACCGGTGAGTTAGATCCTCATATCTCTAACTGACTTGATGATAAACAAAGAAACATAAATGCTTGAAAAATGTAATCAAATGTCTTATATTTAAATATCAGCATTAAAATAGTATGATATTTTTAATATATAATAATAAAAGTATAATATGCTATAAGACCAGACAGCCAAATGACCTTCCAGACATCATTCCGGGTTTCCTTCTGGACGAAGCCATGGCAGTGGGGGCCGAGGCAGAGGTGGTTAGGGGCAATCAGGCAGGCAGGCAGGAGAGTGGTTAGGGGCGATGAGGCAGGCAGGTGAGCAGTTAGGAGCCACCAGTCCCGGATTGTGAGAGGGATGTCTGATTGCCAGTTTAGAACCGATCAGATCAGGCCTAAACCAGCAGTTGGACATCCCCCGAGGGGTCTTGGATTGTGAGAGGGTGCAAGCCAGGCTGAGGTACCCTCCACTCTCCATGCACGAATTTCATACACCTCTAGTATAGAAATAAAATGTGGATCCATAAAGGGTAATGATTTTATGCTGTAATGGCCCAAAAGTATTCTATACAATACAAAACAGGCAAAATTAGTCCTGGCTTTCAGAGAATTTGATATAGTTAATTACAAAGATGTGGTATGGTGATTTTAATTTCTGTATTTAAGAGTATTCTGTTAATATAGGAAAAAGATTAACTTGACCTTTTTCAACAAATTAAATTTGAGTCTATATTTACCATATAGGTGGCTTCCTTCCTCTCCTGATGTTTATAAATGAAACAAAATCCCCACCAATAAGACAAATATATACTATTGAGCTACCAGCCAGAAATGAAATTGCAAATGACATGCTAACACTGAATAGGGTATGCTGAATAACAGTAATCCTGATCTAAATTCCTGTCTTTCCTTTAATACTTATTTTTTTTCCTAATGAAAAAAGGTAGAAGGGAATGTTTCTATTATCTAGTTCTAAAAAAGAATTTTTTAAAAAAACAAGAGACACAATTTCAGACATTTAATAGAAACCACTACTATTAATTGAGAAACTAGTATGTGCCAGGTCCCTTATCTCCTCACCATCTCATCTTCAGTTTATTAGTGAGAAGACCGAGATTAAGCACTTGTACAAACTAGCTATGCCTATGAAGTAGTGCAACCTGGTGTGGGCCTAGATTGCTCTACTTGTAGTCATGACTCCATGTAGCCATTATTTATTTAGTTTAAAGATGTAAGGCTAGAAATGGAGAAATGGGTCATTTGTTCTTTCCACTGTGTTGGCAATAGTGGAATGTTGGGTTTTGGCTGGGAGAATAAATCAAACTTTCCCTAGTGCTAGATATGCGAGAGAGAGCATAGATGTATAGGCACAATCTGGTTATACATATTTTTATTACTTGGGATATATATGTGTATAAGCTTCATTTGCCAGAAATATGTATAACACATATACTATATCCCAGTGGCAACTTAGTTAACCCATGTACCTATATGTCATAGTAAAGTAGGATTTTAAGCAGATCTATCCAGAAACTTCTATTTTAAAATGTATCAGTCTAATAGATTGACATTCCCTTTTAAATATTCCCTAAAATACATATATAACATATATACATATATATTTATCTATTTCAAATACAAATCTTGTCCATAGAAATTGATTCTGACTAGTAATTTATTGCTAGGGTATTTATACCATCTGTAGAGTACACAGCAAAGGATTAATAAAAATAATTTGTGACCGACATGTACTTTACATTATAAAACAAAGCAATACCATTTGCCAGAAAGATGACAGAAGTAATAGTTTGCTTGCCCCCTATTATCTGATTCCATAGTCTATACATACCAATGAAAATATACATTTATCTCTGTAATACACATATAATTTTTGGAAGTGATTAGATCAATGTTACTTTGCCCGTCCTTGGTTATATTTCCACTTCCCTCGGAAACAATAGAACAGAATGTAGAGAGAAATTGGAGGCAGCCTGTTGCATTGTCAAAAATGAAATTCCCACAAGCACACGGATAAAGATAGAGGCAATAAGAGCCCTAACAGAAATGCATGCTGAGGGTGGCACATTTCATACACTCAGTTGATTCAAAGCAGTGGAAATCCAGTTAGCACAGGTAACAGGAGGCTACACATTGGTCCAGAAAAATTATACTCAGTAAAAATGACTAAACACTGAAACTTGGGTTAAAAATTATGCACATGGATCTGCCATCCGAATCTAAGAGATTCAAATGGCTATTGAATTGAAAGTGAGTAGACAAATATTCATCCAAAGATAAAAAAAACAAAATCCTACTTGGTTTCTTAAGAGAAAAAACAAACAAACCAATCAATACCAAGATTTTAAAAGAAGAAACAAACAAACAAAAACAGAAACGAAGAAAAAGCATCATCCTGGCTTTCACATAGCGAGAATTACAGTTACCTGAAGAATATCAGAGAATTCTATTTTGTAAGTTTAGTAGTATCCAGGAAGCAAAATTTCCAAGAAACAGACAATCGGAATAGACCAGGAGAAGATGAAAGGACAACAGGATGAAATATAAGATAATATTGAATGTAAACTGTAATTAAAAGTAAAATAAAAAAGAAAAAACAACAGGCTGAGATACAAAGATGATAAACTGAGATGAAAAGGGACAAAGGTATGATAAGAAACCATTTGAAGTGATGTAACCTAATAATTAAAGGTACAATCCAAGAAGATATCCAAGCAGCCACAAAAGGATTAATCAAAGGCAGAGTGAAACTTAGTTTTCTGATGCTGATTAAAACCTTGAGTTAGAAAGTACTGAATGATTACTAGGCAAAATTTATGAAAAAGAAAAGACATAACATGAAAAACAGAAATGTCTGTTTAAATAAAATATAATTCTATATAATGAAAGAAGGAATAAAATCAGTGTAGCCTCGGTCTCATTCTTTGTCACACTAAATACCAAGGGGAAAAAATGGACTAAAACTTTCAAAATTTTGAAGGGAAGATGTTGTGGAATCAGGGTTATCACCAACAAAGAAGTTTTTCCCTTTTTTAAAATATAAGGGCTCACAAAAATGTACTACTCGCATATTCTTAACAAAATAAATAGTTAAAATTAATTAACTGACTTGATAAAATAAAATGTAAGAGATTTAAAAAAAAAAATCTGGTATTGCCCTAACTGGTTTGGCTCAGTGGATAGAGCGTCGGCCTGCGGACTGAAGGGTCCCAGGTTCGATTCTGGTCAAGGGCATGTACCTTGGTTACAGGCACATCCCCAGTAGGGGGTGTGCAGGAGGCAGCTGACTGATGTTTCTCTCTCATCAATGTTTCTAACTCTCTATCCCTCTCCCTTCCTCTCTGTAAAAAAATCAATAAAATATATTTAAAAAGGTAAAAAAATCTGGTATTGAATATAAATATAAAAGCAAAAGAAAAAAATTATTATAGTAAAGAGATAACAAAGAAAAAAAGAAAGTAGCACAGTGACATTAAAGAGAAAAGTTGATGTAAATAAAATCAGCAATTATATTAAGTAAATATAAATGTGTTAAATATAATATCTTAATCTTAATCTTTAATATTTTATATGTTGCATTTGGGGTAATTTGTGTAGATTGATCATATATATTACCAATTTTCTCAACAGTTGTTTAAACTGTTCATTTTAATCATTATAATTCTCATTTAAAAAGATGGTTGCTAAATTTAAAAGATCTTTTTTTTTTTCAAGCTCCTCTTTTTTTAAAATTATGCTTTCTATGTATTCCTTTAAAACTTTAGTCATTGTAAAGATATTCATTTTATGATCTCAGATTATTCTATCACCTACTAGCATAATGATTACTGTAATATCTATTAGCATGCTATAATCCAGTACATTGTCTCTCATACTAATTGCATTCTCTTACCCTTAGAAATTCCCTTCCAAATATTGGTTACTAGGGGCCCAGTGCACAAATTTGTACACATTGAAAGGAACTGTGGGCCGCGGGGCCGCTGTGGGCACAGGGGCGGGTCTTGGCCCATCCTCCACGCCTTGCCTGGCCCCTCCTGCCATGGCCCCATTCCCCTGTCTGCCAGCAGCCCCGCTCCTGCCACCGCCGCTCCCATGTGCTGGTGGCGCTGGCCCTGCTTGCACCGCTGAAGGCACAGAGCGATTGGGGCTGGCACCAGCAGCAGCTGCGAGTGGGGCTGGCGCCGGCAATGGGTGCGAGCAGAGGCTCTGGTGCTGGCAGCAGGTGTGAGTGCCTGGCCGGACCGCGGCATATGGGAGCAAAGAATTTTCGGTAACCACCAGAGGCTTGCCCCAGTGACAGCAACAGGCGCCCCACCTTGATCTGGTGCCCCTGCTCACCTGTTCCACCATCCTGCCGCAGCCAACACCCACCATGTTCCACACTGCCACCTGCTGCCGATGCCCACCATGTTCCACGCGTGCCCCCTGGTGGTCAGTGCATGTCATAGTGACCAGTTGTTCAGTTGTTCCACTGTTCGGTCTATTTGCATATTAGGGTTTTATATATACAGTAGGTCCTTGGGTTACATCGGAGATCCTATGGTGCGAAGTAACGCGTTTTTCACCATAAGTCGGAACCCACCTACATAAACACCTATGTCACTCACATGGAGCACATACACAGCAGTAATGAAGTGAAACAGTAAAAAAAAATTAAAAGAAAGATAACAATTCCTGACATTTACTTGTGGTAAATAAATAATAAAAAACATAAATCACATACATACATACGTCAAAATGATGGAAATTATTTTTTAATAAATAAATGGGAGATGGCATTGTAACCACAAAACGATGTACGTCATGTCCAACGTAACCTGAGGACTGCCTGTATAGATAATTTTTAATCAGATCAAATTTTCTTCATTTCCCGTCCATGGGGAGCAGTCTTTATGTGCTTCTTTGTTGCTTTCTTGCACCAATGTTCAAAGAAGTTTAGGTTGTTTTTGTTGTTTCTCATTTCATGGACAATGCTGCCCTTTTGGGATTCCAATTTTATGACTTAGTTCCAGCTAACAGCTGGAGGCTGTATCTAATGTGTCTCAATATATGTTAAGCATCAGCCCCCACACACCTGGTTGGTGGGGAGGGGGAGGCTCACCAGGGTGAAAATATCAATAGAATCAGTTTCTTATGTTCCCTGGGGAGATAAGAACATTCTAGCATTTTTAGATTCTTTTTTACTTGTTTTCATATCTAGGATATTCCCCCCCACCAAGATTTCCATTTCCTCCAGAGGGACTGATTGCACCTCTGTGTCAGCCCCATTCTTTATGCATATCCTATATCTCACTGTACTATCAAGTTCTTTTTTTCATTTATCATCAGTCAGCAAAAATATAACTTAGTACGTACTCAAAAAATGTTAAGTGAAACAAAATTAATGAACAAATTTTTGGAAATGTAAATTATATAATTAATTTCTCTGTACTATTTTTTAAAAGCAATACATTTTTAAAATATATATATTTTTATTGGTTTCAGAGAGGAAGGGAGAGAGAGATAGAAACATCAATGATGAGAGAGAGAATCATTGATTGATTGCCTCCTACATGCCCCACACTGGCCATGGGCATATGCCCTTACCAGGAATTGAACCATGACCTCCTGGTTCATAGGTTGATGCTCAACCATTGAGCCATGACAGCCAGGCTAATTTCTCTGTACTGTTGACAATGCTAAATTGACATAATTATTGTCAGTGCTAGATATGGTAGATGCATTTTTCTCCATCTAGTGGAGCATAAAATAATCAAATGAGAATCTATATCACTGTTTATCTAACATGCATTCCTCAAAGGGTGAAAGCCAGTTGAACATTTTCTATGGAAACAGAAACAAAGTGAAGAAATCCATGCCTCATAACTTAAAAAGATAAAAACTGGTTGAGGCCAAAACAGTCTGACTATGAAAATTAAAGGTCTTTATTGCTTTACATTCCTGCATGTCTGAATGATTTCTGGGGAAAAGATGAAAGTCATTTCATTGTGAGCCAGAAAAGATTTATTGACAGTAATGAAAGGGGAAATTTATTAAATAGAAACATTCCACACTATCCAAGAAATATTAAAGAGTTACAAGGGAAGAGTAGCTCATAAAAAAAAAAAAAAGGTCATTTCTATATAATGCTATTGGATTCAAGATTATCTTATTCAAATGTAATATGTAAATCATACACAAAAATATTTGTAAAATATATGTCAAATCATCCTAATATATATAAAAAGCCAGGGCCCTCATGACCAGACGGGACAACTGAACCGTAACAACCACACAGCAATTGCATGGCGTGAACAGGCAGGCAGGGGGGTTAGTGAGGGATGACGAAAGGACTGACTAGCAGGCTGTGTGGGGTGACCAGGTTGGTGAGGGGGGCAGTTAGGGGTGACCAGGCCAGCAGGGGGGGGGGGCAGTTGGGGGCAATCAGGTAGGCAGGCAGGTGAGTGGTTAGGAGCCAGCGGTCCCGGGTTGTGAGAGGGATGTCTGACTGCCAGTTTAGACTCGATCCCCAGGATTGCACTTAAACCCACAGTCGGACATCCCCTGAGAGGTCCCAGATTGGAGAGGATGCAGGCTAGGCTGAGGGGACCCCCACCCCCCAAAGCACAAATTTCGTGCACCGGGCCTCTAGTGTAATAATAAAATGGACAAACTGGTAAAGCTACCACATAACTAAAGAAATTAGATATTACCCATACAATTGTGTCTCCTTACTTGCCGCTCTCCTATTTCATCCTCAGCCTTGCTACATAATTGCTCCTCATTCATACCAAAGTTAAACACATTTGAAAATCTGTAATCATTCTTTTGCTTATATTTATGTTAGTTTTATCACATATTTTTATTCATCTCTATACAGTGTCTTATTTGGCTTTGTCTATGCTTGATAAAAGTAAAAATGGTATCCTACTGTGCATAGTCTCATGGTCTTGCTTTCTCATTTAGAGTTGTGTACATTCATTTTCACATCTTTATAAAATTCTATTGAATAACTGCTATTTTATTTATCTACTTTCCTACTGAGGGACATTTAGGTTCTTTCAATTATCAGTTTTATTTGTTTGGGTTTTTGTTTGTTTGTTTGCTAATACAAATAGTGCTGTTATATCTATTCTTGACTCAAAGTATATTTGAGCAAGTACTTCTTCATAGTAAATACCTAGAAAATGAATTGTTGAGTCATAGGGTGTGCACATGTTCGATTTTACAAGTTTTACCAAATGGTAGAACGAAATTACAGCCTCCTCCCATTGCTCCTCATCTTCTCCAGCCTTGCATATTGTCAGATTATAATTTTGAAAATTTAACAGGTGTAAAATGAATCTCATGTGGTTTTAAACTGCACTGTTTTGATTATAATGAAAACGATGTCTTTCAGAATTTTGTTGGTTAGACATCTGTGTTTTCTTATATGTGAACTATCTGTTAATTTGTTTGCTCATCTTAAAATGTTTACCTTGGTTAGTAGTGTTTCTTACCATATTTCAATGCTAATCCGTTGTCATTTTGTGGCCTGTATTTTCATATTTATGTGCCAAAGTTATTATATTTTCTTTAAGGATTAGTGCTTTTTGTCCTGCTGCTAAAATTTTCCATATCCTGAAATTACAAAAATGTTCATCTTTGTTATCACATAACTTTAAAGGTTTGAATTTTATATGTCTGCAATTCATCTGAAATTGATGATTTTTACATACAGTGTGATGTAGGAATTTAATTTTCCATGTGGCCAACATATTCTCCCAGCATTGCTATTGAATGGTTCTTCCTTTCACCAACAATCTGCAATGCTTCCTCTGTCATATAACAAATTTCCTTATTCTGAGCTATTCATGGAACAGTATTTTAACATAGTTTTAAGCAAATCTAATACTGTTTTAATAATTACAGCTTTATAAGTTGATATCTGGTAGTGAAATCATATTATATTATTCTTTAGGAGGATTATTTTTTGGTAATGTTGCCATTTATGTAAAATAGAATCAGTTTGTCAAGGTCCACAGAACAAATATTGGGATTTTTATTGTAATTGCCTCTGACCTATAGGCCAATTTTGGGGGAAAATAAAATATTTACTATATTGAGTCTTTCTAACTATTACAATAATACCAGTATATGTTCTGTTTGTGTAGTTCTCTGTTTTCCAATGAAGTGTTAGAAAAGTTGCCATATATGTACTACACAGGCTTTGCTAGACATTCCTAGATACTTGATAGTTTAGGCTGCTATTAAAAATAGCATTTAAAATTTTTGCTTTTTACTTGTTGGAGATATGTTTATAGATGAATATAGTGGATTTTCTACAATGGTATTGAAGCAGCATCTTTCTAAACCCTCTCATTATTTCTAATATTTTTTTGAGAATTCCTTCAAGTTTTGTATGTTAAGCTTTTACATCATCCTCAGGCAATGACAGTTTTGTTCTCCCTTCCAGTCATCACATTTAAGTCTTTAATCCATGTTGAATTAATTTTTGTATATTTCAAAAAGCAGTACAATTTCATTCTTCTGCATGTTTATGTCCAGTTTTCCCAAAACCATTTAGTAAACAGAGTATCCTTTTTCTATTGTGTTTTTGGCATCCTTGCCAAAGATCAGTCAATTATAGAAGTGTGGACTTGTTTCTAGGCTCTCGATTCCGTTCCAATTGGTCTATATGTCTGTTTTTATGTCAGTATCATACTGTTATTATTATTATAGCTTTGCAATATATTTTGAAATCAGGAAGTGTGATGCTTACAAGCTTTGTTTTTCTTGCTTATGATTACTTTGGCTAGTCGGGTTCTCTTTTGGTTCTAAATGCATTTTAGGATTCTTTTTTCTATTTCTGTAAATAATGCCTTTGGGAATTTTAGAGAGTTGTATTGAATCTACAGATCACTTTGGGCATATGGACATTTTAGTAATATTAATTCTTACAATCCATGAGCATGGATGTCTTTCCCTTTGTCTGTGTATACATTTTCTTAGAATTTTGCTGGGTGCTTCAGTTACCTATTTCTGCATATCAAACTACTCTATACAACAACTATTTTATTATTTCTCATGATTCTGTGGGTTATTTGGGGTCTCAACAGAGTGGTTCTTTTGTTGATCTTGCTTGGGGTTTGTTAAGCATTTCAGATATTTCAGTGTCTGAGGGTGGGGAATCCAAGATGGCATTATTCACATATCCGGAGCCTTGACAGTGATAGCTGGAAGCCTGGGATCAGCTGATATGCAGAAATGGTTGGGCTTTTTTCTCTCTCCATGTAATTCCAAGGCCTTTTTCTTCCATCTGTCTTCTCCATATGGCCTATTTCTGCCATGGGTTCTTTCCAGAAGTATAGCTGGGCTACTTACATGGAATATCAGGGATTGAAAAAGCACAGAAGCTGATGCTACTAGTATTTCTTAATTTTGGAGTCTGGAATTATCATATCATCAGTTCTGTAACTTTCTACTGGTTTAAGTGAGTCACAGAGGGAACTCTGGGTCATTGTGGGAGAGTGCTACACAAGGGCATGAAAACTGAGAGGTATGTTTTGCTCTTTGGAGACCAGCTAAGGCATAAGATACTAGATTTACATTGATTTTTTTTTCTCATTTCTTTGGGGGATATTGTGCCACTGTTTATGGATTTAAAAAAAAAATAGATGTTGTAAAGACTACAGTGAATTCCATTTTCATGACTTTATGGGTGATCTGCTTTATCCTGCTGGCTGCTTTTCAGATCTCTTCTTGGTATTTGATGTTCTGCATTTTTCTATTATGTATCTAGATATGAATTTTAAAAGTTTTCTGAATGCAAAACATTGTACTTCTTGAAGAATGAATTTCTGTGTTTTTACTTTTCTAAAAAATCCTTATATGTTTTCTAATCAAATATTGCCTCTCGTCCATTTTATCTATTCGGTACTTCTGGGTTTCCAATTAGATGTATATTAGGCCATCTCTTTCTAAATTCCATATTTCCTTTCTTCTCTCCCATTTTCCTTTCTCTGTGTACTATATCCAAAGTAATTTCTTCACAATCCAGTTCAAATGCCACAAACATGTATACTTTTAAAGTAGACTTTTAATCTATCATTGAGTTATAATTTCCAGCAATTATACATGTTATGCATTAAGATTCTATTTAGCTTTTATCCAAATCTCCCCAGTCATTCTTGGCAGTCTCTTGCAGCCTGCTTGTTTTTATGATACTGTCCTTTATCTCGTTAAGGTTTTCATATATAGTTGTTTTTATTCTGTATCTGCTAATTCTGAAATCAGTAGTCTTTGAGGATGTTGCCAGTTGTTTTTGCTGTCACTCGAGGTATTTACCTCCTTGTGGTTGGGACTTTGTTTCTGAGCATGCGTGGATGAGAATTCTGCAGCATGAATGGAGCTGTTTTTCTCCAGATGACATCTGTTCCTGTCTCTGCTGAGAACCAGGTGCTACTTCCTTGAGACTGCATTAGCCTCCTTGAGAATCCTGGTTAAGGTCTTGAGTTGACCTTTTATGGATGGAATCCCAAGGATCACAGTTCCTTGCTCTGCTCACATGATTATCACTTACTCTTTTCTTCTCCCATAACTATATTATTAGAAAGAAATCTGTCCTCCTAGTAATCCATCATCCCTGTCCAATTGCCCCTTCATCTTCAACCCTATCTTCATACATTCTTTGGAGGGGAGTTTTGGACATTCCTTTATGATTCCTTCTGCTTATGCAAGTCCAAATATATATATATATGCCAAGCGACAGGGACGAAGGAACGACCAGAATGACCAGTCGCTATAACGTACACTGCGGCGGCCAACTGGCCCGATCAGGACCCCAATCACCCCCCAAACCACCCATGGCCCCTCTCCCTCACTGGCCCGGCCCCGATTGGCCCTCATCAGGGTGGGTGGCCGGACCCTACCCATGCACAAATTTGTGCAACAGGCCTCTAGTATATTATAAAGCAGGTTTATCAGGACCTAGTTTCTTTAGAATTAGGGGGGGAGGAGAGGTCACAGAGTACTTATTCTCAATTTATTATTTATAATCCTGGGTTTTGTGTGTTAAATTTATAATGTATTAGAGATTCAAACTACACAGAAAGAATTATTTTTTATTTATTGACTAATACAATGGTAAGATATTTAAAACATACATCATGGTGATTTTTAAATGTGTACACATTGTAAAAGGATTATTCCCATCTAGTTAGTTAACACATACATCACCTCACATATTTATCTCATTTATTTATTTATTTATTTATTTTGGTGAGAACATTTAAATTATACCTTCTTAGCAAATTTCAATTATATAATACAGTATTGTCAACTGTAGTCACCATGTTTTTACATTAAGAAATGGTAATTTTATAAATGGTAACATCACACATGCCTTATTTTCCTTTGTACTCAACGGCCAGTACTATATTGTCAACACAGGTTGACTTTTAATAAAGTGAAATGATTTCAGCAAAATTCTGAAGCAAATGCTTACTGAGCAAATATGACATTTCACATTTATTAAACTTGGAGGTAGTATACTGGAAATATTTTGAATTTATTGTATACCATTGTACTTAAAAATATATAATATTACCTGTGGTTTTAAAAAAAACACATGAGAAAGAATTTAATTTTTTTTCAAATAAAAAAGAAACTATCACTCAAAATACCCAACACAACATTAAAGGAGAAGAACAAAGCTGGAGGACTGATACTACCTGACTACAAGACTTACTATGAACCTACACCAATCAAGACAGAGTGGTATTGCTGAAAGAATAGACAAGTAGATCAATGAAACAGAGAATCTAGCAATAGATCCACATAAATATAATCAATTGATCTTTCTTAAAGGTGGCTTTTCAACAAATGGTGCTGGAACAAGTGGACATCTAGACACAGACCTTATATCTTTCATAAAATAACTCAAATTGATTATAAAGTAAATGTAAAATGCAAAACTATAAAATTCCTAGAATATAATAACATAGGTAAAAATCTAGATGATCCTTGGTATGGTGATGACTTCTTAGATATAACACCATAGGTATAATCCATAAAAAAATTGATATGCTGGACTTTATTAAATGAAACACTTATGCTCTAGGAAAGACAATGTAAACAGAATGAGAAGATGAGCCACAGACTGGGAGAAATTATTTGCAAAAGACACATCTGATAAAGGACTATTGTCCAAAATATACAAAGAACTCTTAAAATTCATCAATAAGAAAACAAAGAACCTGATTTTTAAAATGGGCCAAAGACCTTAATGGAGAGGTCACTAAAGAAGTTAACAGTTGGAAAATAAGCATATGGGAAGACTCTATATCATATGTCACCAGTGAGAAGCAAATTAAACGACATTGAGGTATCATGACATATTTATTAGAATGGCCAAAATCCAGAACACTGACAAGCTCAAATGCTGGTGAGGATGTAGAGCAGCAAGAATTCTCACTTGTTGCTTGTATGGATGCAAAATGGTATAGCTACTTTGGAAGACAGTTTGTTGGGTTCTTACAAAACTAAACATATGCTTTCCACAAAATCCAGCAATAGCACTCCTTGGTATTGACCCAAGGGAGTAGAATACTATGTTGACACAAAAACCTGCACAAAGATCTTATCACAGCTTTATTCATAATTGCCCAAACTTGGAAGTAACTAAGGTGTCATTCAGTAGGTGAATGGATAAATAATAACTGTACAATAATATTAGTCAGTGCCCAAAACTAATGAATTATCAAGCCACAGAAAGGCAGAGAGGAATCTTAAAAGCATGTTGCTAAGTGAAAGAACCTAAACTGGAAATGCTATATGATATTTTGGAAAAGGCTAAACTATGGAGACAGTACAAAGATCAGCAACTGCCAGAGTTTGGGGTGGGGGAGGGATGAACAGACAAAGCATAGAGGTTTTCGAGGGTGGTGAAAATATCTGTATGATACATAATGATGGATATATGTCATTATACATTTTTCCAAATCACAGAACGGACAACACTATGTACTTAGGATGATTATGATGTGTCAATGTAGGTCAACCAGTTGATACAAACACACCACTCTGGTGGGGGATGTTGATAATGGAGAAGGCTATGCATGTGTGGGCCCGAGAGATATAAGGAAACTCTATATCTTCTTCTCAATTTTTCTATGAACCTAAAACTGTTCTAAAAAAATAAAGTGTAAAAAATGTAAAAGAAATTGTCCTGGAAAAGTTCCCAGTAATGTCTAGATCTACTTGAGGAAACAAAATAATGAGGTACTTTGGAGCAGGTCTTTTCTGAGAAAAATCTCCGGAGTGTCCTTTAATTGTGAGGCATTAGGCATTTATCGGGGTCAGAAAGGCAGCCTGGAGTTGACACCTGTTGCTTTGTCTACCCTGCCACTTTATTTTGGAGGAATTATATCACAAATTCTAGAAACTGTCCTTTGTATCTATGTGGATTTAATGGGATCTTTCATATTTTTCAATGACCCTGTTCATTATAATTGAGCACTTGACCCCAAATGGGCCAATTATGATCCCCTAAATGCCTGGAATTTAGGACATAGGAAGAGTCTTGAACTCAAGAAATAACAAGGTCAGTTATTTTTAAATAAACAAATTCAATTAATAGAGGTTGATTATGTTTCATAGAATTCTTAGTACATCAGAATGTTATCTTATCTCTGAGTAGGGTCAAGTGCTATCACTGTTGTGCTATACTAGTTGTCAAAATTTGCTAATAGCATACAGGGTGGAGCAAAAGTAGGTTTACAGTTGTTTATGTGGAAAATAATACAGTAATGAATAATAATACAAGAATCTCTATGTTTTGTATACTCCCAACTGTAAACCTACATTTGCCACACCCATATATAAATGGAAGCATTTATTTGTAGAGTTCAGAACAGCTGGGATAAGTAAGAATGCCATCAAATCATTTCATTTCAATATAAACTATATCTATAATAGTTAAGTCTAATTTTGGGGTGATGGATGTGTTAACTAACTTTATTGTGGTAGTCATGTCACGATAAATATATGCATCAAATCATCACATTGTACACCTTTAACTTACACAATGTTATATGTCAATTATATCCCAAGAAAGCTGGAAAGATGAAGTCTAAATTTGATTTTTATATCATTCAGGACTCTTGATTTTAAGTGATAGAAAAAAATAAAGATTTTTTTAAAATAGAATTCTTTGATGCATATCATTAAAAATCTGGGATTATATTTATTTTTATGTATTTCTTGAACCAGAATGAACTCAATGTTTCACTTCTCTGTCTTCCCCGTGCCAATTCCATTCTCTGTCATGCTCGACCTTTATACTGCAATGTGGCTACATCTTCATAATTCCAAGATCAGTAGAAAAGAGGAAGTTCTTATCCCTGGCATTAAACATAAAGATCCAGAGTGTTATTCTAAATATAAATCTGTCACAAACCCATCACTGAACAGACCACTGGGCCCACAGGACGATCTAATATACAGGGCAGGTTAGCCTAGGTCCATGATCGGCAAACTGCGGCTCGCGAGCCACATGCGGCTCTTTGGCCCCTTGAGTGTGGCTCTTCCACAAAATACCACGGCCTGGGCAAGTCTATTTTAAAGAAGTGGCATTCGAAGAAGTTTAAGTTTAAAAAATGTGGCTCTCAAAAGAAATTTCAATCGTTGTACTGTTGATATTTGGCTCTGTTGACTAATGAGTTTGCTGACCACTGGCCTAGGTTATGGCATGATAAGCAAAAATCTAATATCCCAATGGCTTATAACAACAGTCCTTATGTCTCTCACAGGCTATGTGGCTATCAGAGGCAGGGTGCTTCTTGGTCATCCTCACTCCCGGACTCACACTAAAGGGCAACCACTGTCTGCTGCTGTCATGGTGGCAGAAGAAAGAGTTTGGCTGGACCCACATTAGCAATCATATGCTTCACCTCACAGTGACATGTACTTCCTTTATTCACTATTCATTAACCAGACAGAACAGTCACAAGCCTTGGGGACAAGGAAGTACAATCCTACCATGTACTCAGAATGGGAAAATTGTGTTTGTTTGTTTTTTTGCCAAACAGCATTAATAAATACCTAATTCACTATTTGGCTCAGGTTATATACCCACCTAGACCTGGGAGCATAGTCAGCCCCACTGCAATTGAGACCCTATATGTCCTCACAGAAAATTTAGTCGATTGGTAGAAAAAAGTAAAAGTTGCCATCAGAAAACAAAACCAAAAAAACCCAATATAACATTTAATTAAGTCAGTTTCTAGTAAATGAGCAAAGTTTTGGATTCAGTATGAGTGTATTTTCCTATGCTAGTGAATTATTAACATGAAGAGTTATAAACCAAAAGCCAAAAACTAAATGTAATTTTCTCCCCATCCTCCTGATTCTAATCTGGTTGACCCCTGAAGGATCAATACAGTCTAAAGTTTTCACAGTAGACATTTTAAATCTAGTTCAGTTGCTAAGTTATAGGTCATAAACAGCTCAACCTGTGACATTAACGTAGTTTTAAACCCATAACTAATTCTATCTATACTAATAAAAGGATAATATGCTAATTAGACCAGACATCCTTCTGGACAAAGCCATGGTGGCAGGTCCAAGGCAGAGGCAGTTACTGGTGATTAGGCCAGCAGGGGAGAGCAGTTAGGGGGATCAGGCCAGCAGGGGAGAGCAGTTAGGGGGATCAGGCCAGTGGGGGAGAGCAGTTAGGGGGATCAGGTCAGCAGAGGGAGGGGAGGAGCAGTTAGGGGGATCAGGCTGGCTGGGGAGGGCAGTTAAGGGGATCAAGCAGGCAAGCAGTTAGGAGCCAGTGGTCCCAGATTGTGAGAAGGATATCTGATTGCAGGTTTAGGCAGTCACACATCCCCTGAGGGGTCCCGGATTAGAGAGAGTGCAGGCCGGGCTGAGGGACACCCCCCTCCCATGCATGAATTTTGTGCACTGGGCCTCTAGTTAAAAAATAAAGATGTGTGAGTCACACTGGGTTTTCATTTTTAGTACCCAGCTAGAATGGTTCTTTCCCTTGTAGTTACAGCATCATTAGATTGGGGATTTTATTTTTCCTGCAAGAATTCAGTATCAAAGTTTTTCTTCCTTTGGTTATGAAGAACAGATATCCATTTAAGTGAATTTAAAAAAGAGGAATCTACTGCAAGGCTACAATAGGTAATCTCTGCTTTCTCCATCTCTAGGACTATGCTGATTTTTTTTCATCTTCATTTTTCTCCTTTTCTTCCTTAGCATCTGACCTTCCATTTTCTTCCATAATGATTTCTCTGCTCATTCACTTTCCTAGCCCAGGGCATGACAACCAAAGGACAATGACAAGTTACAATCTCTGGGCCTCTTAGTTAAATTCCCAAGAAAAAGAATCTAATTCCCTGGGTGTTAGAAACTGGTCTACATTAGTCAAATCAGTTCCGATTGTGGGGGAAGAATCACATGGTACATATCACTGCTTCTTTCGGGGCTGTGGGTGGGGCCAGGTAAGCAAGAAGAATTGTACAGAAAGTTAACTGGCTATTACTACTGTAGGAATTAGGATGCAAATTTAATACCACTTATGGTTACTGCAATTATAAGTGCTTTAAAAATTGACTTATTGAATCCTGTAATGCAGATACTCTGATGGGTCTCATATTATAGATAAGAAAACTGAGATACAGAGAGATTTAAAAAAAAACTTGCCAATGGTCATGCAGTTACTAAAAGTAGGCAGTCTTGTTCAGAGTCTGAGGTCTTACCTTTCATGCTATACTACTACTCTACTATCCTAAAGCATCCAAGTTTACATCAGAGAGTTTATTAATGTTTTGGGGGCTGTTCACTTAACTCTTTTGCCAGTAGTAAAATGCTTCTCATTCTCCAAAACTCATGTCGAATATCAGGAATGTCAGTATTTTCACTTTGTGAGCTTCTCTGAGCACCTTCCTTCTGCTGCTAAACCACCATGCACTGATTACCTTAGTTACCACACAGATTACCTTGTCCTGTAATGGAATAATATTATAATACTATGAGGTTCTGTAGAGCAAGGATGATATGTTTCTTATCTTTATATTCCTGGTACACAGTATGATTAGTGGCACATAGTATATACTTAATGAATTGTTATTAAATTATTCACTTAATGAAAAACAAATGCACTAACTACGATTTATGCTGTACAGATTTTACCAATTTCTCTTCTGCTATCATTACACAGGACAAAAAGTGCTTCTATAAGAAAACCTGGGAACAATGCCTGTGAATCTTTGAAATTACTGGGATTCAGAAGCCGAGACAGTGGTTGGTTTGGGCTTGATGGTGTTGCGGTGAGAAACATGCAGAGTGGCTTGATATCATTTGAATTGTGTGAACACTTAGAGAGGTAATACAATAGTAAACAATAAAAGCTGATGGTGTTCTATCCCAATGATTTATTATTGGTTTTACAGAAATGGGATCATAGGATTAAATTTTTATTCTTCAGATAGGAATATGAATAGTCCCTTGGGGTGTGCTTAAAATGCAAACCAGAACTGACATGAATATGCTATCTGTAATTTCATTTATGATAGTTTAATAACTGCTTTTGGAAACCACTCATAACTTAGATTTATTTTTACAGGTTGTTTCTAACTCCAAAATAGTTTTAAAATAGCACCTTCATTTCTGAAATTGCATGACGATAGTAATTAACTGTTCATAGTATGCTCATCTCATAACTATGTATATATAAACTAAATTTGTTATTTCAGTGTCCTCATTTTGCTTTCTCATTTCCATGCTTTCTAGACAGCTCATTATGAGAAGAGTTTTAGACCACTTTAAGGTTGATGAGAAGTAGACATTCATAAAGAGAGGGCAATCATATGCCCAAAGATAGCCTTTATTTCATAATGGAACGTTTTGCGTCTACAATCGTCTTGGGTCAGGTTCCCTAAAAAAAAAAAAAAAAAGAGTCTAAGATGTAAATGCAAATGATTTATTGAAAAAGGGCCTTCCGGTGAATCTTGAAAAAGAATGAAAGAAGCAACGAGGCTTTGCAGTGTGAATACCAAGGTGTCTGTCTGGCTTTACACCCCTGCATCAGTCAGTCCTTGTCTCTGGGAGTGGGGCTGCCTTGGATTGGGGGTTCCTGCCGGGCAGTTCTCTGGAGAAGGGCTGGATGATGGATGATCCAACCAAGGGGAGGGGTCTGTATTTATTTCCTAGACTCCCAGAATAAAGTAGCAAAAACTGAGAAACTTAAACAACAGAAATTTATTGCCTTAGTTCTGGACATTAGAAGTCCAAAGTCAAGGTGTTGTTAGCAAGGTTCATTCCTTCTGAGGACTGTGGAAGAAGAACCCATTCCAAGGTGCTCTCTTTGGCTTATAGATTGCTGTTGTTATGTCCACCAGGCATTTATTCTGTATGCATATCTTTGTGCCCAAAATTCCTTTTTGTATGTCACCCATCATATCGGATTGGGGCCCACCTTAATGACCTCACATTAACTTCACCTCTGTAAAGACCCTATCCCCAAATAAGGTCACATTCTGAGGTAACGAGTTTTAGGACTTAAACATGTGGATTTGGGTGGAGGGGACACAATTCAACCCATAATAATTCAATCCATCGTAATAATCCATATAACACATGACAGAGAAGAATATTTCAACCCCTAGTTAATGATATATATATTTGGAATCTTATTGCTAGTAAATGGATTATTTTGATAATCATTCTTTTCTATATTTTGAAATAATACTTGTTAGTAATGCTAATTAAAATATAATTTAAAACATTCTGCCATATTTAGAGCTGAGCTGAGACTACAAAATTTCTTTAAGAACATTTGTTTTAGAATTTGGTTTGATTTGAGATGGTTTTCTGACTGCCCAGAGTTTCATTAAAGTCATTCATGAATCTAACCAGTTGGTCATCAGAATGCTTGATTTTTCCCTAGCTGGTTTAGCTCAGTGGATAGAGCCGTACACTGAAGGGTCCCAGGTTCGATTCTGGTCAAGGGCAAATGTCTGGGTTGCAGGCTTGATTCCCAGTGAGGGGTATGCAGGAGGCAGCTGATCAATGATTCTCTCTCATCATTGATGTTCCTCTCTTCCTTTCCCTCTCCCTTCCTCTCTGAAATCAATAAATACATATTTTTTAAAAATTAAAAAAAAAGAATGCTTTATTTTAAAGGAAATTTAGATGACAATGGTTCCTTTCCTGGGTGTTATTAGTCATCAGTTATATTTTTGAGACTGTAAGTTTCCCTTCGGTCATGCCTGTTCTCTCCCATGCAGGTTTATTGTGGTCCACCTGTCTTCCATTGTGGACAATAGCCATTTGGTTTCTTTTGTGAGATCTTTAGAGGAAGCCATGCTCAGCACCAGTGCCTGCATTGTACTGTATCACCGGAAAGACAATCCACACAGAGTGGTTATTTCCGTGGTGCCTTCTAAAGATTTAAACCAGGAGCTTAGGAGCTTGCGCTTGGAAGCCTGCAGTGGTCCTCCAGAGCTGTCTCGCCATTTCCAGGTGAAAGAAGGAGAACAACTTCTTTTAAGGTTTACCGGAAACATATTTGCTTCAAGTAAGTATAAAGACATCCTTTTGCATATTCTATGGGCTATCAGCCACAAACTTCAGAAGGAGTTTGCTCAACTTGTATTCCTAGGAAAACTGAAGACTGAGGGGCTTCTGAAGAGCAGGGAGAAAAACTCATTTACTTCTTTCTTTCCAGTCTCTTCCTTTGCTTTTTAGGGGATGCATTTCCTTTATGGGCAGAGTCTAAGGGACACTCTTAGAAATCGCCTTCTCTATGATTACTTTCTGAATCCAAGCTAGGATCATCTCTTTCCTACGCCAAAGCAGTTGCCTCCTAAATACTCCTTTTTCTCCACTATTAGTCACAGGAAATCCATTTCCATATTGTAACAACAGTGATCTCTTATAAATAATACTTTATTACTCTCCTGATTAAAACCTTATGATTACCTCTTATTCTACTTAAAATAATACCCAAACTCTTGTTGACTTACACAATCTAACCTGGGGTCAGCAGACTCCTAAGAGATGTGTGGATAGAACTACATTCCAGTACAATTGTCTTATTTATAATTCCACTTACTTTATTTTACATAAAATAAAATAAAAGACTGCTCTGAGAAGGAATCAACAGGTTTCACCAAAGTCCAAAAGGGTCCATGGTGCCGAAACCGGTTTGGCTCAGTGGATAGAGCATCAGCCTGCAGACTGAAAGGTCCCAGGTTCGATTCCGGTCAAGGGCACGTTCCTTGGTTGCGGGCACATCCCCAGTGGGAGGTGTGCAGAAGGCAGCTGATCGATGTCTCTCTCTCATCGATGTTTCTAACTCTCTATCCCTCTCCCTTCCTCTCTGTAAAATATCAATAAAATATTAAAAAAAAAAAAAAAGGGTCCATGGCACAAAAGTGGGCTGGAACCTGTGATCTGGTGACACACCCTGCTTCCTGCTGATCCTCATATTGATCTAGTGCTTTTTTTTTTTTATCTAGTGCTTTTTGTTTCCACTATAAATCTTACCACAAATTGGAATTATTTTATTTATTTAATTATTTACTTATGTTTCATTCATATGCTTATGCTGTGTCCTAGTTCACCAAAGGCTTTCAATAAATGTGATGATGCTGAGAAAAAACAAATAGGGTGTGTGAATCTGAGAGGGGGCAGGAGAGGTGGGAGAAGTGAGGGAATCAATGAGAAAGAATAGAGAAAAGGAAATGAAGAGAATGAGAAAAGGAAGAAAAAGGAGAACAAAGAGAAAACAGCTGAATAAGAGAAGAGAAAAAGATTCGGGGGGAGCTGCCATCACAGAAATTTCCTTTTTATTAATTCAGCCCCTTCCCTTCTCTAACTCCTTTCTTTGAAGTGGAATAGTATCGAACAGGTATGCACATAAAGATGAGGTGTGAGCTCTAGCTGGTTTGGCTCAGTGGATAGAGTGTTGGCCTGCGGACTGAATGGTCCCAGGTTCGATTCTGGTTGAGGACACATGGCCATGTTGTGGGCTCATTCCCCAGTCGGGGGCATGCAGGAGGCAGCTGATCAATTATTCTCATCATTGATGTTTCTATCTCTCTCCCTCTCCCTTCCTCTCTGAACTCAATAAAAAATATTAAAAAAAAAAGATGAGGTGTGAGGGAGAACTCAGGGATAGGCTTCTGGGCCAACAGTCTTGTAATAGATATGACTTGGAGTAATATTCTCTGTTGACTTATAAATTAATATAGATCCCATTGATTTTTATTTTATTTTTTATTTATTTTTTTTATATATATTTTTATTGATTTTTTACAGAGAGGAAGGGGGATAGAGAGTTAGAAACATCGATGAGAGAGAAACATCGATCAGCTGCCTCCTGCACACCCCCCACTGGGGATGTGCCCGCAACCAAGGTACATGCCCTTGACCGGAATCGAACCTAGGACCCTTCAGTCCCCAGGCCGACGCTCTATCCAGTGAGCCAAACCGGCTAGGGTGATCCCATTGATTTTTAATGCTGCCTATTTTTTTCTCTGATTCTGGAAATTATTGCAAGCCCCATGGGCTCTTTGTTGCATCAAAAATGATGCAGCTTGAAGCTGAGGCTGTTATTTTTCTGGTGTCTCTGATGTAAATGAGACCCAAAGTGGCCCAATTTGAAATATCTCTTCCACTCTCACATTCAGAGTCTCAGCCATCTGAGTCAGCTGCCAGGACTTAGTGAGTGTCAAGGATGTCAGAAAAGGGAAAAGGGAGGGAGAAGAGGGGGAGGAAGGAAGGGTGGAAGAAACCCTTCTTCCTACTTGGCTGCAGGAGCAGAAATCATGGTGTCCACCATGGGACAATCTCTCTAAGAATAGATAGTCAAAAACTGGAAGTGCCCCACCCAAATGAATGATGCAAATGATCTTCCTGTAATACTTGGGAAAGCAGCTGTGTTTACCTACTGCCCTAAACAGGAGTGAGCTACTGTGCTTCTGATGGGCAGTCCCACTGAGTGTACTTTTGCCTGTAATGCCAGGGAGCATATGCTAAAACAAGAGTTCCTGAAGACAGCCATTGTGTGTACAATTCCCCCGAATGAGGAACAGACAAGAGCTCATCTTCACTCAAGGAAAATGAGTCAGGCAGGATGTCAGAATCATTTCTGCTTTGTCTTTTCTAGGAACCCATGTTCAGCTCTGGAGTCTCACTGTTGTTTTTTTCTCTATTTAAGAGAAGCCAGCAGTAAAGAATTGATATTCATCCTTGCATTAGGGCCTGGATCCTTTCTGTGAATCTCATGAAGTCAGAGGCCGTCTGCCTAGGGTTCTCCTCCCCACCCCCCACCCCCACCCCCACCTGCAACTATCTCTGACTGTATCTTCTTATCTCACCTTGATGATCATGTTCAGAGACAACTTCCTTCCTGATTATGCCAGTCCTTATTTTATTTCTTCAGAGTCTATGTGCGTCTTTTCTTATGGACCTTGTCATAGATGCAATCTTCTGTTTATTCATTTAATTGTTGGTCAATGACCATTTCTCTGACTACAGTCTCATGAAGGGAGGGTGTGTCTTGTTATCAAGTACCATTCAATCTCCAGCACCTAGGACGGTGCCTGACAGTTAGAAGGAGTTTATTGAGTATTTGTTGGAAGAATGAAGACAAAAACGTTTGAAAGGACTTAACACAACAGCATTGTGCAATTAAGTGTTTAAAACTTTAATACATTTAGATGACTGCTCTCTGAGAAATGTCAAAATCTCTATATTCATTACATAAAATAGAGATGACTTCGTTGAGTGAGGACCATGGGGCATGGATTTTATTTCACTTCTAAGAGAAAAATATGGTCTTTATATTGACCTTTGGCATTCTTCTGCACATAAGCTAGTGAGCATTGTCTCGGTTGGAGCTGTCAATTCGGCATGTAAGCTTTTTATTGAATGACATGGAAGCCCCCGGTACTTACAAAATCCAGAAAGTGCTGGGAAATGGGCAGACCAAATTTAAGTGGATTACTTCTGTCATACAAATCCAAAACAATGGAAAAATTCTGCTTCTTATCATTTATTGAGCACATTATATGCAAGGCCCTATGCCAAATATTTTTTATCCATATTATCTCGCTTTATTCCCAGAACAAACCTAGGAGGTAAGTTTTATTTCTCCCTTTTTAAAGATAAGAATGTTAAGTAAATCTCGAAGAAGCTCAGGGATGTGAAAGAACTGGATAAATATGACAGTGTACGAAAGTAGTAGAGGCTGGACTGGGATTTATATCTTTACGTCAGAAACATATTATAACTGCTGCATTATACCTAGCTAAGGGTCATGCAGACATGCCTTAAGGAACATGGTAGGATCTGCTTTATGGTTGCTGTGATGAAGCAAAATATCCTGATTGTCATGGTAAAACCCCCATGGGCGAAAGGTTATATTTACTAAAGCTTCATTATTTTTCAGTGTGCAATGTGAAAACTTTGACATATCATTGTTTGGGGGAATTCACCAGGTTTTAATAGAAATTCCAGTAATGTGAATCTAGTAACTATTTCATGTAGAAGTTTTCAAACCGCACTGCCTACTTCTGTGATGATGGAAATATTTTACCTCTTCACTGCCCAGTAATGTAGCTACTGGACAATTTTGGCTAGTGAACATTTGAAATGTGGTTAGAGTGATTAAAGAATTGCATTTTAATTTTAATTAATTGTAACTTTAATTTAAAAAGCCACAAGTTGCTAAGTGGCACCCATATAGGAGAGGGCAGATCTGGAGTGTCACTATGAGGTCATGATAGTGTGCACTATGATATAGAAAGGGGAAAGAAAAAAAAATAACAATTCTTGAAAGGTGAAAATAATTTTTTAAACACAGAGTGAGCTGAATATTTCCAATAGTTTCTTGGTATAGCAAAATGGAATAGAAAATGAAAGATTGTTAGACCTAGAAGCAGGTGGAGAGTCTTTGGTCCAATTACAGATAAGAAATCTTTTGAGTAATCTACACAGTCTCAAGGCCTATTGCTACTGCTTTGTCAGGATATATTTTGACAAGAGGCAATGACACCAAAAACACTTTAAGTGCATTAAAGGATTACACAATTATTTGGATTTTTAAAAATGAAGACAAAGTGGTATATCTTACTAATAACAAGTGCATTTTACTTCTCTGTAGGCAATGGGGAGGATTATGGAAAAGACTACAAGCTTATTTTTCACTTACAAAGAAAACCCACGCTGGACCTCCAAATCAAAGAGGTGGATGAATTTGGCAACTACAGCTGCTCGCATTATAAGGGCACTGTTGTAGTTTACAAATTACCTAAACAAAAGACAGCCCACAACTTGGACCAATCTCTTATACTTAATGAAAACCATTATCAGTTGCCAGTGTGCAAATTACCATTGAGACTACCAAAGGTGAGTTCTTTTACTTCCCTAATTACCATATTTTATTAATTCTTGGTAATGCTCTACCACAATCAAAACTTCTGCACACAGATACTTGAAGTTAAAAGGAAAAGTAATAATAAAGTTGATAAAGAAGAAGTGGGTAGCAACAATTTTAGAGTTTAGAATACATATCAGGGTTTCTACTTTCATATAAACTTTCTAACGGACAATTCAAGTTGGGTTGATTCTTACAGTATGTAGTTAATGACTATGGAAATAATGTCATTCATTTTCTGTAACTGCATTTGAGTGACTGGGAGATCATTATGAAAACATTGGATATATTTTGGAGCACAACCCTTTGAGGAAAAATCATGTGGTGAGCATGACCCCTAATGACATCAAAATATTTTCACCAAGATTTACCAATCCTGCACATTTGTTTTAAGAGTTAATTACTCTTATTTAAAACTAGAGGCCCAGTGCATGAAATTCATGCACTTGGGGGGGGTGGTCCCTCAGCCTGGCCTACACCCTCTCACAGTCCTGGAGCTGTCAGTCAGACATCCTTAGCGCTTCCACGGAAGCAGGAGAGGCTCCTGCCACCGCCATTGTGCTCGCCAGCCATGAGCCCAGCTTCTGGCTGAGTGGTGCGCTCCCTGTGGGAGCACACTGACGGACCCGGGGCAGCTCCTGCGTTGAGTGTCTGCCCGCGGATGGAAAGTGCGCATCATAGCAACCGGTCGTTCCACTGTTTGGTTGATTTGCATATTAGCCTTATATTAAATAGGATTCTTACTCTTATCAGGAAAGTAAGATTGAGTTGTTTCTCCAAATGTATCAAACAACAAAAAATTTTATTGCCATACATACTATTTCTTTTAATGACCCATGACTTAGTCCTTCTAAAAAATATTATTAATGAGGAAATAACTGAAAAAGTTGTTTTATCACTCTAGAGGAAGAAAAAACTTATTCTTTAAAGATGCCAAAATTATTTTTCCATCTTTTTTTGTGTGTGTGTGTTATGACTACCAGGAATATATTTTCCATTGGGTTAGATTTTGTAATGATTTTAAATAAATCAGTAAAGTAAGTAATTACTTTGACAAATATTCATGGAACTTTGGAAATAGGGCATGTGCCATGCTAGACAGGATGACAAATACAGAGCTATAGAGGGTACTTCATGCCTAAAGCGGCCTTGTCCTGACTGGTAGCCACTATCCATACATGTCTATGGAGCACTTGAAATATGGCTCGTCCAAATTGAGATGTGTTGTAGGTGTGAAATATATGCTGGATTTCAAAGTCTCAGTACAAAGAAATGTAAAATATTTCATTCATAATTTGTTTATGTTAATTATATAATACTATAATACTTTGGGTATGAGATTAAACAAAATATATTATTAAAATTAATCTCATCTGTTTTTTAAAAAATGTATGTGACTAAAATAAAATAAATAAAATTACTTTATGTGTCTCAAGCTATATTTCTATGGGACAGCATTGCTGTAAGTGATTTATAATCTAGCGGGGTATACAAAACAAGTGTACAAATCACCTTGGAAGGGAGTAACAGATTAAGCTAATGGTGTAAAAGGCAGTAGTAACAGTTGCCCAGAAGCGGGAACTGATGTTCCTGGAAGCTGAAATCAGAAGTTTCATGGTGGTTGTGGCATTTTATCTGAACCATGTAAGTTTGTAGAAATTTGGCCTTTGGAAATGAAGAACAAAGTACGCTAGGATGAGGAAGTGGAATGAATTTGAGTGGGGATGGTAAGCATGGCTTAGCAGGAATTCATAAGCCATATAATAACCATCATAATATTTTGAATGAGTTAAAAGTCTCCCAAGAGCTTTAAAACACAATGTAATTAAATTCTCACAAAAAATCCTAGGAGCCATTATCACTGTTCTCATTTTATAGGAAACTGAAGCACAGAAATGTTAGGTAACTTGCCCAAGGTCCCATAGCTAGGTAAGTGTCAGAGCTGGGATGCTAACCCAGAAAACTGTCCGCTGATGCCTCTTTGGCAGAGAAAGCTAGGATTCTTAGAGATGGATTTTATGATGGCCAGGTTCACCCTTGAAGTTGTATGGCAATATCATCCTATCTAATAAAAGAGTAATATGCAAATTGACCATACCTCTGCTACACCTGCAAGCCATGCCCACCAGCCAATCAGGAGCGAGTATGCAAATTAACCCAACCAAGATGGATGCGGCCACGGAGAGAGCAAGAGGCTTGGGTTTCCCTGGCAATGGAGGAAGCCAAGCTACCCGCCTGCCCTGGCAGGCCCAGGCCTCTGCTCAAGGCTACAAAGTTTCAATTATAGAAGATAAATAAATCCCAACAAAAATGGTGGCAGCCACGGAGCTGGAAAGAGCAGGAGGCTTGAATTGCCCCCAGCGATAGAAGAAGCCAAGCTTAGGCAGCCCTGGCCTGCTTGGCCTCCATTTAAGGCTACAAAGTTTCAACTATAGAAGATAAATAAATCCCAACAAAAATGGCTGCGGTTACAGAGCGAGCAGGAGGCTTGACTCTGCTGAAGGCTACAAAGTTTCAATTACAGGAGATAAATAAACCCCAGATACCAGGGCCTCCACTTCGGTCGCCAGGGGGTGTGGCCAGCCTGCAAACCACCACAGGCCCCTCGCCCAGGCCGCCCCACGCCCCAAGGGAACCGCCATCCTGATCCGAGATACCCTTTAGGGCAAACCAGCTGGCCCCCACCAGTGCACCAGGCCTCTATCCTATCTAATCCTATCTAATAAAAGAATAATATGCAAATTGACTGTCACTCCAACACACAAGATGGCTGCCCCCATGTGGTCAAAGATGACTGCACAATGTGGACACAAGATGGCTGCCACAAGATGGCCTGCAGGGGAGGCAGTTGGGAGGGACCAGGTCTTCAAGGAAGGGCAGTTGGGGGCAATCAAGCCTGCAAGGGAAGGCAGTTAGGGGTGACCAGGCCAGCAGAGGAGGGAAGTTGGGGGCGACCGGGCCTGCAGGCAAGGGCAGTTAGGGGGGACACAGGCCTGCAGGGGAGGGCAGTTAGGGGTGACAAGGCCTGCAGGGGAGAGCAGTTAGGCATCAATCAGGCTGGCAAGGGAGTGGTTAGGGGGTGATCAGGCTGGCAGGCAGAAGCGGTTAGGGGCAATCAGGAAGGCAGGCAGGTGAGCAGTTGGGAGCCAGCAGTCCTGGATTGTGAGAGGGATGTCCAACTGCCCGTTTAGGCCCGATCCCAGTAGGATCGGACCTAAACGGGCAGTCGGACATCCCTCGAGGGGTCCCAGATTGGAGGGGGTGCAGGCTGGGCTGAGGGACACCCCCCCCATGCACGAATTTTGTGCACCGGGCCTCTAGTGTATACTATGTTTAGTGTGGAGGTGATATTAAAATTATATAACTAACGATATGACATGGTTTCTGCTCATTCAAACTGAAAATAGCCATTTGAGCAAAGTGCAGCATCCGTAGTGACATTAGCACTTTACTTACTAGTTTTCAGGAGGTCCTGGGGTTCCTGGGAATTATGTGTAGGGTGGAAGAATCTATTAAGCTACTGATACTGAAAAGTGTATGTTAAGAACAGTATAGCCTTTTAGATGTGTACCCACTCCCAGTTTCCCTCTGTTCACTTTCATTTCCACCTGGGGCCTTCCCACTTGCTACTTTCTATGTTTGGGGCTGTCCTCTCTCAGTCACATGGCTGGTTAACATTCAGGTCTCAGCTCAGATATCACTTTTCTTATCCTGATGTCCCCATCCCCTTATCTAAAACCACTTTAACCCATTCCCTTTTTAACACTTACCCTTAATTGAAATTATTAGACTTATTTGTGTCTACTTATTTTCTATTTGCCTTTGCTCCTTGAGAAAGCTTCATGGGTGAAAGCCCTTGCCTACTCCTAAAAGTTTAGGAACTTGACTTGCAAGGGTGGGGGACCTTTTTTCTGCCAAGAGCCATTTGGATATTTAGAACATCATCCACGGGCCATACAAAATTATCAACTTACAAATTAGCTTGATCTATTTGGTCAAACATTTAACTAACTCACCCCTCATGCCATGGCAGGGCCAGACCAAATGATCTTGCGGGCCTTATACAGACATTCCCCACCCCTGGTCTTAAAGAGTCTTGAACTGCCTTAGGTCAGCAGTTTAGAGTCTGACTGCACAAATACTTACGCCACAGGCTAAGGCATTGATTTGGATCGACACAAAGATTTGAGAGCAGAGGAATGACACATCAGGGCGTCTCCCAATAGCTCGATTTAGCACATTACTTCCTAAGATCACTATGTGGCTCTGCTGCTACGGGGTGACCAGAGGGAGACAAGTAAGAGGGCTGTCAGACTTCTCTACCAGGAGGTAGTGAGGGCCTCGCTGTGATGATGGCCGACAATGGAACGAAAGGCCATGATGTAAGAGAGGACAGGCTTGAGGTCCAAAACATGACACAGATACAGCTTTTGGTTTGCAGTGTTTTCTCTGTGGCCTAATGTCATGAATTAATTAGCTAAATTAGCCAAGCTAGCTAATTTAGGGATTTATAGAGATTTGTTTCAATGCAAGTCCATGTTAGTGATCGTCCAGGTCTTTTGCCTAAGCTCTGCCTCTATCTTGATTCTAGCACCACATTCCCTACCCACTTGCCTGAGCAATTCCTAGTGACCACCCCTCACAGCTCTGCTGAGGCGTGGTTTCTCCCAGGAAGCCTTCCCTGACCTCCTCCTCCATGCCTAGTCCGGTGTTCCCATAACATCCTGTATTTTCCCTATCACTGTAATTACCATATTTCACTATAATCACTGGTTTTCCAGTAGACAAATGTTTCTCAATCTTTTTTGTTTGTTTTTGCCACCCTAAGGAACCTTTTTAGATACCTTTTCCCCTAACCAGTCTTCTCCATTACATTTTCATATCACAGATATTATGTGTGTCTGTCTATGTACTGTGTGTATATATACATATAGAGTACATAAATATAAATACATATTTCATACAATATGCATATTTTATAAGATATATATGTTTTACACATTAAAAGAGTAAACTTTTGTCCTGCTCACTTTGTATCATCAGTGCCACACACACATACATGTGCTTGACAAACATTTGGGAATGACTAGCTGAATGGAACAATTTCTTCAAACCTTAAAATTGTCCAACCTGGATGTTGATTATTGAAACTATAGAGATGTATTTAAAAATAGTACATTTTAAATATCTGCTGCCTTTCATATGTGTATCTAATGCCAATGTGCCCCCTGTCCTAACCTCCTCTCCCAGGGGCGTTTGCACTGGGCCATTCAGCGTCACTCTTTCTTATGCCCAAATACAGTCTTTACAACATGTTCTTGGGATTGAGGAAGAACCTGTGGCTGTGGAAAAGTTTTCCATCTTTTCAAACTAATGTACCTGAATGGGAACTGAAACTATGACCATTATTTTTAAAAGAACAGGTTTCTTCCGTAAAGTTCAAAATTTAAAAAAAATCAACCTCAGCTAGAATGGGCTGTTTGTGAGGAAATGAATGTAGCCTTTTTATATAGAGCTTGGCATTAGTCACTACTATATTATGCATACATTTATACATGTAGCATAAACTAAGTGAAGTCATTTGTCAAAAGTAAAAGTGCTTTCCACAGAGAAGACAGGCAGTAAATGTTTATATGTATATATTTAGATCTAAACACAAACATATTCATATGACACATAAACATAAGATGTAATGCTAATATAGTACCCCTGATTCCCAAAGATGTGAAAACATACACCCATTACTTCATGCCCATGAGGATCTCTGTGTATCTTATCCTTCAGCCACTATAGTGTATTTATTCATATGTTAATTTGACAAACACTGCTTGTATCCCATCAGGAAGACATACATGCTATTCCTGTATATATGGTCTCATTCTTTCCTGGCCACTTTGCAGACTATTCTTAACTCATAGTGCATCTCCAAACTGTTAGATCATTTCTTGCCTTTACTCCACACTGAATGGTTCCTGGTTTCACTCAGAGAGAACAACTCTGTATGAACTTGGCCCCTACTGACTCTAAGACCTTCTTTCCTATCCTCTTCACTTACTGAACTCTAGCCACAATGACTCTCTTACTGTTATGGGAAATTTCCACACATGCTTTAGGTCTTTGTGTTAGTGGTTTCCCCTGCCTGGAATGTTCTTCCATCCATCAGATACCTGAATGGCTAAGAGAATCACCTCCTTCAACTCTTTGCTCAGATGTCACCTTTTCTCTGAGACCATTCCTGATTCTACATTTTATTGCCATCTCTTCCTACCCACACAACCCGACACTCCTGATCCTCCTTAACTTCCCCTGATTTATTTTCTTTCCTCTAGCATCATTACTTTCAAACATGTATGTCCTCATTTATTATGTTTATTTAGAAAATCCTCCACTCCACAACAAGGACATGAGTTCCTTGAGGGCAAGCCCCTGTATGTGTTTTGTTCGCTGTAAATCACAAAGACCTGGAATAGTGCCTGGCATATGCTAGGTGCTCAAAACATGTTTGTTGAATGAATGAATTCATAGAAAGAACTTGCATTTTAATACCAAAGTGGGAAGGGGAAAGTTGGAAGTGTCAAGCAGGAAAATAAATTAGCATCAGGTGTTGACAGAATTGGCAGTGATTATTACAGATGGGGTGGCCACTGAAGATTTCATTGTGGAGGGGTCTTCTGTGCTGAGAAGCAATAGTGAAAGAAGCGCACCGTCCTGTGTGGCCAGGAGAGCACAAAGGTGAGGAGAACAGCAAGTACCAAGATGGCACTAGGCGTGAGCTTCTAGTCAAGGCTAGAAGACCATCAGGGCAAATGCGCATGTGATGGGCAGAGAACGGTGATGAGGTGTGAAAGAAAAAGAGGTCCTGGTGACAGTTCACATTTCAATCAGATCTTCTGAAAATGGTCTCCAAATCAATACTTGTGAAGATGTATGGCTGCGAAGAACAATGATTTGTCTCTAAATCTTCCCAAAGTTGTGCTTCTAACTTCCTCCTTTGACAAAATACTCGAGTAAACTCAGTTCACACTGTGTCTATGTGTGGTTTGGCAGAAGCAAATTTCAAAACTCTCCATGCTTATTTTTGGGTGGAAGGAAGTAGTGTGTGAGCTTCTGAAACAATGTCACACAGAGGCCTGTCTGTGCCATCTGGTCATTTGTGCTTGAGTTGTGACTGTCCTTTAC
This sequence comes from Plecotus auritus, assembly GCF_963455305.1. Lineage (NCBI taxonomy): Eukaryota > Metazoa > Chordata > Mammalia > Chiroptera > Vespertilionidae > Plecotus > Plecotus auritus. The sequence goes on along the minus strand of NC_137770.1, from coordinate 225,662,963 downwards.
TCTTCCTGACCAGGAGGCTTAGCTTTGACAGAGAGAAGGGCTCCAGGCCTGGTGGCTGTTTCTGCCGAAGCCTGTGGGAGGCTGCAGACAGACCTCACCTACACATTTCCGTAAGCCTTCTGCTGACCGAGTTTTGCTTGGCCTGAACTTCCTTTTTTAAAAAACTGAACTCACGACATGTGATTTCTAGTAAATAATGATACTGCCTCAACACTTACTTTCTCAGCTCATTAAATAACTCTCTCTGTCAGAGGGAGGAAGCTTGCAGAGGCTAGTGCAACATTCATTTCATCTGAACCACCACTGCCTCACCACTTGGCATGGTTCACAGCCAAGTGGTGAGGCAGTGGTGGGCATGCCCTGCTGGGCATGATTTTTCTTCTGTATAATTTTTTTTTTTTTTTTTGGTAACTACATGAAATACCAAAGAACAATCTTGACTAAATAAATGAGAAGATTCTAAGCTATTGAAATTTTTACATTTGTAGGCACTTCAATTCTACTTAGGGTACTTAGTTGTAATAATTTACAAAATTATCTTAAGGTTCAAGAATGAAATGAAATGAAATGAAATGAAATGAAATGAAGAAAGCAGATTAGAAAAAGCATATCTCTATATATAAAAACCTAAGCAATCTTCTGACCATTCTCCTGTTCACCCGTTAGACTGTTTGCCCGGTAGCTATGATATGTAATGACCACCAGGGGGCAGATGCTCTGACCAGTAGAGGAGGGAGCCCAATTCCTTGCAGAATCAACCATGGGTTAAGTTGCTGCTGGGGCACTGTCAGCCCCGAATCTGTTTCACCCGCACCCTGGACCCAGAAATCGGTTTTGGCCCGATCCCCGCAGGCCAGGCCGAGGGACCCCACCCGTGCATGTATGGAGGGGGAATAGTGGACTACTAGTAAATGGTGATTTTAAAGTTTTCTCTAACTTAGTTTCATGCTTTCTACACTAGACTTAATTCCAATGACATATACTATGTTGCTTCATGCTCCACCCCCTACCAATGGTAGAGGGGAGTCACAAGAGTCTTGGTAAGTAGAGAGAGCATGTCAATATTTTTTTAACCTGTGAAAGTTTTCAAAAACCTTATCACCCTTTTCAGTGTTTCAGTTTGGCCCCCCTTGCTCTTCCTTGATATCCTCCAGGCCAGCAGTCTAACCTTCCTCTAAGTCATCAGAATGACCTTGAAAGACCCAATTTTGACTAAGTCACTGAAAATTGACTTTATATTGTACTAGAGGCCTGGTGCACGAAATTCGTGCATGGGGTGGGGGGTTCCCCTCAGCCCAGCCTGCACCCTCTCCAATCCGGGACCCCTCAGGGGATATCCAACTGCCCGTTTAGGCCCGATCCCAAGGATTAGGCCTAAACCGGCAGTTGGACATCCCTCTCACAATCTGGGACTGCTGGCTCCTAACTGCTCGCCTGCCTGCCTGCCTGATTACCCCTAACTGTCCCCCCTGCCAACCTGATCACTCCTGATCACCCCTAACAGCCTCTGCCTGCTGGCCTGATTGCCCCCAACTGCCCTCCCTGCCGTCCTGGCCACCCCCAACTGCCCTCCCTGCCGGCCTGGTCACCTCACGCAGCCTGCTGTTCAGTTGTTTGGTTGTCCCTCATTAACCCCCCTTCCGGCCTTGTCGCCCCACACAGCCTGTGTTCAGTTGTCCGTCTGGTTGTTTCAGTCATGACGGCCTGGCTTTTTACATATTAGGATATGTGACATGTGAAAATGAGCAAAATTGGGTTAGTCAGAAATAGGATCCTCACTGTTTTTTAGAAAGTGTTTTACCCACCAATGTAATCAGAAGAGCATCTTTCCCTTCTCCTTCCCCCCTCCTTCCTTTTCATCTTCTCCCTCCCATTTCTTTTCCCTCTCCCCTCTCCTCCTATCAATTCCCCTGACTCTTCCTTTTTCCCTTATTTCACCCCTCTTCCTTCTCTGTCCCTTATCATTCCTCTTTTTCTTTCTTCCTCCTTCACCCTCTGTCCATGAAGGGGAAAGTTTGCTCTGCTGAGCGGGCAGTGTAACTAAACCAGAAATTGAGCACTATGTTGTCATATGGCTTTCAATAATTTGTTTACCAAAAAAAGTACATATATTCTTGCCTATCTGAGAAAATAAAATAAATAGGTAATTGATACTTGTATTACTCTCTTAAAATTGAAATATCTAAAAGTATACAATGATGTTCATCAGTTCAAACAATTTTCTAGTTCACAAATTCCAACTATTTCCTTTTTTTTTTTTTTTGGTATATTTACCAGTCAACATGCCAATTAACAAGTACTAATTAAGTGCCTATTTGATATGAGATATTATGTAGAGCCTAAAAATAATAGTGGTACAGGTCAAAGTCCAAGCTTTCAAGGAAGTTTCAATCCAGTTCAGGAAAGAAAGCATAAACACTTTAAGAGTTATAAAACAATGCAAGAGATAGTGCAACAATACAGTAATATGGCAAGACAGGAACTGATGATTAATTGCGAATGAATGACCAAGACGGTAAGTGCTAGGGCATTTCAGAGAAGGGAGTGATTCCTGTGGTTTGAGGTGGCCTGGGGACATGTCACAAAACAAGACAGATGTAGAGAATCTTCAGGTTCTAAAGGGGAAGAGAGAAAGAGGCAGTGGTTTCCACACAAAGCGATGGTATGAGCTGAAACTCTGAAGTTGCAAAGCACAGGTGTTTCAGGAAATGACTTCTGTGGCTTGTGTAGAAGATGTGGAAGAATCAGATTGGAAATAAGTTGGGGAAAGGCTAATGGAGGGCTTTGAAGGCTTTGTTTAGGTCTACCAAATGTCTCTGTGAAATTGTTATAGGTGGGGCTTTCTGTCAAGATTTGTCAAAAGTATGTGGCATTTCATGACATAGAGATCAAGACAGATTCAAATCAGAGGTCCTTAGTGTATGAGTAAACAAAAAATCTCTCAGCCACTGGTACTGTTGCAATGAGCGTGGCCATAACTGAGAGAAGTAGGCATCTAGTTAGTTTATAAGTAAGCTTTTCTTTTATCCTCTGAGTAATGGCAAACCATCAGTAAATTTTGACCAGGCAGCTTACATAATCAAATTTTGTTAGCCATATCACTGTGACAGCTGATAAGGATAAATTAGAAAGAGATGAACTTAACAGTAAAATAAGGGCTAATGAAGGAGTCATGGAAGGGATGGTGATGAACGAATGTAAGAGCATGATAGTAAGGATGGCAAGTAGAGAACAGAGCCGGAGAGATTTAGGATTTGGAACCAACTGGACTTGGCCTTAAGGTGAATGTGTGTGTGGGTCATAGGCTAGGAAGACATTGGGAGATAGAGATAGCTGTGGGAACGGGCTTCCTAGGGTGGCCCCCTGAACACTGATTTGAGCTATTGTTCTATGATAAAACATAGTGTTTTATGGACTTTACTTTGGAATTGTGCTTAAACTTGAGTTTCATCTTTATTCTCCCAAATATTGCCACTTTCTCTTTGAAGGCCTATCGCCAGCCCCCTTTTCCGCTCTAGGCCACACAACTGGCGGGGTGGATTATCTCAAAAAACAATTACATTTTATCACTCTTCTAAAACTTCTCAGTTGACATTTTATATCTATTAATCAAAGTCCAAGCCATTTACCCTGTTATAAGGCCCTTCATAACCCCCCATATCTTATCCCCACAACCCCTTCATATAACATCTACCCAACTAACATCTTCTGCTTTAGTCTCACTCCTTTGACACATGATGATTTTAACTGCCTCAGAGACATTTTACAGCTGTCCTTGTGACAGCATTGACTCCACACTTCATTCTGTTATTATCTTTTTAGAAGAAGCCTTTCAAATTCCCAGGCAGAATTAGGTACAACACTGTAATAACTACAGTTTATCAAGTTATTCCCTGCTAGTAACTTGATAAAGCATTTACCCATATTAACCTTTGCTGAAAGGATAGGTGGTTGAAGAAACTGAGGCACTGAGAGGCTTGTTCAAGGGGAAATAGCTAGAGAATGGTAGTTACTGTGTGAACAAAGTTTGTCTGATTCCGGTGGTACCATTACCCTGCTCTCTGCTTTTGGGACTGAATTTCTCTGTGCTTGGAGCATAGCTCATTCAATTTTGTAATTCCATCTCCTACTATGCATTCAGTGATGATTTGTTGATTTAATTCCTAGATGAATGCATGCCTGGGAACTGATAAAGTGGTTGAAGGTGGAGTCAGTGACTGACAAAAGCTTTACCTCTATCCTTCCCCAGCTAGCAGCTACATGGAGCAAAAGCTTTTCATACCTTCGAAGGAGTGACTAACGTGAGGATATACACACACTGTGACAAGGCCTGGGAAGATATAGCTATCCAGGCCTTTCCCAGCAATATTCATATCATACTTTCTGTTTGAAAAGCTATTTCTGTCTATAATCCAAACAAACAAAAACAAAACAAAAATTCAGGGAATTAAAAATATATATATAGTAGAATATTCTAGAAAGAATTATATTCCAAGTTGAATGGGTACCTTGACAAGTCTTTGGGATTGATAAAAACTTGTTGCAATTCTAATTTAAAAGCGAAACAGTAAAAAGCAGAGGTGGAAATTGATGCGAGTTCTAACAGTGTTGTGCATCTTTGATTTGCTGAGCTACTTTTCAAATCAATAGTATCTCCCACATAGCTGCATTTATGGATCAAGGGCATGTGCCTTTGCCAGACTTGCTTTGAACAATGAGAAAAATGAAAAGCGTATTAACAATAGTCAGCACTTTATTGCTAAATTCTAGATATGTTTGAATTGCTTTACCTATTCTAGACTACTTTTGAAAACTATACTGTCTCCATGCATATTCCATATAGATATCCTGAATTATCCAGGACTATGGCTCATTAATATTTGCAGCCATCCCCTTTATTCTGACTGGCCCAACTCTATAGGTCAGTTGAGTTTCTTGAATTGCTCTCTGTTTACTAGTGATCTAAGGTTTCTCCTTTTGTGACTAGCTTCTTCAAAGGCTGAGAGATAGTTAATCCTTTCCTCTTGACAAAACCATAATCAGAGTGAAGCCTTAAAAAAGATCACTTTCAGAGAAGCAATTGAGAAAAAAAATAATGAAGAAACAGAACCTAAGTTTGACTACAGGGGTTAAAACCAAGAAAGATCCAAATTAAGCAAAGATATAAAACTTCATTATTTTAAGTATTGACAGCAGCCTGATTTCATGTCCAAAAAAACCCCATAATTCCTAGATTTATCTCCACTGAAACCACTTTGGGTCAGCTCTTATTGCTCTCAACTTGGTTCCCATTTCTACCCCACCCCCCCACCCCCCTCACCGGCACAGTAATCTTATTTCTCTGTGGGTTTATTCTGGTCTTCACATCTCTCTATGTAAAAGCACTTCGCATTTCTGTCCAAGCCGTCAGGAGCTTCTACAGTGAGTGTGCAATTAGAATAAATCCACGAGGAAAGCAATAGGATATTGATTAACTGATACTGCTCTCTTTTAATTTGTTTATTCTAAAGGTGTTTTTTTTTTTTTTTTTGTGTGTGTGTGTGTGTGTGTGTGTGTGTGTGTGTGTGTGTGTTGTTTCTTTTTTTGGTGCATATACTAGCATGTTTGTGTGGAAATTTTCAGAGGCAGACAAAAATAGAGAAAATATACAATGAACCTACATGGACCCATCACCCATCATTTTCTGCCATTCTTGTTTTATCTAATACCCCCGGGTATGTTTGTTTGTTTGAGTATTTTAAAGCAAATCACAGCTACTATATCACTTGTAAATAATTCTGTATGTGTCTTTAAGAGATAAGAATGTAATACATTAAATGAGCTATTATTATTTAATAGTATCTACTGTTCAGCGTGTGCTATATTCACTGACTTACTCTTTTTTTTTTTTTATGGTTAATTTGTAAAAAACACACCATAGGGTCCTAGGGTTCTAAAAATGCCCACACGTTGTATCCGGATTGTGTGTCTCTGCCACCATTTGTGGAACTGCCAGTGTGGGTTGCGTCCTTTACAGACAGCGTCTCAATCCACCTCACAGCATACTTCCGAGGTCGGGCCCATCATCTCTGTTTCACCAGCTGGAGTTTAGTAAGAATGTTTGGACGGCTTGCCTCAGCTTGCATGACTTCACAGGCAAAGGCTGTGTATCCTGGGACCCAGACTTCAAAGTCATTCCTCTTTTATGCTGTCTATCCCTTCTTCCTGGAGTAAGTCAGACCCCTGCTTACTTCACATCTGCCACTCTTAACTCTGTGCCATTGCTTCTCATATCCTTTGCCCCTCAGGGTGTCTGGCAAATCTAGACCCTGAAGTGACGTATCTCCCCTCCCTCGGGTTAGTTAGGTGCCGACCTTTTTAAGGAGAACAGAATGCTGTGGTGTATTTGAAAATGGTTCCTTTTGCCCTCTCCCTGCCAGACGGGGCAAGGGGATTTTTTTCAGATAGTCACTGTGAGAACCTGGTTGAGCTCCTGGAGGTGACATTCACAAAAGTGTGGGAGCATCCTTGAGGGGTCCCTTGGAGTTTGTAACTGCCATTCTTGTGTGGACACTGAGCCTCCAGCAACTTGTCAATTGCAGTTCAGGTTTCCTTGCAGGGGCCCTAGTTCCTGCCTGTCAGTGCTTGTGGGTTTCGGCTTCGGAAAGTCACCATTCTCTATATTTAACTGTTAGTCTTTTCCAATTGGGACAGAGGTTTGCCCTGTGACCTTACTTCTCTTACAGATATAAAGAGAGTTGTTGATTTTTTTCCGTCTGTTCAGCTTTTTCCTTGTTGTTAGGACAGAGTAGCAGCTTCCCGCTTCTTACATGCATTACTGGAAACCAGAAGTTTAGCCCAATCCACACCAGTTTGTCTTCACTCAACTCTGAAGGAAGCTTTTATTTGATTTGTAGTTGAACCCATGACCATGCCGGCAGCACAAACTTTTTATGCTAACATCACTCTTTTGACCAGATTATTTATTTGATGAATATTCTAACTTATTCACCATGGCGATTCTATAGAATTTGTACATTATAAAGATTGAGAATATAAATGTTTACTATTATGAAGCAATAGATGAACTCAAGTTAAGCAAATAGCAGCTATTACTTAGTTGAAGAGGCCTCTATGCAAAATAAATACAGAATACAATAAGCAGTGAAAACCGGTACTTAGTCATGGCATCTAAAAGGCTTATGGTAAAATCCATGTTAAAGATACACAGACATATAATGATTACATACACTTCCTCAATCTACTATTATTCATATCACTTTCACTTGTGTATCTTCTAAAAAAATGATATACAAAAGAAATGACCTATTTACCAGAAATGATAGACAAAAGAAATGACCTATTTACCAGAAAAATCTGCAATAAGTGTGTGGGGGTGGGAAGAATGTGAGGGTTAAGGCTGCATGGAGGAGTGGTTGCCACATGATATTATAATAACTACTTGTGAAATTCTCTTCATGCATAAGTGCCTAAGGGTAAATGAAAAGAATAATAACATCAGCATGACATTTTTTTGTTATCGTTGTTGCTGGTTGCATTGCACTGACATTAGCTGTCCTGCTCTGTGATATCCATGTTAGAGGGAGCTTTCAGGGTCTTAAAATCCTTAGCACGTTACTACACAAACTCTGGCTCTGCAGTAGACACCGAAGAACTTGTAGACAAGTGGAAATTAAAGGGAAGAGCTCTCTACCACTTATTATTTCTATATTTGCTAAATGGCAACAGTATTGTGGGTATCCTTGGAATTAGTGAGCACCCAAGTTACCATTTAAAATGGGATATTGCCATCAGATTCGAAGAGATAATTTTATGTCATTATTACCACTTAGTGCTTTAAAATATGTGTAAGCCCTGACCGGTTTGGCTCAGTGGATAGAGTGTCGGCCTACGGACTGAAGGGTCCCAGGTTTGATTCTGGTCAAGGGCATGTACCTTGGTTGCGGGCACATCCCCAGTATGGGCAGGAAGCAGCTGATTGATGTTTCTCTCTCATCGATGTTTCTAGCTCTCTATCCCTCTCCCTTCCTCTCTGTAAAAATTCAATAAAATATATTTTAAAAAAATATGTGTAAAATTCTGGGGAGCATCAACATAAAAGCAGGTTACCTCAGAGAAATAACAAACCTTCTTTCAGCAAATAGTGGAACCTGAGAAGATACAACAGGATAGCACCTTTTGGTTGGGAGAGGAAAGTAGGGAATTGTTAGAGCCAGTCCCACCAAGGGAGTCACCTAGGGAACCACGTGTAGATGCTGGGGATCTGTGGGAGGGGATAGTGTATAGGACAAGCAAAGGCTTCCTGGTTTGCCTTGGAGCTGACCCTGAGCACCAGTGAGATTTAAAAAGTACTGTGCAAGGCAAAAATAATGCACAGATAAAAATCCAGCAATACAAGGAAACAGGAGGGAAAGGGGAGGGGTCATTGAACTTCCCTGACCAAGAGGTCATGTGTGAGGCTAGCAGTGCCCAGACGTCTTAAAGAGCCAGGGTGTCCTGTGCTGCTCTGCCGCACTCCGCCGCCTCCATGGTTCTGTGCCAGATGAAGGGCTTGGCTTGCATTTTCATGCATGTGAAAATACATATATTTAAATACTAGAATCACTCTGAATGCATCAAGATGCTAGGGGATATCTCTGAAGAAATAAAAAATGACTGAGGAGAGAATTATTGGTGTGAAGAGAAGAAAAAATGCAAGATGTATCTCTTATCCTGGAATCAATCAAGTCCATGTGCCCTTTGATGGGTATGGTAGAATTTGCTGCACTATTTAATTTGGCATTTCTCTTCTTGTTCTTAGAGTTTTAAGAACACAGTCTTGAAAATTCTATGTATTTTGCAGTGCTACAGTATTAGTATATTTGAACTTAAGCTTCTTCTTATGTTGTTTCTTAATTGCCTCTGATAAAATTTCTTTTTTAAAAAAATATTTTTATTGATTTCAGAGAGGAAGAGAGAGATAGAAACATCAATGATGAGAAAGAATCATTGACCAGCTGCCTCCTGCATGCCCCACACTGGGGATCGAACCCTGAACTCGAGCATATGCCCTTTATGGGAATAGAACCCAGGACCCTTCAGTCCACATGCTCTATCCACTGAGCCAAACTGGCTAGGGCCGATTAAAATTTCTTAATGGGAGTTTTATATATATAAAACTTTATATAAAGTTTATGTAATGGCGATGACAAGAATCTCAACAAAATTATATTCAGATTTAACCAACTTGTATTGAGCGCTCATTCTGATTTAGACAGTGTTCTACTCATTTGCATAGAGAATTTCCATCCTCCTTGTATCATCGCTGTAAATTAGGCTTTTAAAAATATTTTGAAATAATTATACATTCGCAGAAATTTGCAAAAAAAATAAATAGTACAGAGAGGTCCCATGTAGTCCTCACCCAGTTGTCCTCAGTGGTTACATCTTACGTAACTAGAGTATGACATCAAACCAGTAAGTTGTCATTGAAGTGCACACACACTTCTACGTCATGTTATCACGTGTGAGATTTGTGGAACCACTGCACTCAAGATACAGAACTATTCTATCCACCACAAAGATCTCCCTTGTGCTTCCGCGTACGGTCATCCCCACCATCCCTAATGCCTGGCAATCATTAATCTGTTCTACATCTTTATAAGCCTGTAATTTCAAGAATGTCATGTAAATGAAACCAGGGAATGGGTGACCTTTTCACTCAGCTGAGTTCTCTGAGGTCCATGCAAGTTGTTGCATGTATCAGTGACTTGTCCTTTTCATTGCTGGAAAGTATCCCACCAGGTAGATGTATCATACTTCGTTCACCCATGGCAGAAAATATGTGCTGTTTTCAGTTTTCTGGCTATTACAATGCTATGAACATTGTGTACAGATTTTTGTGATGTGTGTTTTTAAAAAATATATAAATTACTTTTCAGAGCTGAGATAAAGGAGATAAAGTGTCTGGAGCACAGAACAGGTTTCCAAATCCAGATGTTTTTACTTTATTTCCTGTGCTGTTTCTAATGATCCCAGATTAAATGAAAACAAACTGTTCTACAGACAGTGTAGAAAAGTAATGATTATATTTTTTATTACATCTTGATAAACTATTGGTTTTAGAATAGTATCTGCTCAAACACTTGATAGTTTTTAGCATCCTGTATGCACATGGATTCACTCATTTATTCCTTAACACTATTGTTTTAGTGCCATTAAATGCCAGGTCCTGTGTGTCAAAACAAGTGCCCACCCCATGAGGTCCTTTCAAAAATACTATGTTTATAGCACAGAGGTAGCTTGCTGGTTTAATAGTTTTAAATTATACTTGGAAAAATGTTTATCACAGATAACTGCTATAACAATAGTTAAACCTGTGTTCTTTTTTTAAATTTTTATATTGATTTTTGGAGAGAGATGGAGAGAGAGAAACATCATCAGCAGCTTCCTGCACAACCCCATACTGGGGATTGAGGCTGCAACCGGGGCATGTACCCTGACCTTTAGGTGCATGAGATAATGCCCAACCAATGGAGTCACACCGGCCAGAGCTAAATGTGTATTCCCAGATTTAAATTTTTTGAAAGATTTGGGTTAATGTATTTTGCCTCATCTGAGGAAAGCAATTGCTGAGTATGCATGCACAAATACACAATCTAATTTGCAAGGTATGCAATTCAATACTGCTTTCAAATATGGGTGAGGTTCAGCTGGATTTTTATTTGTGGCTTGCTCACAAATTAATGATTTCTTCTACTTAGTCTATGTCTCTTTCCCCCAATAGCATGAAAAATTAATCAACCGGCCACAGAGTACCAAAAGAATTTCTACAGATCCTCTAGGTAAGAGTGCCCTCACTACAGAGCTGCTTTTTCTCTCTTATATTACACTAGAGGCCCGGTGCATGAAATTCATGCATGTGGGGGTGGGGGAGGTTCCTCAGCTTGGCCTGCACCCTCTTGCAATGCGGGACCCCTCGGGGGATGTCTGACTGCCGATTTATGGGCCTAAACCAGCAGTCGGACATCCCTCTCGCAATCCAGGATGCTGCATGCACCAGTGACCATACTTTTCATACAGGTGAAAGGCATCTTGCTGTTGTATGGACAGCTACATTTTTTGCCCTGATTATAAAAAGTAGTACATAACATGATCCTTCTGAGGCAGTAGTATCATTTTTTCCATCTTATGGGTGGAAAAACTGAAGCAGAGAGAAGTTAAGTAATTGGCCTTGTCACACAGTTATAAATGTCAGAACCAGGGCTGACCACAAAATGTGCAAGCCAGAGTCCATGCGTGTCATCGCTGCATCATCCTGTTTTATCAGTGTTAGAGTAGCCTTGCCAGGTTTTAATTTTTAAATCTAAGAGACTGTTCCCAATATATAGGGAAGGGTCCCTAGGCCTGGCCAGCAATCAGGGCTGATCAGTGGGGCAACTGGTGGGGCAATCGGGGGGCCCCCACTGCCACCTGCCTTGGCTGCCCTGGCACCGCCTTCTCGCTGGCCTCACCCCCCACCACAAATGCCACTGGTTGCCTCCCTCTGTGTGGTGACCAGTGGAGTGATGGGGGGCAGGGGCCCTGTTCACACCCGCCTTGGCTGGCCTGAGGCCTGCAGGCTGGGGGAAGCTCCTTCCTGCATTGAGCATCGGCCCCTGGTGGTCAGTGTTTATCATAGCAACTGGTCATTCTGTTGTTTGGTCAATTTGCATATTAGGCTTTTATCATATAGGATATTTTATGTGAATCCTTTTATAAAAAAGAATAGAGAACTTTGCAGTTCAATAATCATTAAGTTTATCACCCTAATAAATGTTTTCCTTTGGAAGTCATGCATGTTTAATTCAAAGCATACTCATATGTAGACATAGTTAAATTTATATTAAAATCTACAAGAAATATGAAGTCTACTAAGTAATATTTTACTAAGATAACTAGTAATTGCTTAGTTCGGTAAGTTGACCAGTGCAGTATTTTCTGAAATGCTGACTATTAATTGTGAGTCTTAAAGTTTGGTCACCTCGTATCTACATTTGAGGGCAATAGACTTTAAATGGAGGTATATTGGTGTGAAACCACAACAGAAACCTGTGCTTTTTATCGTGGTTATACATAAATCACTTACATAACAATGATGGGGATTGCAGGGTAGAATTGGACAGTTTTATTCTATTTCAGGCTTTGAAACAATTCATTTTGTGATGTTAATAGTGACTTTAATCATTTATTGGTCTCCAGAAAACAGGAGTGTGTTTTGCTTCTGTGTTAAACCCACCGCTGATGGCAAAGCCTTCCCTTCAGGGGTTACCTTTATGGATCTGTACAGAAAACGTCCAGGCTTTCCGGAATTACACGTGAAGAAAGTAGGCTGGGAATAAACCTTATTGCTACATATCCTCTTAGAGGCACTAAGACTGCTTTCAAAGAGACAGCAGGTGATACAGCAAAAACAAAACAAAAAACACCAAACCCACTCCCCCCCCCCACACACACACACCTCCGCCAAACAAGAAACCAAACCAAACCAAATGAAAAACAACAGCAGTAGATGAAAGCCCAGGAAGTTTGTTAACTTTTGAAGAATCTGATGTTCAAATAACTCTCACTACCATTGTCACAACCACGGGAGAGCACAGGGTGCCCCGCTCTTCCCTACCTGCACCAGGAAGTCCTAGGTTGTTACACTATGTGGTCTTACAGGACCACTACCATCTGAGCCGCTGCAGGAAGGGTGATGGTAGATGAGGTGAGAGCAGGATTAAACTATAAAAAGCTTTTTAAATACTAAGTTAGTTATGGCGTTCAGACAATACTTTATAAGAGATTTAGTAACAAGGAACAAATAAGATCTGATTAGACCTAAAACTTCATTAGTTGTATGGAAGACTAAAGTTAGGCAAAACTGATAGCAGGGATATGAATTAGAACCCAGGTTCCTACAATTCTCCAGAAAAGAGAGATAGGTCATGACCAAGAGTGGGTCAGTAAGGCCGAAAACTGGGGGAAATAGCTGAGACATGTTTAGAGTTAGGGCTGGTTGGACTTCGGTACAGGGGATAAGAAATAGGCTTTGAGAAATTAGAATACTATTACATGTTTTAGCTTACTCAATTGAGTGGTCACATGTATTGAAAAAGTTGATAGAATGAAGGATCAGGTGGAGAGAAAGAAAGGCCAAAACTGATTTTGATTTGAGAAATATAGAGTTTGAATTGCCTGTGGTATATCCTGGTAAAGATAATTGGGAGATGAACATTGCATATGTTATACCAGGATCTAGGAAAACAAAGCCACAGGTGAAGATCTAGTAGATCTGGACTGTTTCACAAGGAGTAGATGGCTGAGGCGATAAGAGTTGATGAATTCATTGAGGGGAGATAATAGAAATAGAAGAGGCCCAAGACAGGAAGCACTAATTCAGCTGTATCAGGAGGAAGAGACTCAGCAACGCAGAAAGAGCCATGTGGCAGAAGAGGGAACCCAGGGGAAGCGGTAAAATGCCTTGTGAAGTCAGACAAGACAGACTGAGAATCAGCTGTGGTAAGGAGTAATTAGGAGGGTTCTGGGAAGATTGGAAAGGCTTCAGTAGAGTTTTAAAAGAGGGTTCAGAATCCCTAAAGCAAGGGTTTAAGGAGTGAGTTGGCAGTGATGAACTCAAGGCATCAAGTTTACATTAGGCATTAAAAGATTTTATGGTAAAATGTGTAACCTTTATACAATCTGAAGAGAAACCACAGTATAGGGAATATAGTCAATAATATTGCAATAACTATGAATGGTGCCAGGTGCATACTGGCAATATCCAGGGAGAACACTTTGTAAAGTATGTGATTGCCTAACCCCTATGCTGTACACCTGAAACCAATATAAAATAATATTAAAAGTAAAAAAAAAAAAAGATGAAATAAAGATCCTTGTCCTTTAGCTCTGAAAAAAAGCATAAAATATTTTATGGTAAGGGAAGGAAGAGATAGCTCAGTAGGTTGAAAGAGTAGCAAAAGTAGGGAAATAGGAGGCTTGAGAGTGTTTGTAAGAAGTATGGCAAGAACCTGTGGTGAGAAGGAGATTAAGGAACAGGTGTGAAGGGAAATGATGATGAAAAACAGTGTGATAGATGGAATGTGGCAAACACGAGGAGTTAGATTTTGTAAGAAAATTATTTTGAAATGAAAATAAGGTTATGAGAACTTAGGTCAAATGGCTTTGGGTAAAGTAGGAGAAACAGACACTTGGCTATGAGAACTTAGGTCAAATGGCTTTGGGTAAAGTAGGAGAAACAGACACTTGGCTGAGTGAAACAGAATGTGCGTGAGCTTGGGGCTTAAGGATGGTAGAAGAGATTTGGGTCATTGCTCTGAAAAACTTTAAATGGAGTTCAGGAAGAAGATTTTTTAATGGACTTGTAAGCTTCTAAGGCAGTGGTTCTCAACCTTTTTAATGCCGCGACCCTTTCATACAGTTCCTCATGTTGTGGTGACCCCCAACCATAAAATTATTTTCGTTGCTACTTCATAACTGTAATTTTGCTACTGTTAATGAATGATAATGTAAATATCTGTGTTTTCCGATGGTCTTAGGTGACCCTGCTAGTGGTTCTCAACCTGTGGGTCATGACCCACAGGTTGAGAACCACTGCTGTAGAGCCTAAGACCATCGGAAAACACAGATATTTACATTATCATTCATTAACAGTAGCAAAATTACAGTTATGAAGTAGCAACGAAAATAATTTTATGGTTGGGGATCACCACAACATGAGGAACTGTATGAAAGGGTCGCGGCATTAGTAAGGTTGAGAACCACAGTTCTAAGGGCTTAAATAGTGGAAAAAACATAGAGTTTCTTGATCACATTCACCATAGGTTCATAACCCTGGGCAGCTGATAGTTAAATGTAATGTGAGTCAAGCAGGATTGGGGATGGACAAGTTGAGAACAATGAAAGCTAAAGAGGACAGCATATTTTAAGGAAGATGCAAGACCCTTCGTGATGTACATAGAGAAGCAGCATGTGACACCCAGGAGGTTTGACTGAATGACATCAAAGAAATGGCTATATTAGTAGTGATGGGGGCAAGAAGAATATGAAGCAGGAGCAATGAAACAGAGGCTGTGGAAGTTTAGGAGGTATTGGTGGGCAGTAATATGGAGAAGCTGAGGCCCGGGAGGTGGAATAATTCTGGTTGATGATGAAACTGGCCATGAGAGTCAGTATCTAACATGGAGTCACACGCAAATCATTGATGCTGACAAGATTAGGAACTATGTGGTCAGTGATGGTACTGATGGCCAACACAGTTGCTGGTAATTCTGCCTGCTGATGGCAACGGACAGATGACTTGGACAGGGAGAGGAAGGCCTGTAGAATGGACATCAAAATCCATACACTGCAGAATGCTCGTTTGAAAGTGACAATGGAGAGCAAGGATGTGTTGACTCCACTTCCTGGTAGCCTTCACAGAAAAGTGGAATGACTCACAGTGTAAAATCAGGTGTGTTTGAGTGAGCAGGCCAATGGGAAGGAATACTTGAGTAAAAGGTGGCACAAGACCAGGGAAAATGGTGCGGGGGTGAGCATGAGTGGGAAAGTGACTGTGAGGCAGGCTAGTGCTGGACATGGAAGGAGAGAGATAGTAGGGTTGGGGGTATTACTGAGAGTGATGGGTCTGAGTTACACAATGAAGAAAATAACAACAGAAAAATGAATCGTGAGTTAGATGGTGGATGAGAGTCACAGGGTAAGGGAAGAAGTATGTTGAGCACACAGGATCTAGTCAAAGGAGATGTTTGTGGTTCTGAATACTAGTCCGGGGGCCAGGGGAAATGTTGGTGTGGAGAACCTTCCACAGAACTGATCTGTGGGTAGTGGATCTTGGTGAGTTTGTGGGTGTCTGTATTTGGGCTGTGTGTGACCGTTGTCCAGATGCTTCTTTTTTTAAAAAAAAATATTTTATTAATTTTCTTACAGAGAGGAAGGGAGAGGGATAGAGAGTTAGAAACATCGATGAGAGAGAAACATCGATCAGCTGCCTCCTGCACACTCCCCACTGGGGATGTGCCCGCAACCAAGGTACATGCCCTTGACTGGAATCGAACCTGTGACCCTTCAGTCCGCAGTCTGACGCTCTATCCACTGAGCCAAACCGTTTAGGGCTGTCCAGATGCTTCTAACACTTATGCATCAGATTAGTACTAATTAAGGGAAGTATTTTTTGAACCTAAAAATATCCTTTACCACACATGCTACTTATAGTAGGGTTGGGGGCTTGTTAAAAATGCCAAGTTTTGCCCCCCCTCCTCATCCTATTTCAGTAGACTCTCTGAGGCAGGGTGACAAACCATTGAACAAGCCCACTTGGCTCTTAGGAAAGTTACAATGTGAGAAGCATTTTCAACCCTCTGCAGGAGAAGACCCCAGAAATTCTCAATGGTCCAACTGGGTGTTCCCAAATCTTTCTGCTGCTCAGAGGAAAACCAGAGAGCACTTAGATTCCTGTGAGCAGGGATGGAGGATTAGCTGAGCACATCCCCCAGGAAAGAGTCCTAACACTGTACCCCGTGTGCCCCACAGAAGCCCTGTGGGATAACTCGCTCTACTGGTTGGCTGAGGAGCTCTCAGAAGAAAATGCCACGAGTCTCTCCTCGTCCCTCCCTCTTCGCCGCAGCACCATCCAGCTCATCAAGCTGAAGAACCCCAATGATCTCACAGAGCAGATCCACGAACTTCTTTGCTCCTGGAAAAAATCACTCCCGAATTCCACCGATAAACTTCGCCTTCTGGCTCGCCATCTCCGCAAGATCGGCAGGAGCGATCTTTCGGAAGAGCTCAAGTTCAAGTGGGAAAATAAAGTGTTCACCGATCCACAGCATAGGTTTGATGTGGCAGAGTAAAGCGGGTTGCTCTTCCTTTGGGTCAGAGTTGGTGGTAAGATGGTTTCTTTCAACATTTTCCTAGGGGCTCCTGGAAATGTTTGAAGTGAATCTGTTTGGTAAATGTGTTACTGGGACAAGGGGCAAAGCACTAGTCAGACAATGAAAAGATTTCTAGGTCTGAGTGCTCCTTCGTGGGTCAGTGACATGTGCTGTGCAAGCATGACCGTCTTGGGTCCAGCCAAACTTAATGGCATTTGCAATACAGTTTGCTCTGCTCACATGTTAATAGGTGAAGTTGCTTTCTAAGTGTAAAGGAAATATATGATATATAGAATCCCTTTTTATTGTTTTAACAATAACAACATAGACAACAATACACTGTTATCTAGCTACATACATAAAAGTAAAATAGTTATCCAGGATTCCAAGCAACTAATCTTCATTACGTGATGTGGTGGAGCCCATAGGTAACAATGCCAAATAAATTGGGCTGCGGAGACCTGACATAGATGGTAGCAAATCACTTTCAGAAAACTTCATTCATTTACTGCCACAAACCTTTCTTTTACTAAAATGTAGCCTGGAATAGGGAAAACCTCATGCTTTATTACTAGTGGGATGAGGGAAGTGCAGAGGATCTGAAAGAATTCACCTACTTAGGAAAAAGCTCTGCTTATAAATCAGTTTGAGAAAAACCTTATTACATGAGCCCTATTAAAAAGGTTAAAAAAAAAAAAACTCCACAAACTAAAAGACAAAAATAGTAATGATCTAAGCCCCTTCGTCACTGATAATCTCTGTTAATGTCTGATGCATAAGCTCTGAGACTTTGAAAAACCTAAAGCCCCTTTGCTCCCTGAACAGCATGAAATGAAAGGGACATTATGTCTTTGAATATTTTAATGGTTGCATAAAATCTCATTTCATAGCATTGCCATATTAATTTTAGTATTACCTGTTTTGAAAAATGTAATGATGTAGTACTTTTTTTATTTCTGGCTTTTTTTATTCAACTTTATGTTGTTGAAATTCATCCATCTTGCTTGGCAATAGTTTGTTCCTTCTCATTAATATATAATATTCCATTATATGCATATACTACAAATAAGTGCCTATTTCACTGTAGATAGCATTTCAGTAAATTTCTGTTTGGAGCTATTATAAACAGTGTTTTTGTGAACATCTGTACCTACCTTTAGTGAATATATATAGTTATTTCTCCTCAGTATGTAGCTGAGAGCATAGTAAGTGGTTATCATAATTAACTTAACCTTTCCCCTCTTATTGTATAAGATTGGTTTTGTGCACTGGTGGGGTCCCGCGGCCTGGCCTGCAGATTGCAAGAGTCACACACCAGGCCAAGGGACCCCAACGGTGCAGGATTGGGGGTCAGGGAGGGGCCACGGGAGGGCTCCAGGGCATGTCTGGCCCATCTTGTCCAGTCCTGACTGGCTGGACCTCAGCAGCAAGCTAACCTACCAGTTGAAGCGTCTGCCCCCTGGTGGTCAGTGTGCGCCATAGGAACTGGTCGAATGGTCAAACAAATGGTCGAACACTTAGCATATTAGGCTTTTATTATATAGGATTTAGGTGACTTCCTTCTTTTCATAAAAATAACACTACAATGACCACTTTTCTACATATGCATGTGAACTATTTATTTCTTTGGGCTAAACCTTTAGAAATGGGATTGCCTGCTAGGAACATTTTTAAGGCTCTTTATACAAATTGACACATTGCCACTTTATATTCTAATCATCAGGTTATGAAGATTCTTAGAAAAACAGTATTTTCAAATATATATATAAATGAATCAAACTGAAGCACATAATATGAAATCCTACATCCCAGGTAAGCCTGGATTGTCTTCAATTGCTTTATTGAGGAAAAAAGATATTGACTTAAATCTTTTGCAGCATCTCCTCTACCAATGAATGGAGTATTTTTCATTGGCATTGCCATTTCAAAAAGTATCAGAAAGAAGAAGAATATAGCAGACATGTGGACAGATTTCCCAGGATGTCAGAGAGCTATGGTATCAAAAAATAGCAAATTCCAATGAAAAGATGTTAAATTCATTTATTCAACGGATATATGTTGAACACAAATTCTGGGTCAGGAAATCTATTCTATGCTAGGAGAACAAAAACAAGTAAGAGACAGTCTCGGGATATGTTTTTGTTTAAAGGAAGAGTGAATGAATGAGACCAACATGCTGTTATTGCCTGTAATGAACCAGGCTCTTTATGTTTAGCTCTTTACAGGGATTCATTCATTTAATCCTCCTAACTTCCTGTGAAGTAGGTACACTGCCTTATTCTATGAGAGGAAACTGGAGATTGGAGAGATTAAGTGCTTTGCCTAAAATCACAAGTAAGTGAGTGACATAACCAGGATTCAAATGCATGCTGCCACCAAATTAAAAAGAAGAAAGGAAAAGGATATATATTTTTCCCCATTATCCTAAACATTCTATATTTCTACTTCTCATTTTGCAAAACAACATTTCTAATTCATATCATTGGTACAAATAGGTAGAAGTTTTGAGGATGCGGATGGGGGAGGGCGAGGTGATGGGAGGGGAGTGTGATGTTGACATCCTTGATATTTGTCCCAACTCAATTGGTTAAATGTTCTTAATTGTTTAAGGGACTGACAGGTTAGGGCAATATTGAAAATTGACTTAATCATAAATTGGTGGTGCATAAATACTGTGTGGTGTTTTTTTTTCCAGCAGATAACAGTAGTCACCAATAATTAGAGCTACTTTGCCACAACTTGACTATTCAGGTACATCAAAAGCCCTTCAAAACAGTGGCTATAAAATAGGACCATTTAGCAATTAAGCCTTATACCTTGTTACTGAGGTGCCTGTTTTATACCAGAGGGTAAGAATGCTTTTACTATATAGAGAGCCAATCTACATATCTGTATCTTGAATAACAAGAATTTCATTAATGAAAAGCCTTTACAACCACCCTTTTGCTAATTATTAAACACCAAATTTTACAAATAAAGTAGATCTAATGTATATTATTCTAATGAACAAAACCTGTGATGGTAAACCATAGTTACCTTCACCAATGCTTACCATATCTGCAGTGTACATTTATGATGAAAAACAATTGACTATTCCTAAAAAAAAAAATGCAGCTGAAATGGACACATACACACTATCACATTGTATATTCTGAAGCATTTTAGAGTGAAATAGAAGCACCTTAACAAGTGAGGGAGACTTTGACGGCATCATAATCCAACTTTCAAAACAGCTACATTTTGTGGGGAAAGTTCCATTTTCCTAACTCAGTGTTTCTCAATGGAGGTGTCATTGGCATTTTGAATGGGATATTTTTTACGTAAAAACCTGAGTTGGTGCCTGCGTTGCAGGGCACTCAGCATCCCTGACTTCTGTTCACCATATGGACAGAGCCTCTCACTCCCATAGTAAGTGCGAGAAACAAAACTCTTTCCACACATTTCTAGTTATGAGGGGGGTGGGTTGGGAGCACAGAAATGCTATAACTGGACTAAGAATAGGGTTCCATGGACCTTAAGGGAGGGTGTTGGGAATCACTGTTTTAGTCAACTTTTGGTTTGAAGCAGAGCATAATATAAGGGGGGGAGGAGGAGAGGGAGAATACATTAAGAGAAACTAAGAACATTATAAGCAAAGGAGGGCCCTACCTTAAACTCTCCAACTGCTGTCACTGTTTGCAAGCAAAGTCAACTGCTGTCTGATGACTTGCCCAGGAATATTCTCCATGAGGATCCCCTCTGAGTTATAATCCAGAGTTGTGGTATAGAACGAGAAGTTTGTCTAAGGGTCAGAGCAGGCTCCTTGGGGTTCAAAGAGCAAATAGTTCAGAGGAAAAGGAAAATACTGGGTTAGGTCAAAATAGTGGCTATTGCAGGTTCTCTAGTTCCCCGTAGCTTAGCCAAACACGCATGCTTCTGTGATTTTCTTACAGGATAGTGAGAAGCTAGAAAAATCCCAAGGCAGGAGGAATAGAGAAACTGAAACAAAACAAACAAACAAACAAACAAACAAAAAGAATTAAACAAGGCCAGTTTGGCAGCCTGCAGCTAGCTTGTAAATAGCAAGCCCTTACCTTCCCCAACCAAGGACACTTGAAAGCAAATGGTTAATGTCTCTCCAAAGACAGCAGAGGGGGAGGAAGGGGATGAAGAGCACAGTCCTATCTCATCCCACGCACTAAACAGAAAAGCCACCAGTCTTGGGGCTTGGCAAGATAAAATTGCCAGGTGCTGCTCACACATTCTGGGAAAGCCACAACAAAGTAAAAGAGGGACCTTGAAAATTGAGCTGTTCCAGACCAGGGAGGTGGGTGGGTGGGAAGAGATCAACCAAAGAATTTATATGCATACATAGAAACCTGTGGACACAGACAGTAGGATGGTGAAGGCCTGGCGGGGGGGGGGGGGGGGGGGGGGGGGAGGGGGAGGGGAAGGCTTGGCAGAAGAGGTCAATTGGAGGTGGGGGGGAAAGGGACACATGTAAAACTTTCAACAATAAAGGGTTGTTTTTTTTTTTTAAATAAATAAGAAACATAAAATGCTTACCACCAGAAAAGAAAAAAGAAAATCGATCTGTTCCAAGATATTCATTTGGCAGAGGAATTTAAAGATCTATAGATAGAAAAATATATAAGGAAAAAAAAAACCCACTCTACTCGCTCTTCAGATTAGCTGAGAGCCCATCCGTGCATTATGCCCGATTATAGATTTGCTTGCCTTGCTTCTTTAATAAACTTGTATGTTTTGCTTTCTCAATAAATTGCTTTCTTAATGAAGTGGCTTTATCACAATGCAAACATCTCGAGTCACTCATATGAATTCATTCATGTGAGAAGACATGAACTGAGGTAGGGACGGCCCTCTCCCTCTAACTCAGGTGGCTGTCCCATATAACACCTTTCCTGTGTCTGAGAGAGTTGCCTGTACCAGTCTGACCTCATCAGCATGTCCCTGTGCCAAGTCTAGGTGTTATGACAGATGTCACTTCTTTTAATCCTCAACTCAGTACTTCTCCCAGGTTTCCTCCCCTGGCACTTCCAATTTCCCCCATTCTGCATTTATTACATAGCACACATAAGTACTTTACATTTTAATTGTAATTATTATTTATTTGGTAATCCCCTGCCTTGGTGCATGCTATATAAGGGCTAGGAAGCTTCTATCTTGTATTCACTGATGCAATCCTATCACTTAGAAACATTCCTGTCACCCATGAATGTTTCTTTGTTTTGTTATATTTATCTGACAAGTGAGAAAACTGCAGCTCAGAGTTACAGTGGTACTCACCCGTGGGTACAGCCTGGATGAGAACTCAGATGATTCTGTTTTTTAAAGTTCTTCTTCCTCTACTTCCAAATTCCTGCCCTTGGCTCCTCCTCCCCTCCACCTTACTCCTCACTCTTCCATAACCTCATGTCACATTTTCCCAGTTCCCTGAATACCCACGGCTGGGTTAATTGTCCATGGCACCTATTCTTAAGCATGTTATAGTGCTTTATTTTCAAGTTATAGTACTTTTATACCCTGCTGTAATCACCTACTTATCTGTGTTTTTCTCTAACCAGTATAGTGTGTAAGTTTCTTGATGGTAGAGTGATTTCTGTTCATTACTAAATTTCCAGGACCCCAACACAGGACCTAGCACTTAGTAGGCACCCAATAAGTTTCTGTTAAATAAATGCATGAATAATATCTATGTGCTCACATGCTAGGACCCTCTTTTCCTATTTTTTCTTCTTCCTTCTGGAAAAAAAACCCATGGTTATTTTTCAAAAGGTAAAAATTAGCTTGGATTTCAAACATCTGTCCTTCCATTTATCAGACTGGAATAACAGACACAGAGGAAGCCAGCTGCAAAGTTAACTGGATACAATATTCCCTGCCCCCCAAACACCTCTGCAGCTGTAATGCGTCCCCTTCTTTGAGTGACTGCTGCTCTTTTTTATACACTGAAAAACTTTGTTCTCCAAAATCACAGGCTATGAGAAACGTCGCTGTTTGAAATTATATCAGTAAGAATTTAATATCCCTCTCTTGTCCAAGTCACCTTGACACAGAACAGCAGTCTTGATTGACAAGCCACAGGCCGAACGTCTGCTACACGGTTTCTGGATGCAACATTGCACACTCATCTCAACAACGACGCTCCAAGAAAGCAGGGCTCTGGGTACTTTGCAGGCAGACCTAAAGCTGATGCCTACACAGCTCTGTTTTCTTTCCAGCCCATCCAAACCCAGCTCCACCCAACTCCTCTGTCCTAAAATAGCTCTGTCTTTGCCTTTGTTTAGTGAGACATCGCTGTTCCTGTGGCATGCAGTCTCCCGCATTGCACAATCAATAAACCTGACCTTGTTGAACTTTAGGTGTGTCCCTGGTGGCCTTAAGCCGGCTGGGCTCAGGCGCCAAGGCTTGTGTGCTCTCCAACCCAGTGGCTCTCAGATGGGCTGCAGGTTAGAACCAGCAAGGGGGTGCCTGGACTTGTTCTGAGAGATTCTGATTGACATGCTCTAGGGCGGATCCTGGGAGCCAGCCTTGTAAAGCTCCCCAGTTGGTTCTGCAGCCAGGTCTAAGAATTATGCCTGTAGCCAAATGGACCCAGAAATAACCTGAAGTGGATGTTAAAAATCAGTTTTATAGCCCTAACTGGTTTGGCTCAGTGGACAGAGCGTGGGCCTGCGGACTCAAGGGTCCCAGGTTCGATTCCAATCAAGGGCATGTATCTTGGTTGTGGGCACATGCCCAGTAGGGGGTGTGCAGGAGGCAGCTGATTGATGTTTCTCTCTCATTGATGTTTCTAACTTTCCCTCTCCCTTCCTCTCTGTAAAAAATCAATAAAAATTATTTTAAAAAATCAGTTTTATAGAACGGCAACTCAATTCTCTAAATCAGAAACTATGGCTACAGACGTGAGGAATCTGTACTCTTGGTGAATACTTGAAGTGATGCTTATATACCCGGAGGTTTTAGGGGACTGCCTACTTCCTGTCCAAAGCACTCTCTCAATTTTTATTTTTATTTTTCATGGTTAGCACAGAACCAAGAGTAACACAGGAAAGAAACAGAAGGAAACAGAGCAGGCTCTGTGCTGTGATGAATGTAAAAGGCTTTTTTCTCTTAGTTTATAGTTGTCTTTTGAGTCAATTTATCTGTTCACAAGACTAAGCAGGGTGGGGTCAGGAGCTGAGGCCAGGAACTGGGATAGTTCCGAAGGAGGAACCCTTGACCCTGGCCTCCTTGTAACAGAGGAACCAAATATAGAGTTTTATTACTCTCTTGAGGAGAAGAGCTGTGCCACAATCATAAAGATGAACTGACTTCCCTGGAAGCTGATTATTGTATATTTTCCATCTGGTCCCATTAATAGACTACATACCCAATCATATGCTGCAAATAACATTTCTTAAAATTTTCTCTCATTTTAAAGAACAGATTTATGTTCCATTGCATTTTTGTGTGCTACAATTTTTAGAAATGCATTGTGCTTTGTTATTTCCCTTCAGACTCCTTTTTGATAATTTTTGCATCTGCTGAGGGCCTGAAGGATTGAGTGGTGCACCCCTTGCTCCACCTGGAAGGCTGTCTCTGTGCCAGACAACTTGCCACTGAATTTCAGAGGGAAGAGATTAACCAAATAATTTATATGCATATATGCACAGCCCATGGACACAGACAATAAGGTGGTGAAGGCCTGGGGCGGGGTGGGAACCAGGTGGAGGGAGGCAATGGGAGGGGGGAAGGGGAGACATCTGTTATATTCTCAACAGTAAAGATAAAAAAATAAAATGAAACATATTAAAAGAGTCACTGCAAATGTCTACAAAATACCACAAGAGGGCACTTGTGTCTCAGATAAAGTGAAGAAAACTTTCAAGACTACAGAGAAATTCTCTTACGTTTTCAAAGAACTGTTCTACATGATTCTTTCAAAAAGTTGTTTTAGGGTAAAGAGGCATAATTTGACTTGTGGTTAATATATTGTTAATGTAAAAAAATTATAACTTCTCTAATATTCTGAAATGTCTGATTCCCAATTGACAAGAAACCAAGGATATAGAAAATGCTGTATTTATCCTGGCCTTTACATTATATTGTACATTCTGTTTCTTCAGTCAAAATAATAGAAATAATAATACAATCTGTTATTAATCATTGAAACTGATAAGTAAAATTTCTTTGAAATTGTCTGGAAGTAGAAATTGAGAGTATAAATTATAGACAATACTGTAGAATAAATGCACTTTTGACCCACCTCACTTTCCAATAAATGTTATTGACTGCTGTGATTTTCAAACAATTTCTAATTTTTGAAAAGTTCTGAATGGAGTATTGCTGTGCTTATCAATAAATAAAAAATGGCTAACATACATTAAAATGGATCTCTAAATTATGGTATTTAAAAACAATCAAGTAATATTTTTCAGAATATTATTTTTAATTGTGTTTTACTAAAATAATGTTTCCTGAGAAAAATTCTAAAAGAAGATATTTTCCCTTTCACAAAGAATCACAAAACACAAACCAACGATTGGGCTGGCAATAGAGCAACACTTAAAAGTCAAGCAGAAATGAGCAGCACGCCTGAGAGTAGCAGAATATGCAAAGATGCACGCTGGCCGAGTGCATTAAAACATGTGCTGCTCCTCTTTCAGAGAGGACTGTACAGTCCTGTCACATGGATGCTACCCCTGGTCATGAGATTTAGGGTCCCCAGGAAAATGAGCACCATGATCGAACAGAGTGTTTACAAGCCAGTGAGTAGCTCCCCATGTGTCTTCTCTCTCTGCGTTGAGACCAGCAATGGCCCATAGAAGGCTGGTTCATTGTCTGGATCTGGGAACGTGGGAGAGGTCCACAGCCTACTTGAGGCACACAGCATGAAAAATATATGTGAAGACTATTCTTTTTTCTTGCTATAACTCTGTTTTCCTGATTGATACAATTAATTTACCAAGCATAAGAAAGAATTGGCTCCCAATGCTATCAGACTTATAAAAAAGAGTAGAGCCATGGGCTCTATAAATAAGGCAAAAAGAAGAAAAAGTGGTAAGAAGAGTGGCAGAATCACTGTTAACAGCAGACGGCTACAGAAAATGGGGTTGGGGGAGGGGGGTAAAGGTCATTATGAAATGGTATGTCCAGATGTTATGCCAAGTAGAAAGATTAATAATAGATACCAATGTACTGAATGTCACATGTGCCAAGCACTTTTTATGTATCATTTCCTTTCATTCTTATAGCTATCCTTTAATTAGATGCTATTATTTTTCTTTCTTAGATGATAACACACGTTTGAAATGTTCACCTCATTCATATATACATTCCCTGTTCACTTGTTCACTTATTCACAATTCAGTCAACAAGTATTAATTAAGCACCTATGATACACCAGATGGGTAAAGTTAGGTTCTTAACTTCTTTCTGTCAGATTTCCACGTCTATGTTCTCACCATTCCATAGAAGTCTGTACTGGGTAGAATTCTAAGATAACCTCCAGGATTTCCCACTCATATATACCCTGAATAATCCACAGGACTATGGATATAATTAATTTAACTCCCAGGATTTGGTTATGCTATATGACACAACTAACTTTAGAATAAGGAGACCTAATCTTATGAGCTGTTGAATCTGGGTAAAGGTTTGTGGCACTAGTAGTTCACCCATAATATGGGACTTGGAACATGAAATATTTGTCATGGCCATGAGTCATTTAATTTAAACATTTTCATTTAACAAAATTGTTATGACTATGCAAGTCTCTGCAGCAGTTGAACTAGAAGTCTTCATTCTTCCTTCTATGTGAGACTCAGGTCTGTTCAAAAGCTTTCCCACGAGAATAGTGTGAGCAAATTTATGAGCACTTTTATTATCATAGTCTTTTACTTCAATGCCCATAGTTCCTACAACAGCCTTGATCTCCCCTCATTTATTCTTTTCCTCTGTTTTTATCTGTGTCTCATAGGTTAAATATTCTTTGAATAGTTGACATATTTTTTACAAGTCCCCATAATTTTTATGCAAGATGGTCTTTATTTAACCTTAGCAATTTTCTGTAGCAATAGCTTCATGAATAATTTTACTTTTTTCTATTTATAATACATTTCTATAATAAAATGTCAAATAAAATACATGGGAAATAAATGACCTTTATTTTAAGAGAATTATTTCCTATTTAAAGATCTATGTGAAATGTTACTTGGAATTACTAGAGGGGTTTAGACAACAAGCTGTATAAAGTGTTTATGCAGCATGATCTTGAAAGTTTGCTAAATTCACAAAATGCAAAAATTGGGCACAAAAGTAACAAATTGGTCATCCAACCAACAGCTTTATGAAGTAACACCTTGCCATGAGAAACTATTCTGTGCTACCGAAGTATAATGAGTCTTCTTCTAGTGTCTCCCTCCAAGTGTGCTGCATTATTCATTCGTATGTACTGTCAGGATACCCTCTAGCCAGGATCAATTTCCTTTTCTTTCATTTTGACTTGTTACATTGAATTATATGTCTCCATTCAAGAAAAGAACCCCCTTCTTCTTTGTTCTTCCTGTGTATTTGTGAATGTACTTACCTTTGGATTCAGTAGCATTGTTTCAATTAATGTCTCAAGTTGTCTTCCTGAAAGAAAATCATTTATGTCATGCATGTTTGTGACTTGCCTGTTTTGAATAACATGTAAAGAAGTTAAATTCCTGCTTCTAATCATTGAGTTTACCTACTCACTAAGGGCATTATTTACCTAGTTTGCAAACTCTTGCAGAGGAACAATTCTGCTTTTTGAAGAGAGTCTGGGTTAGAGTGTATGAAAATTGCATAGACTGGGCTGTGACATAGGTGAAAGTTTCCATATTAGATTATGTGTCAGATGTCTATAGAATGTCTGTCTAGTTCAGGATCTGAAACTAATTCACTGTTAACTTCTGGCATGTACCTTAATATCCCTCTCTCATTATTTTTCCATTTGAAGATGAAGAATTGGATATATTTGGAATAGCATATATGCTGTGTGAGGGATGTTATTCTTCTTCCAGCTGTACATACATCCATAACACAAAGTTGATAATGACACAATTCGTTCATTCACATATTCAAATGCAATCAAAACCCTTTTTCTTAAAGTCAACAGATTTCAATATAATTATTAACATTGTTATGTTATTGTTTAACATGAACTGCTTCTGGGATAGAAGGTCTCCAAATCTTCTTTTTCTGTTGTTCAATAATTCTTGCATGCATCTTCCTGTACAAGGAATTTTGCATGAAACTCTAAGAAGGCTCCATTTTGCTCCAGGTCTTGACTATGTATCTTGCTTGGCTTCCCTTTCCTTAATTCCGGAAGTTCTTTCTTTTCTTTTCTTTTTTTCTGAGTAGAATTGACTGCTGCACAGTGGTTCCTAAACGTGAGTGCTTCCACATCTGATGAAACATAGATTTCTGGGCCTCACCCCCAGTTACTGACTCATTAGGTCTGGGGTAGGACCTGTGAATTTGTATGTCTAACAACAATCCCAGGTGATTGTGATGTTGCTGGTCTAAGGATCGCATCTGGAGAGCCATTGCTCTCTAGGAGAAGATTCCTTAGTCTAGAGTTCATAGATCTCAAAGGCATCTATGGATAGAATTCAGAGACTTTGCAAAAAATAAAAAAGATGGGTTAAAAAATCGTATCCTTATTTTTACTCTGAATGTAGGCAACAAACAAGAAATATTAGTAGTACCTGACTTTGCCACAATAAAAATCAGAGATATTTTCATAACACTGCACACTTGTTTCAGATATTTTGACATGTGTTTGATCCATATCACTAATATTGGTTATTTTCATCTTGTTAGATTTTATTTTATGAGAACACATATTAATCTTAATTTAAAATATAATGTGGCCTGTATTTCAATATAATTTCTCCTCTGTAATTTTATGTATTTTATATTAAACATGGAAAACATTCTTCTGAATAGAATTTATAGGCTTCCTCTATCTGCCAGGAGGATTCATGGCAGGAGATATGAACTTTCTCCCCGAAGGATGGGTATAATAAAGGTTTTAAGATCAGGGCATATTCCACCCACCAGGACCATTCTGGTTGTGCGAACACTGTCGAGGTCTGGTAGCAACAGCACTGGAGGTGTTAGTCAAGTTTATCTCTAATTACCTTTGCAACTGAGCAGGTAAACACCAAGCTACATGAATGGACAAATGAAAATACACATTAAATTTTACCTTCTCATGTCATTTTGCTACTCTAAATTGTGCTACAGAGAGCTGTCACCGATACATTTTTTTAGTTTAACTGTCAGTACAATGGTTCTCAAAAAGTGATGGTGGTGGTGTCCCTCAAACTTTCAGTAGCTCTGGTGATTTCAATTCAGTAGGTTACTAGGTAATTCTGACAATCGGTTGGTTATAGAATCACTGGCTATAAAGCACTACAAAAATGCATGGTACACTATTTGAAAGTATACAGAACTTGTCTGGATTGGGTTTGACACTCATTTTTACCAGGTTGAATTCTTGTCTTTGTTTTCCCTGAAATTGTAAACATATTAAAAGCAAAAACTGTCTTACTCACATTTTCATATGCCTCTCTGTATCATTGTGCTTGCTGTTTTGTGCAGTGTGTACTCAAAAAATTGGATTGGGTTTGACACGGCAGCACAAAGGGGAGGGGAGGGGATGGGGACCAGCACATTTGGAAGGACCTAGAGTCTGAGTCTGCTTTTGGAACCGAGGGATCTGTACCTCACATTTCACCTAGAAGCCACCCTGTCCATCAGCCTGGAGCATTAGATGTTCAGTATGATAGGTCAGCCATCTGGTCAGATTATAGCCTGTATTTCACCTACATAAACAAAATTACTTCTAATGTAACATCTGACATTCACACAAATTCTATGTCAACATTTACCAACTAAAACTAGAAAAGGAGACTCAACGTAGTTTAAAAATTCAATATTGCTTCTGGAGACCTGTAAGATAACAAATCAAGGAATAAATAGGGTAGCACATATTTTCCCCTATTGTAAATTATAATAAACATTGTGCTGCCTTATTATAGTAAAAATTCAATAAGTAATTTTTATTTATGCCTAAATCAAGACTTAAACTGAAATCTTGATAAGACTAATATAAATAATTATTAGTATAAAAATGAATAACAAATGAGCACGTAAATACATATATTTTTAAGAAAACATTCAGATTCTGGGTAATTTGATTTTTTCATGTGAATTATAAACTCACCTCTACTTAGAAATCTGAGGCACAGTTCCATGGGTATTATTTAGGAAAAAAACTCACTTTTTAACAATTTTTCAATTTGTGCAGTTACCGCTGTCTACATGTTGCCAATAATTCAATCAATTGCTAAAATTAATGAACTCCTCAGCCATTAAAGCACACGCACTCTATGTGAGATAATTAAT
This sequence comes from Plecotus auritus, assembly GCF_963455305.1. NCBI lineage: Eukaryota > Metazoa > Chordata > Mammalia > Chiroptera > Vespertilionidae > Plecotus > Plecotus auritus. The sequence continues at coordinate 225,632,649 of NC_137770.1, read as the reverse complement.
ATCTCACTTCCTAAAGTTAACACCATTTATTGCAATTTATAAAGCACATAAGTTGGTGCCAGGAAGTTGATGTCTTGATATCAAACTTATTTATCTTCCAGCATAGTAGCATTTTTAAAAGAATGACATAATGTTGGTGATAAACTAGATTATTACAGGTTATTATGGATAAATACTTAAAAAGCTATTATGTAATGTTTTTTATACATTATGTTACAATGTATTGGCAACTTCTGGCTTCTGCATAGGATAGAAAAATCTGGGAAAGGCATTGTTTATACGTTAACAATCATAAAAAGCAAGATAATCCACAAAGTTTTCTTGAATCCATCGGAGAGACAGGGTTGCAGGTTCACCATCTAATCCGCCAAGAAATGACAGACCATAGGTACTAACCCACAAGAAAGATCACAGGTGGACGATGGGTCTTCCTCACAAGTTGATAGGAAGAACTTAGCTAAAAACTCCACTGAAAAGCTCCTAAAAGTGAAGTGGGGGCAAGTGTGAGAGTATAGAGCCCCTAGGAGCTGAAAAGATGGGGGATTTTCACAGCTCTTTTTCATAGCTTTCTACTGGCTGCTCACAGAAAGATTAGAACAGATGAGAAAAGAGAAAAGGCTTCCCTCGTGGTGTAGGTGTGGAGAAGTGGAAGGGCCTCGACTAGGGAAAGGCAGGAAGTCCACCAGGATGCCTCTCCTCACGACGGGGGGCAAGCCTTATGTTACTGGGAGAAGGGGAACAAATCTTGCTACACCCAGGTCACAGATCAAGACTCACTGTGGCTTAGAAAAATAAATAGGACAATACTCTCTACATGTTGGCAGGGGCAGGAAATCCCCTGGGCCAAGACCATGAAGTCTCCTGCCACTGGGGGAGGGGAAAGATCAATGAAGGACCAGAGATGCAGTGATACAGAGAGTCTGTCTAATATTGAGCCAGGATCAAGGCAACAATGAACCTGCCTCCCTCTACCATCCGACTAGCAACCACTCAGTAACAAGCAGCAGCAGTCTTCTGCTGGGAGATAGACAGAAGCTTGGAGAGGAAGCTTCTCTGAAGCACAGGTGCATAGGAAGATCTAAAGCTGAGGGTGGAACAGAACATTATGAAAAGTCCTTCAGCAAACCAGCCCTCCCCACAAGCACAATGTAATACTAGAAGAAATTGCAGCCAGCAATGCACTGAAAGTGGAAAACAATTTCTCCTCCTCCTTACATTAAAAGACCAGCAGAAGAGGTGTGCTCACTTCCAGGCATAAATATTAATTATTTCAGCCTCCATTGTCCTATACACAATGTTAAACTTTCAACAAAAATTACAAGACACACAAGAAGTAAACAAAAAAACAACATGCCGTCAATGGACAAAACAATAAATAAAATCATATTCACATATGACCCATCAGACAATTTAAATTAAGCACAATTAATGCATGAAAGGCTCTAGTGGAAAAGTTGGATAATATGGCTGAACAGATGGAGAATTTCAGCAGAGAGATGGAAACTATAGGAAGAAGTCAAGTGGAAATGCTAGATATAAAATTATAGAAACAGAGATAAGAATTCCTTCCATGGGCTCATCAGGGCATCCAACAGAGCAGAGGATAGAATCAGTGAACTTGAAAATAGGTCAACAGAATTCACTGAAACTGAAACACTAAGAGAAAAAAAGAGTGAGAAATGAATTAGAAAAATATAAAAAGCTCACCCAAAGTGTGATATGAATTCTACTTGTTATTTGAGGTTGAAGTGAAAACCAAACACGTTAACAGCAACAGAGCTAAGTCATATTGATGGTATGAAATCTTGATACTGTATGATGAGCAAGACCAAGCTCTGTGGTCTTGCTTACAAAAACCTATAAATCCAATCTAATCATGAGGAAAATATCAAACAAAGCCCAACTGAGAGAGACTACAAAATACCTGACCCTTACTTTCCCAACTGTCAATGTTATCAAAAACAAAGAAATTCTAAGAAACTGGTGCAGCCAAGAGGAGCCTATGAAGACTACACGTGATATAGTAACCTGAATGGGATCTTGGAACATAAAAAAATGACATAAAGTAAAATATATAAAAATCCTAGTAAATTATGGCCTTTAGTTAATAATAACATATCAGTATGGGTTCATTAATTGTAACAAATGCATCAGATTGATACTGTAAGGTCTTAATAATAGAGGAAATCAGATGTGGGGTATATGGGAACTCTCTGTATCATCTTCACATTTTTCTTATAAATCTAAAACTATTCTAAAATAAAACATCTATTTAAAAATAAAAATTTTGATTTTAAATATCATTTAAATAATTATACAAGTATTATGAAGAAATGATAAAAATTGTGAAGGTGGTATGGGAATACAGAGATTTGGGGAATACTGCAGCAAAAACAGTTAAGTGATTCAGGGGTCCTCAAACTTTTTAAACAGGGGGCCAGTTCACTGTCCCTCAGCCCATTGGAGGGCCGGACTATAGTTTAAAAAAAAACTATGAACAAATTCCTATGCGCACTGCAGGCCCGGGACGAGTCGGCTGCTAAGCAGGACTGGCAGCGGCACCCGGAGGGCCAGATAAATGTCCTCGGCGGGCCGCATGTGGCCCGCGGGCCGTAGTTTGAGGATGCCTGGATTATACTATGCCATGCTATTAGAAATTTATTTGAGAAAATTCTGAATTTCTTGGTCCTGGGTCTACATTTTTACGCAATTCTTTAATGGTGTTTTATAACTCTATAACTCAGCAACATAACTTTCCCTCTGATTGGAAGCTTCATTAGTGCAGAGCATATGCCTTTTTTTCAATGCCCTTGGGGTCCTATATGACTATCTAAAATGGATATAAAGCATTTATTCACAAAATCAATTCATATGATGATGCAAGCTTCGTTGCACTTTTCTTTAATTTTATGTTACTAATTTCTCTCAAGTGTTGATTTTCCTTTAGAGTGACTTCAACATTTTGATAATTGATAAATCCAAAATTATCTTGGGCATTTTTTTCTGTGCTCATTTGCATTACCTTGGATTGAGCTCAAGTAGGTGAATCTCTTCACCTCTATTAGTTCTCACGAAATCTGCTTAGAGCTGGCAGAGCCCATAGGTAGCATTTGGCAGGCTAATTCCAATCCCAGGCCAATTCCTCCCCTCTCCTGAGGAGTCTGAGGTCATGAGTGCTATGACCAATCTAAGGGTGAAGGAGAGAAAATGATGATGCCCTGGAGGGTCACGTGCCACACGCCTGGTAAGGTCAATTGGAAGACCACTATTTGACACTAATGTGTGTTACCAGTCTCATAAGGGGCCTATGAAAGCCTGAAAAAGTTAAATGTTAAAATATATAGATTTCTATGAACAAATTCAGACATTTTGGCAAGTGGCAGGTGGCAGGATGGGCAAGAGGCCTTCCTGGCCTCTTTCAATTTTTACCAGAAAGGTTATTAAATTTGCCTATTTGTAAGGCTGCTCTTTTTGGAAGTTTTTCATATATTTTCACTAAAATCATTTATAAAACATATATGAAACTCAATTTTTAGACAAAAATTGTGTAAGTAAAATATATTACCATTATTTTCATTACTAAAGGAAAAAGATAATGAATTCAGATGAACATAGAAAAGTAGAAAGTTTTATTTTATAGCATAGGATTTTTTTTTTTTTTTAAGAAAAGGAGAGACTAAAAGACACTATATCATATTTTCAAATGTTTCTCAGCCTGGCAATTGTCCCAGGCATGATTTCTGGGAAAGCTCTGAGTCACCTCTGACTTACCATATAAAGCTAAGTTAGGCATGGTTCATCCCAACTGAGGCCAAGGGCAGTCACTCACCTCCCTATATCACCTCACCTGGCACCTGCTTATTCCTGGCTTAAAAAGATGCTGCTGTGACCACCAATCAGGTACAAATTTCCAAAAAGTTGCTAGAATTTCCACTTCTAGGAAGTGTTTCCAGAAGGCAAATTAAAGGAGCAAACTCGCCATTGCATCATTTATCTGCTAGATTACCAACTCTGAGAATTGGAGAGATGTTTTATTTACTTTACATCTCTGGGATTTAGGTCAAGTGAGATTGCACCTCTTCACACCGTCTCCATGTTGAGGGCTACTTGGCTCTGGTAATAAAGCCAAGTAGCCCTCACCTGTCCATCTCTCTCTCCATCTATCCATTATACCAATCAACAGACATTTATTGAATACCTACTGTTAGCGGGCTTAAAGAGATGAATGCATCAGTTTTGTCCTCAAAAAGATCACACTCTAGTGTGGAAGAATTATAATACAATACCTCTATGTCAGTTTTCTGTAGATGTGAAAAACCACGGCCAGCGTGGCTTTTGGGTTCAAAGGCGTGGAGAAAGAGCTGACGCACAAATTGACACACAAGGTAAGAAATATTAATTTGGAATTATGGGGAGAAGCCAGGGAAAGCTTAACTGTAGTAGTCAAGTTCCACTGAGTCTCGGGTCCGTCTGCTTTTATTTACTAGAATACACAATTGCCTTTTAGGAATGCAAACAGACATATCAATGGTAATGTTTAGTAAACAGCAAGATTATCAGGTTTGGGGGAGTTTGCTTTAGGCCATTGAGTCAGCAGTAGGTAATAAAATGCAAATATTCACCTTGTGAATATCAAAGAGCCCAGTTCAGCCTTCTGACAGGACTTCTTACATTTATATTAATTACTTTGATCTTGGTTCTCAACACGTAGGTAGATCAGAAGTGCAATTAGTATCTGCCCAGGATTCAGGGAAACAATTTTTGTCAGTATTAAAAGTAATGTGATCAGCTGATGTGGCTCAGTGATTGACCTCTGAACCAAGAAGTCAAGGTTTGTTTCCAGGTCCGAGCACATACCTTGATTGTGGCTGGATCTTCAGTGTGGGGCATGCAGGAGACAACTAATCAATGATTCTCTCTCATCATTGATGTTTCTATCTCTCTCTCCCTCTCCTTTCCTCTCTGAAATCAATAAAAATATATTTAAAACTAAATAAATAAAAAATAAAAATAATGTATTTATCTGATTCTAAGACTCACATTTCAGCATTTCTGAAATTAGTATATCACTTGAATTGATTTTTTACTTTCTTTTTTAAAAAACGTATTTTCAGTTATAGTTGACATACAATAATATATTATTTCAGGTAAACAACATAATGATTAGACACATATATTTTACAAAGTGAATACCTTGGTCAATTTAGCACCCACTTGGCCTCATACATAGTCATTACAATGTTATTAACTATATTTCCTATGCTGAACTTTACATCCCCATGACTTTTTTTTTCTTTTGAAGAGTAAAAAAATCTAAACATCAATGATCTTTTAAAAAAACATCACTTTTGAGCAGGCTTATCCTGGAAATTGGGAGTCAAAGTACAGGCTGACTACAAAGGGCACTACTATTGAATGATGACTGCTACCCAGCAGGCGGCACCTGGATCAATGCAGAGGCCAAGCAGGTAAGAGGAGTGCGCTCGCCCTGAGATCCAGCTGGAGTGTGAGACTGATGGATGTGCTTCTTGCTTTGGAGAAGGACACTCTTTCTATCATTTTTTTTTCTTAGTAGAAATATCTGTTCCATTCATTAATCTTACAATTGAACACCAGAGACATACTTGAAAATACATCCATCTCTCCCTGGACTCTGCAAAAATACTTTCCCTGGCAGCTGAAAAGTCAGCAAGTGTACATCGGTGACAGTGGCACCAGGACCACCGGTAACAGATGGGAGGGCAAACCTGCATGCCCCACCCCAGGCCTTCTAGGTGTTGAATAGAGGCCTTGCCAAGAACTTGACATGAGGAAAATAAAAAACAAACTATGGCTTATTTTTATGGTTGGTTCTGATTTTTCCTCATAAGAAAAGCTGGAAAGCATGGTGAGGTGACTGAAATGGAAATCTTACATGGGGTTGAAAAGGGACAATACTAAAAAGGAAGAGAGGTCAGTCCAAGTGCTTTCCTCACTATCCCCCAAATGTCATACACAGCACTGGCCTGTTGCACACGCTAATTATTTCTACCTGGAATAAACTCTTCCCTTCAGACCTCTAGCCAAATGAAACATTTGTCCATTCTTCCCTCCTTTGTGGCTTTTCCAACCACAGTGCTCTCCTCTGAACTCATTGTGTGTGTCTCTCTCACCCACTTCTCTGTTTAGCCACATGCTGCTTTGTGATTCTTTTAGATCACTCATCTGTTATTACTGTTCAAGCGTCCATACTAGGCTTCAAAACACAGGCATGTATGCTAAGCCCCACATAAGGTGGTTAGCTCTCCGGAGAAGGAAGACAGCGCAAGCAATCCGTGCTTGCCTGCTCAGACAAATCACCTGACCCAGACCCAAGACTTCTCTTTGCTCCATATGAGAGAAGAAAGCCTGCTTTAACCCATCAGCAAATGCCCTATATAACGTCCTCGTTCCTGCTCAAGTTGGTCTATAAAATTCTCGCGCTTTGAAGCGCTTTTCTATTTTCTATAGCAGGTGCTTCCTGGTTCATGAGTCACTGAATAACAAAACAGACCTTTTAAAATTTTATGATTGCTAGACATTTCTTTTAACATTATTTAGCTCTTCCAGGTGTACATATCTCATATTTTCCCCACCTTATTCATAAATTTTTAGGGATCAGGGATGTGTCTTCCACACACTTCTACATCCATCATGTGGACTAGGCAGAGAGTCAGTACCTGACACACTCCATGGCCTTAGGTGCTCAAGAGCCATCCTGTAGCTGGAGCAGCAAGCCAACTCACAGATCCCATCTGGGCCTCATACATCCTTTATCCTACTTTGGCTTCTTTTTTGAATAATTTTTTGGATTTTCATGATAAATATTTGTTGAACAATTAAATAAATGATTGAGTGAATTGTGTCCCAACTGGAAGTCTTGTTCTGGCTCCAAAGATATAGGATATTTTGGATACTTGAGAAAAATCTTTGAGGAATCTTTGGTCCAAAGGCTTGAGAAAGAGACATAGGGTACTTTCTCCAACCTCTTGTCAAACACACAAAACGTTGTAAGTTAGCCTTTGCTCCGGACTGTCAGAATTCTGTAGAACACAGAAGAGCAATGTCTTCTGGTACCTTCAGCCCCTCCTTCATGTTTCACTCACGTCTCAACCGAGAGGAGACTATTCCAAATGAATTAGTTTTTTTCTCTCTTTCAAGGCTATATCGCATGACCATTAACTCCAACTTTATTACCTACTTTAGAGTCCTTTTTTCTTCTTAAGCTTCAATCTTGTAGCTATCAGAATATTCTAAACAGTATATCCCAAAATGTGGCTGGTACACATTAGAAGTAACACAAACACTGCAAAGCTGATTGCATCTTTTTTTAAAATTTCAGAAGGCTCATGAGCCTCTTGAAACCTTTCAGAGTAAATATTTTGAACATAAACTACATGTTGCTTGGGAGAAAAGCAGGTGCTTTGAGCTTTTAAATAAAAGCTGAATACATGGGAATTTAATGTTTCAGTGTACTGGGATAAGGAATGTTTTTTTTCTCCTAATAACAATTGAAAAGATGATACAGCCCAGCTGGTGTGGCTCAATGGTTGAGCATCGACCTATGAACCAGGAGGTCATAGTTTGATTCCCTGTCAGGGCACATGCCTAGGTTGTGGGCTTGATCCCCAATGGGGTGCGTGCAGGAGGCAGCTGATCAATGATTTTCTCTCATCATTGATGCTTCTATCTCTTTCTACTTCTCCCTTCCTCTCTCTGAAACCAATAAAAATATTTTTTAAAAAAAGAGAAAAGATGATACAAACATTAAAATAATGGTTAACATGTATAAGGACTTGCCTTTTCTAATTCCTTTGCATGTTTTATCTCTGTTAAAAATTCTCACAAGTACCCAAAAAAATACTACTTTTTACTTATATATAGATTAAGTAACTTGCTCAAGGTCACATAGTATATGGCAGAATCAAGATAAATCCAGCATTCTGACTCAGGAACGCATGCTCTAAATTCTGATAGCAGAAACTGGTTTTTCTTTTCTGGTTCATAAACCAGTCGATGTCCTAGTCTTAGTTTGAAATTGGCTGTCGGGGGTGTTGTAGATAGAAGAATGACTTCCCAAAGTTGTCAATGCCTTAATATCTGGAACTTGTAAATATGTTGCTTTACATGGCAAAGGGATTTTGTAGATACAATTAAGATTAAGGACCCTGGGAAGATTATCTTGGATTAACCAGGTGGGTCAGTCTAATCACAGGTATCCTTAAAAGTGAAGAACCTTCCCCTAACTGAAGTCAGAGAAATAGATGTAAAAATAGGAGCACAGTCAGAGAGATGCATTATGAGAAGGAAATTGCCATGGCAGCAATAGATATATGAGGAGTTGAGTGTGAGTCTTTACACCACAGGAATCAGCAAACGGTATAAATTGGCTTTTATTTATTTTTCCTGAAGAGACAGTTTATTACCAGTACATCACTGCTCTTAACCAGTATATTATGCAGTATCCTATTAAATAGATGAGGAAATAGGAACATAAAGAAGTTAAGTAATTTATTCAAAAGATAGAATAGAGATTCAATTGTCTTTATGTTTGCTGTAATTAATATATTAACTGTTCTTGAAAGAACCAGGAGGTTTAATGTACTTCCTTATTGCTATATAATATATGTAAGTTAAATGTATTTAAGTAGAATCCTTCTCTATCACAGCACATCTCTTTAGGGTCCCCTATTTTTCCTGACTGCACCTTAGTGCATATCACTGTGTCTCATAAGATAGCATCTAAGAATAGATTAAATAAAATAATCTAAGAATTTATTAGATTATTTAAATAATCAATGATTATTCATCCATCCACCCATCCGTTCACCCCTAAATTTTTGCCTTCAAATGATAATCCAATTACTTCTTCAATTTAATAAGTCCTTATTGATGAGCTACTATACATATATTCCATTCTACATATTTGGTTAGAAGTAGACAAAACAGTCAAAAAACAAGAACAACAACAAAAACCCAACTACCATGATCTCATAGGGCTCAAGTTTTAATGAAGCAATACACAAAAATTACCCCCAGGAACAAAATATTAATTTGGAGGATAGAGACACTCACATGACTAGATATTGTCATAATTACAGCCCTACCACAGACCTTTGTGTTACTAGAACTCAACTTTCAAGCTGGCTCCATTTGCTGGTTTACTAACTTAATGTGTTTCAGAGGAATTGCCCTAGTGCTCAAGAAAATAATCAGATATAGGCGACGAGGGGATTAGGGTATCCCAATTAGATTCTATCCTCTAATTTATTAGTGTGTATTTGTGCAAAATGAAACACTGCGATTTAAATGGATCTGTAACTATAACAAAATATTAACAGTTGTTAATTATACAGGTGGGTGCATAGGTATCTAATAGGTTGTTGTTTGTACATTTCTGTAACTTTCAATTCTTTCCAGATTGCGGTCAAATGTGGTGGTATAGGAGAATAACTGTTGGCATGGGGAAATCGTCAATATATACACTGAGTGGCCAGATTATTATGATCTCTGAATGCATAATAATCTGGCCACTCAGGATATATATATATATATATATATATATATATATATATATATATATATATATATATTAGAAGCCTGGTGCATGAATTCGTGCATGGGTGGGGTCTGGCCAGCTTGGCCAGGGGGAGGAGACATGGGCAGTTGGCTGGCCTGCCTGCTGGTCGAACTCCTGGTCGAGGGGACAATTTGCATATTAGCCTTTTATTATATAGGATATACACGGAGTGTCCAGATTATTATGCGTTCAGAGATCATAATAATCTGGCCACTCAGTGTATATTTTAATATATTTTTATTGATTTCAGAGAGAAAGGGAGAGGGAGAGGTGGAAACACCAACAATGAGAGAGAATCACTGACGTTTGCCTCCTGAGGATCAAGCCCGCAACCTGGGCTTGTGCCCTTGACCAGAATCAAACTTGGGACCCTTCAGTCCACAGGCCAATGCTTTATCCACTGAGCTAAACTGGCTAGGGCTGTCAAAATATATTTTTTATGAAAATAAACACAGACTACAAGAGTTTAAAAAAAGGAAAAAGAACGGACCCTATGAGATACTTTGGGAGAAAGAAACCTTCCAGGCCTGTGGACTTTGAGTAGCCTTGGGAAAGTTATCTACTGATATACTGGGGGGGGGGGGAAGAGTTTTTGCATCATGTACACCGTTAACCAGCAGATGTCATGCAAAGTCTTGTGCATGTTTTTCTGCTTATTGCCAGTAGACGAACAACAGCGTATGAAGTTCAAGAAAGAATTCTTGTAACACCAAGAACTATCCCTGTCTTCTTTGAGAATAAATAGCAAGTTTAAGAAAAAATAGCTTATGTTTTAATGTGTTTGAGGGGAAGAGAAGTAGTCATATATTTAATAGCTTGGAGAGAAAAGAAGCAATCTGAAAGAGAAGTAATCAGATCAGATATTCTTACATTTAAATCTTAATCTTTAAATATAAGTATTCTAGTAATTCTTCACTGGTATTCAAGCCCTCACAGTTTACTAATTGTTCTGTTTCTTAATGTATGGAGGACAGGGAAAATTTAGAGTACCTTTCACTGGCATTGATTTTGTTTCTTTGATCAATGTCTAAGTCCTATAGATTTATGACAGTGCTCTAGACTGAAGAAATGCTATTATTGGGTACCAAATCTTCCTGTTAAACACAAAAAGAGTAACTTTCACCCAGAAAAAGACAGTCATACCTTATTCTAAGACTGCTTATATCTTAAGAGAATTTTTTTTCTTTTCATTTCATGCTATACCAATATGGAAATTTTTTCATATTGAATCCTAATTTGTTTATTCTGACTAAAAAAGACCCCCTTCAGATATGTTGAGATCATTTTTTCCCTTTGCCCTCAGGTGCATCATTCACAAGCTTTTCTTTTTTTAAAAATTAAATAAATCTTTATTGTTCAGATTATTACATTTGTTTCTCCTTTTTCCCCCCACAACACTCCTCCACCCGGTTCCCACCCCACCCTCTGCCCTTACCTCTCCCCCCTGTCTCATCCGTAGGTGTACGATTTTTGTCCAGTCTCCTCCTGTACCCTCCACCCCTTTCCCCCTGAGAATTATCAATCCACTCCCTTTCTATGCCCCTGATTCTATTATATTCACCAGTTTATTCTGTTCATCAGATTTTTAATTCACTTGATTTTCAGATTCACTTGTTGATAGATATGTATTTGTTGTTCATAATTTTTATCTTTACTTTTTTCTTCTTCTTCCTCTTCTTAAAGAATACCTTTCAGCATTTCATATAATACTGGTTTGGTGGTGATGAACTCCTTTAGCTTTTTCTGTGAAGCTCTTTAACTGACCTTCAATTCTGAATGATAGCTTTGCTGGGTAGAGTAATCTTGGTTGTAGGTTCTTGCTATTCATCACTTTGAATATTTCTTGCCACCCCCATCTGGCCTACATAGTTTCTGTTGAGAAATCAGCTGACAATCGTATGGGTGCTCCCTTGTAGGTAATTAACTGTTTTTGTCTTGCTGCTTTTAATATTCTCTCTTTGTCTTTTGCTCTTGGCATTTTAATTATGATGTGTCTTGGTGTGGTCCTCTTTGGATTCCTTTTGTTTGGGGTTCTGTGCGCTTCCTGGACTTGTAAGTCTATTTCTTTCACCAGGTGGGGGAAGTTTTCAGTCATTATTTCTTCAAATAGGTTTTCAGTATCTTGCTCTCTCTCTTCTTCTGGCACCCCCATAATTCGGATGTTGGTATGCTTGAAGTTGTCCCAGAGACTTCTTACACTATCTTCAAATTTTTGGATTCTTTTTTCTTTCCTGGTTGAGTGTTTTTTGCTTCTTTGTATTTCAAATCTTTGACTTGATTCTTGCGTTCCTCTAGTCTGCTGTTGGGTCTCTGTATAATATTTTTTATTTCAGTCAGTGTATGTTTAATTTCTAGTTGGTCCTTTATCATATCCTTGAGGGTCTCGTTAAATTTATAGGCCTTTTCTAGGAAATTCTTGAAAAACCTTATAATCGTGGTTTTGAACTTTATATCCAGTCATTTGTTTTCCTCCATTTCTTTCATTTGTGATCTGTTTCTTTGTCTCTGCATTTTTGTTGCTTCCCTGAGTTGGTAGGGTGGCTTTGTGTGCTAGGTGTCCTATATGGGCCAGTGGGTCAGCCTCCCAGTTACCTGAGGTGGACACTCTTGGTGCACCCCTTTGTGGACTGTGTGTACAGCCTTGTTGTAGTTAAGTCTTGATTGTTGTTGGTGTCACTGGGAGGAACTGACCTCCAGGCCAATTGGCTGTGAGGACCAGCTGTGTCTATAATGGAAGAACTGCTGCGCTGGAGACACGCTTATGGGGCAGGACTTGTTTCAGTGGGGCTTTGGTGCTCACTGAGTCTGCCTCTTGAATGTGTCACTTATAGATGTGAGTAGTTGAAATCTGGTGTCATCTCACACTAACCACTAGATACACTAGCTTCTGGATCTCCAATGGGGTGCAGGTCAGCTACTGTCTGAGGCCACACAGCAGGAGCTACAGCGAGAACTACAGTTTTCTCCTCTTTGCTTGGGGTTTGGAGGTTTTGGGGCTGTCTGACCAGAGCTGCAGTTTGTTTTGTTAAGCTGCGATAGGGCAGGCCATTTATATGCAAAAGCCACTGCGTGGAGCTTGGGTGGGTTTGTAGATTGTGCGGGGCGGAGTCTCAGGGAGTCACTAGGCTAGGGCGTGGCAAACAGCGATGGCTGCCAGTCAGCCATCTCTGCGTTTCCACGTTTCCAAGTCCCCGCGTCCCGTGCCCCAGCACAGTAAAGAATGATTTCTGGGCGCACCTCTGCAAGAAAGTCACCCTCACTTTCCAACCCGATGGTAGACAGTCCAGCTTCTCCCCATAGGAGTTTGGGTCCCCAGTGTCTCCCCAGAAACTGGAGTATGGAGTAATCGGGAGCTTGTCTCCCTTTGGGTTGAAAAAAGCAGTGCTCCCAGTCGCCTGCCGCCAGCCCAATTCACACGCCTCCGTACCTCAGCTTTTCAGCGCTTGTGCATGTTTCAATGCTCTTTTCTCTTTCCTTCTAGTTGTAGAACTTCCACTCAGCCAGCTTTCCCGTGGTTCTGGGTGACAGACGTTTTGTCTTTTAGTTGTAGTTTTGAAATTGTTGTGCGAGGCAGCAGTTTAGGTGTTTACCTATGCTGCTATCTTGGTTTCTCCTCCATTCACAAGCTTTTCATCACCCACATGTTTTATCAATTTACTATTATCTTTCTCTTCCAGATCCCTAACAATTTGGTGGACATCATTGGGCTACATACTGAGTTTTGTGGTACCCTAGTGGCCATATCATAATCAGTTGGGAGAAAATACAATGCGTCACTATAGATTATGCTTTTACTCAAGCTAAGGTGAAACACACAGTTTATACCCAGTGGGTCAAGAAACCATTTATAGAAGAATACATGATTCATGCCAAGCACGTAGTGATTGTTGATGGCTAATATTTAGGATGATAAGTTTTAATTATTTTTTCTTACATTAGCCAGAACTTCATTTATGAGTTAGGATTCTTCAGAGAAACAGAACCCATGGGATTATATATAGATTTATTATAAGGATTGGATCCTGCATTTATGGAGGCTGACGTATCTCAATATCTGCATTCATCAAGCTAGAGACTAGGACAGTGATGGCATTCTTCCAGTCCAAGTAGGAAGGACTGACAACTAAGGAGAGCTAATGGTGTAGACTTAGCCACTGGCCTTCAGGAAAAGGTGATGCTTTAGTTCCAGTATGAATGCAGGAAAAAGCCAATACCCTCGCTAGAAGGCATTCAGACAGGGGGAATTTGCTTTTATTCAAGGAGAGGTAGCTTTTTTGTTCTATTCAGGCCTGAGTTAGAACAACTGATTGGGTGTGGCACATCCGCATTATTATTATTTTTTTAAATATATTTTTATTTATTTCAGAGAGGAAAGGAAAAGGAGAGATAGAAACATTATCTCAACATTGATGAGAGAGAATCATTGATCGGCCACCTCCTGCACGCCCCCACCGGGGATCAAGCTTGCAACCCGGGCATGTGCCCTTGACCGGAATCGAACCCAGGACCCTCCAGTCCACAGGCTGATGTTCCACCCACTGAGCCAAACCAGCTAGGGCACATCCGCATTATTAAGAGCAATCTGCTTTACTCAGTCTATCAAATAATAGGATGGCAAATAAAGTAAAAAGGAGGGTTAATAAAAAAAATTTTTTAATGATAAAAAAACAACAACGTATCTATGCATTTCCATTACAGAGAACAAATTCATGTCCTTGATCTAGGGCATGGTTGGAGAGATTCCCTTTAGACACACCGACAATTCATCTACTACATTTTAAGTCATAAAACATATTATTTCATTGCCCCCCTCCCCATTAAAGTCTGTGAATGATTTTCTCATTGTTTTAGAAGAAAATCCACAATTTTTTACCTTTGCCTTTAAGGTTGAACATGACCTGGATTCTGCCGATTTGGCCAGCAATCACCTCTTACCATACTCCCTGCCACACTCAACTCCCGCCGGACTGACCTCCTTTTTGTCTTGAATGCATTGAGCTTTTTCCTGCCTCAGGACTTTTGCACTTGCTATTCCAACTATTCTCTTGGGTTTTTATCAGCTTCTTCTGTTATATATTTCAGGTTTCAGTCTAAATACCTTTTTTTTCAGAGACTCCCTTCCTGATATCCTCATGTAAAGTATGTGCTCTGTAATTACTCTGTATCATTGTGCCCCATTTAATAGCACATCACAATTTGTATTTGTCCTGTATATGTTTGTGTACTGTTCATGATCTTTCTCCCCAACCAAAATGTGAGTTCTGGCTATATCTCCAACACCTAGGAAAGTGTTAGGATCACACAGGTGATCAATAAATTATGTCTGTGACCTAAATAAACTGATATTAATACAGTGGTTAACACCTCAGTGTCCCAAAGTGCTCTGGACCTTTAGGGTACTTATTACTTTTAACATACATACAATGATAATCTGAGCGCCCATACTGAATGATTGCAGGAAGTCTAATTCTCTTCCCAAGTAGTTCTGAGATTACTCTGATTGTGTCCTAGAAATTCACCATCTTCTTTGTCACTTCTTTCTCTCCCTCACAGATCACCTCCAGCTGTCTCATCACCACTGTCTCACTCCTGAGCATACTTCACTCCAAAACATGGACACAGGCCCCAAACACAGTTAGAGCAATGTTCTCATGCTTAAGGTATTATTATCTCTTGGGGTGGGGATAAACATAGTGTTGGTAATACAATCACATCTGAAGCACTTAAGAACTAGATCATATATATTCACTTAATGATCCCACCAATTCTATAATATAGGTATTATTATTATCCTCATTTTCCATGTAAGTTTCCCAAAGACATGTAACTCATAAGTGATTCCAGGCAGTTGTGCTGTAGAGTTCATTCTCTTAAATAAAAGGGAATTATGATGTAGAAAAGTTTAAAACCGGCTCTTTGATAGCTTTCTTCCTCTAATGCATGCCATTCTCTTTGAGTTCTCCCACTAGACAAGTCTTTCTCAGCTGCTGGCTTATTTCCATCTTTTTTTTTTTTTTTTTTTTTAATATATTTTATTGATTTTTTACAGAGAGGAAGAGAGAGGGATAGAGAGTTAGAAACATCGATGAGAGAGAGACATTGATCAGCTGCCTCCTGCACGCCCCCTACTGGGGATGTGCCCGCAACCCAGGTACATGCCCTTGACCGGAATCGAACCTGGGACCCTTCAGTCCGCAGGCCGACGCTCTATCCACTGAGCCAAACCGGTTAGGGCCTTATTTCCATCTTACTGGGGCTTAAATTCTTTTCTTTGGGATAAATTCATTGTTTATCAGCTCTTTTTAAAATATATATATTTTTATTGATTTCAGAAAAAGACAGGAGAGGGAGAGAGATGTAGAAAAATCACTGATGAGAGAGAATCACCAACTGACTGCTTCCTGCACACCTCACACTGGGGATAGAGCCGCAATCTGGGCATGTGCCCTGACTGGGAATCGAACCATGACCTCCTGGTTCATAGGTGGATGCTCAACCACTGAGTCACACTGCCTGGGCTGTTTCTCAAATCTTTATGCACCCTCATACCATCCCTCAGCCAGAGAAAAATCAATAGGTGTTAAGGACATAATAATCTCTGCAAAGACTAACAATTCAAAATAAAAAGCCTTTTACACGATTAATTATGCAACAACAGCCTGGTCTGAGGCATCTGGATTTTCATTTCTCTGCTGTCTGACATATGCATGTCTGAAAGGGTCACTAAAGAGATAGCGATAAGAGCAAATGGAGGATGTTCCAATTCACCCTAGAATTTAGAAGTGGCTGCAACCTTTAAAATGGCATATTCTTGTCACCACTTTATAAGCAAGACACTGCCAGGGTTACACGAAACAACACTGGCATTTGCTGCTCCTAGGACTAACAGGAAAAAAGGAGCCAGCATGGCACATGACGTTAAGTGTCATAAAATAGCCTCTGGGAGCTGGGAAATACAGCATTTTGTTCACCAAAGAAATGCTACAATGCACAAGGCCAGAAGCAAAAGTCTAAAGTGATCACCATAAACCTCTAAGACAGCATTCATGTGAAGAGTTTTTTGGGGAAATGCTGTTGAGCAGTAAGGATGTTAGAAAAGACTGATTCTCATGGCTAAACTCAGAATGTAGAGACCCCCGGTGTATTGGAAACCCAAGAGCAAAGCTGTCTTCCCTAAACATTTTGAGGGCAATACATGCTTAAGTGAGTTGAAGATTAAAATAAACCCATCTCTCACTTTATGAATGTCCTGCACCTCAGGACCTTACATTAACAACAAATATAAGAACAGCAGTATAAGCAGCTGCCATCAATTAATCAATTAATCATACAAAAGGTAAGTAGGTGGTGTCAGGAGCTGAGGAACTAGCAATGAACAAAGCAGAGAAAAACCCCTACCTTCATGGAATGTATGATTATGAAATACTTTGTGCTAGACATTATTGAGTTGCATAGACATTTATTACTGTTACTAGAGGCCTGATGCACGAAATTCGTGCAAGAGGAGGCCTTCTTTCCCCCGGCTGCTGGCACCGGCTTCCCTCTGGCACCCGGGACCTGGGCTTCCCTCGCAGCCCCAGCTTCGTCCAGAAGGATGTCCGGTCTAATTAGCATATTATGCTTTTATTATTATCGATTATTATAGATTCCTCATAACAACAGTGAGGTGTTTTCTCTTTGGAAAGCACTGTACACTTACAGAATGTAAAGAGTGAGGCTTAGAAGGACTAAGTCACTGATCCAGGTCCAGGAACCAGTAACAAGGGAGCTGGGTTGCAGACCCAGGCCTGCCTGACTCCAAAGTCTAGGGGTCTAACACTTTTAAACACTATTTGTGTTACCTCCTACTATACCCATTTGTGGTCTGTGAATTCTAATCTCAGGGTACCAGTGTGGCCTTGTCTCCTCTGCTCTGTCCATGGATATGTTCACTCCATAATAGACTTGTTTATAGGTGTTATTTGTTGACTCCACCCAGACATACACAGAATCATAGTAGCACCAATAAGCGCTCCTTTTCTTATATTTCTAATGAGAGCACTTATGAAACCCTAATTTGTAGGAACCTCACTAAAATATCATCATGTAGGCCCATATAGTTGTCTAACAAAGAATGTTTTCTAGTACCAGGATGGTAAAAAGGTGTGTTCTAATCAAGTCCTGCATATTGGTCTATAGCTCGTCTAAGCCTTCAAGCACAGACACATTTCACAGCTTTATCTGATTTTTATAAGAATGGAGCATACATAGGACATTCACTGTGGTCAAAGTGGTTAGGCTGGAAGCTCCATTTCCCTATAAGCTTCCAAATCAGAGTTTGTCTAAAGCCGTGGTCGGCAAACTGCGGCTTGCGAGCCACATGCGGCTCTTTGGCCCCTTGAGTGTGGCTCTTCCACAAAATACCACGGCCTGGGCGAGTCTATTTTGAAGAAGTGGCGTTAGAAGAAGTTTAAGTTTAAAAAATTTGGCTCTCAAAAGAAATTTCAATCGTTGTACTGTTGATATTTGGCTCTGTTGACTAATGAGTTTGCCGACCACTGGTCTAAAGGATTTGTGTGCACTTGAGATGCAGAAATACAGCAGGGTCCATTATTTTGTGAAGGCCCTTTCCCAACCATATATGGGGACAGACATGCACAGAGGTGCTTGCTCTGTGTCCAGTTACCCCTCCAGACTCCTGGCATGCTGAGCAACAGTGACCTCAGGGTCTCCCCGCACACTTGGCTATAAATTCATTGATTCAGTAGCTACTCACAGGCTTCTCCAGAAACTCACCTTTTTTGGCTCTGCATCTATGGCTTCTCTGATTGAGTAGTTGGTGACTCAATCTCTGGTCTTACCCCTCTTCTGAACCTGTGTTTTCCAACAATTGTGTAAGGTCTACTTCCTATGATAACTCTCTTATTCCAAAACACTCAAACTGACAGTTCACTGATAAAGTCTAGGTGGCTTCACCAACAAAGAAAAATCTTAATTATTAGTGAAAGAAAGCAAGATGGCAATTATTTATTTCCAGATATTGAATTCTGAGTAAAAATTGAGACTAATTTTGAGAAATATTGTCTCTATCTTAAAGAGATATCTGTAATCCCATATTCATTGCAGCATTATTCACAATAGCCAAAATTTTGTGTCTATCAATAGATGAATGAATACATAGACAATGGAATGTTATTCCGCAGTAAAAAAAAAAAAAAAAAAAAGGAATATTGCCATTCCTGACAACATCAATGCCCTTGAGGGCAAGTGCTAAGTGAAATAAGCCAGACAGAGAAAGATAAATACCATATAGTCACACTTATATTTGGAATGTAATTCCAAATATAATTCATAGAAACAGAGTTGAATGGTGGTTGCTAGGCACTGGGTAGTGGGGAAATGTGGAGATGTTGGTCAAAGGGTACAAATTTCTAATTGTAAGATGAATAAGTTCTGGGGATAATGTACAGCATAGTGTCTGTAGTTAATTGTATTATATACTTGAAAATTGCTAAGAGAGTAGACCTTAAATGTTGTGAACACACACACACACACACATACACACACACACAGTAATTATGAAAAAAATTATTGGGAAAGTTAATATACCACATATGACTTGGTATTTTTACTGCCTCATATGTTGATTTTAACAAGCAATGGCCTGAAATTGACAAGGAAAGGAATGACAGAACAAGTCTGCCCCAAACCCTCAGACAAGTTTCATTTTGTATGTAATTCAAAAGGTAAAAAGTTACTAATAAATATTTTATTGTACTCCTTTATTTTCTCTTAAGTCATTACCTTAGAACATAAAAAATGGTTCAGCTGAAATTAAATGAACCACAAGTTGTTTATGTAACTGTCAGAGGATATGTCAAAATACATTATGATTCCTAGTAAACTGAGAGGAAAAAAAACATTTATTAGTTATGGTTTTAAAAGGATAAAAAGAACTGTTGGAGACCATTTTGAAATATACATCCTGCCTCACAGAACTGTGTAATTTATATCAATAATTTAAGGTGGTGCTATTTTTTATTTAATGTGTACATTAGCTTTTATGAGCATTTGGGAATTATTGCAAACTAAATTTCCTATAAAATAAAGCTATATTTCACAGTACTTTGCTTTATGCATTTTAAGTCCATTACCAGATGGGTTACTGATCCAATATTTTTAATTTATTAAACAAATTTTTCATTATTAAACAGTTTGGGATTTATATAAAAATTGAGAACACAGAGAATTCTTATTTTCCCCTATTATCAACATTTTATATGATGCATTATTAACCAATATTGACATATTAAATAAGGTATTTAATTTGCTCAGATTTCCTTACTTTTAACCCAGTCTCTCTCTTTTCTGTTCTTGGACCCTATCCAGGACATCATATTACATTTAACTGTCATGCCTCCTTAGGCTCCTCTTGGTTGTGACAGTCCCTAAGAATTACTTTGATTTTGATTATAGTTTTGGGGAGTTCTGGTCAGGTGTTTTGTAGAATGTTCCTCAGTTGGGATTTGTCTGATATTTTTCTTACAATTGGACTGGGGTTATGGGTTTTTGTGAGGAAACCCACAGAGGTACAGTGTTCTTTTCAGCACATCAAATTAAGGTACATGCTATCAATGCTGCTCATCACTGTTGATGTTAACCCTGACCATCTGGCTGAGATAGTGTTTGTCTAAGTTCTCCACTGTCAAGTCACTCTTTTTTTTTTTTTTCTCTCTTTCCATACTCTATTATTTGAAAGGAAGTCACTGCATTAGTTTTCTGGGGCTGCCATAACAGAGTACCACCAACTGGCTGTCTTAAACATCAGAAATGTATTATCTCATGGTTCTGAAGGCAAGAACATCTAAGATCAAGATGTAGGTAGAGTTGGCTCCTTCTGAGGGTGATAAGGGGACTCTGCTCCGTGCTTTCTCCAAGCTCCCAGTGGTTTGCTGACATCTTTGGAGTTCTTTGATTTGTATGCACATCACCTAGATCTCTGCCTTCATAGACACTAGGTGTTCTCCTTGTGCTTATATCTGTGTCCAAACCCCTCTGTTTTGTAAAGATACTAGTCTTATTGGATTAGGGGCCCATGCTACCCTAGTATGGCCTCATCTTAACTAATTACATCTGCAATGACCCTAACCTAAATGAAGTCTAGTTCTGAGGTACTGCTAAGACTTCACATATGAAGTTTGAGGAGGACACAATTCACCCATTCACAGCTGCTATGTGCAATACACACTTAAAGAGAGAGGAGTTCTAGTCTACCTGATTTATTTATATTAATATGAACTCATTGGCACTTACTTTACGCTTTAGGTTAAAATCCAATGCTACTTCACTTTGTTGTTTAGCTTTGGCCATTTGGAGCGCTTTCATTTGTCTCTTATGTCCTTTTAACATACTCCCATCAACATAGTTTTATTTTTATTAAAACATTTTTTATTACTTTCTTAATTTCTGACATCACAAAATGCTCTAGCCTTATCCTATTTAATAAAAGAGTAATATGCAAATTGACCATACCTCTGCTACATCCACAAGCCATGCCCACTAGCCAATCAGGAGCAAGTATGCAAATTAACCCAACCAAGATGGCTGTGGTCACAGAGAGAGCAGGAGGCTTGGGTTTCCATGGCAATGGAGGAAGCCAAGCTTTCCACCTGCCCTGGCAGGCCCAGGCCTCCGCTCAAGGCTACAAAGTTTCAATTATAGAAGATAAATAAATCCCAACAAAAATGGCTGTGGCCTCGGAGCTGGAGAGAGCAGGAGGCTTGAGTTGCCCCCGGTGATGGAGGAAGCCAAGCTTAGGCAGCCCTGTGTAGGTGTTTCTCTCTTTTCGCATCCAGCACGGAAAGAGAGCGGGTCCAGTTCCTCAGTAGAGGAGCTGGGGATTGAGAAATAAAAGAAAGAAAAAGACAAGACACAAAGATAGATGAAAAAAGCTGGGACCGGGTGGGACCACCGTCCTCTCTGATGGAGAGACAGGGACCCAGAGCCAGTCAAGCGAGTTTATTTTATATCCCAAATACCAGGAAGTTTCATCAAAAGGTCAAGACAAAAGGAGATTATTTGCATTCTTGAATAGGCCCTGAGCATTCCTGGTGCTAGGCTGGATTTAGATATCAAACCTACTTCCTGCCTCCCGCTCAAGGCTACAAAGTTTCAATTATAGAAGATAAATAAATCCCAGATACCAGGCCTCAGCTTGGGTTGCTGTGGGGCATGGCCGGCCTGCATACCATCACAGGCCCCTCACCCAGGCCACCCCACACCCCAAGGGAACCCCCAACCTGATCCGGGACACCCTTCAGGGCAAACCAGCCAGCCCCCACCCATGCACCAGGCCTCTATCCTATCTAATAAAAGAGTAATATGCAAACTGACTGTCACTCCAACACACAAGATGGCTGCCCCCATGTGGTCAAAGATGACTGCCCCCATGTGGACACAAGATGGCCACCACAAGATGGCCAGCAGGGGAGGGCAGTTGGGAGGGACCATGCCTGCAAGGGAGGGCAGTTGGGGGCGATCAAGCCTGCAGGGGAAGGCAGTTAGGGGTGACCAGGCCAGCAGAGGAGGGAAGTTGGGGGCGACCGGGCCTACAGGCAAGGGCAGTTGGGGGGACCCAGGCCTGCAGGGGAGAGCAGCTGGGTGGGACCAGGCTTTCAGGGGAGGGCAGTTAGGGGTGACCAGGCCTGCAGGGGAGGGCAGTTAGGGGCAAACAGGCTGGCAGGGGAGAAATTAGGCATCAATCAGGCTGGCAGGAGCGTGGTTAGGGGGTGATCAGGCTGGCAGGCAGAAGCAGTTAGGAGCAATCAGGAAGGCAGGCAGGCGAGCAGTTGGGAGTCAGCAGTTCTGGATTGTGAGAGGGATGTCCGACTGCCTGTTTAGGCTCGATCCTACCGGGATCAGGCCTAAACAGGCAGTCGGACATCCCTCATGGGGTCCCAGATTGGAGAGAGTGCAGGCTGGGCTGAGGGACACCCCCACCCTCATGCATGAATTTCATGCACCGGGCCTCTAGTCTTTTATAATTCCTTTCCCAGTATAATATCAAGCCTTCCTTCAAGGATCTGAGGAGTCCGGGTTCTATTCCCTAGAGAATGGAATTAGCAACTAAGATCAGGGCACCAGATGTGCTCATCACTAAAGAGTTGTTTCTAGGCCCTTTCAGCTGACAAAGCAACCATCCTAGGCATGTACACATATCTACATTTATTTCCATATTCCAGCTTTTGAATTTATCTTAAGCTACATCAGTTCACATTAATTTATCCAATATAACTCACTACCACGTGGATCATTCTAGCCTCCTCCCCTTGCTTATCTGTAACCTCCCACTACAACAATGAGAAACCTGGCACCTATCACTCACCATTTATTCAGCTTAATTGTTCAATTAGAGTATACATTAATAGCAGGTTTTCATTTACTGTTAATCTACAGAAGTATAAATATTTAGAAACTGATCATAAATATTTAAATATGCAAATGTAACACAGAGTAATGACTTAAATTTCCCAGGAATAAGCTGCAGACTAAATTGTTAAAATGTAATTTCTTCTCTGGATCACTGTTAATGAGAACAGTACCATTACTGAAGTGGAACTGACTTTCTGTTTACTGTAATATGTTAAGATGTGCATTAGACCAATTAGAGTATTGATAGCAACATCAGCTTCATGTTTTATCAGAGTAGGAAATTACAAAGTTTATATAATCCTCTCATATGTATATGTGTCCCCTCTCTCTACATATGTGTATGCATTCATAACCTGTATGCACATACACACATATACTCTAAATATCCAAAAATTTCATTGTGGACATTCCAGAAATAATGAAATAATTAATGAATTAAGATGACCTAAAATAGAAATGAGATATAAAGGTAAAAACTAAAAGATATTTTCAATATAGTAAATGTCTTTGATTATAGGAAGGGAAGGAAGCTCCGGATGTCAGAGGTTTGTATTAGTAAAATTCCAACTATCTCAGACATATCAAAATGTAAAATTTCCTCTTTGTTTTGCAATATTGAATTTTTCCTGTCCTTTATACAATGAATATGGTATAGCATCTATTAATACTCTTTTTCTTTTGGTTATAAGTTTAGTTATAATTGCAAAGTCCTGTTTGCTTCGAGGCAAAGAAAAAAAATTGAGTAAGTATGGGGAAAGCACCAAAATTAAATAGAAAACAAATGGAGTTAATATACAAAATCCATAAATTCTCTGC
This sequence comes from Plecotus auritus, assembly GCF_963455305.1. NCBI lineage: Eukaryota > Metazoa > Chordata > Mammalia > Chiroptera > Vespertilionidae > Plecotus > Plecotus auritus. Next base: position 225,608,825 of record NC_137770.1, on the reverse strand, counting down.
ACTGGTTATTTACAAGTGTAACTCAAAGTTTATTATTAGTCACTATTTATCAGACACTTTTTGGCACTGTTTGGAGTCTCTCAGCCTCACTTGTCTCTTGTCCCAGCTACCACTGTGGTGACCAGCTCAGCAAGGATGGGACTACACAAGTACTGTTGTATACAGCGGAAACGGCACCAGGTATTAGACTGGTGGGGTCAGACTGGACCTGAGCTCAACAACCTCAGTACTTGAGTTCTGGCTAGGAGAAGTAATTTGTAGAAGAAATGGGCTTAGGAAACAAGTTATAGAGGTAAAGGAAGGGCCCCTTGGAGCTTAGAAATGGGGAAGGTAAAGGTGATGTGTGGGTTGGTGCCCAGGTTCTTGTCCCAGCCTTACGAAGGGTTCAGCAATCTGGAGAAAGGGGCTGATGCATAGATGATTAAGAAGTCCAAAGACGGAAGATAATTTTGAAAGGCTTTGGGGGTCAGAGGATCTTCAGCTAAAGGAGCTAGAAGACTACCCCTTGACTCAGGACCCTGCTTTTATTAACACAATTTGTCCTAAGGCAAGGTGGAGACATACACTTCAAAGGGTAAGGTTTCAAAGGGTAGAGTTCAGAAGCATTGTCAGTTTGGGGAATAGCCTACAGCTGTTCAGGTGTTTGGCCAACAGGAGGCAATAAAATGACCTGAGCTGTCTGGCAGCAGACAATCCTATTCAGGTTTGGGGGAAGTGTCCTATTCAGGTTTGGGGGAGATGCTTTTTAGCCGTCCCAGTCCCAGATGATTCAGCCCTGCTGACATGCTGGAAGTGGCTTCTGGCAGGTTGGGTTGGAGGAGGGGGTGCTCCCAGGAGGGAGAGCCCACTGGATCCTCCATCCTATGGGTTTTAAGGGTGGAGATTTTAGGGGAGGTCCCAGGGGGAGATTTCAATAGAATATTCAGCAGCTTCCAAGGTGTGTGCTTTCAGGGTTGGGGGTCTCCACTGATTGGTTGGTGCCAGGGCAGGGTTATCATTCAATGCAGCTGGTCCTGAGGTCAGCTGTGGCATAATTTGTCTGGTTTTGCTGCTTTTCTGAGCCTAGAACTGAAACATAGCTGAGGCCTAGATGTTATCTTTAGGGAGGACAAAGTCAGGTTATCCAAACCGCATGGCCAGTGATATGAAAGGTCAGGCGGTCCAAACTACGTGACCAGTGATATGCTAAGAGAGGAAAGGTCACCTTGGGAACAATTGTCTATTGCTAGGCACCCAGGACTTTCTGCCCTGATGACCTTCTATCCCTGGTCCATTGTCTTTGCTCTGCTCATGTCTGTCTAACTGCCTATCACAGTATAACATGAGAGCCTTGGGCCCTGGACCTGAGCCACTGGTCCTCACCTCCCATCCTATAACTTCTCTTGATATTGCTTTGGGACCTTCAATCTAAAATCTCATCAGTGTCATCATGAAAGAAATAAGGTAGTCTTTCCCCTTTCAAATTTTAATCCCCAATGTCATTTTTCCTTCTACTGCTCTTTTCTTAGCAAATGCTTATGCATCTGTATGATTATTGTGTTATGGGGAAAGCCACAGACAGGAGATGGGAGCCTATCACATGTGGGCCTCTGGGTCTCCCAGCGAGAGAATATGGTAATTCATTACAACAGTAATAGAGTTGCTAACAGCATTGTTTAAAGCTTCTTTGTTTATCTTAAGAGTTGACCATGAAGCTGTGAAGAGCTATAGCTACATCAGGAGAAAAGCTGGTTGTCCTTGATTGGTCACAGGAGGAGGGATTTAATTTTTTGTTCAGTCTCACTGATATGTCTTAGAGGAGAAATCTGTGGATTGCATTTAAATACAAACCCAAGCTCATTATTTTCTGGGCAGGTGTCCTTGAGGGAAGTGCCTTTATCTAGGCATTCACTTCTGATCCCAGCTCACATGGAACCCATTCACTTTGTCTCATTTGAACCTAACTGACTGCTTTTAAAAAGCTCATTTCCTGCTAGTCCTTCTTGACAATACCCTGATGCAGCAGGGGAGATTGTTAATGCAACTGGAGAACAAAACAAGACAAAAGAGAAGACCATTAAGACTTCCTCCAAAACCATCCAAAGTAAAATTCAGGCTGTGAAACAATGATGCCTCTTTCTATCCAGTAGGGGACTTTATAATTGCTATTCATGGAAAATGCAATTAAAGTGTGCACCTCTCCTATGGCCTGAAAAAGGTAATTTGCATCTTAACTTGCTACCGCTGTGACCAAGATTTTCAAATCAAATATTAAAAATGAACTTGTCAACTCCAACAGCTTTATGCTGGGAGCTAAACAGTCATAAATTCACTTTCATTTTGAAGTCTATCAAGATACACTTATAAATGAAAGTGTAGTGTCCTAGGTCAGTAATGGGTAAATTTTACAATGAATTTTAAATTAGTCTCTCTCCATTCACTCACTAATCCACCTTATTTCCTGTATGTATTTTTATCTTGATACCAGATTCATGATCTCAAAATCAAACACAAGCCATTGTGTTGGTTGAATAATCTCAGAAGCCCTGTAGTCTGATAGCTCATAAACCTGCTTTTCTCTTTTGTTTCTGAACTACTTTAGATATCTTTTAACAACAATGCAAAAAATAAATAAATAAACAAATCAGAATTCATTAGACATGTCTGCCTCTGAATGGAGAAATTAATGACTTTATTATTCCTTAACAAAATATTCAAGATTGAAATTCAAAATGTTTTTGTTTTTGTTTTTAATGTAGATACTGTAGGTGAAAAAGGAGGCCACATGATAAACCTGACAGGCTCAGGAGAGGCCTGCATGACCACCTTCCAAACTGAAAGACCAAAAGTAACCACATAGGATGGTGTGAAATTAAAACTTCCTAACCAGCCCTCGTTGGTTTGGGTCAGTGGATAGAGCATGGGCCTCGGATTGAAGGGTCCCTGATTCAATTCAGGTCAAGGGCACTTACCTTGATTGCAGGCTTGATTCCTGGCCCTAGTGGGGCCATGTATGGGAGACAACCAATCTATGGGTCTCTGTCACATCAATGTTTCTCTCTCTGTCTCTCCCCTCTCCTTTCCACTCTTTCTAAAAATCAATGGGAAAATATCCTTGGGTGAGGATTAACAACAACAACAAAAGAAACACACACACACACACACACACAAAACAAAAACAAAAACAAAAACAAAAACAAAAACAAAAACAAAAACTAAAAGCAATTCATGGCAAGTAGTGATGTCCTAGTCTGGTATTTTTGCCTAAAAGGGGTCAATCTTTACCTTCACTGAGTCTCTCTGTTGTCTTTGTTTGCATCTATGATAATGTATCTTTGGAATATCAAAGTAATTGTTTTTTTTTTCTGGACCCTCAAAGCACAACCACCCTCACCTGAGCAGAGACCACAAATCCCCTCATTGTTATTATTGTTATTATGTTAACTATCTTTTAACTAGGAATGTAAAAGAAGCCTGTGTCTATTCATTTTACTCTTTATCCAATCCTAGAGATTTCCCCACTTTGCTTTCTCCCACCTCCCTAATCTATCACCAATGACTTTCATAAGCCCCTTCTCTTCTGATTGTAATGCACAAAATAAGGTGCAACACTGCCCTTCTCTAGAGCATTTTCTCAATCCATTGAGATTTTACTTCCTAGCAGTTGTCATCAGTTTGTCTCAAATAAACTCATAAAAATCCTTACAGGTTTGGAAGTGTCTTACATTGACAATACCAAGTGGCTATAATATATGATATCCTTTTTAAAAACCAGAATTATTTTTACATGCAAGTGGAAAAAAAAAAAAGCCTCACATGAGATTTCTGGGATATGATGTGTAGCTGATTTTCCGCAGGACTAGATCCTGGGGCTCCTTCAGATTCTGTCTCTCCCATCCTTTCTGTTCCATTGGTTTACCAAATGTCCACCAGAAGCCCTGCCCCCATCTGTCAAGCTTACTGGCCTCAGAGGAAGGATAATCTTTCTAAAGAGTCCTTGAAGGAAAATACACAGAAAGGCCTGGCTTGGATCACAAGATCATTGCTGACCTAATTTGACTAGACCGGAGTCACAGGAATATTCATACAGCTCCATAAGAACAAATGAAATAACTTTCCCCAGAAAAGAGGAGTCTGGTCACCAGAGAAAGGAGGGGGAAGCTATACTGAAAAGACAAAAATATTGGTAGTTGTAGTGTAACCCCCATCTTACAAAGGACGCCTCAAAAAGTCGAATTATGGAGTCATTTATTAAAAGCTGGTGGCATACGAGGGAGCAAAAGTGCTCCAGACCTCGCAGCCCCGAAAAGCTCGCCACATCTGGCTTATATGCAGAATATCACAAAGGTATCGATTACATCTTTGGGTCTGGAATGAGGAACCTGTTTCTCGAAAAGCATTCTTTACAGAAGCAAAAATTAAGCAAGTTAGTTATCTAAAGTATTTACGAATCACTGAATCAACAGAAACACATTATCTGGGACTACCGGGGCAATTTAGAATAATTTTGCTGTCCAGATTCTGGGATCACTGAGTCAACTGAAACTCAGTTATCTGTAGCTACTGAGACAATTTGGGATAATTGAGCTGTCCTGGTTCTCAGAAGAATGTGCTTCAGTAACCAGTGAGATCACAATCAATGGGATATTCAAACCACCATCAATGGAGTATTCAATCATACATAAGTTCAGAAAATCAAAATAACTTTTAAATGAGTACAGAACCCAAAACAGCAAGGTTAAAATATTAAACAGCAATTTTTACCCAAGGATGGTTGCTACCATACTTCATTAGCATGCACTAATTTTATTCCCCTTATCTCCATATTTACATTATTTGGTCTTCTTCTTCTGCCCTTATAAGTTCTTTTGTTATATTAATGTAAAAATATTCAAATCTTTAAAGAATTTTTGTGAGTTTATTTGAGCCAAACTATCAATAATTGCCGGAAAGCAGAATCTCAGTGGATTGGGATAATGCTCCAGAGAATGGTGGTTTTTCACCTAGTTTTATACCTTACATCAAAGGAGGAGACGTAAGTGGGTTACATGAAATCCATTGGTGATAGATTAGGGAGGAGGGAGAAAGCAAAGGGTAGGGAAATCTCTGGGATTGGATAAAAAGTAAAATGATCCTAGTAGACACATCACATGGGTGGGTACAGGATAGTTAACAGTCAACAATTAACATGGTAACAATAACAACGAAGGAATCTGTGGTATCTGTCCTGGCACCCAGGCATTTGGTTGTGTCCTGAGCGGTCCGGAAAAAAGGGAAGTTACAAATTACCTCAACATTTCAATGATATATTATCATAGATGCAAAAAGACAATAAACTCAGTTAAGGTGAAGATCAACCTTGTCAGGAAAGATACCCAGCCTAGGAGGTGACTACCCACCATAACTGCTTTTAGTTAAAGTTTAATTTCAGACCATCCTTTGTAGTTCCTTTAGGTCTTTGATTTTGCAAGACCGCCACGCAGGCCTTCCCTGAGCTTGTCAGGTGAGCATGTGGTCTCTTTTATCCACAGTTATTGGTGAAAGTGGAATTCTTGGGGTACCACTGGAAAGGAATTTTCTGAGTCACCCATGGGAGGATGGGGTAGCGTGGAAAGCTTTATTGATAATGTAAAATTAAGAGAGATCCCCTCCAAGGTCCCATCTCCATCTGTCCCACCATGGAAGAAGTCCAATCTTGACTTTAGCAGGGCTAGGATTAAGACCACTGTCCAGAGTTTCTGTTCTATATTAAAGGCCAGTCCAGTCCAGCATCTGGTTAGTTTAGCTTGTGTTCCCAGCTGCAGTCCACTGTGTGTGGGATCTGCATGGCCATGCGCCACGTGGCTACTGAAGGCCACATGACTGGTGAGTGCGGGTCATGGAACAAGCGAGAGCAAGCAGAAGCAAGGATTTCAAGAGAGAGGGAACTCTTTGGGGGATTTGACCTCCCAAGATTTTGCATGCTTGTATTGGCTCCACCCACCCATCCATTGTTCTCCAGGCTAGACTGACAAAGAAGCATCTTTCCTATGTCACCCTGACTTCACTGCTCATGTGCCCATCTCCCATTTGTTAGATCCTTCCCCCAGTGATCTGCAGGGAATGGACTGGTGGTTCCTTGGGGAGAGTGAGGTTGTAGCTTCTGGTGACACTGCCCTGATGACCTTACTTATAATGCCTGGCCTTTCCTTTGCTCTTTTCCTATTAATATTAATAACTAGCTAGTTACGATAACGCTTTCTTTTATGTTTTCTTCTAATTTTTCTTTTAATTTTATTCTGTTCTCAAATCAGTTTCCTAGGAAGCCAAATGAAAGAATATATATTATATATTTTATTTATAATGGTCACTTTCATGCTTAAGAGAGAATGATCTCTTAGGTATATATATAAAAAAAGAAACAAAACATAACAAATTTAATTGTTTTATTCAGGAAGCTCACTAAATACACCTAAAGTCTCTGATTCCTCATTCTCTCAAATTCATGAGAGGACTGTCACTGCACAGGACCTTCATTTCTTTAATCTGAGCTCTTCTCATTTCTTTCCTTTTGATTCAGAGTAGCCTCATCCAGCACCCTGACTCGCATGCCTCCTTTTCCCTTGCATGTCTACTCCCTTAATCATTAAGCCCTAGGACCGTGGTCGGCAAACTGTGGCTCGCGAGCCACATGCGGCTCATTGACCCCTTGAGTGTGGCTCTTCCACAAAATACCACGGCCTGGGTGAGCCTATTTTGAAGAAGTGGCATTAGAAGAAGTTTAAGTTTAAAAAATTTGGCTCTCGAAATTTCAATTGTTGTACTGTTGATATTTGGCTCTGTTGACTAATGAGTTTGCCGACCACTGCCCTAGGACAATGAAGTTCTGACCAGCATAAAATAATCTTAGGAAAAAAGCCTCAGGTCTGTTGACCACAGAAACAGAATTTCAAGCAACTAGAGATAACATCTAGGCCTCAGTTTTGTTTAGCTCTGGACACAGGAAAGTGCAATGGCCCCACCAACCACAGACTTAGGAAACCAGACAGAGATGCCATGGCTGACACCAGGACCAGATGTAATGATCAACTATTCCCTGCCCTAGTGCCAATCAATAGAGAACATGACCCTACTCCCTTAGTCCTCTATATAAGCCATCCCCTAGAAGACATATGCTATGGAGCCAGTTCTTGGAACACTGGGTCACCAGTGACTCTTGGTGTGGCATCATTTCCTTAATTAATAAACTTTTACTTTCTTGGCTGCAAACTCCTGTTTGCATTTGACTGGGATCTGATGTGTGTAGGCAAACAAACCCCTTCAGTTTGGTAGCATTATCTTGCTTTCTTGTTGGCTTTACTCTAATCTCCAGTACCTTTGGGATTGCTAACTGCCATTCTTATTTAAAATGAAACCAATTTTGATTGTGTAGTGTTATGATCTTGTTCTGAACTTTTGGCATATTTTTTATTTTATTGGCTGTTTATGAATCACATATATCATTATTTAACTTACTAGAGGCCCGGTGCATAAAATTCATGCACGGGGGGGTGGGGAGTCCCTCAGCCCAGCCTGCATCTTCTCCAATCCAGGACATCCCTCTCGCAATCTGGGACCACTGGCTCCTAACTGCTCACCTGCCTGCCTCCCTGATCACCCCTAACCACCTCTGCCTGCCTGCCTGATAGCCCCTAACCACCTCTGCCTGCTGGCCTGATCACCCCTAACTGCCTCTGCCTGTCGGCCTGATCACCCCTAACTTCCCTCCCTCGTTAGCCTGGTCGCCCCTAACCACCTCTGCCACGACCCCCGCCACTGTGGCTTTGTCCAGAAGAATGTCTGGATGGATGTCCGGAAGACATCTGGTCTAATTAGCATATTAGCTTTTTATTAGCATAGATTATATAACATAAGCTTTAAGGTAGAATTGCATTAGTAGAAATGAAGAGACATTTCATTAAAAAATGTATATTGGTTTGATACGATTCAAATCCACTTGTTTATGACAAAAATCAAGTCTTTAAGAATAGGATTGCTTGCCCTAGCTGGTTTGGCTCAGTGGCTAGAGCTTCAGCCTGAGGACTGAAGGGTCCAAGGTTTGATTCTGGTCAAGGACACATGCCTGGGTTGCAGGCTCGATCCCCAGTAGGGCACGTGCAGGAGGCAGCTGATCAATGATTCTCTCTCATCATTGATGTTTCTATCTCTCTCCCTCTCCCTTCCTCTCTGAAATCAATAAAAATCTATTTTTAAAAAGCCTATCTAATAAAAGAGTAATGTGCAAATTGACCATACCTCTGCTACATCCATAAGCCACGCCACAAGCCACGCCACCAGCCAATCAGGAGTGAATATGCAAATAAACCCAACCAAGATGGCTGGCCACAGAGAGAGCAGGAGGAAGGTTTGGGTTTCCCCGGCAATGGAGGAAGCCAAGCTTTCTGCCTACCCTTGCTGGCTCAGGCCTCCACTCAATGCTACAAAGTTTCAATGATAGAAGATAAATAAATCCCAACAAAAATGGTGGCAGCCATGGAGCTGGAGAGAGCAGGAGGCTAGGGTTGCCCCCAGCAATGCAGGAAGCCAAGCTTCTGCAGCCCTGGCCTGCCTTGGCCTCTGCTTAAGTCTACAAAGTTTCAATTAGGGAAGATAAATAAATCCCAGCAGAAATGGCTGCCACCACGGAGCAAGCAGAAGGCTTGGCTCCTCTTCAGGCTACAAAGTTTCAATTATAGAAGATAAATAAATCCCAGATACCAGGGCCTCTGCTTGGGTTGTTGGGGGGCATGGCCGGCCTGCAAACCACCACAGGCTCCTCACCCAGGCCACCCTATGCCCCAAGGGAACCCCCACCCTGATCCGGGACATACTTCAGGGCAAACCAGCTGGTCCCCACCCATGCACCAGGCCTCTATCCTATCTAATCCTATCTAATTAAAAATAATATGCAAATTGACCATCACTCCAACACACAAGATGGCTGCCCCCATGTGGTCAAAGATGACTGCCCCCATGTGGACACAAGATGGCCACCACATGATGGCCAGCAGGGGAGGGCAGTTGGGAGGGACCAGGCCTGCAAGGGAGGGCAGTTGTGGGCGATCAGGCCAGCAGGGAAGGGAAGTTGGGAGGGACCAGGCCTGCAAGGGAGGGCAGTTGGGGGTGATCAAGCCTGCAGGGGAGGGCAGTTAGGGGTGACCAGGCTGGCAGAGGAAGAAAGTTGGGGGTGACCGGGCCTGCAGAGAAGAACAGTTAGGGGTGACCAGGCCTGCAGGGGAGGGCAGTTAGGGGCAAATAGGCTGGCAGGGGAGAAGTTAGGCATCAATCAGGCTGGCAGGTGAGTGGTTAGAGGGTGATCAGGCTGGCAGGCAGAAGCGGTTAGGGGCAATCAGGAAGGCAGGCAGGTGAGCAGTTGGGAGCCAGCAGTCCTGGATTGTGAGAGGGATGTCCAGCTGCTCATTTAGGCCCAATCCTACTGGGATCGGGCCTAAACGGGCAGTTGGACATCCCTCATGGGGTCCCAGATTGGAGAGGGTGCAGGCTGGGCTGAGGGACACCCCCACCCTCATGCATGAATTTCATGCACTGGGCCTCTAGTAAAAGAATAAGTTCGCTTTGCTCTCAAAGCCAAGTAAGGTGTGTAATTCGTTGTCCCTGATGAAGTCTGAGCAGCTCAGTTGCTAAGTGACTTCACTGGGTTCTTTTCAAATATAATCCGTAAAAAAGCAACTATGCCCACCATGCATTTAGGCTATAAAGACCGAAAGTTGGGGAGGACAGGGTGCTTCTGGAGTAGGAGACAGTGAGGGTCAGCAGCTGGGAGGCAGGGAAGATGTGGGAATGCCCAGTGCCTGGAAGCACTGGAGGGTCTGGGATATGCAAATCTGCTGGGGGCAAGGACAGGCCCTGTGCTCCAAGAGGTCAGGTCTGGAGGGAGGGCAGGGGTGCGGTTCCAGGGATCCCCTTCTTGCGAGGCTCCTCCTCCTCCCCTTAACCCCCTAACCTGTCCATTTGGATGAAGGGGGTGGGAAGCAGGTATGCAATGCCTGGGAGGGATGCCCCTCAGTCCCGGATCCCTCCCAGGGCAGGGGAGGGGTGTTTGTATTGGTTTATTTGGTTCTTCTTACATGTTGAAGGGGGTGGCAGGGGAGTCGTCTGCCAGACATGGTTTCCTTCTGCCTGCTCGCCCAAGCTATCCATGTGATGCCTTTTCCCTTCTTTCCCCGCTGCCCTGAGCTAACACTTATGAGATCACCGGGGACGAAACTGGGGCCTCCGTTGTATTGCGTGAAGATTGCGCTCCACAGGAACCTGACTAATCCAGGGAGGGTTGGGGTCATTCACTGTGGGAAAGGCTTGATTTAAATGAAGCCACAGTTTATACAGGCTGAGCCATTTGTGGGAGGGTTTATCATCCCTTCTGGCTGTTTCCTTGGAAACCACAAAGTCAAGATAGCAGTGGAATGCTGCATCCCCTTATCTGAAACCCTGATTCTCTAGGCCAGTGACTTAGATGCCCCAGGGAAATGTGGGATGTCCCTTTCTTACTGATATGATGGCACACAGCCACATTTTAGGTAGGCTAGGATTTGGGCTCCTACCCAGGGCCAGCGCAGGGGGCAGGACACCGCCTGCTGATCCGGTTGTTACATGACAGTGTAATGGACAATTTGCATATTCCTCTGTTATTATATAGATTACAGACCCAAAGTTTGTCTCATCCTAATTAAACCCAATGAGATTAACTTTGTTTTGGCAAGCAACATTCCAGGTCTTGTCCTAAGTCTTACAGCTCTAGATTGATCTTGGGGCTGTTGGAAGGATGAGGTTACTCCAAATCAGGTATCGGATTAGCATACATATTATGATGAAGAAAAAAACCTATATTTTCCTAGGCAACCATTATTCTATACCAAACCCTTTTCGTGATTAGACTCATCTTCCTTCAGTTGCTTATTTTTGTTGTCTGTGCTTTGGTGTCATGTCAATGAAGCCATTGCCAAGACCAATGTCACGAAGCTTTCCTTCATGTTTTCTTCTAGGAGTTTTAAAGTTTCAGATCATATGTTTAAGTCTTTAATCCCTTTTGAGTTGTTTTGTTGTGTTTGTTTTTTGTATGGGCCCAATTTTTCTTTTGAATGTGGATATTTCATTTTCCCAACACCATTTCTTGAAGAGACTATCTATCCTTTTCCCATTGTGTGTTCTTGACACCATTGTCAAAGATTAGTTGTGGATTTTTCTTTCTTAAGATTGATTTAATTATCCCTGGTACTTTGTGGTTCCATATGAAATTTAGATTTTATTTTTTTTTGGTAAAAAATGTCATTGTGATTTTGATTGGGATTGCATGAAATCTATACATTGATTTGGGTAGTAGAGACATTTTAATAATATTAAGAATTATAATCTATGAACATGGAATTTCTTTCTATTTGTTTTTAAACAAGCTTAGTAATAGAGATCTTATTTTGTTTATTCATTGCTTTATCCCCCAGGACATAGAACATTGCTTGGTCCATACTATGTGATCAGTAAATGCTCTTTGAATAAGTGAAGGAACCTTATATACATATCAAGTAATAAAATATATTAGCATTAAAGAACCCATTAATGAGCCAGTGGTGCCCCCTGGTGATCAAAATTCATCACTGTAGCCTTTTTCTTGAAGTAATTGGCTATTGGGCTCCTCTAGTAGTTCATAGTATAATGTAACTGGAAGTTGTCCCAAAGAGATACAAATAGTGTAAGAGTAATATCTTATAGGTATATATCACTTTACAGTTGTCCAAAGTTTGGGGACACATAGAGATGTAGCAGGGTTCTCCATTAAAACAGAACCATCATAGATATATGAAGGATTCTGGCACAGTCAAGAAAGAGTAAGAAAGCTAGTGGGGTTAAGAACTGAATGAGTGATGAAGAAAGAGGTTGTTGAGGTTTCAGATATTGTCAGGAGGCCTGAGCTTTATTTATCTCTAATAAAAACCCGAGGTATTTACCTAGCATAAGAGATGTTACAAAAATGGCTTAATAAATAAAGTGGGTGGTGGCCAAGACTTATGAATTAGTTAGAAACACTATAGAAATACTGTCCCTTACACGAATAGCGAGACTAGCAGTCCATTTGGTTCTGATAATTCATAAATTTTTATTCCCAAAGAGTCTAGTATTCATTCACTAATTTGAAAGAATATGGTTGCTCATTGCTTACAAGTACATGAGAAGACTCCTGTCTCTAGCATATTGTCACATTTTCTTCTAGAGAAGCTTTCATGCCAACCATGGGAAAAGCTTTTAAAAGGACAGAGAGCTGGGATTTCCTTGAGCTTAAGGGAATAGGTTGCATGATTGCCTTAGTCTGGTTTGCTAATAAACCCTTGCATGTGAATAGAATGTATTCTAATGATTGCTTTTGATACCTGCAAGATCTCTGGAAGAAAGCTCATAGCATTCAACTACCTATAAAGACTGAGGCTATGATACCAAAATAAAGCCAGCAATCATGGGGGCCACGTTGGCTTAGATCAATTCACTGGTTTCCTTGGAAGTCCCCTCCAAATTGGTGAGTTTGAATCTACTTTCTGTCTTATGTGTTCCATAGTGAAACCGTATGTGAATAATAGTATTGTCAGACATGATTGTTTAATGGAAAGAGCACTGCAATGAGCATCAGAAAACAGAGTTCTAGTCCCAATTCCGCCATTGCTTGATGGTTTATGTTAATAGGTTAATTTATCTCTCTGGACCTCTCTTTATATTGATCTTGGACTTCTGGCCTCTAGAACTGTGTAAAAGTAAATTTCTATTGTTGAAGGCAATTCGTCTATGGTATTGTTATGGTCTCCTAGCAGACTGACACAGAAGCATTACACATGATATATCATCTGTGAGACAAAGTCATTCTAATAGAAAAACCTGTGAGTAAGAAATGAAGCTAAATGCTGTGTGAAGTTGGGTGAGGAACTTTGTTTTGCAAAGATTCAAATTCTTCCTTTTAAAAATAGAGGCAATAGTACCTAGTACCTAATTTATTGGGTTACTGTGAGGATTAGATGATTAAATAAGATAATTGAAGGAAGTGCCTTGTCAACTATAATAAATTATATAAATATCCTGATCTACCCCACCCATCCTGGGAATCTTCTATTTTAGAGAGACAAAGGAGATAACTCCTCACCGATAGTCACTCTGATCTCCTCAGACCATTCTTGGGCAGGAAGTTCCACCCAGGTCTCTCAGACTGAGAGGACAAATACTCCAAAGGCACGTAAACAATGTCCTTCCCCAACTTCTCTGAAGTCAAGTGTATTGGCTTCCTTTAAGGCAATAATTCTAAGGAAGCAACTCGACATAAGACAACTTTTCCATTGAGTTTTTTCCCAACTTTATGAGGCATAATTGACAAACATAATTATATATATTTAACATCTACAATGTGATGACATCATGGAAAGATTACCAAGATCAAGGTAATTAACAAATTCATCACCTCACATAGTTAACCCTTTTTGTGGTGAGAACATTTAAAATCTACTCTCAGCAACTTTCAAATATATAATACACTATTATTAAATGTAATCAGCATGTTGTACATTACATACTTTCAGTTCTTGATGAAGATTATAAAGAAAACAGCACAGAAATCACAAAATGTTAGCTTAGGAGAAAAATGTTACTTATTTAGAACTCAGGAATAACAAATTAGTGGGTCCTTTGTGTTAATTTCTATGTGACATCTTCCTCCTATTTTAAAATTATGCATTCTTTGAAATGTTATTCGGTTCTCTTTACGCTTTTGACAGGTTTATGTCCAGTGTGATTTAATTAGGAGTCTGTTTTTATTTTGAAAAAATTAATTGAGATAAATATGTGTTCAGAACACAGATGAATTTCTCTTGGGTCTTTATTGAAAAGAAGTTACCCTGTTTTGTTGCCAAAGACACCAAAATTGCTGGTTTACTGGTTAGTCATTTCTTTACCAATGAAAAGAGACAGCATAGAGATTTCCTGGAAAATGAATTTATGTGATTGGAAATAGTAGGTTAAAATCTTTCTGCTTCACTATTTAGGAACATAACAGGGACTAAACAAGATTACAGAATATTAAACTGTGTAGAACTAGATTATCCCTGCACTGTTTAAGAACTAGGGCCAAGTGTCTCCCTTTTTATTTTAAAATTAATAATGTCTTTTATTTCATTAACCATAGTCATTGTGTAATTTTTATTCACTTAAAATTAAAAATTCAGAATATCATAAAGGATGACTAGTGGTTTTGATGTGATAGAAGATGATGGAGCTACTGGGGCTTAAAAGTAAAATTCTCTCAGGGTATAGCCTATCATTTTAGGAAAAGAAAACTACCTTCGGAAGCTGTATTAATTTGGAATTACCATCCAAGAACTGTTACATGTTACATCATTAGTCTTTGATAGCTCAAATGCAGGGAGTATGGGCCAAATATGAAAGAAAGTCAATGAAAGGAGGAAAAGAGATTCAATTATGTTATTGCTTAAGTACAAAGAAGAAAAAAATCTTCAGTCTAAACATATCTGCTATCATTTAAATAGAAAAGTTTTCAATCATATATTTATGGTTTTTATTTTTATATTTTTTCAGTGCAACATTTTTATATTTAGAAATAGGCAGCTGGATTCAGTTTAGATGATCCCAATTTTGTTGGCAACATCCAAAGCATCATAGTCAGGAGCCAGTTGAACATATGCCTTCTTCTCTCCATCAGGCTTGATCAGGGTGTTGACCTTGGCCACATCAGTGTCATAGAACTTCTTCACAGCCTGTTTGATCTGGTGCTTGTTGACCTTGACATCCACAATGAACACAAGTGTATTATTGGCTTCTATCTTCCTCATGGCTGACTCGGTAGTCAGGGGGAATTTGATGATGGCATAGTGGTCAAGCTTGTTTCTCCTGGGTGCGCTCTTCCGAGGATATTTAGGCTGCCTTTGGAGCCTTAGTGTCTTTGGCTTTTGGAAGGTGGGTGAGGTGTGGATCTTCTTTATTTTTGTGGCTGCGGACACCTTTCAACACTGCTTTCTTTGCCTTCAAAGCCTTTGCTTTGGCTTCGGCTTTGGGAGGGGCAGGGGCTTCCTTCTTAGCTTTCGGCACCTTCTTCGTCATATTTATGATTTTTAATTACAAAAGTAGAACCTGCTGTATCTCAAAAAATACCTAAGCATATGGTAGTCTTTTGATGTGCCAACTTGGCTAGGCTATAGTCCCCAGTTATCCATCAAATGCTAATCTAGGTGTTGCTTGAAGGTATTTTGTAGATCTGATTAAAGTCCATAATCGGTTTAATTTAAAGAAGATTATTCTAGATAGTATGAATGGGTTTGATTCATTCTGTTGAAAGGCCTGAAGAGCAGGGCTGAGGCATCCCTGAAGTGGAAGCAGCTCTACCTGCAGATTGCAGCTTGAGCATGTGCCTGAGAATTCCAGGTTGCCCTCCTAACATCATGTCCAACAGAGTTTGGACTTGCTTTATCAGACCTGACAACTACATAAACACACTTCTCACAATATATTTAGTATTTCACACCTTTTACTGGTTCTGCTTCTTTGGGTGAGTCCTAACTGATACAAATTTTGGTGAGGTGAGAGGAACAGAATCTGAAGGATGAATTTTCTGAATTGGTTCTGGGTTTTCTGGAATTGATTCTCTAGTTGATAGGTTTAAAGTTACCAATGACTCTATTGCTCTTAGTAAAGAGAGCACAGATGGTCCATGGTTTGATGTGGCAACAGACGTATGCAAAATATTACCACTGAATACTCCCAATCAAATACCTATAGAAAGTGAGGTTCTGGGTGATCATGAGTTTGCTATGTTAGGACATTTTAGTCAAACTAATTAGTATAATGGGATTGACTGGTTGCCCTACCTGTGCTGGAACAAATGGAAAAAAATAAGAATGAATTCTAGGCTTGAAATTCCTAGCATGAGCCCTGCGTAAATCACTTTAAAGCTTCAACATCTTCCCTGAAAAAACTCTTGTCTATCCTAGTTTCAGGGCTACGCTTTCTGAGAACCAAACCCAGAGTCGCATACTGTGGCTGACTAAATTAAATGCAAATTGAATTCCCTCCCAGGGTGCTATTAAACTGAGGGCCTTTATTGGGAAGGAATGAGTTCCTTAAAATTAGAATGGGGTCGTATAAGTAGCTCCTGATAAAGCTGGGGATATTGAACCCCTAAATTCTGCCAAGTCTTTTTTTGCCAGGAAAAGCAGTCCTTTCATCTTTGCCTAAAAAAACCACAATGGCCTCCCCGAGGCAGTTGTCTGACAAGGCCCTATTTACTCTCCAAAGGATGTACTGTTTAATGTCCCTTTTGGATTCTAAACCTCTCATTGGATTCAGTTCACAGAAGGCCCCAAAGGTTGAGGGAGAGATTTTTAACCCAAGAGGAGGTTCACTATACACTGAAAGAACTGTATTATTATTATTCTTCTCTGGGCCAATTTATAGAGACAGAAATCTTGGTAATGTGTGTGAGAATGGATCTTAAAGGTTTGGGATAATTGTGGAAGAATATGTTGTTGGAGTAGGATAATTTTATTGATATGGGGTCAATTATGAGAGATTCTGGATTCAAGTTTTAGCTTCAGGGGATGCAATAGGCTTTAACCATTTGGTTGATTGACTGAAATGTGGACTAGAGAACAGCTTTACTAAAGGGAATTGCCAGCTATACTTTAGAATAAGGGTGGGGAATGTCCAGCCTGTGGGTCACATAAGCCCACAAAATTATTTGGTTTGGTCATGCCCAGGCAATTGCAGGTGGGATTCGAAATTCAATATATCTAGGAGCTTTTTTTCAAAGCAACATAAATTTATATTAAGTGAATAACATGAAGTGAATAATGTTACAAATATCCAAATGGCCCTTGGCGGAAAAAAGGTTCCCCGCCCCTGCTTTAGAGAAAGGTTTCCAAAGGCTTAGGAAGCCTGGAATGTTAGAGTGTTTGTAAGTCCCTGATTCAGCCCCTGGCCCAATATTCTAAGTGCTAGTGCCTCCTTTCTTTCCTAGTATAAAATAGGCTGCTATTATGTCAATTAAATGTAGAAACAAAATCATTTTCAGAGCCAAATTGCAGACATAGTATCAGTCTTTGTATGTGAGCATGACTGTTCTTGTAGGTCTGAAAACTATATAAACATGTATATATTAATGACACATTATTTACATATCTGTTGAGAGGATGTGACCCTGGTTGACCTGTAAGCAGGGCCCAGGCAATTGGAATCTCCTCTCCCCTCCCCTGTCCTTGGTATGTATGTTCTGCCCACTGTTCTCACAGTAGGAGTTGTTTCAAGGATGCAGTCTTGAGAGAGCAATGTGCTGCTGAGACTATTTGTACAGAATACATGTACCCAGGTAAGGCCTCTGTATAAACGTTTAAGATTCCAGCAGGTGGGTGTAGATCATGCAGCCACCTAGACAACCCTTGTATGTACGTTCACTTACTTATTAAACTGGTCACCTACCAACATGGTCTTTCGTTTCCCTCTGTGTATGGGTCCCAATTTTCAAATCAATGATATTATTAACTTTGGAAGGCTGACCCCTCTTTTAATTCAGATATTATTTTAAAAAATCCAGTATTTGATAACCAAAAGAGATTGCAAATTGCTTTGAGTTAACAAAGTAATAAATAAAATCTCAAGAATGTCTCACAAACTCCTTTTCCCCTCCTTTTATGAACTAATCTTTGTGGTTACTCCATTGCCTCCTGAGAAACTCCAATAACAGTTTTGGTTTAAAAGATAAAATAATTTTATTTTTATGAATCTGGGGTCAAAATTAGGAAAGGCATTATTAAAAAGCATTGGTCAAAAAATATTTGGTGTGTTGGCTCCTTCATTAGTCAGAATAATATATTTAAAATATGCAAAGTTTAACATAATACACATGAAAATTCTAGTTCTCTTTGGAGTAAAGAATTTTTCTTGCTCTATTTAAAATAAACCAGGAGCATGGTAAAAGACAGCATGAAAGCACAAAAGTAGACTCATGAGAATTAAAAGTCTATATAAGTAGGGAAAAAATAAGCTATGATTTTCTGAGTAAAATCTGAAGATGCTAAATAATAATTCCTTTTTTTTCCCCTCAAAGGGAAAGCTAACTTTATAATCTAAGGTCACAATTTTTGTTTACCTATCAGTTCTCTCCTTTCTATTATGTATGACTCTTTTTTTTTTTTTAACTTTTTTTGGTATGGTATAATAGATTTAAACATAAAACAACCATATTGTAAAGTTTTAATTTTTTGCCTTAAAATATAATTAAACATTCCCATATGAGGCAATCCTATATAATAAAAGCCTAATATGATAAGTGTCCAACCATTTGTTCGACCGTTCGACCATTCGCTATGATGTGCACTGACCATCAGGGGACAGACACTCTGACCAGTAGGTTAGCTTGCTGTTGGGGTTCAGCTGATCGGGGCTGGGTGAGATGGGCCAGACATGCCCTGGAGCCCCCCTGCGGTCCCTCCCTGGCTCCGATCATGCACCAGTGGGGTCCCTCAGTCTGGCCTGTGCCCTCTCGCAATCTAGGACCCCTCAGGGAATGTCAGAGAGCTGGTTTTGGTCCAATCCCTGCAGGCCAGAATGAGAGACCCCACCGGTGCACAAATCCGTGCACCAGGCCTCTAGTATATATATAAAATTAACGTTAACAATTTTATTTAACCTTTATAAAATATAAATGCACATATATGTAAATATATATGCAGATATATACATATGGTGCAAGAATATAATACTATATGGCAACTCTGTATTTTTGTTCTCTCTGATTTAGAGAGAATGATTTCCATAGGAATTTTCTTCTTCTTCTTTTTTTTTTTAATAAATATTATTTACGCCTGGCTTTCGAGTAGTTAAAGTCAGTTGGAGGCCTTAGAAAGTAAATTAGTCATTCTTTAAAAAACAATACAGTCACTGCTGGTATTAAAAAGTTCCATAAAAATAAATTTATGAATTTATGCAAATTATTTGAGTAGGCTTGCTCCCTAGGTTCACATAATTTATAGCACTATCTGAAACTGTAAGATCAATCTGTTTAGTAAAAACTTTAGTTGTTATAAATCAATCTGGTTAAACATATTCTCATTTTTATAATTGGAAATATAAGTGACACAAGTGCTAGTTTATCTGACCAGTAAACCAGAATAGAAAGCTTAGAAAGTTTCAATTAGTTAGGCTTTCTATAAAGAAATTAAGCAAAGTCTTAAATAAATTGGAGTATTTCCTAGTATTGTTTTAACATTGCATTATTTTTACATTCTGATAAAATCAGAGAGAAAGCATATTATCCAGCCAGTATAGTTTCAAAGAATTCACCTTGATTAAATGTATTAATTAAATTTCTCTCTTGTTAGATATGTATACTAATTATTGAAATGTATTAAATAACTTAAAAGCAATGGATATCTTCACAGCCCTTAATTTGAAACCTTGTAAAGCCATTAAACTAATTCAAATAAAAAGCCCATCACTTTTAGAGCACAAATATGTTTCCCCTTAAATAATGAGCATATTTATTTATTTTTTAATTTCTTTATTGATTAAGGTGTTACATATGTGTCCTTATCCCCACATTGCCCCCCTCCATCCCACCCTACTCATGCCCTCACCCCCCTGTTGTCTGTGTCCATTGGTTAGGCTTATATGCATGCATACAACTCCTTTATTTAAAGCATTAAAGTTATTTTTTCCTTTGGAAAATTTCCTGTTATCAAATCTTAAATTTATATAAGCCCTTATTTAATCTCTATAAACCAATTAGCACATAAATTCCTATTAGTTTCAAGCGATCTAAGAAGCTGATTTATTCATTTTCACCCCTTTTACGTCAGATTTATTTGGGCAGGATATTTCCAGAGTACTACACGTGATGTATTTTATAACTGACTGAAATGGCTGACCATTGTAAAACAGAATAGTGTATCCCATTTTGTTTTAGAAGTCCACAGAGCTATAAAACTTGTTTAGAATAAAAACTCTCATGTGAACACTGTAATTCTAAATGAAATGGGGTTATATTGTGAGAAAAAAAAATAGTAGTTGATTCAGGAGGTGGTTGTGGTTTAGGTGAGGATGAACACAGACAAGGAAGGAAGTAACCTGGTCAGATATGGTTCTGAGCTTTAAGAGAACAGAGCTGGTTAATACAGGCATAACCTCCTCCATTTACATCTGCCACCAGAATGGTACATTTGTTGCATTTGATGAACCTACATTGATACATCACAATCAGCTAAAGTCCACAGTTTATGTTAGGATTCACTCTTGGTTTTGTGTAGTCTATGGGTCTGGACAAATGTATAATGGCATGTACCCATCGCTATGGTATCATACAGAGTATTTTCACAGCCCTAAAATCCCTCTGTGCTCACTTATTCACTCCTCCCCAGAGGGCTTTTTTTTTTTTTTAAATTCTGGAGTGATGAGACAGATTTTTTAAAAATTACAAAAATAGAAATTATAATGAATTGGCTTTTTTTCCTCTTTCAATTTGGCAAATATGAGAGCATTTCCCGCCTCAATTATTTGTTCATAGCGTGAATGGAACAGCCTTTCAGTACCTGTCCTTTCTGAAGGCAGAGCCTTGTGCTGTCGTCACTGTCCAGGCGTCCTCAAACTACGGCCCGCGGGCCACATGCGGCCCGCCGAGGACATTTATCCAGCCCGCCGGGTGCTGCTGCCTGTCCTGCTTAGCAGCCGACTCGTCCCGGGCCCGCAGTGCTCATAGGAATTTGTTCATAGTTTTTTTTTTAAACTATAGTCTGGCCCTCCAACGGTCTGAGGGACAGTGAACTGGCCCCTGTTTAAAAAGTTTGAGGACCCCTGCAACCAAATACCAACCAATACCTGCTCCTTTACCATCCAAGTAATCAAAAATTCTCTTCTTCCTATTGTTCAGGTAAAATCCTTAGAGTTATTTGTGACTTTTTTCTTTTCCTCACACCAAACATTTCAATCCATCAGAAAAACCTCTTGGGTCTACCTTAAAAATATATTCATCTAACCATTTTTCTCCACTTCCACTGCTATCACCTTAGTCTAAGTCGTCATCAAATTATGCAGATTATTACAATGATCCCTAAATGGAATCTCAGTGTTTAAACCACCCCCCAACGATTCGAAGTACAGAAGATAAAACAGAGATAATTTGGCACACAAAATAAGTAAATTAATGCTCAAAATGGCCTAGTGATTTTCTTTTCTTTTTTAATATGTTTTTATTGATTTCAGAGAGGAAGGGAGAGGAAGAGAGAGAGAGAGAAACATCCATGATGAGAGAGAATCATTGATCGGCTGCCTGCTGCATGCCCCCTACTGGGGATCGAGCCTGCAACCTGGACATGTGCCCTTCCTTCACTGGAATCAAACCTGGGACCTTTCAGTCCGCAGGCTGATGCTCTACCCACTGAGCAAAACCAGCTAGGGCCGGCCTAGTGATTTTGTACTCCACTTAGAGTAAAAACCTAAAAACTAAGAAATCCTTACAACCTTACACACTTAGATTCTAAATGTTTCTCTCATCTCATTTCCTGCTATTCTCTGCCATGCTGGTTCCCTCCAGTCATGCAGCTCCTGGCTGTTCTTGGCTTCCTCAGCATGTTCCTACCATACATCATGGCAAGTGGCCCTCCTTTTTCTCTCGCTTTCCCCACAATTCTCAAAGGGCTTATAAAATAATAATAAACAAACGGAATTGTATACTCAGCACAAATTATTTCACTTCAAAAAAGAGGTGAGATAATGACCTTTAAAAAAAACGAACACTCTTGAGTAATCATACCAGCAGCATTTGAGAAATGCTCAGAAGGAGAATGAATCTAGACGGAAGCTCAGAGATGCAGGAAGGAATAAAGAGCATGGAAGGGTAAATATGCATGAAAATAAATACCAGTTGTATGAAACAATGGAAAAAATGTCTTTCAAGGTTTCAAATCTATGGAAAATTCAAACACCCACCACAAACTAGTTGGATGAGGCTTAAAATAGTTTAAATATTCAATGGTTCTTGCATTATCCAGAAAGTGATAAAAGAACAAATTTAGTTAAAAAAATTAGAAGAAACATCAGCAGATTATCCCAAGGAAATGTAAAGAAAAAAAATTATAGATATAAGAGAAAAAAAAAAAGAGAAGGTACAAATAATTAAAATCGGTGTTTGCAAATAGTGTATCCTACAAATGCAAATAAATTTGAAAATTTAGATAAACATGAAAAACGTTCCTAGGGGAAAAAACCTCCAACTTACCAAAACTGACAGAAGAAAGAAAATTCAAATAATATAAAGGAGGAAAATGATATAATAACCTTCATAGATAGAACAGGCATTTGTTTAAAGGCAACATCCATTTATAACAAAAAAAAATTGAAAATTGGGAAGAAAAAAAGGGAATTTCTTTAACCTGATAAGACTTATATTCAAAATATCTATTTTCCATCCTTTTTATCAGCTTGCTTCAGTATGGCTATTTTCTTATATCTATTTCCCAATTCTTACTCAAAATCTCAGTTGTATTTCAGTTGTTTAAGCATACTTTTAAATATTAAAAAATAAGTATAATTATGTTAAAGTCTATGCTTTCTAACTATGACTCTCTTACTATTGTCTGTTTTTTCTTTTGATTACCAATCTATGACCCCTCCCTTGCATATGAAACAAAATAGAGAAAAATTTGAGGATCAGTATAATATTATCCTGTTACAGAAAATATATGCTTGATTTTGGCAGATGCCTGGTTAGGGACACTGGCTGAATCCACTCAAAGTTTGAGACTGAGAACCAGACTTCAGTCCTTGTGAGGACTGCATATTTCTAGTTCACTTTTACTTTCTAAAGTATAGTCTTTTGGGGTCCAGACCAAAAGCCTGCATTTTCACTAGCCTCTCTCTCTCTCTTTGTGAAGTCCTAAAAATTCATTATTTTTTCCTCTTTAGATATGCAAAGATTTTGAAAGCTCTACTGGGCTTCTAAGCATCTCAGAAACAAGTATTTTTTAGGAAAAAAATGTGGCTATCTATGTAAGAGTTAACTCCCTGGTTTTCCAATATTCTCTCAGATATTACCTTTTAAATGTCTCTGTGCTTTCATAGATCTCCAATGCATGGAAACAAACTTCTAAAAATATCTTGTTTAGCTTTTCCTTTTGTCCTCAGTAGGAGGATTTGACCTGATTACCTACTGTGCATTAGCTAAAGCCAAACTCCCATTATGTTTATTTTTAAGTGTAATTTGTATACTTAGAACATAATGCTAAATTTTCTACTTTAGTGTAATGATACAAAGTTTCCATTAAAGTAAATTTAGTGAGTAAAATGTAAGTCAATTTAAATAAAAATATCACGTAAATAGTATGTACGGAAGTTAGGTATTAGTTTAAAGTTAGACCAATATGACACAGGCATTAACGAATATGCCAGTGATTGAAGTCTGGGAAAGACAAAAGTGAAACAATCTATATTAAAAGAATAGTACAGTGTCTTCTAAGTTTTGATGCTCAGAGATGCCTGCCTCCTTTAACAGTATTATCCTCATTGGTAGGATCTCATACCCACAGACTCAATTTCCATAAAAATTGTGTTCTCTTTAGTTCCTATACTCAAGCCTCTGTGTGATTCATATTTTGCTCAACTGTTTATTAATATACACCATGTGTAGGATGTTTATAATATGTTGGTGATTTGGTGACTGATCTCGAGGTCCCTCAAAGCCCTCCTGATGAGATAGAAAAATGAGCAAACTGCTCTAGTGTCATGAGCATAACAATACAATAATGGACAGGAAACAGAAGTAGCATGATATTGATGAAACTGACATCCTTTGGGGGTGGGAAGCTATACAAATTTTCTAGGGGAAACTGGGGATGAATCAATTAATAATAATCTGCCAGGTGTCAGAGAAGGAAAAAGTGAAAAAGGTCCAATGAGAGTGGGGGAGGGAATTTTTGGGAAAGAAAAGAGTTGAGTAAATACAGAGGCATGAAACATCATTGCTTGAATGGGTAACTGGAAAGAGTCAATTATCTACACTAATAAAAGAGAAACATGCAAATTGACCATCCCTCTGCTATGCCCACCAGCCAATCAGGAGTGAGTACGCAAATTAACCCAACAAAGATGGCAGTGGCCATGGAGCTGGAGTGAGCAGGAGGCTTGGGTTACCCCTGGCAACGGAAGAAGCTAAGCTTCCCACCCACCCTGGCCTCCGCTCAAGGAGGGGCTGGGGCCTGGGTCGCCGGGGGTGACCCAGGCTTCCAGCCTGCCCTGGCCTCTGCTCAATGAGTGGCTGGAAAACAAAAAGGAGGGCCTGGGATCCTGGGTCGCCGAGGGGTGTGGCCAGCCTGAAAACAGCCCTCAGCCCCTTACTCAGGCTGGCCACACACCCATGGAGTAAGAGTCGCCGTTGGGGGGCCTGGCCAGCCTGCAAACATCCATCAGCCCCTTAACTAGGCTGGCCAGGCATCCCAGTGGGGATCCCCACACTGAAGGGGGTGTGGCCAGCCTGAAAACAGCCCTCAGCCCCTTACCCAGGCTGGCCATTCCCCCATGGAGTAAGAGTCCCTGCTGGGGGGGGGTGGCCAGCCTGTAAACTGCCATCAGCCCCTCACCCAGGCTGGCCATGCCCCCATGGGGTGAGGGTCCCCACTGGGGGGCATGGCCAGCCTGCAAACAGTCATTAGCCCCTCACCCAGGCTGGCCAGGTATCCCAGCAGGAACCCTACCCTGAAGGGGGTGTGGCCAGCTTGAAAACCACCCTTAGCCCCTCACCCAGGCTGGCCATGCCCCCCCAGCGGGGACCCTCACTCCATGGGGGCGTGGCCAGCCTACAAACCACCACAGGCCCCTCGCCCAGGCTGCCCCAAGCCCCAAGTGAACCCCCACCCTGATCCGGGACACCCTTCAGGGAAAACCAGCTGACCCCCACCCATGAACCAGGCCTCTATCTATACTAATAAAAGGGTAATATGCTAATTATACTGGGAGACCTTCCAGAAGACCTTCTGGACGTTCTTCTGGACAAAGCCATGGTGGTGGGGCCGAGGTAGAGGCAGTTAGAGGCCAAGAGGGGAGGGCAGTTGTGGGTGATCAGCCAGTGGGGGGTGCCATTGGGGGAGAGTAGACCAGCAGGGGGACCAGTTGGGAGCAAGCAGGCCATCAGTGGGGGGCAGTTTGGAGTGAGCAGGCCAGCAGGGGGGCAGTTGGGAGCAAGCAGACCAGTAGGGAGGGCAGGCCAGCAGTCAGAGTGGTTAGGGGCAATCAGGCAAGTAGACAGGTGAATGGTTAGGAGCCAGCAGTCCCAGATTGTGAGAGGGATGTCCAACTGCCGGTTTAGGCCCGATCCCTGTAAACTGGCAGTAGGACATTTTTCGAGGGGTCCCAGATTGGAGAGGGTGCAGGCTGGGCTGAGGGACATCCCCTCTGCCCCATGCACAAATTTCGTGCACTGGGCCCCTAGTCACTAATATAATAATTGAGAGGAGGAAGCAGCAAGATAACAGTAGGCCCTTTATCTGCAGTTTAACTTTTCATGGTTCCAGTGACCCATGGTCAACTGTGGTCTGAAAATATTAAATGGAAAATCCCAGAAAGCCTAAGTGACCATCAGTAGATGAGTGGCTAGAAAAGGTGTGGTACATTCACACTGCAGAATATTATGCAGCAGTAAAAAAAGAAGGATCTTTTACCCATTGAGACAGCATAGAGAGACCTGGAGAGTATTATGCTAAGTGAAATAATCCAGTCAGAGAAAGACAAGTATCACATGATCACACTCAGATATGAATCTAAAGAACAAAATAAACTGATGAAGAAAATAGATCCAAAGTCATAGAAGCATGGAACGGACGGTCGCATCTCAGAGTCCAGCTAGTTTTTGAATATCTCTGGAAATGGAAAAACCTTTCAGCAGCTGCTGCCACTGTGAGCGTGCACGTCTGGAATGCAGTGCTGGCAAATTAATGTGAGAACTCTTAAAACTCATTTTGCTCAAAGTTGTATTTAATACTAACATAGATGTTGGCCTCAATTTGATTAATATAATTTTGTTTCAACCTTTGTATCACAATTATAAATTAACCGGGAACAGGGAGCAGAAAAGAGATAAGGAAAATAATAAGAATTAATTTTTTATAAATATTATAATGGAAAAAATTCATCATTACTAGCTTCTCAATTTTCACCACATATATTTAAAAGTAATTATTCATCATTTAATAAAATGAGGAGTTATACAACAGAGTCTTTCACAGTAGATGTACTATAAATTCTTACTGTTAAATACCTAGGCTGCCTTCTTTTCTTCATGAATAAAATCTGAATAAAGTTAATTAGTACTGATAGAATTCTAGTTCACTATTGTTCTTATTTCTGTTTATTTCAATGACAATGAACCATTGAAAGGGACAGAAGAGTACTAATTTACTAAAATACATGCCTTAATTTTTATTATTAGAAATAATATTTGTTTACAAATAAATTATTTTTAATGCATTTTCGCTAACCTGGGCTTTGAAAAAAATATTTTTAAAGTATACATTTAAAAAATGAAAAGAGTACCTGGTGATGACATGGGAAAATATGTTAAGATTGGCAAGCTTTAAAAAATGTGAGTAGATACTTCAAATTTTAATTAATTCGTGGTATTCTCTTAATTATTCAAATAATGCTCACCAAAATGAATACCTAAAACATTAAGCACTGACAGCTTAATGGGGAGAGAATGTGCCAACCTCTTCACTGTACCATACTGGAAATCCCACAGCTCCTTTGTTTTTCAGGCCAAGAGGGCAGTTAATCAGTTTTTTGTTTTAGGATTTCTTTGCTAGCAGTGAATGCTGGGTCAGATTGGACCAGCGGAGGCCATTGCCAATGACCAGAGAAGGGGCTATGTGGGCCTACACCTGGGCAGCAAAATGGAGTGGGTCTGGTTTCAGTGAAGTTTCAGAAGTACAGTCAATGGAACTGGATTATTGGATATGAAGTGTGAATAAGAGAACAAATGTTGCCTTTAGATTTCTGGCTTATGTGAATGTATATAATCATTGTTTAGTTCATATAAAAAATCTTTATGTACCGCCCTAGCTGGTTTGGCTCAGTGGATAGAGCATCTGCCAGTGGACTGAAGAGTCCCAGGTTTGATTCCGGTCAAGGGCACATGCCTGGGTTGCGGGCTTGATCCCCAGTATGCGATGTGCAGGAGGCAGCCAGTCAATGATTCTCTCTCATCATTGATGTTTCTATCTCTCTCTCCTTCTCCCTTCCTCTCTGAAATCAATAAAGATATATTAAAAAAGATGTATGTACCTTCTCCTTTGTGTTAGGCACTATGCTAAGCACTAGGGCTATGGTGATTAACCAAATCACGCTGTTGGTACTTAAGCTTGCATCTCTCAGTGGTGTGTGTTCACATGCCAGCTCTGACTCCTGGCAACCCTGTGAATGAATGATGTCCTCAGGAGCCCTGCTCAGCTCCCACAGACTCAGGCTTATGGCTTCTTTCATGAAGTCAATCCATCTCTTATTTGGTCTTCTTTCCCTGCTGCCCTCTATTTTCCCAGCATTATTGTCTTTTCCAAAGACCCCTGCCTTCTTCTCGTGATATGCCCAAAGGAGGCTAGTTTTAGTTTTATTACCTTTGCCTCCAGCGATGTTTCAGACTTAATTTGCTCTAGAACACACTGTCAGTGGTGCCATCAGATACAACTGAGGGGCCGATAAATTACTTTGTTGAAGTAATTCACTGGTCAGCTTTCATTAGAAATCTTCAAAAATCTCCAGGTACCAGGTATGAAGTAAGCAAATGGAGCAAAATTGTGAGAGGTAGTAATGACTACTTCTTTCCACATGGGGGCACTTTTAAATTCAGAAACAATTCTTGCCCTTGCCCCAACCTCAATGTTGTTATTTGGGAACAGAATGATTGTGGATATTTACATTAATCCCCAATATATGTAAATGTCTTTTTTTTAAAAGAAGAAAACAAATAAGCACATTTTCCTCAAACTCGTTGGCAGAAATGCTATCTTTTGAAAATACATAGTCTGTCCCCTATTTTTCTTATCATTCTAGAAGTACTGTACAAAGAAGAAATTTGTTCAGTTTTTCCCTTTTCCACCTGCTCTTTATTTATTTAGAAAACCTAAAAGGTAACTAAGAGCTGCCATTTATTTGAGAGCTTAAATTTCCTCTATGACCCAAATGATTTTAGTTATTAGACAACTTTTGGGGAACAAAAAGGATATTAAATATGGCAAAATTAGAGTGCTTTTTTTGGCAAGTGCAAAAAGTTCTCTAATTTTGAATTTTAGCTTAGATAAAAGGAACACTATATTAGATTCTGGAAAAATTGTAGGCCGTCTCTCTGAAAAATAAATGTGTCATTAAATTCTAGCTTTTCACTAACTGTGCTTATGTATTCATTTCCAGCTATTATGTGGAGAGAAAAAAATTATCGTCTACCTATCTGATACCAAAAAAAAAAAAAAAATCATCATCTTATCCATTGTAGAGTAAAAGTGTTGTAGTTGTTATTTTGTAATCATTCTGATTTGGTAAATGTCAGTGTTAAATTCTTTTTTACATGTTAATTGATTTAAAAAATGTGAGTAGGAACTTCAAATTTTAATTAATTCGTGGTGTTCTTTTAATTATTCAAATAATGCTCACCAAAATGAATACCTAAAACATTATTGTTATGAAATATAATTTAAAGCTTATTAGGATGGGGTCTGCAAATAAGGAGAATGAAAAATTTGATGTGATTAGAAACTCTTCTTTTTAAAAAATAAGTCTTAAAATATTTGAGGCATTTTAAGGTACTGAGTAAGAACACAGGTTAGAAGCCAAACCGGCTGGGTTCCAATCTAACTCTATCATCTTTTAGTTAACTGATGTTGAATAATTTATTTGACCTCTAAGAACCCATTTCCTCAATTATTAAATAAAATTTAAAATTAATGTATAAGATTACTTTGAAAATGAAGAGATAATGAATTTAAGTTGCTTCGCATAGTGCCCACCCAGCACAAGTATTTAATCAATGAATGTTAATTTTTATGATTATTGATGAATAAATACATGCTTATTGCATAAAACGGGAATACAGAAAAGTATAAAGGAGAAGAGCAAATCCAAAGATAACCATGCACCATTAATCTGCACACATAATAATCAGCTTTTCCCTTTGGTTGGTCAGAGTCTTCCGAGAAGGCCCTTCCAAGCCTTCGAAGAGATGGGCGGGCAGAGTTCCAGGAACCTCCTTGGACAAGACAACTGAGTGCCAGTATTCAATATGTAATTGCTTATTTCCACCTTTTCTTTTAGGATGGGAATCCTGCTTGCACCTATGACTGGGGTCCCTCATATCACAGTTTCTTTGTCTTACTTTCTTTATAGAATACAATTGCAGTCTGCTAGAAGTGGATCAACAGTCATCCAGTTGTAGAGAACAGAATATTTCTCAGTAGGATATGGTTGATTTCAAATCAGATTTATTCAGAGTTTTGACCAGGAAACTTTAGGAAAGACCTCAAGGATACCCAGTATTGGATATTGTGTCAATTCTTTTTTCCCCCCATCAGCACATCTGTATCTGCTCTTTCCCACACCCCTGACCTCATGCCTCTCCCAGATTGCCGAAGACCTTAATTTTACTAAGTCACCCGTATTTTTCTGGAGAAAAGTCATGTGGTCCAATGAATCACGTTTCCAGTTGCATCATGCAGATGGCAGAGTGAGAATTTCATGGAGACAGCATGAAAGTATGCACCCCACATGCATGAATACAATCCTTCAAGCTGGTGGAGGCAGTGTTATGGTTTGGGGCATGTTTTCCTGGCATGATTTGGGCCCTTTAATTCGTGTGGAACAACATCTGAATAGCACAACATACCTAAGTATCATTGCTGATCAAGTTCATCCTATCAGGTTGATGGGCATATCTTAATGGAGATGGCTTCTTCCAATAAGACAATGCACCATGCCACAGTGCTCATATTGTGCAGGAGTGGTTTCAAGAACATGAGGGAGACTTTACCTTGCTTAGGTGGCCCCCACAATCACCAGATCTCAACCCAATTGAGCATTTGTGGGATGAAGTTAAAAGAGCCATCAGGCAGCTGGTTCCACAACCATCAAATCTCACAGAACTGGACAGTGCTATTCATCAGGCATGGTGTCAGATTCCTTGCATCACCTTTCAACATCTCGTGGAGTCAATGACAAGAAGAATCGCTACAGTAATGAAGGCAAAAGGTGGCCCAACAAAGTACTGATAGGGTGGTCATAATAATCTGGCCACTCAGTGTAAAGTCCTGCCATTTTGTTCCCATGGGGCACAAAACTGATTTTAAGCCTAAGCTTCCTGTGTGGTCAGCCAAGGTTGTCATGGAACCTGAATTACAGTTTGTTAGCCCCTCTGCCCATTCTTGCTTTCGGTCAGTTTATTTGTGTCTGGAGTGAGCAGAAAGACAGAGATTTCTCTTTGATTTCATGCAATATTTTCAGAATCTGATGCAGTGTCTGACCTCAGTAGTGATCAATAAGTATTTGCTGAAGGAGTGATTGAGTTAAATTCACAATGGATCACAGAAGAGAAGCAGGGATGTCCTTAAGAATGTTCTCACCCTTACAAAACACAGGAAGTCTTAGAATGACCATCATTTTAGTGAAGAAGGCATTTCAGAGCCAAGCATTCTGGTGCATTTCCAGAGAGGAGCCCAGGACTTCTTGAGGAATTGTAGGAGATCTGCACTTGCAGCATTTGCACAGATTGTGCAGCAGCAAGCAGGAAGGGAACTAGCTAAACATAAAATCACACACTTGATGAAAATCTGCACTTTAATGACTGAGCTTTTCAAACCGAAGAAATGACAAGAGGCCAAGCTATATAGGCCTGGCTCAAGGACCACCACCAGGCCCAAAGGAGAACCAATAACAATACAGACACAAATGAAAGCTGATCAAGAGAAAGTGAATAGACACAGAAGAGAAGTGATTGCTTAACCACCATGACTATGGGTTTTTACCAACTCCCTAGTGGAGAAATATTGCACTTATTATCATTTTGTAGTCTGTTTAAAATAGATTTATACTAAGGTTAATGGTTTCCTAAATTGGATGTGGTTTATTTGATAGCTGTGATCTTCAACCAAGCATCTAACCGTTAAGGATAATATCTGGATTGGGTAGTCAGTTTGGGTCCGGAGTGAGCAGAATGACAAGTGGAACCAGCTGCAGAGTGAATGCTTCAATATGATTTTTATTGCTTTGGGTGAGGCTTCCTTAGAAAAAAGTTGTGTATGTTTTTTTAAAAAAAGATAACATTCACATTGTTAAATGTTACTAAACTTATTATTTTGATATTTAATGTTTTAAAAACTCTAAGTAATGAATGATTTAAGCCAATGGTTGGCAAACTGCAGCTCTGTTGACTAATGAGTTTGCCGACCACTGACCTAGACTCTCGATTCCAATAATTACAGGCTGTTGTTGTTCCTTGTGATTAAGCCCCTATCCCAGTGGTCGGCAAACTCATTAGTCAACAGAGCGGCAAACTGTGGCTCGCGAGCCGCAGTTTGCCAACCACTGGCCTAACTGATCCTATGTAAGCAATAGAATTATACGTATATAGTACTAGAGACCCGGTGCATGAATTTGTGCACCGGTGGGATCCTTGGACCTGGCCAGCGATCAAGGCCTATTGGGAGGCCGGCTGGCTGAGGGGTGGGGGAGGGGCTGCGGAGGTTGGCTGGCTGGCCCCCCAATTGAGGCTGATTAGGGGTGGGGGGCAGCTGGCTGGGGGGAGGAGCCACAGGAAGTTGGCTGTGGGAGTGCACTGACCACCAGGGGGCAGCTCCTGTATTGAGCATCTGCCCCCTGGTGGTCAGTGTGCATCATAGCGACTGGTCGACCGGTTGTTCTGGTCATTCCGGTCATTTGGTCATAACAGTCGCTTAGACTTTTATATATATAGGTATGCATGCATTAATACACATTAACTTATAAAATATATTTTTAAGTGCAATCTAGACACTCCACCCCTCTCACTTTCTCTTAGGATTTTGCTAATTGATTTTGAAGAGAATTGTATTTTTATACCTTGTTTGACTTTTGCTAATTTTCTTTCTAGATAAACAATAGTCATTGTGTATTAAGAAACACAATAATCCAGTCATATTCTTAAAATGTTGCTATTTTTAAGAATTTTTTTCAATTACAGTTTGCATTATATATTATTTTGCATTAGTTTCCGATGTGTAGTACAGTGGTTAGACAATACTATGCTTTACAAAGTCTTCCCCTGATATTTCCCGTACTTACCTGGCACCATACAGTTAAGACAATGTTATTGACTGGATTTCCTAGGCTGTACTGAAATGTCGCTGTTTTTTAAAATTAACTGAAGAAATTCCATCTTCATATGACATTGGAGGTGACATAAGTAAAAGAGAAAATTTTATACAGCATGACTTAATAAAAACAAAGGTTTGATTAGGGCTTTTTGTGAGCATTTTTCA
Source organism: Plecotus auritus (assembly GCF_963455305.1). Classification (NCBI taxonomy): domain Eukaryota; kingdom Metazoa; phylum Chordata; class Mammalia; order Chiroptera; family Vespertilionidae; genus Plecotus; species Plecotus auritus. Next base: position 225,576,297 of record NC_137770.1, on the reverse strand, counting down.
GGAAAATGGAAAACTTAATTATTTCTTCATTTGGTTAATTTTTTTCCAGGTCAGGAAAAGAATGATCTTCTGAAATTATTTATTTGAAGACATATGAAATTTAAACTTGTAGGTCCTCTCAGGAAGATTTTTCATTTGCAAATAATTTAAAAATTATTTCCTAGGTGATAATTCTTTAACAAGGTGTTTGTATTGAAATCTTATTATAGAAACCATGAAGCTATTCCTTGGTAGAGACATATTTATTACTTCAGGAGAAAAACAGGTTACCTAATTTTCAAACAGGCTGTAGTTGCCTTCTGAGATTTAGGAATGCCATTGGCCTGTACTATGTTGTTTCAATGGGTAAATTTCAACTAGAAACGTTAGGCATTTTTTAAATCATGGTGTTTGTCTCTACAATTAAACACATGTTGTCAAAAATATTTACATTCCCTGTGAAAAGTACAGTGTGAAACAACAAGGATCCCAGGAGCATGAATATTAATCACTAACAGTAATAAACACTTGTTATAGTTGATACTGTAATAGAGGATGCCTACCTAAAAAGCAGTACCACAATACATCATGGGCTACACGCCTAGGGAGATGCCTAACAAGTGCAGTAAGGAAGAGATCACTGTGGGATTGCTACATCAAGAAAGACTTTGAGAAGGTGTCTCCTCATCCGGACTCTGACATGCAAGAGTCAACTCAATTCATAGACCTTCACGCATAGCAAGCATGTCAAACTCAAAGGCTAACGTGGGCCAAATACTAGGTGTACCAGTTAATAATGTGGACTTTTTTCAATAGATGGAGTTTCACATATGTTGATATATATGTGATTTGATATGTATGCTATTTTGTTGTATTGACAGCAAGCTTCAAAACTTCATATGTCAAATTTGCTGAAGGTGTTAACATCATAGATATTTTTATGCTTAAAAATGTCGAATTTCATGCCAAAAAAAGAGCATTTGCAGGAAGTTTTAATTCAATACTTTATTTTGAAGAAAAAGTTATCATATACTTCAGGAAGATTATGGTGAACTTGCTCCATCTCAAGGTACTTGTGAATGCTGGTTTAAATGCTTTAAAAGTGATGATTTTGATATGAAAGACAAAGAACATCCAGGTCAACCAAAAAAGTTTGAAGACCAACAATTACAAGCATTATTGGATGAAGATCCATGTCAAACTCAAAAACAACTTGCAGAAAGATTAAACGTTGCTCAGCAAACAATTCTGATCATTTACAAGCAATGGGAAAGATTTAAAAGGAAGGAAAATGGGTGCCACATCAACTGAACAAAAGACAAATGGAAAACCAAAGTCATCAGTAAAATGTTGCTTCAACAGCACAAAAGAAAGTCTTTTTTGAATCGAATTGTGACTGGCGATGAAAAGTGGATTTATTTTGAGAATCCCAAATGCACAAAATCATGGGTTGATCCAGGTCAACCATCAACATCAACTGCAAGGCCAAATCGCTTTGGAAAGAAGACAATGCTCTGCATTTGGTGGGATCAGGAAGGTGTGGTGTATTATGAGCTTCTAAAACCAGGTGAAACTGTTAATACTGATCACTACTGACAACAAATAATCAATTTAAACCACGCTTTGATCGTGAAACAATCAGAATCTTCCAGAAGACATAGCAAAGTAATTTTGCTTCATGATGACGCACCATTACACACTTCAAAACCAGTTAAAGACACGTTAAAAGATCTTGCCTGGGAAGTATTAACCCATCCACCATATTCACCAGACCTTGCTCCTCCACATTACCATTTGTTCTAATCAATGGCATACACGCTTCCTGAGCAGCACTTCAAAACATACGAAGAAGTGGAAAATTGGGTCTCTGAATGGTTTGCCTCAAAACAAGGAAAGTTCTATTGGGATGGTATCCACAAATTACCTGAAAGATGGGGGAAATGTGTAGCTAGCGATGGACATTACTTTGAATAAGCACTTTTGATGTTTCTCTTGAAATTATCATGTTTTCTTTGATTACAAAATCCGCCATTATTAACCGGTACACCTAGTAAACAAGGCATGTGGCCCGCAGGCCGCGAGTTGGACATGCTTGCTGTACAGTCACTGGTAATTCCAATTAGATGTGAAATGTAATGAAGATTCATGGAATTATTTCTATGTGTCAGGCACTGTTCTTTGTGCTTAAGAACAAGGACTTTCTCTTTATAACCTCCAAATTGCAAGTGAGGAAATTTGAGGGTTTGAAGAGTTGAAGAAACATGTCCAAGGATCTACAAAATGCTGAATGTTGGCCAAAGCAGCACATGCATGGTAAAGAGGAGAGTAAAGAGAGAGAAATTATAAGCAGACATTAAGATGTTTGTATTTTATTTTTTTAGGCAGACATTAAGACATTTGGATATTTATTCATATGTTTGACTCAATTTAATCATTTTTCAAATAACTGATCCTTTGAATTAAATTCTTTCTTCATTAAAAAAAAAAAAACAGGTAGAAAACACATAAATCTACCTTCTTAACAAAATTTTAGTGGAAAGCACATTATTAACTATAAGATCTCCTTTCTTTGCTTTCATATAGTTCACAATGATTTACAACATAATGGTGTTTAAAATCCTATATAATAAAAGGCTAATATGCAAATTGACCAAACAGCAGAATGACTGGTTGCTATGACATGCACTGACCACCAGGGGGCATATGCTCAGCACAGGAGCTGCCCTCTGGTGGTCAGTGCACTCCCATAGGGGGAGTGCCACTCAGCCAGAAGTCAGCTCATGGCTGGCGAGCACAGTGGTGGTGGCGGGAGCCTCTCCTGCCTCCGTGGTAGCGCTAAGGATGTCCAACTGCCGGCTTAGGCCCGCTCCCCAGGAGGAGCAGACCTAAGTCGTCGGTCGGACATTCCCCAAGGGCTCCCTGACTCAAGAGGGCACAGGCCAGGCTGAGGGACAACCCCCGCCCCCGAGTGCACAAATTTCATGTACCGGGCCTCTAGTATTAATATGATTAGCCTTTCTCAGAGGATGTGTTCATATAAGGCATTTCAATTTTATTAATGCCTGATAGTCTAAGTAGGTGCTAATTTTTAAAAAGTATTTCCACCTTTAAAAAAGTCACAAAATTATTTTTCCAGAGTGCTGCATCATTTGTAGATTCTGATACTGAATCTCTCCCTCTCTCTCTCTCTCTCTCTCTCTCTCTCTCTCTCTCTCATCTTTTGGCTGCAAGCAAAAGTATATACAAGAGTTGCTCAAGGGGTTTGGAGAGTCAGTCCAAATTTGTTATAACAAAATCAGTGGTTTCAGTGCTGATTCTCAGTGCTTTGAAATGTTTATTGAACTGGATAGCCTCATTTCAATCCATTTTTTTTTTCCTTTTCTGAGTGGTTGATACCCATATGTTAATTATTTTTAAATATTTAGAATGTCAGCCCTTAATAGCATCAAGGAGCAGATTCCTATCTCTCCCGTACACTGTTCATTCCGCTTTGACCAAGATAATTATGTAAACTCCAGACATAAGAATTATGTTCAAGGAAGAAAAAGAAGAAAGGATGGCCCATTGTCAACAGAACAGTAAAATTCTTCTCAGAAACCTCTCAGCAGAGTGAGCTAACTAGTGATAGCTGTCGCAGAGTTAGAGATAAGTGCTTAAAAGTATTCAAACGAGTTGTTGAAATGACAAACATCTGTTCTTTCTCAAGTCCTTAGGGTCGAGGAGAGGATGAGCCAAGAACATAGACACCCAATGACAATACCGTGAAGTCTAAATGCAAATAACTGTCCTTACAGCTTGATGAAGCCACTTCTGATCCATCACACAACTTCATTTGATTAGATTGTTTTTATTTACTTGGGCTTTGAATTCCATAATTACAATCGAGTGTACTTAAGTAATTCTCCAAAAGAATCTTTTTAATTAATTCTCTACTCTTCTGAGGTGTTGTTAGGAAACTTAATTTTACTTGGTGTTCATTAGATACAAAGAGAGCTGTGAGAGTACTCTCATGAGAAAGGGGAAACAATGAGAGAAAAGAAAAACTAATCTTTTCTGACTGCCTACAATGAGACAGTCCCTGCTACATAAGTAATTTCATTTAATCCTCACAGAAGCTTATCAGGAATTGAGGTTTAGAAATATTAATTACCTAAGATCACATTAATAATAAGTGGCAAAGGAAAGACTTGATCTCCTTTTTTTGCTGTTATATTAGACAGAAACCCTCTTGAATTTACTTTCACATTCTTCATTCCCAGAAGAGTGTCTGACTCCCAGAGAACACATAAATGTTTATTCAATGAATGCGATTAAGTTCTGTCTGATTCCAAAGTCCATCTTGTTTATATTTTTTATAGCAGACCCTTTGGCATTTCTTGCATCGCTGGTTTAGTGGTAATAAATTCTCTTAGTCCTTTTTTGTCTGATTTCACCTTCAATTTTGATTGATAGCTTTGCTGGGTACAGTATTCTTGGATTCAGACCCTTCCTTTGCATGACTTTGTATATTTCATTCCATTCCCTTCTGGCCTGATGAGTTTCTGTTGAGAAATCAGTTGCTAGTCTGATGGGGGTTCCTTTGTAGGTAACTTTCTGTCTCTCTCTGGCTGCTTTTAAGATTCTTACTTTGTTGTTGGTGTTTGCCAATTTAATTATAATGTGCCTTGGCGTTGGTCTTTTGGGGTTCATTTTGCTTGGGACTCTGTGAGCTTCTTGGATTTGTGTGGGTTTTTTCTTCCCTATATCAGGGAAATTTTCTGTCCTTATTTCTTCAAACAGGTTTTCTATTCCTTGCTCAGCTTCCTCTCCTTCTGGAACCCCTATTATGCAGATGTTGTTTTGTTTAGTATTGTCCCAAAGTTCCCTTAGGCTCTCCTCCTGCTTTTTAATTTTTTTTTCTAGAAGCTGCTCTACTTGGGTTATTTTTTCCTACCTTGTCTTCTAGCTCACTGATGTGGTCTTCTGCTTCTTCTAGTCTACTCTTGATGCTTTCTATTGAGTTCTTTACAGCAGCAATGTCATTTTTCATTTCTTCTTGGTTCTTCTTCATTTCCTCTTGGTTCTTACACATGTTGTCGAATTTGTCTTCCATTCTTTTCACCCTCCTTATGACAATTTCTTTGAATTCTTTCTCTGACAGGTTGCTTGCTACCATTTCGTTTACTTCCTTTTCTGGTGATGCCTGTTTTTCTTTCATATGAGGGTTGTTTCTTTGTCTCCCCATGGTCTCTCTTCTCCAGGTGTCTGGTTATGTAGTTTTCTCTCTCCTTTTCCCAGGCGAAATCTAATCTTTCCGTGGTGGAGTGTAGAGCTCCTCTGAATTCACATTTGCACCAATTGGGGACTGGTGTTCTGGGGTTCGCAGCTGTTTGGTGGGTGCCGTAGTTGTAGATTATCAGGCTTCAGATAACATCCACTTTCTCCTTCAAGATGGCGTGGTCTCCGCATCTGAGCCAGTTGCTCTGGGAGGGAACCCAGCAGCAGTGAGGGCTGCCCGTTCAGGGGAGCCCCGTCCAGCAGTCCCCCACCATCTCCTGGAGTATAGCTGTCCCTCAACTCATCAACAAACACTCCCCATGTGACCCTCAGCTGTTCTTTCTATCTGCCCAGGACAAGGCTCGGGACAAGTCTGTCTATTCCGCCACCATTTTTTTTCTCCTCCAAATGATACTATTTTTAATACACTGGGTTAATAAAATATATTAAAATTAATTAATCTATCTCTTTGTCGACGTGACTACTAAAAAATTTAAAATTATGTATGTGACTTGCATGTGTGTTTGTGTTGTATTTCTATTGGACACGACTGGTGGGGAGCATAAGGTAAAAAGGGATAAGAGCTGCTGGGGAGAGGGGAAACGTTATTAGATATTTATTTTGCCTATGTAACTGCAGGATTGGAAGATAACATTTTCTTGTGTAGAGGACTTAGGTTTCTCACCTCACAGTACCCGCCACTTCAAATACCGAAATCATTTCTTCTTTACTTCTGGGAGTTTACAACAGCTGTCTCTAATGTGCTCACAACCAGTGTCAACTGGAGTCATCATGAAAGGACTATAGAGCTTCTTCTCTCCTCCAGCCTCCATTTACCCCCGTGTTGCTTTGGCCAACCTCCCAGCTGTCACAGCCCATAAGAAGGATACCACAGTCTACATAAAGGTGGCTCATATGGAAACATTTTGGTTTTGTTATTCGTATCAGCACTCCCTTCCTTCATGTATCCTACTCTAACTGCACTTCAGGGAAGCCACCCTTTCCCAATTGTCAGTCAGAAGGCTTCAGGAGGGATTTGCCTCTCGCCCTCAAGCTTTAGGTATGATCCCTGATCAGCTTAGAGGTAACGTGTGCCCCAATTTTTGCCCACAGGGATTGGTTCACAGATGGGTCTGTAACCCAATCAGTCAGGGAGACACTGGGTAATCTTTACTGGAGCTTCTGGGGGGAAATAGAAAGCCTCCTTCTTCTGTGGAAAGCCCCAGAAGAGATTTTTTTCTGTGTTGCTGGCTGTACCAGAACTTGTCCTTGGCTGCCAGCCATGTTGCAGGGAGAAGGGAAGATCTTGCCAAAATGAGCCCAATACTGAAGAAACAGGACTGAGAAACACAAGATGAAGCGGACTCCCTAGTCTGGCTTAGGTAGTTCCACAAGCCAGCACATTTTCTGTATCGTGTTAGCCACATTGAGATGAATGCTCTGTCTTAGCTATTCCCAGGTATTGCCAACACAAAGGATGCCTGTGGACCAGAACAGTGGTAGATTGTGATCAGAGGAGAAGGGAAAGGACAGCTTTCTCTGTGCCATGCTGTGTCACTGTGTTCTCTGACGTGGTTGTGCTTGAGCCCAGAGTTTCACACAATCACTAAAAATTAGCCCTGAGAGAGAAGACCGAATTCTGACTCCCTTCTTTAGCTCTGCTTCCTCATCTTTAACTCATGATAAAATCTACCCCTAAAATCTGTTGCCCTTTTGTGAGTTATTCAGTAAATACATTCATGAATGAAACAGAGGTGTAGGAACAGTGTTGTCTACCTGGGCAATAGCCTGACATAAAGGTTCTGATGCACATAAATCTGTCCATATTATTAAATGACTGTGCACATTTGTACAACTGTTAGTTTTTTGGAGGTTGGACCATCTTTTGTGAAATGTCAAATATGATTTCATCATTTTACAGGTGTAAAACCAAGTATCAAAAAGGTTAAGTTTGACTTTTCTATTGAAACAATGAGATAATCTAATAGCTATTTTCATGCTCTAACCCTGACCTCCTAACTGAAGAATATGTAAAATATCTAATATTCGATGTCAAAGGAACTAGTCCATTTGCCTGTACAGCATGCAATTATGAAACTTCACATCACAATTATGCCCTGATATGACTTAGATCCTGAACTATGCCCAATGTTAGGAAGTTATTGCAACTAGAATGCACCTCTGTCATTCCCTTCACTTTTGCTGCATTTGGTCTTGAAATTAAAAGCACACTTTCCATGCTAAAGCTTTCCAGAAAAATGACCCAATGTGATTATTTTATATTATTTGATTTTTAGAGGAACCCATACAAAATAATTGAAAAACATATCATGTGTTGATTTTATGGTTGGTAATTACGATCATGAATCAAAATATTTTCTACAAAAGTTAATGTAGTAGGAGAAACATGCTAATGGCCACTATGCTTATTATTAACAGATGATTCCTCAAAAATCACAAAACCCTGTAACATTTCCCAAAGTGTATATCTAATGTCCTTAGTGCACTGATTTGGTAGAAAACCTATGAAAACTTTCAGGGGCTGTGCATTGAGCTTTTAGCTGAGCCATATATACTACTACTTACATAAAACTACCCATGTCTATTTTTTGCTACCTCTTTGCTGATACGTATATTTATCAAAGTGCCTAGACAAGATTCAGCACTCAATAAAGACCCTATGTACTGCCTGAGAGTAATTCAATATGTTCATGCACTTTGAAACAGTTCTTTCCCCCCAACATTTGTTAATACCAGAATAAATATGATTGGCTTATGGTTGATAAGACAGGGAAACTATATTTTTATCTTATTTCTTTTTATCTTAAACTTGATGCTTTGTGATAATTTTTATGATACATCAACGTTAAAATTCAGGAAAAAAATGTCATTAGTGACACTAGGAGTTCACTCTAGCACACTAATAATTTTGAGTAGAACTATAACAACTTTTTCTCAGATCCCCACTTAGCATTCACACTCTGCCAACACTGAGCATTCAGAGGTTGACTTTTTATTTATTTTTTAAAGCTCAATTCTGCTGTCAGAATGTTTGGAAATTGGCTTAGATTGGCACAAATATTGCTGGCTGGCCTACTTTAAAATTCTTTAACCCAGTCACATTTCTCATCTAGAAATAGCAGAATAGATTTAATAGATGAGCCTTTTAAAGTATTTCCTCCAGATATAGCAGCTCAGCGGTGCTGAAAGTAGTAGGAAATAGAGCTATTCAAGCAGAGAAGGGATCTTTCAGAGCAAGACAAAGGAAGAAAAAAGCAGCAAACTGATGGAGGTAATGGGTCAAAGCCCTAAGGAAGAACCAACGGTGGCAAGAGGGTTGCTCATGGAATGAACGTGTGAAAATAGAACACACACATTCTGACATGTGTAGAAAGAGAAAAATAATGAGGATGTGTTTGGACAAAAGTCCTGATAAAGTTAGATCTTTCTTATTTTGCTTTCACTAACTCTTAAGGCAAAATTATTGGCAACAAATAGATTAATTTACATGGCTAGGAGGAAACTACTAAAGGCAGTTATTTCTTTATAGTTATTAGTATACATTTCAAAAGGAATGTATGCTTCTTTCCATTTTCTTTACCCACTGTGCTCAGCTGAGGATGGGCTGTAAAGCCTTCAAAACACATAATTTGATGAATGAGTGAATGGATAAAGCCACTGTGCCTTGGGGCAGAGATGGGTGATAGTTCAGCCCTTCCCAAGGAAGCCTTATACTTGAACACCAGTTGGAAGTACTGCTTTTAAAACAGAAATGTATTTGCTTGGATGGGATGATACCCAGCAGCCTCCACTCACCCTGGTGAGGGAGAATGTGACATTCATCACAAGTGAGTAGGAACCTTTTCTTTCCATAGAACTAACATGAGCCTAACAGCTGGCAGCAGAACTAATCTTCAGCAAGATTAGTTTCTGGCACATTTCTGCCTTTAGCATATCTATGGACTTTTGGGGAAATGAAACAGAGCTGGCCCAAGTATTAATGTCAGATGATAACATTTGTCAGGCTAGATCCTGCTCAGGCATTTTCTAGTCAATGATCTGACCCCCAAAATCTCAGTTAACAGGATTTATTGAATACCTACTCTACACCATTAAAACAAAACAAAACAAAATGAAAACTGACTTAAGAAGTTTATATCATCTAGAGACAAACATACATCTTAAAAGAAAATTACACTTCTTTGAGGTAAGAACCATTAGGTAAATATGAAGAGATTTCTATAAAAGAAAAAAAAAAAGGCCGAGATACTTTCTTTAATATTAGGTATATCTAATGAATGTTCTAATTCTTTTAATGAGCATGTGGTAATTTAAAACAAAACATAACTAAGTTATTAAACATCTGTGGCTCTCCAGTGGCTCAAAGATTAAACATTTGCATGTGGATTAAAAGACCTCATTTGCAAAGTGGCCCCATCTGACTTTTACTTTCTCTCTTCCTGAAAGTGCAAACCATGAACTCTGTACTGTAGTCACATTGAACCTATTGCAACTCCCTGCATACCTCTACTTGATCAGGCCTTGATGCCTCTACATTTTTGCTTTCATGCTGGAAATAGCTGTCTCTTCTTTGGAAACTACTTCTGTTTCAAGAACCAGATTAAATGTTACCTCCTCTGAGAATACTTTCCTGGTGTCTCAGGTAGGATTTAGACTCTTTCCTCTAGTGTCCCCACAGCATTTTGTCAACATGTGTTTTGTAAAATATAGTATGTAAAATTTAATGGTTTATTGTTCATTTTTCTCCACTGGATTGTGAGTCGTTAAATTCAATAACACTCTTGTGTATATGCATTTATTTACACAGTGCCTAGCACAATTGTGTTCTCAATACTTCTTTAAAAATTATCTATATATATAAAACCCTAATATGCAAATAGACTGAACAGCAGAACAACCGAACAACCGGTCGCTATGATGTGTGCTGACCACCAGGGGGTGCACACAGAACATGGCGGGTGTTGGCAGCAGAGCACGGAACATGGCGGGCATCAGCTGTGGTGGGATGGTGGAGCAAGTGAGCAGGGGTGCCAGACCAAGGCAGGGTGCTGGTCACTGTCATCGGGGCGAGCCTCTAGTGGTTACTGAAAATTCTTTCCTTCCACGCACCGCGATACCACTGGGCACTCACACCTGCTGCTGGCGCTGGCACTGCTCACACCGCTGCCGGCGTCAGCCCCAATGGCTTCTCCACCTCCCCCTGCTCCTGAGCGGCAATTGGGGCCAGCGGCCACCTCTCGCATCTGCTGCTGGCAACAGCCTTGCTCACACCTGCTGCTGGCACTGGAGCCACTGCTCGCACCCACTGCCGGTGCCCAGCGCTGGTCCTGATCGCTGGCAGCAGTGCAAGCAGTGGCTGCCAGCCCCTATTGCCCCTGAGGGCTTCTCTACCTCCCCCTGCTCCTGAGGGGCAATTGGGGCAGCAGTCGCCACTCACACCCACTGAGGGCACTGGCCCCACTTGCACCTGCTGCTGGTGCCGGCCCTAATTGCTCCACACCAGGTGTCCTCAAACTACGGCCCATGGGCCACATGCGGCCCACTGAGGACATTTATCCGGCCCGCTGGGTGCCACTGCCTGTCCTGCTTAGCAGCCGACTTGTCCCAGGCCCGCAGTGCGCATAGGAATTTGTTCATAGTTTTTTTTTTAAACTATAGTCTGGCCCTCCAACGGTCTGAGGGACAGTGAACTGGCCCCCTGTTTAAAAAGTTTGAGGACCCCTGCTCCACACCATCAGTATGTGGGAGCGGGGCTTCCAGCAGACAGAGGACCAGGGGCCACTGTGGGAGGGGCTGGGTGGAGGGGCGGAGGATGGGCTGAGACCCACCCCTGTGCCCACCGCAGCCTCACAGCCCACAGTTCCTTCCTTTCAAGGTGCATGAATTTGGGCATTGGGCCCATAGTTAATAAATAATCTCTTTTCATGGAGACAAGGAAAAGAACAGTAAATTGTAGACAAGTAATAATATGAAAACTCAATTGTCATATTTTCTACCAACTATTATAGTTGGTGAAATTTCACTTTTTCTTATGCCAAAAAAATGTTCTTTTTTCTGTTCAGAAACAAGATTCAGTAGGTTATTCAGATTTGATTTATGCCTTTAAATGATGTTTGTTACTTAGAATATTTGGTCCAATGTTTTTGCCATCCAATTTCTGTGCAGTAATTGATGGACAAGAATAAATAAAATACAAATGAGAAAGAATATGTAATTTCATGTTGTATTTTTCCTTGGCTTATGTTGCTGGATAAAAGTATCCAGAGTTTCTGTCTCCTTTTTTTTCCCCCACCATTCAAGTAAAGCTAATTGGTCAGAATTTCATATAAATATCCTAGTTATGACCTTAGACCCCAAACTAGGACCTTGGTTATATCACAGGCATCTGCCAGATAACATTCATCTCTATGATTGTATGTTCAAATTTTCTATGCCTGTTTTAACTTGGGTTGGAATCCATCCACCAAAGTACAAAGTTCCTATTATTTCAAATTTTATAATAAAAGTATTGAAAAGCTCCAGTTGAGACACGTTGAAAGAAAAATGTGTTGTCAATTCTTCGAATTTTAAATTAACAGTACATATTTTAATAACAGGTGACAATTTAAAACATTTTCCTACAAAAAATCTGTTAACAATTGTGAACCAGAACAAAAAAATATGGGAGAACAATTTAAAAAATATTTTGTTGGCGTTTTAATATAATTTTCAAGGACAATGGAATCTTATTTTATCATTTGGGTTCCAATGTCGTCTGCCGATCTGGCCTCAGATTACATAATGAAAATATGTGTTTGAGCCAGTCTCAAAATGAGCTTTTATATTTCTGTTCTTTTTTACTTTTATGTTCATTTGCCATACTTCCCTTCTGCCCTTTCTCATGTTGTACCTCATCGCTACCCACTCCATTTCTCTGTTTTTACCTGTGTTCTCTTTTAAGTACCTGAATATTCTTTCCTCCTCCTCACTTTAACATATTCACACACTTGTTCTGTGCCAGATACTGTTCTAAGTGTTTTACATTTAGAAACTTAGCGATTTTCAACTGGTGTACTCCAAGAATTTTTAAAACATGAACACCTGACTATTTCATCAGGGGCACTGACCTCTTTTCCGTTAGATGGTTAAAAAAAAAAGAAAAGAAAGAAAGACAATAGCCAACACAACAATAGCCATCGGTGTGAATGAATCAAAATTATACCTACTTTTTTGTCACATTGGCAAGAAATATATACTTCTGGTGTGCCTCAGAATTTTAGTAATTAGTTTATGGGTGCCATGAAATGGAAAAGGTTGAAAATCACTGCATTAACTCAGTTAATCCTCAAAGCAACTCTAAATTAGATGGGACTGCTATTCCTACTCTAAAGACGAGCAAGCTGAGGCAACAATAAGTTGAGTTTCCAAAGTATCACACAGCTGGTACGCGGCAGAGCCACGTTTGGAAGTCATCTGCCAGGTTTAGGCTCTGCCTTTGTTCATCACAGCCCTGTCTGTGTCAGTGTTTGGCTTCTTCTTGGATCCCCAAGGCAGGTCACTGTCCTGCAAAAATCACTCAATGAGACCTAACCCTTAAAATGGGTGTGGTGCTTGCGAAGTGACAGGTTTGGGTTGGTGATTTGTTTTTAGCATCACATTCTGTCCCTAAATGTACTCTGTGAGTTAGATATTATTTGCTCATCAACAAATGAGAATATGGAAATGCATAGAAATTATTCATGTGCTTAACATCCTATAACTTATAAATATAAGCAAAAAGAAGTCACAGACTACAATCACTCCTTCACATTTAGCAATACCGAGGACAGTCTCATATTGTGATGCTGAAAATGACTTGAGGCAATTGAGAAACCCTCAGAGTTTATTAGCATAATGGACTTTCTTAATTTTGTATTAACAGGATCCCTTAGTTTGGAATGCCTCTGCTTTTATCCACTTATACAGTAGTCTGTTGAGGTAGTGAGGTATTATTTACTAGCTAGTTAAAATGAGAAAATGCAAATTCAAACTTATTAAAATTGTCTTAAGTCAGCATTAAAATGAACACAATGTCCCTAATGCTTAATGCCTTACTGAAACCATTTGACTACAGTCTCAATTATTGTATATTCTCATAAATGGTGATCATAGAGTGGTCTTCTTTATGTCATTGGGTTTCTATTAAGTGATAGATCTGCTCAAAGACAAAAACATATTGATTTCAAAGTTGCAGAGGTTTGAATACTAAAAAGTTATTTGAATTGAAAAGTGAATGTAACAAGTAGTAAAAATGTCAATTTTCAACTTTTAATTCAACTTCCAATTTTTCAAATCAATTTCACATTAAAAGTATATTAATTTAAAAATATTTTAACAATATTTTTAAAAATTCTTCAAAAATAAATTTTTCTTATTAACAATTTTGTTAATAAATTGTCCTGAAACAGCCTGGCTGGTATAGCTCAGTGGTTGAGTGTCGTCCTATGAACCAGGAGGTCATGGTTTGATTCCTGGTCAGAGCATATGCCTGGGTTGCGAGCTTGATCCCTAGTGTTGGGTGTTCAGTAGGCAGCCAATCAGTGATTCTCTCTTATCATTGATGTTTCTATCTCTCCCTCTCTCTTCATCTCTGAAACCAATAAAAATATATTTTAAAAACTGGTCCCGAAATAGTAGAAAATTGGACAGGATGGTAAAAAGAAAAACTGAATTCTAATTTTGTTGTATCAGAAAGGAGAATCTATGATGAAATGTAATGTAAGTCTGTCTTAACAGTGATCATTTAATTATAGTATCAAAACTTTTCTAGTATCCTGTCTAATAAAAGAGTAATATGCAAATTGACCATCACTCTAAGACACAAGATGGCCACCCCCATGTAGTCAAAGATGGCTGCCCCCATGTGGACACAAGGTGGCCACCACAAGATGGCCTGCAAGGGAGGGAAGTTGTGGACAGTTAGGGGTGATCAGGCCAGCAGAGGAGGGCAGTTGGGGGGGCAAGCTTGCAGTGGGGAGCAGTTGGGGGGAACCAGGCCTGCAGGGGAGGGCAGTTGGGTGGGACCAGGCCTTTAGGGGAGGGCAGTTGAGGGGGACCAGGCCAGCAGGGGAGGACAGTTGGGGGGGACCCAGGCCTGCAGGGGAGGGCAGTTGAGGAAGGACCAGGCCTGCAGGGGAGGGCAGTTGAGGAAGGACCAGGCCTGCAGGGGAGGACATTTGGGGGGGACCAGGTCTGCAGGGGAGGGCAGTAGTAGGTGATCAGGCCAGCAGGGAGGGCAGTTGAAGGGGACCAGGCCAGCATAGGAGGGCAGTTGGGGGGGACCAGGCCTGCAGGGGAGGACAGTTGGGGGGGAACCAGGCCAGCAGGGAGGGCAGTTGGAGGAGACCAGGCCAGCAGGAGAAGACACTTGAGGGGGACCAGGCCTGCAGGGGAGGGCAGTTGGGTGGGACCAGGTCTGCAGGGGAGGGCAGTAGTGGGCGATCAGGTCAGTAGGGAGGGCAGTTGGGGGGGACCAGGCCTGCAGGGGAGGACAGTTGTGTGGGACCAGGCTTGCAGGGGAGGGCAGTTGTGGTGGGACCAGGCCTGCAGGGGAGGGCAGTTGAGGGGGACCAGGCCTGCAGGGGAGGGCAGTTGGGGGGGACCAGGTTTTCAGGGGAGGGCAGTTGGGGGGGACCAGGCCTGCAGGGGAGGGCAGTTGGGGGGGAACCAGGCCTGCAGGGGAGGACAGTTGGGGGGGAACCAGGCCTGCAGGGGAGGGCAGTTGGGGGGGAACCAGGCCTGCAGGGGAGGACAGTTGTGGGGGAACCAGGCCAGCAGGGAGGGCAGTTGGGGGAGACCAGGCCAGCAGGAGAAGACACTTGAGGGGGACCAGGCCTGCAGGGGAGGGCAGTTGGGTGGGACCAGTTCTGCAGGGGAGGACAGTTGGGTGGGACCAGGTCTGCAAGGGAGGGCAGTAGTGGGCAATCAGGCCAGCAGGGAAGGCAGTTAGGGGTGACCAGGCCTGCAGGGGAGGGCACTTTGGGGGGACCAGGCCTGCAGGGGAGAACAGTTGGGGGGGACCAGGACTGCAGGGTAGGACAGTTGGGGGGGGGGACCCAGGCCTGCAAGGGAGGGCAGTTTTGGGGGACCAGGCCTGCAGGGGAGGGCAGTTAGGGGCAATCGGGCTGGCCAGGGAGCAGTTAGGTGTCGATCAGGCTGGCAGGGGAGTAGTTAGGGGTTGATCAGGCTAGCAGGCAGAAGTGGTTTTGGGCAATCAGACAGAGGCAGGTGAGCGGTTGGGAGTCAGCAGTCCTGGATTGTGAGAGGGATGTCTGACTGCCTGTTTAGGCCTGATCCTGGTGGGATAGGGCCTAAATAGGCAGTCGGACATCCCTCAAGGGGTCTTAGATTGGAGAGGGTGCAGGCTGAGCTGAGGGACAACCCCCCCCCCCCCCGCCCATGCACGAATTTTGTGCACTGGGCCTGTAGTCATTGATATAAGAGCTATAAAAATAAAAGTGTGTACTTTTTTTAGACAAATGATTTATGTTAAGTCCATTAAAAAACAAAATAAAATTAGTTTTGCCATAGTTCACACTGAGTCTTCCAAAGGAAATCATTGCTGGATTCCAGAACCTCTTATACCTTATATTCAATTGGATATTGATTCAAACTGGACCTCAGACAAGAAAGCTATTGGGAAGATCAACATATGGAATTTTGTTAATGGATTCTTAAAAATAAGTATTAGCTCATGGCAATGGAGATCGCAGGAAGTTGAGGATTATTTATATGCTTGGAGAGAATGAACTCTGAATATCAAATATACTTCCTATATCTTCTATGCATTAGCATCTGAGATGTGTAGTGTAGAAAAAATATCTTTGTGTTTCTGGATAGTTATAGAATTTTTTTTTTTACTAAAATTTTACTGAGACTTTGGATTCTAGACTAAAATCAAACCCTGGAAAGTAATTTACAATATAGATGGTTCCAGGTCAGAAGAGAATTACTAACTCTGGAGCACAGTAATATTGGTGAGGAACTGAATGAGCTGATCAGTGACTGCATGTTCTTCAGCATTGTGTGAAGCACAGACTTGACGGGAGAGAATCCAAAATGGGCTGTAGAGCCCAGTGAAAGGAATTCTGTGTCTTGCTAAGAGGTTGGACATTTTCTTGTATGTCATTGGGTTTCAAAAGGTACTTTTGGGAGTTTCAACCTTTTTTTTTAGAGGACCCCCGGGACTGCTAATAATACTGGGATGTGAGGCAGATGAAGAGGAGGGCTAGAAATCAAGCTGGTCTTTTATTTCAACCATTTTAGCTCCTTGTTTAAGTGTTTTTATTTTTGGATTCTGCAAAAGACTGTGCTTGATAACCAATCTTATTTCTAAAGATAAAAAATACTGTAATAAAATATGGAGTGCAATGGATGGAGTCTAAGGCTGGATGAGATTGATGTGTCCTGCAGAAGGAGCCTATGCAAGCATGTCAAACTCGTGGCCAGTGGGCCTCATGCCTTGTGCTGTCCTGAGCCCGCAGAGCCTTGGGGCAGGAAGGCTGCTCAAAGGCTGTTATAGGCACCTAGGGGAGAGATGATGAGGGCCGAGATAAAGTAGTGCTGGTGGCAGTAGCTGGAAAGGGAGCAATAGATTATACAGAAACCGAAGTCGTGGTAAAATGGAATTGGACTGGGTAATCACTATTTTTTAACATGCTCAGACTCACCATTGCTTTCAGCATTTGTTCTTCCTCTATTTAGTCATATTCACATGCCATTAATTGCTCTCTACTGCTGACAATGCTCTCTTCTCAGCAGTGTGGCTCTCCAATCATTACTATATTCAGCTGAAATGTGCTTCCTACAGAGGTGGATAGGCTGACTGATTCTTATATCAGTTTGTTCACTAAGGGACTCCAGCTCTCACCACTTTGATATCAAAAAGTTGCCAGGTGTTTCTTGCAAAACCCCTATGAACACAGTTTCCTATGACTCTGAATCTCCAACCTGCAGGTATGAAGTATCATTTAATTGATCCTACAGAGATTCCTTTGAGCTCTCAAGGTCTCTATTTGATATTTTTCTAGTTCTCAGTCTATGTGAATAATGTATAATTTTTTCTCATATATTTGAACTGCAATTTGAAGACTTTTTTTCATAAACTCATTCGAGACATTTGAAGACTGTTTTCATAAATTCATTTGAGACATTTCTTTAGGATTTGCCTCTCTCCTAAAAAAAACTGCTAAAAATTCTGATTAAGTAGATAATCTGGTGAGATACATTCTGTCTCAATTAAGTTTATTACTATCTATAATAATAAAAGGGTAATATGCTAATTAGACCGGAGGTCTTCCGGACGTCATTCTAGACATCCTTCTTGATGAAGCGGAGCTCGGGGGAAGCCAGCCTGGGTCTTGGGTGCCAGCGGGCGGCCTGGGGCAAGCCAGCCCAGGTCCCAGGTGCCTGCCAGCGGCCAGAGGCAGGAAGCCCTGGTCCCAGGTGCTGGAGAGAAGCCAGTGCCAGCAGCTGGGGGAAGGAAGGCCTACTCTTGCACGAATTTTCATGCATTGGGCCTCTAGTTTATAACATATTTATTGAGGTTATAATGAGTGATATTACCTTTAGTCATTTCAGAGTTAAATCTGCTTTGTTATGAACCTGAATATAACTTGATTTGGTATAGAATTCTTGAATCACAAGTTTTTCTCCAGGACTCTTCAGACTGTGGTACATTTTCTTCTTGAATTTAGCATTGATGAAAAGTGTGCAATCAAGTAGATTACTGTATCTCTTTTTCTACCTGGATGCAGATTTTTTTCTTATAACTCTAAGTAACAATAAAAGACAAGAAGACAGGATAGGTCTCTATGTCAGTCTGTTTCATTTGGTTTGTGTTATGCATGGTGAGACTTTTTTTAAAAACATATTTTATTGATATTTTACAGAGAGGAAGGGAGAGGGATAGAGAGCTAGAAACATCGATGAGAGAGAAACATCGACCAGCTGCCTCCTGCACACCTCCCACTGGGGATGTGCCCACAACCAAGATACATGCCCTTGACCGGAATCGAACCCGGGACCCTTCAGTCCGCAGGCCGACGCTCTATCCACTGAGCCAAACCGGTTTCGGCATGGTGAGATGTTTTGATCTGTAGACTAGTATATTTTGGCTTTAATAATCATTTCTGTTTAACTTGCTCTGGTTTTCTCTTTAGGCATGGCTGTCATCCATATAAAGATTATTTTATTGCTCTTTACAAATTTTATGTTTTACAAATTGAAAGTTTGTGGCAACCCTGTATGGAACAAGTCTATTGGTGCCATTTTCCCAACACATTTGTGTCTCTATGACACATTTTGATAATTTTTATAATCTTTCAAACATTTTCATTATTATTATATTTGTATGTTAATGTGTAATCAGTGATCTTTGATATTACTATTGTAATTGTTTTGGAGTGCCATGAACCACAGCCATGTAAGACAGCAAAGTTAATAAATATTTGTGTGTTCTGGTCCCACCAACTTACTGCTTTCTCTCCTTGGACCTCCTTATTCCCTGAGACACAAGAATATTGAAAAAAGTCTCATTAATAATTCTACAAAGGCCTCTACGTGAAAGGAAGGGTCACATGTCACTCACTTTAAATCAAAAGCTAGAAATGATTACACTTAGTGAGTGAGGCATGTGAAAAGCTGCGATAGGCTGAAAATTAGGCTTCTTGAACCAGTTAACTGAGTTGTGAGTACAAAGAAAAATTTCTTAAAGGAAATTAAAAAACCTACTCCAGTGAACAAACACACAATGATCAGAAACAGTCTTACTGCTGATATAGAGAAAGTTTTAGTGGACTGCATAGATGATAAAACCCACCAAACACTCCCTAAGGTAAAGCCTAATCCAGAGCAAGGTCCTAACTCTTTTCAATCCTATGAAGGCTGAGAGGTGAGGAAGCTTCAGAAGAAACGTTTGAAGCTAGCACAGGTTGGTTCATGAAGTTTAAGGAAAGAAGTCATTTCCATAACTTAAAAGTGTGAGGTGAAGCAGCAAGTGCTAATGTAGAAGATGCAGCAAGTTATCCAGAAGATCTAGGTAAGGTAATTAATGAAGGGAGATACACTACCCAACAGGTTTTCAAACAGCCTATTGGAAGAAGATGCCAAGTAGGACTTTCAGAGCTAGAGTGGAGAAGTCAATGCCTGGCTTCAAAGGACAAGCTGACTCTCTTGTTAGGGGCTAACACAGCTGGTGACTTTAAGTTGAAGCCAATGCTCTTTTAAAGATATTTAATTGTTTTTTTACAGAGAGGAAGGGAGAAGGAGAGGGAGAGGGATAGAAGAGTTAGAAACATCGATGAGACAGAAACATCGATGAGCTGCCTCCTGCACACCCCCTACTGGGATGTGCCCGCAACCAAGGCACATGCCCTTGACTGGAATCGAACCCGGGACCCTTCAGTCCACAGGCCGCCACTCTATCCACTGAGCCAATGCTCTTTTATAATTCTGAAAATCCTAGGGCCCTAAATAGAACAAAGCCTAAATGACAGCACATCTTTTTACAACATGGCTTACTGAAAATTTTAAGCCCACTGTTGAGACCTACTGCTCAGGAAAAAAAAAAATCTTCTTTCAAAATATTTCTGCTCATTGCAATGACCCTGGTCACACAAGAGCTCTGATGAAGATTTATAAAGAGGTTAATGTTATTTTCACGCCTGCTAACACAACAAACATTCTGCAGCACATGGGTCAAGGAGTAATTTTGACTTTCAAGTCTCATTATTTAAGAAATGTAGCTGCCATTGACAGTAATTCCTCTGATGGATCTTAGAAAAGTAAATTGAAAACCTTCCTGAAAGGATTCACTATTCTAAGACGCCATTAAGAACATTTGTGATTCATTAGAAGAGGTCAAAATAAGAACATTAATAGGATTTTGAAAGAAGTTGATTCCAGCCCTTGTGGATGACTTTGAGAGGTTGAAGACCTCAGTGGAGGAAGTGACTTCTGATGTGGTGGAAATAACAAGAGGAAGTGGAGCTTGTGACTGAATTGCGGCAATGTCATGCAATGAATGAGGGGTAGCTTCTTATGGATGAGCAAGGAAAGTGGTTTCTTGAGATGGAATCTACTCCTGGTGAAGATTCTGTGAAGACTGTTGAAATGACAACAAAGGATTTAGAATATTACATAAACTTAGTTATTAAGCAGGGGCAAAGTTTGAGAGGATTGACTCCTATTTTGAAGAAGTTCTAGTCTAGGGAAAATGCTATCAGACAGCTTCACATGCTACAGAGAAATTATTTGTCAAAGGAAGAGTCAATGGACGCAGCAAACTTGTTGTTGTTCAATTTTAAGAAATTGCCACAGATACTTTAACCTTCAGCAACCACCACTCTGATTAGTCAGCAGCCATAACATTGATACAAGAACCTCCACCAGCAAAAAAAAAAAAAAAAAAAAAAAAAAAAAGATTATGACTTCTGAAGGCTTAGAAAATGGCTAGCAATTTTTAGTAATAAAATATATATAAATTTTTTAGACATAAAGCTATGCACACTTAATAGGCGAAAGCATTGTGTAACTATGACATTTATATGCACTGGGAAACCCCCAAAATTCATGTGACTTGCTATATTGTGATATTCACTTTATTGTGGTGGTCTGGAAATAAACCCACACTATCTCTGAAGATGTGCCTGCAATTCTTTTCTCTACTGTCCTCATAATTTTCACAGCTTTCCTCTTTATTTCTGCATCAACATGAGCTTCTTAACACCACTTTTTTCATCACTCAATTAGGTTTCTAGTGCACCACTTTGTTCTTTATTGCCACCACTGCTGATTTTACTTCTCGATATTGCATTTTTGTTTATTTTCTTTTTCTTTACACTTTCTCCTTTCCCATCTCTATTTCCATTTCTTCTCACTTTTATTCGGTTAGTTTGGAGTCCATGTTCACTTTAAATGTTTTCTAAATTTTTGTTTGCTTTTTTTATAATATACATTTTTAAAAACAATGTTATTTTGTTGGTACATTTTAAGCTATGCTCCCCTTTGGGGTGCTTGCAGTGCCTTATTTCCAGATCTATGGAAGATTTTTTCCACTTAACAATGCTTAGCGAGAAAGACCTCTTTTTATCTAGTGTTTGGAAATAAGGTACATAGAGCATCCCAGACACTTTCCCTATCTAATTATAGTTAGCAGGGTCCATCCCTCTACCTTTCACTTTGGAATCTTTTGTTTGTGTAGATGCACATTTCAGAGCCAAATTATTAATGTAGACCAGTCTTCTCTATTGTCAGGATCTAGACTATACCAGAAAAGTAAACAAAGACTGTTATTCCTGTTCAGAAAAGTGCAATATTATATGCCATCTTAAAGTAAATGAGGAGTGTTCTATGGAGGTATAAGTTACTAATTGTTTGTTCTTGGATCAGTTAATTAACCTTCATAAATCACTATTTCTTTTTGCAAAGATTGGGATAACAATCCTTATCTTGGCCCAGCCAGCATGGCTCAATGGTTGAGCATCAACCTATGAACCAGGAGGTCATGGTTCCATTCCACGTCAGGGCAGATACCCAGGTTGCGGGCTTGATTCCCAGTGTGGGGTGTGCAGGAGGCAGCCAATCAATGATTCTCTCTCATCATTGATGTTTCTATCTCTCTAGCCCTCTCCCTTCCTCTCTGAAATCAATGAAAATGTATTTTTTAAAAAAGAGAACAATCCTTATCCTGAAGGCTGGTTGAGTGAATTAAATGAGTTCATATTTGCAAAGCATTTATCACAGAGTCTGGTATAGAACATGCATGAACGGTCATTAGGTTTTTTTTATTACACATGCTATTTTATAATGTTTAGTTCTGTAACTTACAGAAAGGTCTTAGATTTCAATGCAAACCCCCTCTTGAACGTCATAATTATAAAGAGGTCTATATGAAACCTAGTTAGATATAATTATAATGAACATTCCTACTGTATCAATTTCACATGAGAAACTAGTACTGATGGTAATAATGGAATACAGTAAGTGATATTTCTGCAATAAACCCAGAGAGTAGAAAAGCAATTTAAAATACATGAAGTCATCCAGAAGGATTTAATAATATGTTTTAATATATGAGTTCAAGATAATGATTTTCCACATAAACTATGGGCAAGAGAAAGTGTGCCTATATCCATGTTCACTGAAAAATTCGACTACTTGGAAGCTCAAGACTGACGTGTATTTCACATTCAGAGTGACACATAATAGTATTTTAAAGTCCCATTAGGTGTTAGGTTATAAGTCATATCTGCATTTATTTTGCAGAGAGTGGAATGGGGTTTTAATGGCATGTTGAATTGTATTGTAAATCTTCCAATGAGGTCACAGTTCATTTATAATATTAGTTGATTGAGCAATTTGAATGAATATGTTTGTGTATCACCCCAATTTTATGGGATAAGTCTGCACATAAATTTAAACTTCACTGACTTTCCTTGAGACTTAATAGGCTGCTTAGCTGGAAAGGATTCTCACAGAATACACAATGAAAGTTAATGCCCTAGTTTCTCACGACTATGAGAATATTATCTTGCTAGTCCAATTTATTCCATTCTGATAGGCCGATGTGGGAAATAAGGCTTATACTCTAACATCATTTACTTGTGATCCCAACTCATCTGATACATACATGCAAATACTGCAAATATTCTTCATTACAAAACAAACTGTCAAACTCCAATATATAAAATAAATACAGGAACTGCTTGGATGAACACTGGGCAGGTCATTTCAGAACCGCATCCTGCTTGCCTCGCCCTGACAGTTCTGAGAGTGCTATTCAGATCAGTTTGAATACAAATTTATGGGTTTCTTCATTAAAAATGGGCCATAGAAAATCACATACTGTTATTTCCAACCCACAGTTCTATTCTTCTGGAATAATTTCCACTAGACTTTACCTATATTGACTGTAGAAAAGATAATTTACTTACTCTATAATACATATTCTCATGTATTATTTTCTTTTTATTAAAAAATTAGAAAAAAAGCTTATATGTAATTGCTGGACATGGACATAGTTTAGAAAATGTAACATAGTTTAGGAAACTTTATATCTCTTTCATAAATTAGAAGCTTTTTAAGTAAGCCTGTGAAAATGTTTCTCCTCCTTCCCACCCACCAAAAAATGTGCTGATAGATTGAGAATGGACTGCAGATAACAATCCCATTTCCCATTCCTTTGTTTTATGTGTAAGATTTAAAAGTAAGGTGTTGCAAAAAACTTAGCCCCATCTAATATTCACAATTCCAATGTTATTTTTGGAAGATAATGCCAGAAGCCCCAAAAACGTTTAAAAAAAAGGATTAACTTCTTCCTCAAAATCTTATTACCAGGTAAATAAAAGCAAGTGTCAGAGAAACTCCAGGTAAAAATATTCTTTTAATATTGCTATGTTATATAACATAACATAACATATAATTAAAGATCTTAATATATTATATATTATGTATATGATGTGACATTATATATATATATTGCTATTTGGCAATTACTGCAAATATTATTCAGGTTGGCCAAAGGTCCTAATATTTGATCTTAATCTGCAGGTCAGGTTGGATTTCTAGAAATTTTCAATTATCTTCAGAGATTAGCAGATAAAACAACAGAGGTCCATAATTCTTTATCTGCTTTTCCAAAATGCTAAACAACCTAAAAACCAAAAAGATATTTGTAATTTACTTGGGAAACCAAAAACAGGTTTATACAGTAATTCACTTGCAAAACCTGACCTGTCCTTTTTGTTTTGGCAATGAAGCCTGATTTGAACTGACATAAGAAAATTTATATCCTTCATTTTCCACTTAGTAAGAATAGTCATATATTTTGCTGCCAAAAACCCTTCCTGGGTTTGCTTTTGGCATTGCTGCCCTAGGCCCTTCAGCAGGTGCAATGTAATTTATTATCTGTAAATCTTATTATCTCTTCCAAACTTGAGATTTCTAAATTCTGAATGACATCTAATTTAAAAGTTATTAGAAAAGCTAATTGCAGTCTTCTGTAGAATTGTTGTAGCTCTATGTGTATTTCATATAAGACAGTCTATTTTAACTAGAATTGCATTAAGACTGTAGCTTGGTGCATATACAGTAAAACTAGAGGCCTGGTGCCTAGGCCTGCTGGTGATCAGGGCCGATCAGGCTGCTTGCCAGGGCCTTCCTTTGTTCCATGCCGCCCCCTGGTGGTCAGCACACATCATAGCGAGTGATCAAACTCCCTGTCTCCTGGTCCAGCTCCCATGGGGACACTTTGCATATTAGCCTTTTATATAGAGAGATAATTCTGTTCCCCATCCCCACCTGGATGTACCCTACTTTTTCTAGGAAGAGTGATTTTCTAATTGCAAACACAGTTGTAGAGAAATTCCTTATATAGTATTCCTGAATTTTCTAACCTCCAGAAGAGCATTTGGAAATAATTTGAGCCTTACCCATAATCTGTGTAATGTCTGATCAACTGTGTGGATCATTTTTGCAATAGATATGTTGAGTCTACTATGTGCCTAGCACTATACAAGGACAGAGAAAAAAGACTTTCCTGATCCCATTCTGGGTGCCTTAATTACATTTTCTACTCTATAGAGTGAATACAGGGTCTTTGAGAAAATATCCTGATAGATGAGGAAGAATGCTGGTGATAGGTATATCTGTGCAGCAGCCTGTTCATATAAATGTAGGACAGCTCTTTGTCACCCAGGACTTGGACCTGTTCTACACCCACCTATAATAGTTGATTAATAAAACTTATTAGTTTAGTGAATGAATGAATACACAGTTTCTCATAATGAAAGGCTTTGCTCATAAATAGCTATAGCTTGTCATTTACCCCTCTCCCAGCCCCTGGCAACCAATATTTCACTATTTGATTCTATGAGTTTGAGTATTTTAGACATTATATATAAAATCTGTTAACAGTGTAGATCTCATGTTAAGTATTCTTACCATAATTAATTTTAAAAAAAGAAAATGAGAGAAAAAATGTAAAATGGTTAAAAATTAGTGGACTCTTAATTCTGAAGTGTCTAAAAAGTGTTTCAGAATTGGAGAGTAGTAGCAAAGAAGAGAGAAATGGAAGCCAGATAATAATTAGACTTGATGATTAATAATAGCTAAGTTATTAAACATTTTTTCAAAAAAAAAATTAGAGTTGGGGAATATTGAAAAACATTAAAGGCAAGAAGCAAAAGGTACAATTAAAAGCAGTTCAAAGTCTAAGGCACAATTATTTTTTAAAGCAAAGTAAATTAGATTTTCAAAAGGTCGAAACAGTTGTAAAAGAGAAAAAAAACAAATGTTAATGGAAGAGGAAGTCAAGAGAGCATGTTACCCTGACAAGGCAAAAGATACACACAATATCCATTTTCCATTCGGACAACTCTTGCATAGAATGCTTATGTCATAAACATGTATAGTCACGGGCTTAAACATTCCAGAAAAACAGGAAGGGTTAGGATGGAGGATAAAGGCAAGGGAGTATTAAATAGGGAAAAGGAGTATTAAAGTGAAAATTCCACAGGTTTAAATGGAAGGAATCTATGGTCAAAGAAAATCAAAAATTGAATTTTAAAATTATTTTCTTAAAGATTTTGTATTAAATTTGAGAGAGAGAGAGAGAGAGAGAGAGAGAGAGAGAGAGAGAGAGAGAGAGAGATATGAAGGGAGAGGGAGAGAGAAACATCAAAGTGAGAGAAAAACATCCATCAGCTGCCTCCTGCACCCACCCTTCCTGGAATCGAGTTCACAACCTGGGCATGTACCCTGACCAGGAATCTAACCGCCAAACTTTCTTTGCACAGGTTGACACCCAAACCAACTAGGCCACATCAGCCAGGGTCAAAATTGAATTTTTAATTACTAGCTCTCTCTATCCAATTCATAAGATGAACTATACCCTTAACCTATAAAGATGGGCATAAGTGTATCTCTCTCTCTCTGTCACACACACACACACACACACACACATTACCATTCACTCAGAACCAAAGGAAGTTGATATAAAGATTTGGTAGAACGCTCTCCTATCTCCCATGCAATTATAAAACTACATTGCCAAAGAAAGTCTGAATCATAAAACCAACTACACTCACTAGTAATAAATGAGAAAAAGGAACAATGTTTATTTTTAAATATAAGAGCACATTTCAAATTTGAATAAAGAAAAGTTCCCCAAGACAGTTCTCACATATCTAGTGACAAATTTTCAGACCTGATAAAATATTTATGGGCCCTTCTGAAAAACTGTAAAATGTACATGGCTTAACTATTTTATTTTTAATTAGCAAGCAAA